>NC_073304.1:79363251-79963251 GCF_027595985.1 Sorex araneus
AGGTTTGTTTGGAGGTTGAAAGAAGTGCAAAATCTATCCTAAAGCATGATGCATGTATAAATGGAGCCGGGTCTGGAGAAAAAAACATTAATATCTGTGCTTCTGTTGCAGGCAGTCTAGGGTAATTTTGTCTTCCCTGTCAGTCATAGATGAGGACAGCGAGGGCCATGTTGGTTAAGGTGAATTGAGCCAACTAATAAGTTTGTGTGACAAAATGCTGTGTCCTTTCTAATGTGATGTGTTAGGCTACCATATCTGGCGAGAGCACAGTTCTCTATGCCACAGCAAGGCCAAGGATGGGAATGTTGGCTGGTGTGATTGTCCTATCTGTGTCCCCTACACACATCTCAGAATCCACTTCTGGTGTCTGGTCCCTATTTTCACTCCAGCTGGTCTTTCCTTGACATCCACACCCAGGTCCAACATGTTCCCTGACACGTTCCCTGTCATCAGATCTCAATAAAAGAAAATTCTTCTGTTCTGATTGATGCTATAATGGGAAGGTGGAGCACTGAAGTTATAGATCATGTCTCCTGCCTTATTCTGTCTCCTTTATTCCCTGCCCAGAATGAAACCTTACAAATGAAGGTCTTAAATGTTTGGACTCTATGCTCTGAGTCTGGTTTCTTTTATTTTTTTCTTTGATCTTCTGATCTTTTAAGTCATAAAAAGAAGTCACCCACCTCAAAAAAGGTCAGATTCAATTAAACAAAGAATATAACATATTATACATGAGGCATTATGGGGGGGGGTGAAAAGGTAAATCAAGGCCAACCCCCTCCTGCAAGCTGCTTTGAATCACTTGCTTGAATACAAGTGTAGCCCTTGAAGAGGGACAAAGTGGAGAATGTGCACTGGTGGAGGGGTGGGTTTTGATCATTTGAATGGTTGAAACTCAAACATGAAAGCTTGTAACTGTATTGCATGGTGATTCAATAATTTAAAAAACAAAAAGGGACAAGAGAGGTGCAAATATCATGTCCCATATCTAAAAATGGTCAGTGAGAGGGAATGAAAGGAGGCTTTTGGGAAGAAGCAGCATATGGGCTGGAGCTTACTGTGTAAGGATTTGTTTATCTCTTTCTTTAAAAGCAGGCACTTAGTAGCTAAACTTTGACTTTGTGACTTTCATTGATTAGAAGGTCAAAGACAACAGTCTGACTGGGAAGCTTCTGGTATGTGATAAAATCCATCTGAATCTGAGCCTGACTTATGTTACTTTTCCTTTCTTGTTTGAGGGATGGCTCCATGTTTTAGGAGAAAGTGAGAGTGATCTGTGGGCAGCAATGTTTATTGGTATAAGAGATAATGGTGGTGGTAAGTAGGTATATTATAAATGATCCACCTGCCCCACTTCCTCCCCTTTTCCCAGGTCAGGAGATAGCCCCTTCAGGTAGGAAGCTCCTATTATCATTTCATTTAAAATGTCTTTGCTGCTACTTTCGGCTTCTTGCAGACATGCCTCTAGACTGTGAACTAAGATATGGCCCCATGCCGCCCCGGGAGGGGAAAGGTTTTTCTCTCTCGGGCTTTCCTTTCCCTGGTGTTGGCACGGTGACCACCATCTTGTAAGGCCCACTAAACAGAGGTATGAGCTTGCAATGATGCGATTTCTGGCAGAAATTTCTCTGGACTTAATTACTAAAATACCAGATTGCGCGACCTCATATGCTCTTCATTCTCAGCAATGGAAAACAAATTATCAAATGATGCCTTTTCAGCAGGTCTGATTGTTGGGGGGAAATTTCAAATAATAATAATTGTGAGTTTTCTGTTGAAATATTGAATGTAATCAAAGTAAAGAGAAAGTAAAGTGAAAATCATAAGCCATGGGAGGGGGGTTACGGTGGGGGTGGGATGGTAGGTATACTGGGGTTCTTGGTGGTGGAACATGTGCACTGGTGAAGGGATGGTGTTTGATCATTGTATGACTGAAACTTAAGCCTGAAAGCTTTGTAACTTTTCACATGGTGATTCAATAAAAAAATTTTAAAAAATTAAAAATGTCTTTGACAATGTACTATGAATTACAATACTGTTAATGATGGTGGTTCTGTACATACATGATTCCAACACTACAAGCCACCATCACCAGAGTATCCACTGCCCTCAACCAAGTACCAAAGGTCTCTCCTATTCAACCTTCCTCACTGCCCTGCCCTCCAAGATAGGTTGGTGGCCCACCCCTCCAGTTTTATTGCCTTTGGACATTTGTTGATTACTTACTGTTTCTCTTTAAATTCCACATATTAAAAAGATCATTCTGTATCTATCTCTATTCTTCCAAGTCACTTCACTCACATGATAATCTCTAGTTATATACATGGAGTAGAGAACCGAATAATTTTATCCTTCTTACAGCTGCAAGTATTTCATTTTATACACAAATATATTGCAGCTTTTTCTTTAGTAAGAGTGCAACATTTTAAAGCCACAATATCAATAATAATATTTTACACATACTCTGTGTCTGTGTGCTTGGTTCTTAGTTCAAGATTAATTTTACATATTTCTACATAATGAGAAATTGAGACCAGAATCAGTTATAGTATGCAAGAAAACTAATCTGCAGCATCTATATATATACATATATACATATACACACACATATATATATACATGTGATAAAATCCATCTGAACATACCAACATACCACAACTTGGATTATTCATCAAGAGTTGGGCATTTGAATTGTTTCTATATGTTGGCTATTAGGTTAGCTGCTAGCATTATTAAATGTATTTAACACTGACTAAGAAATTTTTTCTCTCAAACTTTAGTGCATAGCAATCACCTGGGGTATGTTTTAAAATGCTGGTTCTGATTCAGTATGTCTAGAGTACACCTGAAGCTTGACACTTCTAACAACTGTCCAAGTCAAGTTAATTTCACTGGTTTTCTTACCATACATAAGAATCAATTTGTCATTGCATAAGAAGAACTCTAAGAGGTAAAGAAGTGTTTGGAAATGAATTGGACATTCTATCTACCATGAATTGTTTAAGAAGAGTCCATGAAAAACCTAAAGGCTCTAGGGGCTGGAGCAATAGCATAGCGGGTAGGGCGCTTGCCTTGCACGCAGCCGACCCAGGCTGACCCAGGTTCGAATCCCAGCATCCCATATGGTCCCCTGAGCACCGCCAGGGGTAATTCCTGAGTGTAGAACCAGGAGTAACCCCTGTGCATTGCTGGGTGTGACCCAAAAAGCAAAAAAAAAAAAAAAAAAAAAAAACCTAAAGGCTCTAGAAGGTAGGCATCATCTTTTCTATTTTCTTAGTTCCATTTACAAAGTAGGTATTATGATCAAAAAAGAATTCATAAATTCAGTAGATTAAAACTTACAGGTAACAGAATCAGGAAGATAGACATTGTATCAACTATCTTTTCAGACCATGATGCACTGAAGATAGAAATTGATCACGCACAGATGCAGAAAACCAAATCAAACACCTGGAAGTTAAACAGCTCAATGTTGAACAACGAGTGGGTCAGGAAGGAAATCAAGGAAGAAATCAAAAGATACCTGGAAACAAATGAGAATGAAGACAAGAGCTACCAGAACCTGTGGGACACAGCTAAAGCCATGTTAAAGGGGAAAATTTTTAGTGCTGCAAGCATTTCTCAGGAAGGAAGAAAGGGCCCACATAAATAACTTGACTTAGAAAAGGACCAACAAAAGGACCCCAAGCCAGGCAGGAAAAAAGAGATAATAAAACTTAGAGCAGAAATTAATGACATGGAAACTCAAAATACAATTTGAAAGATCAATGAAACCAAGAGCTAGTTCTTTGAGAAAATAAGCAAGATTGATAAACCACTAGCAAGACTCACAAAGAAATAGAAAGAAAGAACCCTAATAAACCGAATCAGAAATGAAAAGGGGGGGCATCACAACAGGAACCAAAGAAATTCAAAATATCATCAGAGATTACTTTGAAAGTTTGTATGTCACAAAACAAGAGAACCTAGAAGAAATGAATAAGTTTCTGGATTCCTATAATCTCCCAAGGCTGAATCAAGATCTGGAATATCTGAATAGACCTGTTAATATCAAGGAAATTGAAACTGTAATCAAAGGACTTCCCAAAAACAAAAGCCCAGGTCCAGATGAATTCACTAGCGACTTTTTCCAAACATTTAAAGAGGACCTATTACCAGTTCTTCTCAAGCTTTTCCAGGAAATTGAAGATACAGAAACTCCTAAAGAGTTTCTATGAGGCTCATATCTCCCTAATACTAAAAGCAAACGAAGACACCACACATACACACACACAAAGAAAATTACAGGCCAATATTCCTGATGAACACGGATAAGAAGATTCTCAACAAAATATTGGCAAATAGAATTCAACAACTCATTAAAAAGATCATACACCACGACCAAGTGGGATTCATCCCGAGGATGCAAGGATGGTTTAACACTCAGAAATCAATCAACATAATCCATAATATCAACAAAAGAAAAAATAAAAATCATATAATCATATCAATTGATGCAGAGAAAGCATTTGACAAGATCCAGCACCCGTTTATAATGAAAACTCTCACCAAAATGGGTATTGAAGGAACTTTCCTCAATATAGTCAAAGCCATCTACCATAGCCTATGGCAGGCATCACCCTCAATGGGGAAAACTAAGAGCCTTCCCTCTAAGATCAGGGATGAGACAAGGATGCCCACTCTCACCACTTCTGCTCAATATAGTACTAGAAGTACTTGCAACAGTAATTAGGCAAGAAAAAGATATTAAGGGCATTCAAATAGGAAAGGAAGAAATCAAGCTCTCACTTTTTGCAGATGATACGATACTATATTTAGAGAACCCTAAAGCCTCTACCAAGAAACTCCTAGAAATAATAGACTTGTATAGTAAAGTTGCAGGCTATAAAATCAATACCCAAAAAAATCCATGACTTTCCTATACACAAATAATGAGAGAGAAGAAAGTGACACGAAAAAGGCAATCTCATGGGGAATCTCATGATGGGGGAGGCAGAACTGGCCCTGTCTCCTGCCCAAATGAGACCCCAAGCAGTCGCCCATGAACAGCTCCTCCGCTCCTGAACAGCCATGATCCCAGCGCCACAGAAACCAATCTTGGAATGCAAAGGCTGCTGGCAGAAATACCTCTGGACTTAATACCAGAATTCCAAAACTGGGTGGCCACTTTTGTGACCATGCAACATCATATGCTCTTTGTTACCAATAGAAAACATACAACCTAATGATGCCATTCCGACAGGTCTGACTGTTGGAGGAAAAACCCCAAATAATAATAGTGAGTTTTCTGTCGATAATTGAATGTAATCAAAATAAGGAAAGAGTAAAGTGAAAATCATCTGCCACACAGGCAGAGGGGGAGTGGGAGTGGGGGTATGCTGGGGTTTTTGGTGGTGGAACATGTGCACTGGTGAAGGATAGGTGTTTGAGCATAGTATGACTGAGACTCAATCCTAAAAGCCCTGTAACTGTTTTCACGGTGACTCAATTAAAAAATTTTTAAAAATAATAATAAAAATAAAATTAAAAAAAAGAAAAAGGCAATCCCGTTCACAATCATGCCCCCAGAAAATCAAGTACCTTGGAACCAGGTTAACTAAGGAGGTAAAGGACCTGTACGAAGAAAACTGCAGAATGATACTTTACGAAATAAAAGAGGACACAAGGAAATGAAAAGATATCCCCTGCTCATGCATTGGGAGAATTAAGATTGTCAAAATGGCAATACTTCCCAAAGCATTGTATAGATTCAATGTGATTCCCATAAGGATATCCATGACATTCTTCAAAGAAATGGAGCAAAAACTCCTGAAATTCATATGGAACAATAAGCCCCCACGAATAGATAAAGTAATCCTTGGGAAAAAGAAGATGGGAGGCATCACCTTCTCCAACCTCAAACTCTACTACATAGCAGTAACAATTAAAACATCATGGTACTGGAACAAAGGCAGAGCAGACCAACACACAGAGTGGAATATCCTGAAACACACCCTCAAATGTATGATCATCTAATCTTTGATAAGGGAGCAAGAAATATGAAGTGAAACAAGGAAAGCCTCTTTCACAAATGGTGCTGGCAAAACTAGATAGCTACATGCCAAAAAATAGGCTCAGATCTCTAACATCATGTACAAAAATCAGATCAAAATGGATTAAAGACCTCAACATCAGACCAGAATCCATAAGATACATTGAAGACAAAGTTGGCAAAACCTTCCATGACATTGAAGCTAAAGGTATTTTTAAAGATGTCACACTACTGGCCAAGTAAGTAGAAACAGAGATAAACAAATGGGACTATCTTAAACTAAGTAGCTTCTGCACCTCAAAAGAAACAGTGACCTGAATACCAAGAAAATCTACAGAATAGGAAAGGATATTCACCCAATACCCATCTGATAAGGGGTTGATATCAAGGATATACAAGGCAATGGTTGAACTCTACAAGAAGAAAACATCCAACCACATTAGGAAATGGGGTGACGAAATGAACAGAAACTTTCTCAAAGAAGATATCCGAATGGTGAAAGGGCACATGAAAAATGCTCTTCATCACCAATCATCAAGGAGGTGCAGGTCAAATGAACAATGAGATATCATCTCACATCACAGAGACTGGCCCACATCCAAAAGAACAAAAGCAACCTGTGTTGGCATGGATGTGGGGAGAAAGGGATTCTTTTTCACTGCTGGTGGGAATACCAACTGGTTCAGCCCTTTTGGAAAGCAGTATGGGCAATTCTCAAAAAATTAGAAATTGAGCTCCCATTTGATCCAGCAATACCACTCTGGGAATATATCCCGAAGAGGCAAAAAATGTACAGTAGAAATGACATCTGCTCTTGTATGTTCATTGCTGCACTGTTTACAATAGCTAAAATCTGGAAAAAAACCCAAGTGCCCAAGAACAGATGACTGGTTAAAGAAAATTTGGTACATCTACGCAATGCAATACTATGCACTATTAGAAAAGATGAAGTCATGAAATTTGCATGTACGAAGATCAACATGGAAAATATGTTAAGTGAAGTGAGTCAGAAAGAGAGGGATAAACATAGAAAGATTGCACTCAGCTGTGGAGTATAAAGTAATAGAATAGGAGACTAACACCCAAGAATAGTAGAAATAAGGACTAGGAGGTTTGCTGCATGGCTTGGAAGCTGGCTTCACATGCTGTGGAAAAAGACAGCTCAGATAGAGAAGGTAACACTAAGTAAAAGGTGTTTGGAGGACCAGTTTGGGTTAGGAAGATGCATGCCAAATGTAGACTATAGATCGAACACAATGGCCACTCAATGTCTCTATTGCAAACCACAACATCCAAAAGGAGAGAGAGAACAAAAGGGAATGCCTTGCCACAGAGGTGAAGTGGGGTAGGGGAGATAGGATGGGGGAGGTGGGAGGGATACTGGGACCATTGGTGGTGGAGAATGGGCACTGGTGGATGGATGGGTACTCGGTCATTGTATGACTGAAATGCAAACACAAAAGTTTGTAAGTATGTAGCTGTACCTCATAGTGATTCACTATTAAAAAAATAAATAAAAGAAAATATAAAAAAGAAAACTCACAGGTATTGATTGCATTATAAATTTCATACAGTTTACAAAGATATACATTTTTGTGAAGATAGAGTTAGTTTCTTAGAAAGTCTGCATGTATCTCACAAGGCAAAAGTGTGGGCTTCTGGTCAGAAGGATCTGGGACTAAGACTTTCTTCTCAGCTTTGGAAACCAAAGTGAATTAATGTTTCCTTCACTGTCTGTTTCCTTATTTATAAAAGGAAATACTTAGGGGAAGGTGGAGAGATATTACCATGGTAATGGTCTTTACTTTGCACAAAGCTGGCCTGAGTTCAATCCCAGGCACCCAATATGGTCACTGAAGGCCACCAGGAGTGACCCCTAAGCCAGGAGTAAGTGTTGGGCATAGCTATGTGTGGCCCCAAAACCAGACAACAAACAAAACGCTTACTCTGCTAGATGGTTGTAAAGGCACAATTATGTTTATAAAATGATGTTATTCAAGCCTGCTCCAGATTGTAATTCTTCAATTAGGCTGTGTTCTAGTAGCTCTAGTACAGCATCTGATCTATTGTAGTCATTTAGTGATTCTTTATTAAACAATGAGCACATAGTATCCTATATGTTTATACCACTAACTCATTAACCAGTGTAGGCCTTTCTATTGATCTATAATCTTTAACTTATTTATATTTTATCTTTATAAATAGCCTCTTTTGGAAAGTATTTTTCCTTCTCTGACTTTTCTTTAAATCATTATATTCCTCCCTCCCAAATGAAGAGCAAATACATATTTCTGGGCTTGATTAAAAAATAGGATTTATGATTCAGGCATGGGGAAAAAAGAATAGGATTTATGAATTTATTCATAAAATTGTAGAAACAATGCTAGACAGACACACAAAAGAATCTTAGAACCAAGCAGCTCACTGCAGAGATGCTCTGAACTTTGTGCCAGGCAGATTTCATTGGGCTGCCTCAGACGGGAGAGAAGGTGTCATCCCTCTATCTTCCCCCTAGGAATCCCAGTGGCCACCAACTTCCAGAACCTAATGAGAAGTCCAGGTATGTGGGATCAGCGAGGGCAAACTCCAGGCCTCAAGGGAGAGGGATGGGCCTGTCCATCTTGACTCCCTGTCCCTATGGGACCCTGGAGGTCACGCCCATGAACTGCCTCTGCCTGCTATTTAAGCTCCTTAATGGCAATGATCCGGAGACACACAAAAGAATCTCAGAACAGAGCAGCTTGCTGCAGAGATTTCTCCACACCCAAATTATCTAAAATTCTAGAATTCCAGAAGTCTTATGCTATTCATAACAAGTAATACAAAATAAATTATCTAGCATCTACCGTTTTGGCAGGTTTGAATGTTGGCAGTAAAATTCAAAATAATGGTGGTAGTAAGGTGTAATGGTGGTGTGACTGGTGTTGAAATATTGAATCACTGTCATCACTGTCATCCCGTTTGTTGATTTGCTCAGGCGGGCACTAGTAATGTCTCTATTCCTCCCAGCCCTGAGATTTTAGCAGCCTCTTCTTACACGTCTTTCCCAACAATTGGAGACTCTTTCAGGGTCAGGGGAATGAGACCTACTGTTTTTGGCATATTGAATATGCCGCGGGTAGCTTGCCAGGCTCTGCCCGTGGGGGCGGGATATTCTTGGTATCTTGCTGGACTCTCCGAGAGGTGTATATACTTTATTATACTGAAATTATTTTATGTATTCATGTCCTTCAATTTGTTCCTTAATATAAGCAAAGGCCATTCTTTACATTTCTCAGGCTTAGCATAAAATTGGGAGCAATAAGGTATTTTCTTTCTTTCTTTCTTTCTTTCTCTTTCTTTCTTTCTTTCTTTCTTTCTTTCTTTCTTTCTTTCTTTCTTTCTTTCTTTCTTTCTTTCTTTCTTTCTTTCTTTCTTTCTTTCTTTCTTTCTTTCTTTCTTTCTTTCTTTCTTTCTTTCTTTCTTTCTTTCTTTCTTTCTTTCTTTCTTTCCTTCTTGCTTGCTTTCTTGCTTTCTTGCTTTTTGGGTCACACCCAGCGATGCACAGGGATTATTCCTGGCTCTGCACTCAGGAATTTCCCCTGGAGGTGCTCAGGGGACCATATGGATGCTGGGAATCAAACCCGTGTTGGCTGCATGCAAGGCAAATGCCCTACCCGCTGTGCTATAGCTCCAGCCCCAACAATAAGGTATTTTAAAAATGTTCCCTGGGACCAGAAAGATAGTACAGCAAGCAAGGTACTTGCCTTGCACTCGGCCAATCCAGGTTTGATCCCCAGCATCTCATACGGTCCCCTGAGCACCATCAAGAGGGATCCCTGAGCACAGAGCCAAGAGTAAGCCCTGAGCACAGCCAAGGATGGTCCAAAAACCAAACAAACCAAAAATGTTTCCTGAAGTTACTCCACTGGGCAATATAAAATACATCTCCTTTTCACTCAGAAGTATGTGTGCAGCTAATTTACATGTTAATAATGCCTAAACAATTGTGAACAACTTTATGGGGAAAAAAACTCAAAAAAGGAAAAAGAAACAATGCTAGAGCAAGGCTTTAGTTTCTCATACTATTTTCTTTTTCAGGACTAAATTCTTATGGCCATGATAATATCACATTGGTTTACCTTTTAAAAAAAAATCTAGCTAGATTCAAGTCTTAACAAATTTACATCCATCCCTTCAATATCAAATCACAGCTCCCATCTACAAGCAAAGCTAACTTGCAATCGCTTTTAACACTTCTCAGAGGTCACACTTCACTCTTGGTGGTGCATCTGAAGCTACTGTTTCAAGGATCGGTAATGTGGTAGTTGCCTGGTTCCTCTAAGAGTTTTAGATTAAAAAAAAAGCTTCAGAAACTGGGAGTTGTGTTAGTTAGTTGTATTAGTGTTCCTTGTTCTTGTCATTGATAACAAGGAGCAATAAACAGAAGTACTGATCTAGTAGACTAAACAAATTATGTGACCAGAGAACAGTCACTTGATCTCTCTGGGCCCCCAGGCTTCTTATGTAAAGTGGAATGTAGACAAGTAGATAGGAGACTGGAAGGAGAAAAGTGTTTATCAGTGTTTTGTTATTATCATGACTAAGAACTAATCACAGTTCCCTCAATTTACTGACTCTGGGAGGGGCCATCACTTTAATATGTGTCAATTTTTCATGTTTCTTCATTGAAAACCAAATCTGTTCAGGAAACAATTATTAGTATAGATTGTATTTACCAGTAAGCAGCACTGTAGCACTGTCGTCTAGTTGTTCATCTATTTGCTTGAGCGGGCACCAGTAACATCTCCATTGTGAGACTTGTTACTGTTTTTGGCATATCGAATACATGAACTGGCGGGATACTCTCAGTAGCTTGCCTGGCTCTCAGAGAGGGAAGGAGGAATCGAACCCAGGTAGGTTGTGTGCAAGGCAAATGCCCTACCCGCTGTGCTATTGCTCATTAAAGACAATACTCTCTATGACCTATTTGGAACAGATATCAATGTCACCCAAATCACAGATCAAAGCACTCAGTAAAGTCAAATCTTCTTATGAAAGACTTGTAAATACTTTGTTCCAGCAATGATTTGACACTTAGTTGAGGGGTACAATAGTTTACGGAAGAATCAAGGTGTACATTGATCCACCAGCAACTTGATCCTGAATTCTGAAAGCAGGTGAGATCATGACATCAGACTCAGCCATTCTCCCTTTCCGGGATAGCCAAGCCTCCAGCTCATGCTTTTTTTTTTTTTTTCAAATATGTACAGATTTCTTTCTTTTTAAAAAATTTTATTGAATTACCGTGAGATAGTTACAAGCTTTCATGTTTGGGTTACAATCACACAATGATCAAACACCCATTCCTCCACCAGTGCACATTCCCCACCACCAATATCCCCGTTATACCCCCCTTTTCCATTTTCCCATCCTCCCTCTGCTTAATGCCCAAAAGGAGAGAGAGAGAGAGAGAGAGAGAGAGAGAGAGAGAGAGAGAGAGAGAGAGAGAGAGAGAGAGAGAGAGAGAGAGAGAGAGAGAGAGAGAATAGGGAATATTGTCTATCTCATGTTTTCATGTTTTACACCCAAAGTCTTGTAGCGCTTGAGTTACATTCCTTCATCTGTCATGGGTTCTGATTAAAAACAAACACACTGGGGCTGGACTAACAGTGCAGTGGGTAGGGCGTTTACCTTGCACGTGGCCAACCCGGGTTCGATTCCCAGCATCGCCAGGAGTAATTCCTGAGTGCATCCCTGGGTGTGATTGCAAAAGAAAAAGAAAACACATACACAATCCAAGAATGAGTTGGAACTAATGTTGGGGGTATGGAGAAGCCTCAAAGAAAGATTTGGATTTTCCGGTGAATTCCATTTCTTGCATTTTAGCTGCGCGGGGAGTAAGGGGGCTGACTAGACCACCAGAGTCACACGGATCTCGAGGTGCAGGAATCTCTTAGGAAGGCTGGCGACAATCTTTGCCCGCAGGGCTTTGAGCGTGCGCCGTGAGAGGTGCCTGGGGGCAGGGAACGTGGGGGCACGGAGCTGGGATAGGCTGCTGCAAGGTCTGTCCACTTGAGACTCAGACTCGCGACCACCGCCTCCAACCCCGCAGAGCGCCAACTCCGCATTACCCAATAACGTCACCGTCCCCGCGGCACCAATGTTGATTGGAGGCCGGGGCCTCTCTTCCCACCCTTCCATCCCCGCGCCTTCGGCGCCGCTGCACATTTCCATTGGCCATTCTCCCTGTCTATCAGTCTAAAGCTCTCCTCCCCTAAACAGCCCGTCAAGCAGGCGCGTGCTGGGGAGGCGGGGCCTCGAGTTTAGGGGCGGGGAGTGGGCGGGGTTGAGACTGAGGCCGGCGCCGCGGCCGCTTCGGGCTCAGGCTTTGGACTCGAGAGCAGCATCCTCACTGCAGCCGCTTAAAGCTGCTGCACCTGGTCAGGTAAAGGGAGCCTTATCGGTCCTTGCTGGCACTCTGCCCCGCCTCTTCCCGACCAAAGGCTCCACCTCCCAGGGCTTCAGTGCGCTGAGAAGGAGGCATCAAATTTGTTTTGCCCCGCTCCCTTCTCTTCCTCCCTTTCTGCGTCTGTTCCTCCAGGTCCCCAAACCCAGGTTCTGAAGTGCGTTAGTGAGGCCTCCCAGGTCACCCTAACGCTCTTCACCACGGAACAGTCGTTAACTCTCAGGTCCCAGCCCTGTTGACCTGCCAGTGCAGTCTCATTCCCAGCTTGGCACAAAAAGGGTGGATTGGTTGGAAGGGCGGCCAGGAAGGTGTTGGTGGCGGGAGGGGGGTGGGGGGTGGAGGATGCAGCGTTTTATTTTGAAGCTGTACATGTTTCATTCAGAGGGGGAATACCACAGTGTGGTTAGTTTGGGATCAGAAGCTCTTCATGACAATGGTTACAGTGACTAGATGGGTATCCTTTGCTGTTCTGTGCTTTTATTTATAGGTGATACCATTATCGTTTTCTTCTTTCTTCATCATCATCATCATCATCACCAACATCATCATACGGACAGCCACCATCATTTCTCTTCTATCAGAGCGCTTCAAGTTTTGCAAAGGCAGATTCTGTTCAGGCATGTAAGTGCTGACTCCCTAACCACCCAACCCCCCACCCAAGAGCAAGCAATGCCTTTGCCCTCTGATATCATAACCAAGTCAGCCCTTAATTCAAGGACAAGGAAATCAGGGAGCAGGGTGCAAATTGGAGGAGTTTCTTTATTCCTATTTGTAGTTGAGAATGCCAGAGAAATCCTTTTGTTTTTCATTCTGCTTACTGACTCCTGGAGAGCCTAAATTGGCACTCACACTTTCCTGGTGGACTGAATGCAGAGTTTAGGACTTCTGGAATTTGGGTGCTCAGGTATGGAGAAGTGAATGTCCAAACCCCAGCTCTTACAGGAACCAAGTCAAGTAACTTGGCACCTGACTCTTTTTTATGTGATTCCAGTTGTACAAAGAAAGATCCATGTTTTCATATGGGGTATGTGTCATATGTATGTGCTTTCCTGGGGAAATTTAAGTTCCTGGGAGGGATAATTTTGATATACTCTCTATAGCATGTAACACCTTATGGTCACACCATTGGGATTCATTGAATTACAGACTTTTTGAACCCTTTTAGAAGGGAAAACAATACAGCTTAGATTTGCATATCAGATTAGCTGTCATTGTGGAAGATACTGTGTTTAAAGTGTTGTAAGTGAAAAATGTCCCAGGTCTTGTTGGTCAGAGATAAATGGACCTTTCCTCTACTTTTTTCTCAATTGTATGTATAGCCTAGTAACGAGGCTAATGGATAAACTGCTGGAAACAATGAACAATGGCTTTATTGAAGGAAATAGAGGATAACATTCATAAACCTATATCTTTTGGGGTTAAAATCTTAGATGATTTTGTCAGGTCTGCTAATCCTCTTGAATTTGTTTCTTTTCTATAAAATAGAAATAGTATTATCTTCCTCATAGGGGAAGTTGTATGGATTAAATGAGACAATATGGTTAAATGCTAGCCTGGCAAGCTACCGAGACTATCCCACCCACATGGCAGAGCCTGGCAAGCTACCATGGTGTATTTGATATGCCCAAAACAGTAACAACAGGTCTCACAATGGAGACGTTACTGGTGCCCGCTCAAGCAAATCGATGAGCAACGGGATGACAGTGCTACAGTGCTACAGTTCCAACACAGCAAGTGGGTAGTAAATGATAGCTGCTAATAATAGAAGCCAACAAGGAGAATGAAGGCCTTTGTTTAGGATGTCCCTAAAATATGCAAAATTTCCCACTTTTTTTCCATCCTTTGATGTGGTAGATGGTTGTCTCTTAAATAGGGGAGTTTTGCAGAAGGGTGGTGTTGGTTGAACCTGTGTTTTGACAGACTTGTCTCTCATCAGCCTGAATAAATGCTTAGCATATTCTCAGGTTTGATACCTTAAAGACTTGCACCCTTAGAGCAAGTTTCAGGCCTCTGGTCCTCCCTTCAGGCTGCTCCTTTCACCCTTAGTGTTCAGTGCTGTGAATTGCTAGTTGTGCTTTTTGCAGAATCGCTGGTGAAAACACTTGCTTTTGCATAGCAGAAACAAAACTGTTTTTCTTTAAAAGTTCCTGAGAGTTGAAGAACTAACTTCTCGGCATGGAAGAGCTTGTGTTCTATAACTTATTCTCTAAAAATAGTATGTTTCTGGGGTGGAGTGATAGTATAGCTGGGCATTTGACTTATATTCAAGCCACAGCAGTGAATATCTATGTGGTTAGTTTTCTCAGAAAGGTTAACATTTTTTTCTTTTTGCTTTAGGTAATACTTTGAAATTATAGTATATTGTAATTATATTGATTTTATTTATAGCATATTGTAATTATAAATTATTTCTGTGATAAGGGCTAGAAACACATTGGAAAGAATTCTAAGCAAAAAATAAGTATTTTGGGGGGTTAACAATAATGCCATGACCAGATTCTAATATCTTGGTGAGAAAACTGGTCTCCCCAGCCCTGTCCTGGGATTCAGATACATTTATGGGTGCCAGTTTGGTTTTTGTCTCTTTATTACAACCCCTTTCAGATCATTTCTGATCATCTTGGCCTTGGTTTTATTATTTTCTACCACAAACTTCTTTTCTCAAGGTCTTCTAACTATAGATTCATATTCATGTAGCTTCATAACTGAAGGTCCTTGCTTTTCTAGCTCCAAAGTGATTCTCTAGGAAGAATTGTGATTGAGTACTTCTCAGTCACATGATTAAGTCCACCTTGAATAAGTGTTTTGGCCAGAGGAATGGTTCACATAGGTTTGATCAACTTCTGGGGTGGGCCTGGTCTTTTCCCCTCCTCTGAGCATAAAATTGGAGGAGGCAGTCACGAAGGAAGAGGAGGAAGGGGAGAAGGGAGCAAACTGGAACTCAATGTGATGCTAATACATGTCTTTGATAGAGGATTTCAAAATGCTTCTCCCTGAATTGTGCTTGTTATTCCAGGCATTGTGTTGTCAATGATCTTACTTTTTCAATGGTTTAATTATTAAAACTCTACTTTTACATTTGTGAACATTCACCAAAGATATTAAATAATTTATAGTGCTTCCAGTGTGCATGGATCATATTTGGGGGTTACTTGTAATATCTTGTTGGGACTTAGTTTTAACAGGAGCTATTATTTTTAGAGGCACATCATCTCTGTCTTTAAAGCTAAGCTTTATTTCCAGCAGGTCCCAGCCTGTGTGTTGACAGAGTCACAGCCATTAATCTGATTTACTTGATCTTGCAGAGATGCTAAACCATGGGAATTGTATCCTTGTGGAGCAAATATGAGCTTGCACCAACAGGCTGGCCTTGTGAGGGAATTGAAACACCCCTATGTTTAGTGTCTGTGCAGAGGTGCTGACAGAGCAGACATCTTCTGTATGCTCTGTAATGCAATAATTACTGAAGTGGGCTGGTAGAAAAGAAGCCAGCAAACCTCCTATAACTTTGTCAAACTATAAAAGTGAGGGTCTGGGAAACGGACCTTTCCCTTCTACTTAGGTTTCTTATGTTTTCTTGCTAGGATGTAAAACATGTTCTGAGTAATCGATATCTCTTTATTTCTTTTTAGACTTCGATTCTATCATGGGATAGAATATATATGGGTTGGGGGGGTGGGAAAATAATTGGTCTTCCTTTTAAGCCAGTTACCCACCTCATCACCTTCTTGAAATGACCAAATGTCTCTCATTCATCCCTGTAGACTATAAGACTTTTGTTCTTAAAAACCAGCACAACTATTTCCTTGCCTTAGTCAAAGTGTGATTTGATTAAAACTTAATCAAAATTTTTTTGCAAAATTCTTTATTTTTCTTTATTGGAGCAAGATTCCTGGCTGCCTACAGAGGTGTGTTTACTAAACAGAGGCCTGAACAAAGCACCTCCTACCTATGAGACTCCTTTGTGTTGCACTTGCCTATCAGTGAAATAATTCCATTGATTTGAGTTTCATACATCAAGAAGCTTTGATTTTTGACTAGTTAATTCATCTCTGAAAAAGTGGCATTTTACTTAGTTTCTATATTTTACAGCATTTAAAAGCCTATCTGCATTAGGTAAATTCTTCTATTTACTCACTTTGCATTTTGTCTTGTTTATTCAATTTTGTATTATTAGGGATGTCTCTTCTTTCTATAAAGGGTCATTGATCTGTCCACTAAACACTGTTTTTTCATTGTGGTCCTTTAACCCAAAAGCTACTGGAGGGAATATTTTTGGAGCTATATTAGACTTTGTATTTTAACAAGTATAAAATTAAATCTATTGGCACACTCACCATGCTTACACATAGGAGTTTAAGACATGAGTAACTCCAAGATTAGTTAGAGTGTGGACTTAAGTATCACATTAGTCTGAAGGAAAAGGAGTTTGGGTTTCTAGTTGGAGAGGCAAGTTGTAGAAAGGTGAGGAGAAATGTATGGTAAATTAAGGTTGTTTGGTAAGGTTTGTTATGTAGATTTTAAACTCTGACTTCTCTATGAGTTATTAAGAATTATTAATGAGTTAGTACAGCGGGTAGGGCATTTGCCTTGCAAGTGGCCGACCTGGGTTCAATTCCTTCGTCCCTCTCGGAGAGCCTGGCAAGCTACTGAGACTAACCTGCCCGCAAGGCAGAGCCTGGCAAGCTACCCGTGGTGTATTCAATATGCCAAAAACAGTAACAACAAGTCTCACAATGGAGACATTACTGGTGCCTGCTTGAGCAAATTGTTGAGCAACGGGACGACAGTGCTACAGTGCTAATAAGAATTCTGTGGGGCTGGAGCAATAGTACAGTGGGTAGGGCATTTGTCTTGCGTGCAGCCAACCCGGGTTTGATTCCCAGCATCCCATATGGTCTCTTGAGCAATGCCAGGAGTAATTCCTGAGTGCAGAGCCAGGAGTAACCGTGAGCATCGCTGGGTGTGACCCAAAAAGAAAAAAAAAAAAGAATTCTGTGATATGGGAGAAAGAAACATGTTGCAAATATGCAAATACAGTTTTTTTTTATAAATGTAAATTTTCATTACAAAGGGAAAATGTGTGCAGTTTGAGAGCTTTTCCTGCATCTGCTGTTCCTCAAAGGCTGGTTGCTTAAAATAATTCATATGCCAAAGAGACATTTTTTTTTTTTGTAGCATACTCTTATAACTTTCATTCTCCCCTTTGAAACTTCCTCTTCTTTGCTCAGGAAATTCTTCATATCAAATTGTGTACTGGCAGGACTGGAGCAATACTACAGTGAACAAGGCACTTGCCTTGCATGATGCCAATCAGTTGGATCCTTGGCACCTCATTTGTCCCCTGAGCCCCACTAGGAGTGATCCCTGAGAGTAGAGCCAGGAGTAAACCCTGAGCACTACTGGGTGTGACTCAAAACAAACAAATAAAAAAGTTGTACTGGCAATTTAACAGATTGGGTTTAAAGCTTATAAAATTTGCAGTGGGGGAGGGGCAATAAAACCCTTAGTTGATACTGCACTGTAGCACTGTCATCCTATTGTTTATCGATTTGCTCAAGTGGACACCAGTAAAGTCTCTATTGTGAGACTTGTTTTTACTATTTTGGGCGTATCGAATACTACACAGGTAGCTTGCCAGGCTCTGCCATATGGGTGGAATACTCTCGGTAGCTTGCCGGGCTCTCATACAAAGATAACAATTTAAAACAAGACTATTTAGTACACATTGCCCCACCCAGTCAATTAGTATGTTAGTCCTAAGAATTGCTTGGTCCAGTTAAGCATTGTGTCTTATTTTAGAAGGCAGTGATTTGGGTGGGAATAGGGTACCCTCCCTAAGTCAGGCTTCTAGATTGTGTGAGCAACCAGGCATTTAATTAGGGTCATTTCTATGGAAACGGAAGAGAAAGTTTATGGTATGAAAAGGCACTCAGCTGAGAAGATATTTGGTCATGGGCCTAAAGCATTCTTAGATGGCAGAATGAAAATAGTAACAACTCCAGGAATTATTTGATTTTCAGTTTGATGTCTGCAGTAAGGTATGTATGGGGTGTTCCAGTGAGCTTTCTGTGTGTTCTGTATTACAAAAGGGATTGTAATACAACAAAAGCAGCACTTTTTTGTCTGTTTTGTTATTTGTTTGGTGGCCACATCTGGTGGTGCTCAGGGTTTACTCCTGGCTCTGTGCTCAGAGATCATTCCTAGCAGGACTCAGAAGTCATATGTGGCTTTGGGGACAAAACCCCAGTTCGCAGCTTTTAGGTTAAGTGCTATACCCACTGTATTATCTCTTTGACCCTTAGGCAGGATGTTTTTAATATTTAGGTTGTTTGTCAAGATCTGGGCCTGAATAGCCATGTTGCATTTTGGGAAAGGGTTGGTTGGGAAGAAGAGACAAGGTTTGTGACATGCCTCTGGACCCCAAAGTCACCATCCAGTTAAAAAAAATTTTAAACTCAGCTGTATCACCGTATTTAAAATTCTAGTATTCTTGGAGACATCTCATACTCTACATTATTGATGTACCAAGAGTGGCATACCACATTTGATGGGGTATAAAGTAGAAGGCAACCAATCTTGGGGAAAAAATATGTATAATTCATACATATGTATAACATACATAGCACTGTAGCACTGTCGTCCAGTTGTTCAGCAATTTCATCGAGCGGATACCAGTAACGTCTCCATTGTGAGACTTGTTGTTATTGTTTTTGGCATATCTAATACGCTACGGGTAGCTTGCCAGGCTCTGCCATGCAAGCATGGTTACTCTCGGTAGCTTGCCGGGCTCTCCAAGAGGGATGGAAAACTCGAACCTGGGTTGACTGTGTGCAAGGCAAACGCCCTACCCACTGTGCTATCAAACTGGTATAATATACATACATACATACATACATATATATATATATATATATATATATATATACACACACACACACACACACATATATATGCCCACAAGGCTCAACCTTCTTTTTTTGGGGGGGGTAGTCAAACCTGGCGAAACTCAGGGATTACTCCTGGCTCTGTGCTCAGGAATCCTCCTGGCAATGCTCACGAGACCACATGGGATGCCAGGGATGTCTACATGCAAGGCAAATACTCCCCACTGCCCACTCCAGTCCAATGTTCAATCTTTAACAATCTGTTAGTGATCTCTTATACAAGGGCTTAGTGGCTCCAGGGTAAAATATAATAGTCTTTACACATTTTCCTCTAAGGAAATTTTTTTGGATAGTTTTTAACTGATTATTCATAACAAGCAATACAAAATAAATTATTTAGGTCCTGCTTTGGAGGCATGATTTGAGGGGGTCAGGGTGGAAATATTCTAAAAATGGTGGTGGGAAGGTGTAATGGTGGTGGGATTGGTGTTGGAATATTAAATATACTAAGTTATTGTGAACAACTTTTTATAAAAAAAAAGAAAATATAAGGTTACCAAAGTAGTGCAGAAATCATCATTATGTTACTACTGTTATAGTACTGGTACTAATGTGCCACTAGAAAGGCTTAAGTGTGTGGCTTCTTCACTTTCACTGAACTAAATGTTGGTTTGTTGCACGTTCAGAAACATTTTACTGTTGCCACATTCCATTGCGTATCCCCATATTCAGCTCCATGATGCATGTAGTTTAAGAACCGGGGCCCTCATATGCTCATGCATCAATATTTGTGAAAGAGGCACAGAAAACATGAGAGTAACCGAAGATCTCTGTTTAGAAACCCATCACATGCAGCAGTGTATAGGTGCTCAAACTTAGTCAGTGGTTGCCCCAACTCTTACTCATGTGAATATCTGTCTACACTCATCCAGACTTGGATGCTTTCTCCAGTGATTTCTTATAAAAACATGAAAGGGAAAATTTCTGAGGTAGATGGAGAACTTGTCTATTTATTAAGAAAAGTGTACCCTAGTGATCCACTTACTGATAATTAAGGAAATTGATTCCTAAAACTTCAAGGTGGTACAAATGTACTTGCCATGATGACATCATCTTCTGTGGAAGAGACCAAACTTACTATACAGCATTTTCGGTGCTCCCCAAAGTGGGTGATTCTGTCTTCTAAGGGGCACTAGAATGAGCCAGGGCCTGGGGTTAGGTGGGGTGCCAGGGCCTGGGGTAATCTGATCCAATTATGGGGCGCTTTCTGTTTGTTTTCTTAAAGAAGATAGATTTCTGGGAGGGGATGACTAATTTTTGTTTTTTCAAAAAGGGGGCCATGGGAATTCTCGCTGTAGATGATATTTGTACTATCTCTTCCTCCCCAAAAACCTTTCTTAGGGTCTTGCTTTTGTGTTAAAAATAAACCTTTTTTGACATTTGTGTTTTGTTGAGCTTGCTCAGCTAGAACACGGAAATATTTTATTTGGGAATGACATTCAATGTGATGCCTTTAGCAGTCTTTCTCCTGTGGGCAACTATTGTTATGTTAAATGTATTCATTTCCCTGGGGAAGTAAATAAAATGTGTCACTGTTCCCATAGGGTGCTTTACTAAATTGATTCACTGATTATAAATCCATCCCTCTGGCCTTGGCCATGATAATACTAATAAATCCAATTCCCCACCATTATACCACAAAATCCACATAATTTGTTGATGTCTTATTCAGAGAAGAATGGGCTGAGTCTATTCCAATAGCAGGAAGTGAACATAGATTCTGTTTCTCCCAGTGTTTATCCTGAGCTTAATACAAGAGATCTGAGTTCTTTCTTTTGGTGACCCACTGTGTAGTAGAATGATCTTTACAGTAGTATGTGATGCTATATCCTACTCTAGATGAACAAATGAGAGCTCTGAATGGTTAGTGACTTTCTTGTAGGATATATATACAAAAGGAATCTAGGCAGAGTTTGCTCTACCTGCAGGGTTTGCATTCCACGTTATCTGTGACCTTGTAAACCACAGAAAACCTTCCTGACTTTAAAATTTGTTCAACTTTCAAAGCAGGATAATCCATAACTATCATGGCAGTGCTCTTGATGTGCAGTATTTTGGGTATCAAGTGAAAAGCAAGATTTGCTTTTTTTAGGTATCAAAATGATGATCCTTTCTCTTCTTTAGATAAAGACAGCCACTTTGCAAAATTTCTAAGCCTAGCTCAGATTTGGAAAGCTTGCAGATAATTTTTTTGAAGTCCACAGGTTTGTACAAAATAGAATTAATCTACAGACTTGGCACCCATCCTATTTTCCAGTGTCTTTTCTTATCCAAGTCCATTTCACTTTAGTATATTCAGGCCTCTACCTATAGCAGGCAGACTGAGCTTCCTTTTTTTCTAATTCAAAATTTTTTTAGAAATAGAAGCCAATAATCTCTTTTCTTTTGGTCTGTGGGCCACACCCAGAGATGCTCGGGACTTATTCCTAGATCTGTGCTTGGGATGTAGAGATTGAATCTGGTTGGCTTTATGCAAGGCAAGGACCCTCCCTACTGTGCTATCTGTTCAGCCCCCAGACTGAAGTCTGACCCCCATTTCTTCTGTAATGTAACTCCCAAATAAATATAAATATGACATATCACAAAAAGGATGTATTGTCCTTTTATTTATATTAATTTTTAGTGATTTCTTTCAAGTTCTGAAAATATAGGTTCATTCTCTTGTTTTTATGAAGAATCAAAACAAAATACCCTTGCATCACGAGGAAAACTGACAGACTGAAAAAAAATTTACTTTCTCATGTTATTTCTTATATTATAATTCTTGTACCCAAATGATTCACTAGGTAGTTTATAGGGAATTATTCTATTTGTATAATAGAGAAAACTGAGATGAGGAGAAATAAATGACTTGACCAAGGTCACTCACTGTTAGTGGCACGGCCAAGAATAGATCCAGGTCACCCGATGCCTTGGGTTTTGTTCATTGAATCATGCAACTTCTCTCCAGGAAGCAAGAGCTGTGCCAACTGAAAATTGAAAGGACTGTCAAGTCAGAATCAGAGTTTGGGACTTGGTCTCTTTGTTTGTTTACATCTTTGGTTAGTGCATATTAATAGCTGCAAAACTGCAGCTAACGCTAACTTTAGAATCTTAACACAGAATCTGTTAGGAAAACTAAAATTCTGTTTGTATCCATAGTTGTTTTACTTAGATATTTGCACCTAGATATTTGTAAGATAGTAACTCATATTCAGGGTTCTTACCTAAGTAATAAAACAAAAAAATTTAACAAAACTCTGACTCCATAATCACCAATTAGGCAAGGGGAAAAGATCAAAGAAGAGATTAAGACTTCAAAGCAGTTGTCTAAGAAGCTGTGTTCAAACCATATCTAAAATAGAAGAAACAAGGGGCTGGAGTGATAATATAGTGGGTAAGGCATTTGCCTTGCATGTAAGCCATCCAGGTTTGATCCTGGCAATGGGCTCCCATGCACTGCCGGGAGCAATTCCTGAATGCAGAGCCAGGAGTAATGTCTGAGCCTTGCTTGGTATGGCCCCAAAAACAAGAAAAAGAAAGAAAAAAATGAAAAGAAACATACAAAAAAAAAGTATAGTTGAAATGACATCTGCACTTGTATGTTCATTGCAACATTGCTTACAATAGCCAGAATCTGGAAAATCTCGAGCGCTCAGGAACAGATGACTGGTTAAAGAAACTTTCGTACATCTACACAATGGAATACTATGCAGCTGTTAGAAAAGATGAAGTCATGAACTTTGCATAGAACTGGATCAACAGGGAAAGTTATCATGCTAAGTGAAATGAGTCAGAAAGAGAGAGACATAGAAAGATTGCATTCATCTGTGGAATATAAAGTAACAGAATGGGAGACTAACACCCAAGGATAGTAGAGATAAGTACAGGAGGTTTGCTCCACTGCTTGGAAGCTGGCCCCACATGCTGAGGGAAAAGGCAGCTCAGATAGAGAAGAGAACACCAAGTAAAGTGTGGTTGGAGGACCTGCTTAGGATGGGAGATTCAAGCTGAAAGTAGACTATAGATTGAACACGATGGCCACTCGATACCTCTATTGCAAACCACAATACCCAAAAGGAGAGAGAGAACAAAAGGGAATTTTGGGCTGGAGCGATAGCACATCGGGTAGGATGTTTGCCTCGCATGTGGCCAACCCAGGTTCAAATCCCAGCATCCCATATGATCCCCTGAGCACCGCCAGAAGTAATTCCTGAGTGCAGAGCCAGGAGTAACCCCTGTGCATCGCCAGGTATGACCCAAAAAGAAAAAAAAAAAGGAATGCCCTGCCACAGAGGCAGGTGTGTGTGTGGGGAGGGATGGAGTGGGGGGATTGGAGGGATACTGGGATCATTGGTGGAGAATGGGCACTGGTGGAGAGATGGGTACTTGAGCATTGTATGACTGAAACACAAGCACAAAAATATGTAAATCCATAACTGTACCCTCATGGTGATTCACTAATAAAAAAAAATCTAAAAAAGAAAAAAAGAAACATAGAAGATGGGGAAAAAGCTTATACCCCCAAACTACATAGAGTGATATAGACCCAGCAAAATACTGTCTGGAAAAACAAAGTCATAAGTAGGAAGAGCATTGAAAGAATTGCTAAGCCAATTTTTATGAAAGGGCTTTTGACATTGCAATCAGTACGTAAAGTACAGATCCTGCTACTTTTACAAGTTAGGGTCAAATTCTCAGTGAGAGAGGAAACAGAACTCCTCAATTCTCATTGTGCCCCTGTCTTTTCCACTCAAGTGTAGCAGATGGGGATTTCTATCTATGAAGACAGGCTCATAAAAAGTATGTCATCTCTTCATCTTTTTATAAATCGTGCTCATTGCTATTCCTTGTCTCTTCCTTCTGGGATGGTGGAAGAATTACCTGCTCTCTTTATAGGGTCACCCATCCCTCAACATTGTATCAAGACTCCAGGGATCCCTCGAGACATGTGTCAAGTGCAAGTCTCAATGCAGGCCACATTTGCTGTCCACATGGCTCTTACCTGAGGTTGTCCATGTCATTCTGGACCCACAGAAATTTTTTTACTGGGACATTCCTTCTGGTACCTTCTGTCTAGATATATCTGACACAGCTCTGTGTCTTTTGCCCACCACCCACCCACCCCCATCAGCCATCGGAGGGGACACGATTCCCTCATCCTCTAACATCAAATAAATGTTCCTATTCTCCCCAGATCCTTAGGAAGATATCCTTCTATTTTTCTTCATGTCCATATTCATTATTCATGTCATCAAGTATGATTTATTTCTACATCCTTAGAGAAAGTCCCTGAGTTCCTTTAAGAGTTTATAATTTATGAGGACTAATCCAGAAATATTTTCAAGATATTTTCTTTTCTGTTTCTACATATGTCTGCTGATTCAGTGAACTCTACCTGCCTTTTGGGGGAGTCAAGTGAAAATGAGAAAATATAAAAAGAAACATTAGTTAATATCTCTAAATATTACCATGGGAGGGGGCAGTTGGCCCATACCAGCAAAGCCCAGCACTTATTCCTGGTTCTGTGCTCAGGAGTGACACTGGTGATGCTTAGGCGACTATACGTGGTGCCAGGGATTTGAACCAGGGTCAGTGCTGCAACTGCATGCAAGACAAGAGCCTTCCCTCCCACCTCCCTAACTCACAAACATTACTTTAATATTTTTTTGAGGTCTGTAATTATTTTGGTTTTCAGTTTTGTTCCCATTCATTTTCCTTTCTGGGTTCCCAGTAGGCAAGACCAAATCTCTGGTCAGGGCCAATTACATCAAGATTAGTCACATTAACACATTGGGGCTAGATGTATTTTCTTTTCCAACAATTAGAGTTTAGAGTTGAAGGATTGCAGCAACTGAGAATCAGCCTGTAAAATCACAGTTAAAGAGGAGCTCCATGTTGATGGCTGTGAGCCTTGCCTCAGAGACCACCCGGGGGCTCTGCTTCCTATTCTTTCTGCTCCTGGATCTTCTACTCTTCCTTTGATTTCATGAAATTGTCCATGCTTTGTCTTAAATTGAATATAATTTTCTTTTGTGACATTTGCTCAAATCAGTTTCACTAGCTTGCAACCTAAAGTAATTTAAGAATGAACTTCAAAATTGCAAAGGCAGAAGAAGAGGGGCTGGAGCGATAGCACAGCGGGTAGGGCGTTTGCCTTGCACGTGGCCGACCCGGGTTCGATCCCTGGCATCCCATATGGTCCCCCAAGCACTGCCAGGAGCAATTCCTGAGTGCAAAGCCAGGAGTGACCCCTGAGCATTGATGGGTGTGACCCAAAAAGCAAAAAAAAAAAAAAAAGGCAGAAGAAGAGCATAGTAAAGAGAAAACTGAAATTCAAGACAAGAAAGATAGTTAAGATACAATCTGGGCATTTAAGATGTGTTCATCTAACAATTTTAAAGTGACCTTTGCAAGAATTGTGATTCTAGAAAATTTCTGTCATTTAAAAAAAAATTTAGGTTGTTGGACTGATTTGTAGAGGGCTGTTAATAGACGAGAGAATAATCAGATGATATGGAGGGTTTTTAAGTCTGGAAGAGACTTGAGTGGTTTATTCTGGATGAAATATATCTAAGGAGAGAGGACCATTTTTCAAGTGTTTAAATGACTAGATTTGTATTTAATCATTATGGCTTTGGAAATAAGAACAGACACCAATGGAAACCTATCAATGACAAGAGATTAGCCATTAATATATTTCAGAATAAGTGATATTTTTTGAGCCTTATGGCTCTCAAGAATGCCATGAGATTTCCTTGCGGGGGAGAGAGTACTTTGTTCTGAAAGAATTTGAGGTGAGACCAGATGGTCTTTCACTATTGTGGAGGAGGGAATGAAAGGAGATGAGTTAGAATGCATAATTTCTACGTTTGTTTGAAATCTAAGATTCAAATATTTTCCCCCTGAAAATGATTAACCCTTAGACTAGAAAATTGCCAACCACATTTCAGTAGAATTCAGTAAGAATTAGATCATTTCATAGCTATAGTTTAATGAAGATGTTCTTCCTTTTTTTATTAAAAAAAAAAAAACACTCCAGTACAAACTTGTATGGAGAAAGGTATTTCTTTTTTTTATTATTATTTCTTTTTTTTTGTATTTCTTTTTTTTTTTTCCTTTTTGAGTCACACCCGGTGATGCACAGGGATTACTCCTGGCTCATGTACTCAGAAATTACTCCTGGCAGTGCATGGGGGACCATATGGGATGCTGGGAATCGAACCTGGGTCAGCTTCGTGCAAGGCAAACGCCTTCCCTGCTGTGCTATTGCTCCAGCCCCGAAAAAGGTATTTCTAAGAAGAGAAACAGGCACTAATTTTTCTAGACTCTAAGTAGAAATAATGATGCTGAAAAACTTCAGTTTGAATTAAAAGCAATATGTAATCATAAAAACTCAAGAATAACTATGGGTTGTGCCTTGTGGCACTGGGTTGTTGGGATGGGGGTTCAGCAATCAGAGCCATCCACACTCATCTGAATTGGGGGTGGCTGAGCAAGCTGGGTCAGGGATTCAATACAGAATCGAATGTGCATATACTCAACTACGTTGTGCCCTCCTGAATTATTTTAAGAAATAAATCAGAATCCCAACTTTTCTTCAAAACCAAACACGTAGTTAGAGTTTTTATCCACAGTGCTTTAAAACATCATCATATAAACTTGTTTCTTTAACACCTATTAATGATTACGTATCATAGATGATTAGTCTTAAAGAGACTGTAAGGACCGGATTATTCTGGTTTGTCTCTTACCACAGTAAGCAGATGTTGACATTCGATAATCATGTCTTAAGCAAGAAGGGACGAGGAAAACCATTTAGTTAGAAATCTTGGTCTTAAAAGACTCCTTCAAATGTAGTCTAATATCATGAAGCTTTTTATAATCTTTTCCTCTGTGTAAAAACCTTAAAACCTGTAAGCATATTTACTGTATTTAATACACTGCACTTAAAAACAATCTTTTAAATGATCCATGCTTTTCTACTTTGCAATTGTGTTCTTGAATCATTTTAAAGATATCATTTGTAAGTTAAAAAAAAAGATACTTTATATCTTTTGTAGACTATTTTAGAATCATAATCACGAATGTCAAATATAGCATGAATCCTCTAAAAATCATTTTTGGAACTGTGAAAATACCAAAAGATGCTAAGAAGATAATAACAATGACCCATATTCTCACTAAGGAGAATGAGCTATACTTAGCATACTTAATCTTTTTACTTTTAAGCAGACACTTAAAAAATAACATGTTTATTGTCAAGCATTTGAATTTGAAGAATTTGAAGGAAGTTACAAAGGGAATTATTTAAAAAGTCATCTCAAATGGTACAATTCTTATTGTTAACCTAGGAGAATATTATTTTTAACATCTCTCTTTTTGAAGGAGATACCTAGATACAGACTTATAGCTATCTATATATAGATGTATCTACATATCATCAAGCTGAATGTTTAAATAAACCCTTATTAAAATATAAGGAGATGTTATTTATAGCACAGTGTACTTTTTTTAATTGAATCACTGTGAGATATAGTTACAAAGCTTTCATGTTTAAGTTTCACTCACACAGTGATTGTGGGGTTCCCTCCTGAGGGCATCATCCTATCCCGCAGGGAGGACCCTTTGTGGAACACCCATCCCTCCACCAGTGCACATTCTCCACCACCAATGTCCCCAGTATACCCACCCTCTTTCCAACCCTCTTCCTGCCTCTATGGCAGACAATTTCCCCCATACTCTCTCTCTAGTTTGGGGCATTATTGTTTGCAATATAAACAGTGCACTTTTATTCTTGACTTTTATTCTTGAGCCATAGAAAGAAGCCCAAAATAAACTTATTTGGGGGAGACACGTATGACAGTGCTCAGACTCCATGCCAGTGTAGTGTTGGGTTCACTGCTAGTGGTATTTGGGGGACAAGCATTGCTGGTGATCAAACACAAATGCAAAACATGTTCTCAGCCCTTGACCCATCTCCCCCATCCTGAACTTCATATGTTTGCCTCCTTTTCAAGATCTATTATCTCTTCAGAGAAACATCCCAATATGTCTCTTGATAAAGAAATATGAAAAATTTCTAAAGACTCCACTCATTATCATTTATTCTATTTCCGTTGCATGACTTACTTTCTTTTTCAGATGATATCAGTTGACTTCCTTTGATTAAAGACAAACACTTGCAATTTTGACCTCTTCCTCCCCTCTCCTTTGAGGATTGTATCTTACCATGGTTCAGATTAGAGAATTCTGTTTTGCTCTCTCTATATAATTTAGTACTGGAGCGATGGCACAGAGGGTTGGGCGTTTGCTTTGCACATGGCCGACTCAGGTTCGATTCCTCCGTCCCTCTCAGAGAGCCCAGCAAACTACTGAGAGTATCTCGCCCACACAGCAGAGCCTGGCAAGCTACCCATGGCGTATTTGATATGCCAAAAACAGTAACAACAAGTCTCACAATGGAGATGTTACTGGTGTCTGCTCGAGCAAATTGATGAACAACGGGGACAACGGTACTACAGTGCTACCATATAATTTTGGAAGTTGTTTTATGGTAACACTAAGCTTACCTTAATTTCATGCATAGCGTATTGGGTGTGATGTCTTTGTACTCGCTTTCAGTTCTTTTACCTGTTATGAGATCTCAACCACCAGCTTGACAGTCATTCATAATCCCCAACACTTGGAATCTTTGGAGCTGTGTAAACCATTACCATTCACTCACTAAAAATTGTTAAGGTTTTTAGTGGTAGTCATTATTAAACACACACATACAAATAAAATGCAGAGTCCCTATTCCCAAGAATTGAGAATAAACACAAAACATTTAATCCCTAGTATGTTAGAAGCAAGAGAACTGTTTGACTTTTTTTTTTTTTTTTTTTGCTTTTTGGATCACACGCAGCTATGCTCAGGGGTTACTCCTGGAGGTGCTTGGGGGACCACATGGGATGCTGGTGGTTGAATTTAGGTTGGCCATGTACGAGGCAAACACCCTACCTACTGTACTATCGCTCCTGGCCTGTTTGACTATTTCTTTTTTTAATATATATTTTATTGATTTTTTAATTAGTGAGTCACAGTGAGGGTACAGTTACAGATTCACACAGTTTCGTGCTTGTTTTACCCTCATGTAATGTTCGAGAGCCCATCCCTCCACCAGTGTCCATTCTCCACCACTTATGAACCCAGTATCCCTCCCATCCCCCTATCTCATCCCTCCCCCCCCCCACTCTGCCTCTGTGCAGAGCATTCCAATTTGTTCTCTCTCTCTTTTCGTGGGTGTCATGGTTTGCAATAGGGGCATTGAGTGGCCATCATGTACAGTCTCTAGTCTACTTTCAGCATGCATCTCCCTCTCCGCTCCGGATTTCCAATCACATTTTACTTGGTGTTCCCTTCTCTATCTGGGATGACTTTCCCCCAGCGTGTGAGGCTAGCTTCCAAGCCATGGAGACAACCTCCTGGTATTATAAACTACTATTCTTGGGTATTAGTCTCCTACTCTGCCATTTTATATTCCACAGATGAGTGCAATCTTTCTATGTCTGTCCCTCTCTTTCTGGCTCATTTCACTTAGCATGATACTTTCCATGTTGATCCACTTATATGCAAAGTTCATGACTTCATTTTTTCTAACAGCTGCATAGTATTCCATTGTATAGATGTACCATAGTTTCTTTAACCAGTCATCTCTTCTTGAGCACTCGGGTTTTTTCCAGATTCTGGCTATTGTAAACAGTGCCGAGATGAACATATAAGTGCAGATGTGTTTGACTATTTCTTTTCTTTTTTTTCTTTTTTTTTCTTTTTTTTTTTGCTTTTTGGGTCACACCCAGCGATGCTCAGGGGTTACTCCTGGCTTTGCACTCAGGAATTGCTCCTGGCAGTGCTTGGGGAACCATATGGGATGCCGGGGATCGAACCCAGGTCGGCCGCGTGCAAGGCAAACGCCCTACCCGCTGTGCTATCGCTCCGGCCCATGTTTGACTATTTCTTTATCCTTGGTTCCCATCATTAGATTTGGTGTATATTCCAAAGACCTTCAATTAATACTTGTTCACTAAATGTGCTAGAAAAGATAGTGTGTTTCAAGTTATATCTAATTACTTCTTGATAGCAAACCAATTATATAAGTATCTACTGTCTCTATTTTTTTAGATAACAAAACTGAGTCTTGTTTTTTTCGTCAGACACTATGATAGGATTTGATCCTGTTGTATTAACTCCTTTTTAAAATGATCTGGTCCTGGGGCTGGAGCGATAGCACAGCGGGTAGGGCGTTTGCCTTGCACGTGGCCGACCCAGGTTTGATTCCCAGCATCCCATATGGTCCCCTGAGCACCGCCAGGAGTAACACCTGAGTGCAGAGCCAGGAGTAACCCCTGTGCATCGCCAGGTGTGTCCCAAAAAAAAAAAGCAAAAAATTAAAAAAATAAAATAAAATGACCTGGTCCTTGGGCTGGAGCGATAGTACAGTGGTTAGTTAGGGCATTTGCCTTGCACACAGTCGACCCAGGTTTGATTCCCAGCATCCCATACGGTCCCCCAAGCACCACCAGGAGTAATTTGAGTGCAGAGCCAGCAGTAATCCCTGCACATGGCTGGGTGTGACCCAAAAACCAAAAAGAAAGAAAGAAAAAGAAAGAAAGAAAGAAAGAAAGGAGGAAAGAAGGAAGGAAGGAAAATGTTTAAAAAAATAAAATAAATAAAATAAAATGATCTGGTCCTCTGTCATTTAAGTTGAAAGTAGCAAGGGAAAGAGGCTGGTTGTTAGAGGAAATACTGGTATAGGGGATGTTTAATGCAATACACAATGGGCAGACAGTCTAGAGACTACAAAATCATATGCTATTTCATCTCCATTCTACTGTTTGCAATATGACATCAAACAAGCTCCTTCACTTCTCTTAACCTCAATTTCCTAAGTGTAAAATGGGATTAGCACTGGGAAAATTACATGAAATATTTTATGTAAAGATTAGCATAATGGGGGCTGGAGTGATAGCACAGCGAGTAGGGCGTTTGCCTTGCATGCAGCCGACCTGGGTTCAAATCCCAGCATCCCATATGGTCCCCTGTGCACCGCCAGGGGTGATTCCTGAGTGCATGAGTCAGGAGTGACCCCTGTGTGACCCAAAAAAGCAAGCAAAAAAAAAAAAAGATTAGCATAATGTCTTTGCCCCGAGTGCTCAAGAGATAATAGTAATCAATGACATTAGCATTACAAAGTTCTCTGGATGGATTTTCCAAGAGAGGAAGGAATTGCCCCACCCTCAGGAAAATATTTGTGTTTGGACTCTTCTGGAAGCCTAGGAATTCATCAGATTTCACATTTAGGAGAAATGTGAAACACAGGACTGTAGGGCCTGTCAGGATGCACATTATTTCTCTCACACTGTGTAACACTTGAAACTCCTTCCATCAGCTGTACATTTCAGGAGTGTCCAAACAGGAGTGTCAGTGTTTACAGAGGCTGACTTGCAAATAGACTGTCATATCTTACTGGACCATCTACTTCGTGAAAAGGTGAATTAGTCTGTGTCTGTACAGCTCACAGGAAATGTGAGGGGACAGGGTGTTTTAGGCCTATTGGCCCTGGAGGCCAGGGCTGTGCCAGGCCAGCTTTGGAGCACCCAATGGTCCTGAGACAGAGCCAACTGCCTGTCTAATATTCTAAAGGAGTGTTTTTAAACTTTTAGGGGAAAAGTGCCTCTTCTTTAGCCTTTCCTCTAATTGCCTTCCTCTCTTGAAAATTTAGTACCCTTTTTGTGAACCATGTTTATCATGACTCAAAATATTATTTGGGGGGAGTTGGAGAAATAGTACAGCAGGTTGTGCACTTGCCTTGTCAGTGAGTGTCTGACCTGGATTCCATCCCCAGTATCCCATTTGGTGTCTTGAGCCCAGCAGGAGTGATCCCTGAGCTCAGAGCCAAGACTAAGCCCTGAGCACCGCCAAGTGTGGCCCCCAAAACCAAAAATAAAAGTAAGATGTTAATCCTTTTCCAAGAACCAACTTGAGTGAAGCAAACCTTGTTAAGTGGCTGTCCCAGAGCTGACCAGAACCTTGAAGGTTCTTTCTGCTCTAGTGCAAAGCTACCTTTTATTATGTATTCACTTGCAAGTCCGCGTGATTTCTCTGCCCTTTCATGGTTAATTTTTCATATGGAGGCCCAGTGACCTTTAAAAAAATCTAATCAGATTTTGTCTTATTCTGTTTGAGAGCTTAACACATTTATATAGCTTCCTGTTGAGCTTCTTTCAATAGAATTTGGGCTCTCTCACGTGGTTCAGGCCTCCGCCATGTGACTCTTTTCCAAACAAACTTAGATAGGTATAAATGAGGTGCTCTTACGGGCAAACAAAAGCCAGGGGAAGCTAATTTTCACTGTGGAAAAACTGCTCTGGTTGGTTGTAGTGTAAACAACAGGTAAGTGAACACACACCAGTTTGGAGGCACTGTTGTGGTAGGTGGCCACCTGGTACAAGTTTGTATGAGATTTTGCACTTTTCACACAAAATGGTCCATGTTCTGGACCCTCATCGGCCATGGGCCAGCCAGCACTGCTGACGATCCTGTGTTTGTCAAGTGGTTCACATGATAGATTGTGGTTGCCTCTTGAAAGCTCTTTCCTTAACTTGCCAGTTAAGCACCATGATTAGCTTTATGTAGGATCCCCATAGAATTAGATATATGAGTAACAAAGCAAAATTCTCTCTCTCTCTCTCTTTCTTTCTCTCTCATATACACATGCACATAAACTCACCACTAATGTTCAAATTGCTTTAGGTAGTAACCCTTGATTATTTTTTCAATACGGGCCTGGTGGCACTGCATTTTTGACACCACAAAGCCTGGATCCTCTCAAAGCCAAGGTCAATCTAGGTAAAAATTTGAACTAAACCATTGCCAGACCTTGTCCTTGTTCGCCATCAAGCTGCAACCTGGCCCTAGGATTTTTTGCAATCTCTTCATCTTAGCTCTGAGAACTCCCCTCTCCCCTCTACCTCTGTGGTTTTTGTTCTCCTCCACATCCTGTTGTAACACATCCCACCCACCCCATCAACAATTCCTCTAAAGCTTGCTCCTTGACTATACAGTTTCACATAACACTAGTAATTTCCAATTGACTCCCTACCCATTTTCCAAAAAATCATAGAGGGAAATTGTGTGTGTGTGTATATATATATATAATATATATATATATATATATTATATCAGAGAGTCTGGCAAGCTACCAAGAGTATCCCGCCTACATGGCAGAGCCTGGCAAGCTCCCCATGGCACATTCAATATGCCAAAAACAGTAACAATAACAGGTCTCACTATAACATGTATATATGATTATATATGGGAATATTTATATTGTGTTTATATGTAAAATATTTATAGAAATGTACATATTAACAACTGGCTCACTAGTTGAACAGACTTTTATCGAGTACAAATTTTTTTCTAGCTTATCAAGCACAGAACATAGTAGCAATTAAGTAACCATATATATAATATGAAACAATAACTTCCATGAAGACAAATGATTCAGAATAAGGGCTAGAGTGGGTACTCTCCTATTGAGTCACCAAGGAGGCCTTTAGGTGAGGCAGCATTTGAGCAGCTACATGAAGGAACCTGCCGATAGCCAGAGATGGAATCACTGGGATTCTGGGGTAGCTCAAGCAATGAGAAGAGTTTTAGTTTAAGTTGAATTTCTGAAACCATACCTATTCTTCTTTCAACAACTGGTTGAGGCTTTATAAATTATTTTCTCTTCGATGAATATCTGGGAAATTCACAAATATGTCTCATCTATGCTTTTTTTATTCCAACCATTTTAATCTGATCTCAGCAGAAATGTTCATATTGACCTGCACTTTTACACTCTAACATGACTTCTGTGTTTTTCTTTTCTTGCTATACATTTTAATGACAGGAAGTCAATTTTTGAAATTTATAATAACTTTGATTAGTGTGTTGGAAGGTATAACTTGAGCTATCATTTATGCCAACTACAAGTAAGTGTGTTTGGAATTTCATGCAGAGATGATTGGGTGGCTAACTTTGGGTGAGACTCAAGTCCTTATTTAATGAATATCTGCCATCTTTAAGGTATGTATTGTAGGAAAAACAAAGTTGGTGGTGTTAACAGTCTCATCCCTTAGGGATCTTTGAATGAAAATAAAAATTCATAGGAGACTAATTGGCAATAGGAGTAAAAATGTATATGAACCCAATTTTTTAAAAAATAATAGCTATTTTGCATCCAAATCATGTTCTAAATTCCAGTGGGTCTATTAGGTATCGTTATAATTTGTATTTTTTAGTATGAGAAATTGAGAACCCTAGAGATTGCTTGGTTATCATGATCAATGGAAAAATTGGGATTCTTACTGAGGCAACATAAAGCATGTGAGGAATAGGAAGGAGGGATGCTCTGGCCCATTGGACTTTAAGGTGTAAAGTCCAAGAACATCTGAAGTCTGAGTTGATGAAAATGGTTAGGATTGAGTCAGACATTTTGGATTTAGAAAGCTAAACAGATTTGAGATCAAGAGCAGCACAAGGACACATTGTGAGCTAGTTTAGACTGCTAAAGACCTCTGAGTTTAATATTTTTACCATTGTGTATGGAGCAGAAGGAACTAATTAAAACTCCTCTTCAAACAGTACATATTAAATACCAAATAAAGGGTTTATATTGAAGAAAGAAAAGACTGGCTGAAGAGATCTGTGTCCTGGATCTCACTTAAACTAATAATTTTCTTTTACAACAAAGGTGAATAACAAGGCTTTATTTTTTTCCTCTCCTGTTAACTTTACACTTATATTACTTACTTTAAACATTGCCTTCTAGTTCTTGCATTACTGGTGAAAGTTTGGTTTTGTTCCTCTAGTTGCACATTTCTTATGCCATGTTCCTGATTTTACCTCTTACCAACGTTTGGTATATATTTTTTGGTTCTAGAAGTCTGGGTTTTGATTCTATGTGCATCGTGAATTTACCTAGAAAAAGTAATTTGGAGAGAGGGCTCTGTTTTTCTGCAGGAGGGATTATGCAGTTGTTCTATAAATAGGGAGAATAAAAGGCCTTTTCGATGGAGAGGTGAGTGATGTGCACTCTTTCATAGTTGATTAAGCTCGACTTGTACTGGCATTTCTGACTCTGAATTCATTGTTTCTTTTTCTGTCTTCTGGGGCAGGGGAATTATCACACAGAAAAATTGACCAGTTGCACCATGGAGTGAATACTCCATGTTCTATGACTTTAAAAAGAAAGAAGAGTAAATAAGTGGGTCTGTATGAGACTGAATTGTTCTGGACAAGAACAGTTATGAATGAGACTTAGGGTCAGTTCTATATGGGATTCTCAGAGTGAAGGCTACATACCAAATTTTATGGTTCAAATTCTAACAGTCACTTACTAGCACCGAGATATCAGCAAGTTACTTATATTATGTGCCCCAGTTTCTTCATTGTCGAATGAAAATAATAAAATTGCCTCATAGACAGTTTTTTTGTGAAATGATAGATAGACCCCAAGAACTTAGTAAACTTACTCTGCTTTTTGTTCTATCTGACAATTACCAATCTCTCAATATGTCCCTTTCCCTTCATCTTTCCAGTTCTTTTCCAGGTGATGGGGGTGTTGGGGGAGGAGGTTTGGGTGACACTCAGTGATGCTCACAGGTTACTCCTGTCTCTGCACTCAGGGATCACTCCTGGTGTACTTGAGGGACTATATGGGGTGCTGGCAATCATACCTGGGTTGGCAGTGTGCAAGGCAAGCGTACCCTACCTGCTGTACTATCTCTCTGGCTCCTGGAATAAGTTTTTTAAAAGGCTAATGTGCTTGAGGTTACAAAGTGATGAAGTCAACTCTGCTACTTCCTTCTTTGGGACTATATGTATTAGGACAGGTAAAGTATCTACCTGATAAGCAGAAGATAATTGCTAGTTAATTATCTTGAAATAATTTATATAACAAATGAAGAAGTTCTAATGCAGTGTTGAACCACATACACCCTGTCATTCCCCTCTTTTTCATTTTCCATCCCATCTCTTGGTGAGAAGGGACAGTGCATCCTGTAGTTGGCTGAGATTCATCACTACTTAGCCTGCAGCACACTCTATTGTAGCTGCTGTGCCTCTTCTCGTTTTGCCTCCCTTCTTCCAGGGAACTTCCTGTGGCTTCTACATCATGTTCATCTTGGGACATCAAGGTAAAATGTGGGTTGATGATTTACTCATAAGTCTATTTGTTCTACCTCTTTGTACCTTGCCAATTTTTGTACCTTGTCAATGGTATTAATTTAGCACTGTTGCACTGTCATAACATTGTCGTCCCATTGTTCATCGATTTGCTCGACCGGGCACCAGTAAGGTCTCCATTGTGAGACTTCTTTTTACTGTTTTTTGGCATATCAAATATGCCACGCGTAGCTTGCCAGGCTCTGCCATGAGAGCGGGATACTCTTAGTAGCTTGCCGAGTTCTCCGAGAGGGATGGAGAGGAATCGAACCTGGGTCAGCCGTGTGCAAGGCAAACGCCCTACCCGCTGTGCTATGGCTCCAGTCCAGGCTGGAGCAAGTTAGTAGTAACTGAACCAAAACCCTTTTAAGTTAAAACATCATGTGATCAGTTCAATTAAAAATTATATATAAATTAGAATAGTTACTGTGATCAAATATTCTACTTACAGAGACTGGAGTGATAGCACATTGGGTAGGGTGTTTGCCTTGCACGCTGCTGACCCAGATTTGATTCCCAGAATCCCATATGGTCCCCTGAGCACAACTAGGAGTAATTCCTGAGTGCATGGGTCAGGAGAAACTCCTGTGCATCGCCGGGTGTCACCCAAAAAGCAAAAAAAGCAAAAATGGTATAGATTTAAGTCTGTAAAATCTGTGAGCATGTTCCATGCATGATAAAGGCATTTCATTTGAAACATGGTATTTTATATACCATGCAAGACCATGCATTATGATTGCAGCTAGTGATATTAACACAGGGTTATAAAATGGCCACATTTCTAACTGTATTTGTGACTATGTATTTACTATACAGAATTTACTGATACACTGTAGAACTAAAGCAGAAATAACCAAAGTTATAAAATATCTTGTGACATTTCAGATTTGAGAAAGTAATTGATACTAAAGAAAAAGAATGTGGAAATGTATTCTATTTACCAACATCAACATACAAGAAAACCCCATAGTTTATTTTCTCTCTATTCATAAGCAAATTCTAATATTTATTGTTAGAATTAAATGTGCATGTCCTGCAGTTTTCATGCTATAAATATTAGAATTCATGAAACATTTAATGTTCTAAATGTGATTTTAGAAGAATAACTTGAGTGCTCTAAATTTATTTGGCTTAACGAGGTCTCCAGTGTGGTCAAATGGAAGCTTCTCCTGATGGCATCAGTCGTTTAAGAAGGATTTTCTTGCTAAATCCTAATCTCTTAATTCACACGGAATCCCCCAACTGCAAAATTGATTTATCATGCAAGTTTATCATCCACTTTAGAGAACATTATTACTTGATCTAATGTCAAAGAGTGCTTAAAATTGTGCCCTTAGTGACCTCACTTAGCTTATAGAATTACTTTGCACCTTGTGAGGCAGAAAAGTATGGCAACTGCAAATTTTTATGAAAGACAGTAACAATTTATGGAACCCCAAATCTGGTTTCTATCTCATTTCGCATCCTCATACAGACCTATTTGCTATACTCATTCCAAATTGTCTTTGAACCTTGCCACAGCCAGTGTAAAATATTTCTGATATCAAAATGTACCCAGAGGTCTTCAGTTCTCAGGGATTCACTTTTGTTGTTAGCAAAGTAGGGAGGAGCTTCCCACCCCCTCCTCCCCCCGCCCAACACACACACACACACATTGTTAATTTTTTTTTTTTTTAAGGATAGCAGCGATCAGAACAATATGATTTGTTTCAAAATTTAATTTGAAATTTTTGGTGCATGTATTTTGAGCAGTCTGAAAATTTTTAAAATACAAGTGAATTTTGTAATTTAAATCTAGAAATGTTCTTAAGAAATTTTGTACGATTTTCACAGTACTTTTCGGTTGCAGTTTGAATCTCAGGAACATGGGGGATTTCTTTTTTTTCTTTTTTAAAAAAATTTTATTGAATCACCGTGAGATAGTTACAAGCTTTCATTTTTGAGATACAGTCTCACAATAATCAAACACCCATCCCTCCACCAGTGCACATTCCCCACCACCAATATCCCGGGTGTACCCCCCCTTTCCCACCCTCCCCCTGCCTTTATGGCAGACAATATTCCCCATACTCTCTCTCTACTTTTGGGCATTATGGCTAGCAACACAAATACTGAGAGGTCATCATGTTTGGTCCATTATCTACTTTCAGTATGCATCTCACATCCCAACTGGTTCCTCCAGCCAACATTTTGTTAGTGATCACATGGGGGATTTCTAAAAGCAGTAGTGAGACTACTATAGCAAGTTATTTAGGTAAAGTGTCTATAACTCAAAGTTTTAAATTTTTTACCAGTTTTCTTTTTTTCATTTTTGGTTTTGGGTCATGCCTGAAAGTGTTCTTCTATATACAGACCTTTAAGATATGCAGGTTTGGATTTGAGTTTTAGTTCTGTGACTTTATAGCTTTGTGACTTTGGACAAGCTCCTCAATACTATGAGTTTTCATGGGTAAAAGGGGACATCACTAGAACCCATCTCAATGAACTGTGAGAATTAAGTGAATGGGAACTGGAGAACACTGAACTAGGTTCTAATACTGGATAGGGACTCATTGAAATGTCAGATAATCTCCTACTCTTCCTGATCTTTTCCCCCCATCCCAACCAAGTTTAATTTGTCTATTTAAGTAGCACAGCGGGTAGGGCGTTTGCCTTGCACATGGCCGACCCGGGTTTGATTCCTCCATCCCTCTCAGAGAGCCCGGCAAGCTACCAAGAGTATCCTGCCCGCACAGCAGAGCCTGGCAAGCCTACCCGTGACATATTCAATATGCCAAAAACAGTAACAAGTCTCACAGTGGAGATGTTACTGGTGCCTGCTCGAGCAAATCGATGAACAACAGGACGACAGTGCTACAGTGCTATTTAAGTACTACAATTCTATCTTTAATTTTTCTAGACTTTTAGTGTATCTTTCCATATTGTCTTCTTCCTGTTTTGTCATTATTTGATTAAGGAGAATGATCTGCCAGATAGTGGATGGGAATCACTATCTGCTTGTTGGTAATCATAAGTGCTTCTGCTGAAACAGACGTGGATATGAAATTGGAATACAGAGCTGGGCTACCTTGCCCTTTCCTCAGAGATCCTTCTGCTTAAGCAATCCTATATACAGAATTACTGGTATTATGAAAATTTCTCTCACTGTAGCTATTTCTTCTGGAAGATTATATGAAATGATGCTAGATTAAGGTGACTGTAGAACTTCTTGAGTCACTGTGGTAAACAGCATATGTGGAACTTTTAAGACCAAATATCTCCATCAGCAAGAGTAAGAAAGCAAAAAAATGCTCATTTATCTTATGAAATTATTCCTTTTGTTATAGTCCTTTCCAGGATTCTGAATGTTTAAGCAGGTGTTGAATTATTCTACAATTCTTATTTAAGGGCTTGATAGCTCAATTTGCTGACTTTTGCGTATATTTAGTCCCCAACCCCACATATGATCACCCTGAGTACTGTCAAGAGTGATCCCAAGCACTTAACCACAGAAACCCCTGAACATTTCTGAGTATGGAGCTAAAACACAACAAAATCTTATTCAAAAAAAAGAAAGAACGAATGAAATCTTCATCACAGAGTGGTTTTGAATGCACTTACTTTGTTCTATTGCATTTAGAGTTCTGTCCAATAATAAATTTCTATGCCATTATATTTCTTAGTCTTCTTTAAAATAAATGTGTTATAAGCTACAATGGCATAGGGGAAAAAGAACAAGAAATTATATAGAAATCTTGAGTCCCTCTTCTACTGCTCACTGATTGTGTGATCAGAGGCATATTGCTTTAAACTTTTTGGCCTCCTTCCTATATTTTGCAGTTATGACATCTTTTAATTGTCTTCACTTACTTAGCCCTACACTTTGAACATGAGATACTCTCCTTGTCAGAGCTGCCCATCTCCAAGAGTCCTCCATGTTTTCTTTTACCTTTGGTACCATCCTTCATCTGTTTTCCCACATTTTACTCTACATTTCACCTATGTCGTCAGTGTCTTTTTCTTCATTGCCTCCTTAATGACAACTTAAAACACACTCATGTTCTTTAGGTCTTAAAACAAGACAAAACAAAGTAACATCAAAAAGAACATCTTGATACCTGTACAGGTTGTCTCTTATTTCTATCTCGTAGCTATCAGCCTATCTTTATTTTTTCAATAAAATTGAATTATGACTACATTACTACTCTAAAATTACTGACACCTCTTCTAATTTTTAAAAATTTTATTTTAGTCATTACACTTATAAGTGTACAATATTGTCAATGGAAGGATTTAATGTATACAGCATTCCAACACCGTACTCTCCAACAGAGTGTCATTTTTCCCTCCACCACTGTCTGAGGTGCCCTTATGCCCTACCTCATGCTATTGTAAGCTCCGTTCTCTAGACCAGTTCTTACAGTCTGTTGCTTTGCAAAACCACAGCCCAAGAGACAGGAAAGTAGGGAGTAGATATCCTGACCTTACTTCTCATTCCAAATTCTGATCTACAAGTTAGTTTTCTCAATAGTTAAACACAGAAGAGCCAGTGTATAAAGAACCTATTTGATTGGATCCATAAAATCTTATTTTCTACTGTGGTTGGGCACAGTTTGAGCCTGAATGAACAAAGGACAATTTCTAGTTCAGTAATCAAAGGCATACGTAATATTGACAGTATTGGGCTCAGATTGAGTCTTAGGACTAATCTGTATCAATGCCTGCGGAAACAAAACTTTACACTGACCTTTTAGAGCCTTCAATCAATTAGGAACTTTACTGTAAGCAGACAGGATAACTGTTGCTAATTCTGAGATCTTACTTTAGTCATTGGTGAAATATGTTATGGGCCTTGAATAACATCTACTAAAAGGCAATGATTTCTCATTATATTGAAGCACAACAGATATTACCATTTTTGAGTAGAGTGAAGTCATGTACTTGTTTACTGGAAAAGAGTCAGGGAAGAAATTATCATGGCAATATTGGAGATAATGTCAGCCTGGTCTTTGACAAAGGAAATGGAAGACAGAAAGATTCCCCAGGAAATAAAGTGCTTTTACACTGAGCACAACCAGAGAAGGTCACTTCAGAGACCAAATCATGATGTATAATTTAATACATGATGCCTGCAGAGCTGCTGTGTTTTAGTCAAAGTAGAAAGAGGCAATGCTCCTCAAAATAGTCCTGAAAATTCAGCGTGGTATGTTAAATAACTCATTTCACTTTATTTTCTTTATTGTCCTTTTATTTTTTTTCTCCTAAGAAATACAGTTATTTTCCTCTAGTTTCTCAGAAGGAAAATATGTGTGATGATTCAGCACTGCACTTTGACTAGCTAATGGATTATCACAGAGAAATGTTAGCCTGGCTCTGATGCTTTCCTTTGCCCTGGCATGCACTAGAGTACTGAGGTTAAAATTCACTTGTATAGGGAAAACGTTTTTTTTTTCAAAGAGGAAGAGATTTATAGTCTCTTGGTCATCAAGAAGATATCACCAAGAAATATTTTGAGCCTGTGGATTGAAATCTTAGAGATTATATTTTTCTTTCTCAGAGAATATGAAATTTGAGAAATGTTTGAGGTATGTTTATTCCAGGTACAGACAAGACACCATAAGGTAGACTTATGGCTGCCTCTTGAAAATATTTTCTTTACATAAGAGAGAGATCATGTCAAACAGTGAAGAGAGAGATTTGTATAGTTATTACAATGTTACTTTGATAGTTTTTTGGGTAGTTATTACAGTGTTCTGCATCAACTCTATAAAAAATACATTGATTCAGAAACAGATTCAAAAACACAGATGATATGTATAATAATTTTAAGATACATGATTTTAAACTTTGGAAGATAATAGAAAAGTAAGATTGGGAAACATTTGTTTGTTTCTTTAGATTTTTAAGTTGTTTGGGCTTTGAGTGTTCAAAATTTAGCAAAGCTAGTTCTAAAACCCATCTCAAGACCAAACAAAACAAAAGAGAGACTATTTTCTTCTTATTTTCCCATAAATTTCTTCTAATATGTCCTGTTTGTGCCATTTTGATTTTCTTTGTGCCATTTATCTGTTAATATTAGTTCATATATCAATACATACCCTTGTACATTCACAGAAAAGTCTTGCTTTTTTGTTTTTTGAGACACTGTGATTTACAATATTGCTTATGATACAGTTTCATGCACCCAACATTTCTTCATCATGTCCTCCACCAGAAAATCCACCATTATCACAAGGTCACATGTGTCTATCCTCTATCCTCTAGTCTTGGTAAGCTCAGTTCTATAAACCAATTTCCAGGTTCTGTTACCTTTGGGCTTTATTATCCCCTTATAATGTTTCTTTATCTCCCATCTATGATAGAGGTCATTCTGTATCTGTCCTTCTGACTGACATGATGCATCAGCATGATACCTTCTAGTTCCATCCACATGGAAGCAAATTAATTGATTTCATAATTGTTTATAGCCATGTAGTATTAGTATTCCATTGTGTATATATATATATATATATATATATATATATATCACAGATTCTTTTGTGAGGAGGAACTCCCGGTTGTGCTCAGGACTTATTCATGGATGGATCTGGACTCAGGGATTACTTCTGAAAGTGGTTGGGGGACCATGTATGGTGCTGAAGATTAAATCTGGGTCAGCTGCATGCAAGACTTTATCCACTGTACCATATCTTTCCAATCCTATCCCACAGTTTCTTTATCCACTCATCAGTTCTTGGTTACTTGGTTTGTTTCCAGATTTTGGCTATTGTTAATAGGACCACAATGAACATAGGTGGGAACTGTCTCTTCACAATAGTGTTTTGGGGTCCTTGGGGTAGATTCCAAGAAATACAATTGCTGAGTCATATGCGTGTTCAGTCTTTAGTTTTATGAGATGAGTTCATATCGTTTTTCATAAAATTTGGACAAGTCAATACTTCCACCAACAGCAGATAAGGGTATCTTTTCCCCCACATCCACACCAGCACTATGCTTTGGTTCTTTAGTGTTAAGGACTAACGTCCTGAACTCAGGGACTTGTGGTGAAAAGCATGCGCTCCGAGTCCTGAACTATCTCTCTAGCCCTGAGACATTTTAATATTTTCAAACTTTGAGTATTGTTTTTCCTTCTGTCTAGCAGCCAGCCTGGTTTGATTCATGCCAAAAATCTCAATGATTTTCTGCTGGTTGTGGTTTTAGTGTCAGTTCCATTTGCATAACTCTTGCAATGTACTTTGGATCTGTTTCATGAAAGTACCATGCAGTAGAAAAGTCTGGAAGATCTTTTTTTAATTTTAAAATGTGTCTTTCAGTTTACTTTAAAAATAATGTGTGTATTGGTTAGGATCAGGTCCACACGTTCATAATTTACAGTGAATTTAGGAGTCCATAAATAATGTTTAGTGTCAAGTTCAAATTTTCTGAGTTCCTTCTCTCCCACTGTTGCCTTTGTACTTTTGGGTCCTTCTGGGGCAGGATTTTCCTTGGCCAATAGACTTGCCACTACTTACTTTTTAGACTATAAAGTTATTGCTTCATGCTTTTTATTTTTGAAGGGGTAGGAGGAGACACACCGAGCAGTATTCGGGGCTTACTTCTGGCTCTGTGGGCCCTGTGAATTCTATGGGATTCCAGGGAGTGCACCCAGGTCAGCTGCATGTAAGACAAACACTCTACCACTGTGCTATTGATCTGGCCCCATGCAGCATGCATTTTGTATAAGTGTTTTGTTTGTTTCATTGTTTTTTGGTTATTGGGCCACACCTGACTATATTCAGAATTTTACTTTTATCTTTGTGCTTCAGGAATCAGTCTTGGTGGGGCTCATAGGATCATTTGCAGTCTAAGGATGGAATTGTAGTCAATTGCATGCAAGGCAGTGGCCTTACTCCCTGTACCAGCTCTTCAGTCCCTCTATACAAGTGTTTTGTTTTGTTTTGTTTTGTTGGCTACACACAGTGGTGCTTAGGGTTTACTCCTGGCTCTGCACTCAGGGATCACCCCTAGTGGAGCTGGGTGGTAGGGAACATGTGGGGTGCCGGAGATCAAACCTAGGTCAGCTGCGTGTAAGGCAAGCACCCTACTTGTTATACCACTTTTCCAGTCCTTCTGTGAATTTTTTTTTTTTAATTTTTGGGTCACACCCGGCAATGCACAGGGGTCACTTCTGGCTCTGCACTCAGGAATTACTCAGGGGACCATATGGGATGCTGGGAATGTAACCCAGGTCAGCCGCGTGCAAGGCAAATGCCCTACCCGCTGTGTTATTCGCTCCAGCCCATCTGTGAAATTTTTAATGCTTATATTTACTGGAAGAAACAGAATACAGTGTTTTTGCTTCTTCTTGACCAATATCTGGAATACCTTGATATTAGTAATTACTTTTAACTTTTAACTCCAGTCTACTTCTTTCTCCTAAGCCATATCCTTTTGTATCTAGCAGGTTCCAGGATATGTTACTTTTTATGTATAATTATGTACCTAAAGTATGTAATTGCTGAGTAAGGAAGAGAGAAAGGTAGGAGAGTTTTTTAAATGGTCTCCAAAGATGTCAAAAAAAGTTTAGCAGTAAAATAAAAGAAAGTTAAAAAATAATTAATGTGTTCAGCCCAGGAAGTGCCAGGAAGACTCAAAGACTCACACAAAGGGTTAAAATACTATGCAGTGAGGAAGTACCGAAGATATTAAGTCAGCAGAATCTTGGCCTCTTTTACAGTTTTCTGTGCAACTGTTCTCATTCAACTAGTTATATTTCAGGTACGAAATATAACTGACAGGGGTAAGGTGCTTGCCTGGTACATGGTCAATTCCAGTTCAACCCCTGGCACTATGAATGGTCCCAGAACACTGCTAGGAGTGATCCCTGAGCACAGATACAGGAGCAGGCACTAAGCACTACTGGCTGTAGCCTAAACAATTAAAAAATAATAATTTTTAATATTATCGGCCTTATTTGTAAAAATGTAAATATGCAGTCATGTGTTACTTCCTGGCAGGTATATGTTCTCAGAAATGTGTCTTGGAGTTATTTTGTCACTTTCAGCAATTTTGTCAATAAGAAGATTCTTTATTTGCTGGTTGGTATTATATCATTTTCCAACAATGGCTTACATAGTTCCATTTTTATCACTCATTGGATAGTTTCAACATATCTGAGCAAATAAAATACTATTTCCTAAAGTTGTTTTTTTAAGTAATATATAATCTAGGTCAGTTGCCCCCAAATTTTACTGAATCTGAAAGAGAAAACTGTTTATCCCTGTCCAGTAGAACCCAATATTACAACTTAGAATTCAAAGGGGAGAGGACTCATAAGAGTTTTTGTTTTTGTTTTTGTTTTGTTTTGTGAGGATTATAGGCATACAGTGCTCTGTTATGGAGTTAAGCACTCCCCTCCCCCATAATCTCTAAAAGTCTTGGTTATGTAAATGGGAAACATGCTATAGTTTGTTCTCTATATGATATCCATGTTTAGGAAACTAAAGTCAAGGTTTAGGAAATGATAAGATTGAGTCTTACTGCACTAAAGTTGTAGTGTAAACTATGAAGTGACTATCAAGAAAAATATAAAGATTCTATATTACCACCACTTCTACATAAAGTGTGATATAGATGGCTTTCACAGCACTTCTAGTGCCCGTGTCAGGGGTCAAGGAGGGAGAGAATTGAGAAAGAAAAAATAAAACAGCATGGCTGTTTTCAAAGAATCTCCAAATCCGTTTTCGTCAGGACTTCTGGGAGGAGTGTTAGCTCCATTTTATAGAACATCCACGAACGCCTAGAGAACTTAAGGGACTTGCTCTAGCCTGTACCTGTAAGGTGAGTTCCCAAGTGGGGCAAAGGGGCCACTGTCCTGGTGCTGAGATGAGCTGAGCGCTCCCTCCCTTCTCTCAGTGGCTTAGAACCGCCTTGTTGGCCCAGGGTGGGGCAGGAGTGGCGGAGAGGTAGCAGTCAGCCTCCTGGGCAGTGCTGGGAGTGGGTGGAGGTCTGCCAGACCGGGTAAGTTAGGCTTTGATTTATGCCGCTGTGTGATTTGTGCACTCTGTTAGACAAGCTGCTTTCTTCCCCTGTTCCTCTCACAGGCCGTCTCATTGCTGGAGATGACTGTCAGCTGCTTGCCCTGCAGAGCCACCATCACATGCCTCACCACCACCACCACCACCGCCGGAGCCCAGGAAGCCTGACTACAGAGCAGCGTCTCTCAGAGGCATGAATAATTAGGTAGGCATAATGGAAGGCACTCACTGCACCCTCCAATTGCAGGCGCCCATTACCGAACTTTGCTACATCAGCTTCTATCTTCCGAAGGGAGAAGTCCGAGGATTTTCATACAAGGGCACTGTAACTCTAGACAAATCCAATAAAGGGTTTCATAGCTGCTACCAAGTCAGGGAGGGGTCGGACATCATCAGCCTCAACTTGCAGCCCACAGAGCACCCGGGCGACATCTTTTTCAAGCCGACTCCCACCAAAGACATTCTCACCGAGCTGTACAAACTCACAGCAGCGCGGGAGCGGCTGCTGGCCAGTCTGCTGAGCTCAGACCACATCCTGAGCATCACGATGGGGAACCAGGAGGGGAAGCTGCCCGAGCTGTCGGTGAGCCTGGCCCCGGAAGACGACGCTTTCTCCAGTGCTGGAGACTGGCAGGGCGAGCCCCCCGTGGGCTGTCTCAACAAGAGGAGGGCCCATGGCAACAAAAAGCTCCGGAGGTTTGGTGGAAGGAGAGAGAACCCGGAGGAGCAGCCGCAGCAGCAGAGGACAAGAAGAAAAGGACGTGAGAGACAGGACTCAGCATCGCAGCTGGCGAAGGAGCAGATTTGCTTCGGCAACTCCCTGCCCCTTTCCTCGGCAGGGCCGGATCTGAGGCTTCTGGAGGAGAGAAACAACTTGCTCCCCGATGAGGTGCTTATCTCTTCCCCACTGAGGAGAGAGAGCTGTCCCCCAGACACAGACAAGATGCTGGACTTCACCCCTGGCCGTGGGGGCTTCAGGATGGCTTCTGAGGAAGTGGGTCTTAGACTAGAGCCGCCTTTGGACTGCAGCGAGGTGGACCCCAGAGAGGGTGGTGCCGGAGAACCGCAGAGAGCACCTCCCCGGGAGGCCGGTTTATCCACAAGGCACAAGGACCCTTCGAAGCAGCCTCCCGAGGCAGAGAAGGGCCGGAGAGAGAAATGCACCCAGCGAACTTGCAGGAAGAAGCCTGTCTCCAAAGTGGTGGCCAAAGTTCAGAATCTGCCCACTCAGGTGCAAAGAGTCGTTAAAGCGCATTCTGAGGGAGACGGGGGCATTGCCTTTCGCCAGGCAGCCCAAGCTGAGTTTATCCCCAGAGCAGACTTTCTCACCCTCCCAGACGCAGAGGCTGGCACTCAGCATTCTGCGCCCAGGAGCACGGAGCAGCAAGGGGATGAGTCATTGCTGCCAGCGGCCAGGGAACAGACCCTGGTCAGCGCTGAAGCAGCTGTGAACAAGGTGCTCCGGAAAGTGATAGACAGTGAGAAGTTAGATGAAGCCACCGAGGGCAAAAGGCTGGGCTTCCCTGTCAAAAGCCTCACGCTCCCGGACCCCAGAAGCAAAAGGATAGCAGGGCTGCCTCAGGGAGCCGGCACAACCTTGCTTTTGGATCGACCCGGCAGTCAAGGCCCCCACTTATCACAGCCAGAAGGTGATGAGGAGCGGCAGTCATCATCCTCCCCAGCTCTGGCAGCGCTCAGCGTGGCATTTAATAATTCATCCTCCCAGTTCGGAGCACACAAACGCATGCCACCTGTTCCCTTGCCTCTCCCCGCAGCACTCCTCGGTCCCCCAGAGCATCGCAGGAGCCTCCAGCTCCCACCTCTGCCTGGCGAGGGCGAAGCCGCTCCCGATGACTTTGCTGGTGGAAAGAGCAGTGCTGTGTTCGGGACCCCGTCAGCCGACGCCTTGGAGCCACCATCCTCCGCGAGGGTCACGGAGACCGAAGGGGCCAGCTCAGCCTCCCTCCGAGCAGGCCAACCTCAGCCGGTGCCTGGGGAACCCTTGGACCAGAGTCTGGGGCCTGGGAAGACCACAGCTCGGCCCCAGCACCAGTCACCTCCAGGTTAGTTTCTGCTTCAGATGCTTTACGTTTGCTCCTGAGTGGTTCAGAAAGTGCTGGTGCTATTCAGAGACTGATTAATAATCATAACCAAAAGTCTTAGACTTTTAGGCAGTTGACTTGTACTAGGAAAATGGGGAGGGACCCAAGAGATAGTAGAGAGGATAAGGTGCTTGTCCTGTAGAAGACAGTCCTGGGTGTAATTCCTGGCACCTCATATGGTCTCTGACCACTGCCAGAAGTGACCCATGAGTGTAGCCAGGTGTGGCTCCAAAATAAGAAAAAGGATAAGGAAAGAAAAAGAAAGGAAGAAAGGAGAGAGAGAGAGAAAAGAAAGAGAGAAATAAATAAAGAGGGAGAGAAAGAGAGAAATAAAGAAAGAGGGAGAGAAAGAGAAATAAAGAGGGAGAGAAAGAAAAGAAGGAAGAAAGAAAGAAAGAGAGAAAGAAAGAAAGAAAGAAAGAAAGAAAGAAAGAAAGAAAGAAAGAAAGAAAGAAAGAAAGAAAGAAAGAAAGAAAGAAAGAAAGAAAGAAAGAAAGGAAAGAAAGAAGATGGGGGGGGAAATAGGGAAGTGTGGAGTCTCCGTTTGCTTTTGGTATTAGGGTGATATATGCCTCATAGGAAGAATAGGGAAGTGTGGTGATGATATGGGTGGTGTTGACTTATGAAGTCTTGGAGTGGTGTTGCTTCCAGAAGTAATACTTTGGATATTCTTAATTTTGTTTAATTTTGGCGTACTCTGAGACTGCCTCTCCCTCATTGCTGTTGGAACTCTCAAAGCAAATAGGACCAGGCAGAGAGAAGAGAGAAGTAACTACTTGTTGCTGACTTTGATGCTAACAGTGGGTAACTGACCCGTTGATTTAAATGCTCCTGAAGGACCATGGGTTTGCCAGGACTCTGAGCAGAGGAGCAAAAACACCCCATGTCTTTGCTCTGCTGTCTGTTGTTAGAAATTTGTTTTGGTTTTTGTTTTCTAGTAATCATCTTTATCAGTACCATCATTTTATGTAAAAAATGTTGCTTTCTTCTTTTTTTTCTTGTTGGATCACACCGGCATTGCACAGGGGTTAGTCCTGGCTCTGCACTCAGGAATTACTCCTGGCAGTGCTCAGGGGACCATATGGGAAACTGGGAACCAAACCCGGGTTGGCCACGTGCAAGGCAAACGCCCTACCTGCTGTGCTATCGCTCCAGCCCCCTGGGTTTTGTTTTTTGTTTTTGTTTTTGTTTTAACCAGAGAAGGAATGATTTTATTTGGCTTTGAAGGAACATGGTTCAGATTTCCATTTAAAAAATTCTGTTTTATAATTTCCCAAATATGTATCAAATAATGTATATTCTGAAATTCTTTTATTGGGGGATGATTATAGCTCTTATTGGTTTACACCATTTCTTGTGCAAAAGGTGGTAAAGAGTTCATATGACTCTGCTTAATGTACTTTAAATTGTATGTAGAGTCTGGTTCAGAGGTTCCTAATAAGTGGGTTCAATAAAACCAAAAGATACTGTACAAAGAAGTGCTTCTCTGGCACATGCCACTTCGATTTCCAGATCGATGTTGCAGATGCCCAGGGTTCTGTATTCTATTGTATCGGATTTTTTTTTTTTCCTGTGGTCTTTGCACAGCATATGGTCAGTGTTTTGCCTAAGGAATAGCAAGTAATATGATAGATGGTCTCACGACGATTAGGAAAAGCATCATGTGCAATTTGGGGGATTAAAGGTGTCAGACAAGAAGAATAATTTCAGAGGTCAGAGTTCATTTTGAATCCTTATAGCATTTTATAAATTTTTCTAAATTATTGCCCTAAGGGGTGGTTCTCTAGAAATGCAGTAAGTCCTTTTCATTTTGTTCTTGTAATATGGTGACCTTAGTCTGATGAGACTTGTTACTTTCATAATAAAACCAACATGCTTCACCAGGAAAGTCAGAATTGTGAATGGGGGATGGGGTGGGAGGCTGGGCTGCATCCAATGGTGCTCAGAGCTTACTCCTGGCAGACCCTGGGGGCCATATGGGATGCTGGGGATCAAATTGTATCCTCCACATGCTAGGCAAATGCCATGGTGGATTTTATAGCACTTACCATAGATACCTAGGTATAAAATTCTTTCTCCCCAAGGATATTGGCACCTACAAAATACTTGGAAAGGGAACTTTATGCGATTACTGATTTCTGGATGCATCATCATGAAATAACTCCCTTAACCTCAGTTTCTCTTCAGAAATCATACCAAATTCTAGGATTGTCTGTGAGCTTCATCCAGAAATGGGGCATTGGATACACCAGACTTCATTAATGCTTTTTCCCCCTGATTCAGTATAATCTTTAAAATTTTTCTTTATAAAAATATTATGAAAAGCTCCATAGTATGTGGGTCAAGTCAGATACACAGAAGACATTCAGTTTCTGTGGCGACTGAGCCTTTGACAGGCAAGTTCAGTCAATGACCTCCCTTCCCTGGTCCTCTCCACACACTGCTCTGAAACTTTCCCTATACTTTGGAATCTCCATGATATTTTAGAAAGTCAGCCCTTCATATCTTAGGAATTCTATGGCAGGGAAGGCCCCTTGTTTCAAAACTTATGAAAGAGTTGGATGAAAAAGGGGTGTGTGAAAAAACTCTTTTTTTTTTCCTGGTTTAGATGATTTTGTTTCTCCTGGAACCTTCTACCAGAACGTCTAAACATGTTCCATCATCCCACCCTTTTCTGGGAAAAGTGTTAAGGAGAGGAAGTTCTCCCGGTATTATCTTTGGACTGTGTCCTATGTTACTGCCACAATTCCCCCCTTAAATTTCCTTTCTCTATAGCTGCAAATTCCCTTCATATTCTGAGTGCATCTGGGATTTCTTGCAGTTGGGTGGATTCAACAAGACAAAGAGAATTTTCCTGCTTCCAGCTGCCTTTGTCTGTCACTTCATTTCTCTACCCCCCCCAACTTTTCCTTTCATTTACAATCTCCCAACAGTGGCATTTTATCTGAATTCAACTCCTACATTTTCCCATGTTAGCTATTAACCAGGTCGAATTTATGGTCTGTGCACACTTATTTCCTGTGGAAATAACATATAGGTATTTTATTAAAGAGATGTGATTAAGATTATTGAAAGCTCTCATTAACTGCTCAAGTAAGAGATTAAGTCTGGCAAAAGCAATCAGGTCTGTTTCCAGTTGGAAGATTCTCTACTATTTAAGGCAAGGAGAAATTTCCAGAAAGAGTGAAATTCACTTTCCTTCTCTCAGAACCAAGAAGTTAATGTTGGTTCTCATTTACCATTCAAAAAATAAATAGCCTAGGAGCATATTAGAGCATATTGACCCACCTTCTATTTCTTGTGTGCATTCCAAGGGCTACACACAGGAATTTCTTATCTAGTGGTGAGATGACTGAACATCACCTAACAGGCAATGATAGCTGGAGTTGTCTTCTCCTAGTCCTCTCTCTCCCTCACGTAGGAACTGACTGTCGAGTCATTTATTTTGGTGAAGAAAAATGCCATAGAATATTCCCAAGCCTTTGTGGAAGTGCTATTTTCTCAAACATTAGGGACTCCTCTTGTGCTTATCTGCAAAGCTGGGACTTTATGACTTGGGCCTGGGATTCTTTTCCATTTCTGCTCACTTTCTTGTACCTTTGATCTGAAATAGACACCGTTTATTTGAGGGGGAGTGGGGGTTGGGCCACACGTGGTGGTGCTCAGAGGTGGTTCTTGGCTCTGTTCTCAGAGGTCACTCCTTGTGGTGCTCAGGGAATCATGTGCTTCCTGGGGTTGAACTGAGCCCGAAGCCTCCAAGGCAAATGCCTTAACCCCATACTGTCTTTCTGGCCCTAGACTCTCTTAATATCACACGGACAATGGTCCATTATACTCAGGGAAATGATCATGCTTCAGTCTGTCCCTAAGTCATCTCATGACCCCTCTCCTTTGGTTGAAGTCAAAGGGGTGGTAATGGAAGTATCTGACCCAGGCATAGTTCTTCTTGATGTGGTAAATCATTTAGTTTAGCTTTGTCTGTGTCCATCAAAAGATGTAATGAATCTAAACTGATTAAGATTTGAGAGGGATACTTGTAATGTATTTTATTATATATAATGCTATTTTACAAACTTTTGTTTCACTTTAGGTATATATTATGGAGAGTTTTAAAATGAAACAAATTATAAGTAAATACAATAAATTATTAATAGTAGTTATTAATAAATTATTAATTAACCGTGTATTTCTCTTGTTCTCCCCTCACATCTTTCTAATAATTTTCCCATATTGATATCCAATTATTTGATACAATTGCAATAAAATAGTAAACAAATTTTACAGCAATAATTGATTTTTGAGGATGTTTACTATTACTTTAGAAAGCATGTATTATATGTAAAATTATGTGTAATTAACATTGAGAGAAAAATACCAAGATTCGCAAATTACATCTATCATTGTATACCCATTTAAAACAAAAACAGAACTTTCGTGGTAATTAGATCTTTACTAAATTGCAAAATATAATAAAGCATGCTCTCAGTTTTTTGTAGAAACAGGATGTATTACCAATATCCATGTGTGAGTATTTATGTTTGGTATGGCTCTGAATGCCATGGAGACAAGTTTAGAAAACCCAGTCTGTTCACATTTTTCCCTTGGGCCAACGCAGGCTAAAGGTGGGGAATGAGGTAAAGGGGAATGGTCCAGAAGCATTGGAAAAGAGCATTAAATTCTTTCCATACATGTTTTCATATTATTTCATTGGCTGTGGTAAATGTGTCATTATTTTTAAGGTTTTTAACTACTTTTAAAATTAAAAGAAATTTCGAATGAGTAAGTGTTATTGCATGTCTGTGGTCAGATGATAGCTAAGCCACACTTACAGACTTTCTACGTAGCTTTTTTATTGTTTTATTTTATATTCATTTTGGGGGCCACACCCAGCAGTGCTCAGGGCTTATTCCTGATTCTACGCTCAAGGACCACACCTGACACTGCTCTGGCGACCATAGGAGATGCTGCAGATCAAACTTGGGATGGCCATAAGCAAAACAAGCTCCCTAACCCCTGTACATCTCTTTGGCCCTCCATATTCTTTAATGAGGCAGGAAGCTCATCATGAGATTGTAGCCTTGTCATGAAATAAAATTCAGGCTGCAGCTTGCTCTTTCAAGCCTATACTCTCCCTTGAACACCTATCACTGCCTCTTTTTTTTCCCCACTCTGGAGAAGCCTGTGTTCTCTCTTGAACATGTATTTCTCTTGTTCTTCCCTCGCTTCTTTCTAAATAAATTTTATTCGAAGCAACTATCTTGTTTCACTTAAACAAAAACAAAAAAAAAGAAGAAGAAGAAAGAAATTCCGATTGCTAGATATTTGTGAGAATAATGCCCCGAAGTACCAATCAGGGGGCTAGGAGCAGAGCGGGACAGGGAAACCAGAGGACGATGGAGAGGGGCTACTGCCTTGGATTAGAAGGGAGCATGACAGGCTTGAAGGAGTGGGTGAAGACATTGTTCTTGCAATCGAAACTGGAGCATATTGAAGATGAACCTGTGGCAGAACAGTGCCGGTGAGAGGAAACTGGAAGCAAAAATTCTGCTCTGACTTTCCTTTGATTGGCTTGAAAGACCTCCTCTAACAGAAGCACCCAGAAAGCAGAATGTCAGGAAGGTGGTAGATGTGATTTACAAGGTCAGCCTTTCAGGGTAACTAAGAGCAGGGAAGAGACTGAAGGGATTAGATCTGAAGGGATTAGAGGGGCCAGTTGGGGACAAAAATGAACAGACAAATTGAGCTGTGAAAACCAATAGAGAGAGATAAGGTGGTATTTTCATTTCTAATTAAAAAATGCCTCCCCCTTCCATTGTTGTTCTGTGGGATGTTGCTATTGTTGTGATGATCAGGGGTTTCAAGCCCCTGATTACAATGCTCCAGGGTACACTCAGCCTTTGAGGCTATGCTGAAGACTGAGCTCATGGTATTACATATGCATTACATATGCAAAGCAGGTACTCTGTTGCTGAGTCATGTCCTCAGATCCTTAGAATGGAGTTTTATGAGCAATAGGTTAAGGATGTGTGTGTGTGTGTGTGTGTGTGTGTGTGTGTGTGTGTGTGTGTGTGTGTGTGTGTGTGAGAGAGAGAGAGAGAGAGAGAGAGAGAGAGAGAGAGAGATGTTTGCTATAGAACAGTGGTTATCTTGATAACAATTATTGCAGTGTTTCATTTCTATGTCATAAGATGTTTTAACCTCTACAATTAAAAAAGACGGTCTCTTTTACTTTTTAAAGTTCAAGCGCAGAGGAAGTGAAACAATTAGAAGGTCTTGTGATCCAGTTTTGGGTCCATGTATTCAGAAAAATATATCTGGTTCTTCAAAACAGAGTTCTTGTATTTAAAAGTGGTTGCTGAAATTGTGCTTGAAATTGAAATATGAATTTCACCAATCAATATTTGTGTTTTGAAGTTAGCTTCCATATGAAATAAATGAAGATTATTTGGTGCTTATGTTCTGTTTTGCAAAGGTCATAGCTGTGCCCAAGATCTGATATTTTAAAATTCCAAGCCAGCTATACCTATGTGGGTTTTCCTCCCCAGATTAATGTCCACTGTGCTTTGTGTATTGCGCCTTATATTGCATTGTTTTTCATTTGCCTCTTTTCTATGCTTAGATTTGGAGCATAAGATTTAAAGTAAATGTGGTAGTGTGTGATCCTAGGCCAGATTTAAGGTGCATTTGAGAGAGATGTTATTGAGAAATAACTCCATTTGCAAGGGAAAGGATTTGAGAATAAACAAATAATACATACGTATTTATTTGTTTGTTTGTTTGTTTTTGCTTTTTGGGTCACACCCGGCAATGCACAGGGGTTACTCCTGGCTCTGCACTCAGGAATTACTCCTGGGGGTGCTCAGGGGACCATATGGGATTCTGGGAATCAAGCCTGGGTCGGCCACATGCAAGACAAATGCCCTGCCCTCTGTGCTATCACTCCAGCCCCTCTATCATGTTTTTTTTAAAAATTATTATTATTATTATTATTATTATTTTTAAAGAAATAATATTACCTCAGCTTACACGTGAAAGAAACTATCACAAAAACACAAAAAGCAATCTAGCAATTAAGGTATTTTTGCTTATTTTATGTCTGACAAGGATTTGACATACAAAATGTGTAAAGAACTCACAGAACTCAATAACAACAAAATTCAAGCAACTGCACTTTACAAAATGGACAAAATACTGAATAGATACATCTTTCTTTTCTTTTCTTTTTTTTTTTTTAAGGGCATACAGATAGCCCATAGGACATGGACAAAAATGTGGAATGTCTGTTATTACTAAGGAAATGCAAATAAAAACCATATGATATATATTACCTCCTACCCATAAGAATGATCTATAGCAAAAAGATTGGAAGTCAAAACTATCAGTGCATAAGTGGGGAAAAGGAGTACTAGTTTATTCCTGTTTGGTAGGAATGTAAATTTGTGTCACCTGTATAGAAGTCGCTATAGAGATCCTGTTAAAGTCTATACTGTAGGGCCAGAGTGATAGCACAGTGGGTAGGGTTCAATCCCCGGCATCCCATATGGTCCCCCAAGCACCACCAGGAGTAATTACTGAGTGCATGAGCCAGGAGCGAACCCCTGAGCATTGCTGAGTGTGACCCAAAAAGCCAAAAAAAAAAAAAAGTCTATACTGTAAACTGCATTTGGTCCTGCAGTAGTACTCCTAGTCATATATTGGAAGGATATGAAAACAATACCTCTACACTCATAGCAACATTACTCAAAATAGCCAAACTATGGATTAAACTCAAATTCCATCAATAGATGAGTAGATAAAGAAGATGTGTAATATAAACTGGATAACATGCCACTCTGGTTTTATAAAAAGATACCCTGCCACAGAGGCAGGGTAGGGTGAAGGGGACGGGGTGGGGGTGGTGGGAAAGATGCTGGGACTATTGGTGGTGGAAAATGGGCACTGGTGAAGGGATGGGCACTCGATCATTGTACGACTGAAACGTAAGCATGAAAACCTGTAAGTCTGTAACTTTGTCTCACGGTGATTCACTAATTAAAAAAAAAAAAGATGAAATGATGCCTTTTGGGACAAAATAGATGAAATTCGAAGGGATTTATATAAGTGAAATAAGTAAGGAAGTGAAATATAGCTATAAGATGGTTTCACTTATGTTGAATCTGAGTTACTAAATTTGCAAATAAATTGACAAAAACCAATAAACTAACAATTAGACCAAGTGAAAGTCCTATTTTTTCCCAAAGGCAAATTGAAATCAGGTGGGAGAGAGGACTACAGGAGGTCTTTTTGGTGGTAGGGTGGCAACTGAAGTTTGGTGGTAAGTCTTGTATACGTATAGACTTGTATATGTATAGGCGTACAAATTTTGTTCCTAAAATTTTACAGTGACTTGTATACGTATAGGCGTACAAATTTTGTTCCTAAAATTTTACAGTGAACCAATAATAAATCAACAGAAATAAAACTACTTCTGAAAATAAAGATGACCAATTGATACTATGATTAAAAAGAAGATAATTTTTAATAAATTATTATTTTGAAGAAAAGTGTATTGTATTTTTTCACATAATTCAACATTTTTGCTTTTGTATCATTGGTTGGGACATTAAAATAACTTAAACTTTTAAGACTGTAATTATAAACATTATCATGATACCCATTTGTTTGATAGAGCAAAATACTAGGAATATATTCTATTTCATTTTTTATGGACTCCTTGTGCTGATGATGTTTTTAAAAAATAGAACAGTCGGGGGCTGGAACGATAGCACAGTGGGGTAGGGTGTTTGCCTTGCATGCGGCCAACCCAGGTTTGGTTCCCAGCATCCCATATTGTCCCTCAAGCACCACCAGGAGTGATTCCTGAGTGAAAAGCCAGGAGTAACCCCTGTGCATTGCCGGTATGACCCAAAAAGGAAAAAATATATAGAGAACAGTGTATGTGACTGTAACCTACTTTCTTTTTCCTGATAGTTCTTACCAGGGAAATATCATACTTCATCCACTTTCTGATCACCTACAAGAATAGTAAGTTCTGAAAATAAGTTTGACATGGCAATAAACCATAGACATTGGATTTTGTGGTTTCTAAGCTTTGGTGTTTGGTCTTACCATCCCACCTATTGTTCTTCTGTGAGTTCTGAGAGATTAGCTTCCTGCCATAGCATTTCTGGAGGGTTTAGGAGTTTTGGTTTGTTTGTTTTTTTTTAAACTGTTACAGAACATTCCAAGATATTTTGGTTTTGTTTTTTGGTTTTCCCCCAAACCCTGGCACATTGAATCATATGCTTTTTATTAGGTACAGAGAACTACAGGGTATAACTTGAAAGTAGGCCATAATTGGGATTCAGATATATATTGGATGTAGAGGCAGTTGTGAAGTCCTTGAAGGATCTTATGCAATAGAAGGGAATGCTAGACAATGGAAGGTGAAATATCGTAAAAGCAGAACCAGTCTGGGCCAGAATGCCTGAATACAAACATACTGTCATCCTCTGAAGTGATGTATGCCTCTACACTGTGGCGAGAAGGGACTCTGGCTTGAAGGGAAAGAAGAATTTTGCCATCAAAAGTTCAACAGTTTAGCAGTATAGAAAAGCTGATCAAGAGGAACAGAAACATTCTTTTCCTCTTTTCCAGAGAGAGAGGGGGGGATGAGAGAGAGAGAGAGAGAGAGAGAGAGAGAGAGAGAGAGAGAGAGAGAGAGAGAGAGATAAACTGCCACTTTGGAAGGGATTTGGATGAGGCTTTTTAGCTACCCAGGGGAAGCAGTGTGACAGCAAGAGAACAGAAAGATGGTTAAGCAGTTGGCTGCCAAGCATGGATACTGTGTGGGCTCCTTAAAGGGATGACTGGGGAGAGTGGGCCTGAGAAAGTGAGTGAGGGCTTTAGACACCGAGATTCAAATTTCTGTGGTTCATATGACACAGTTTTACTTATAATGAGGTAGTCGCATCATTTAGGATTCATAGGGTTTTTTTTTTCTAAATTATTTTTACAAACATGGTTGTAGTTTAAGTGCAAGCTAAAGTTTATGTTTGAGCTTTGTTTTTTGGAGGAGAACCCCCAAATGATCCTGTAACTAATTAAAACTGATGGTCTTCAGGCCCAGAAGAGTTGTGAGGAGGATCAGATAATAAGCATTCTCGAGCCTCCACACTGTCTCCAGGATTCAGACATAGGTCTAGGCATGCCGGGATAATGAGATGATTAGACCTGTCAGGAGTCTTTGCTCAAGCACTCAAAGGGTATCACTGGGAAGCGTGCACCCCAAGGGAAATAGGATCTGAGGCATATGGGTGCTACCAGTCTTGAAGGAAGGAGTATTGAGGTGGGAGGGAAAATACAGAAGTAGCCAAGTAGGGGGGGCTTGCCTTTTACATGGCCAACCCTGGTTCAATCCTCGGAATGCTATATGGTCCCCTGAGCATTGCCAGGAGTCATTCCTGGTACAGAGCCAGGAGTAACCCCTGAGCATTCCCAGGTATGACCCCAAAAGTCCTTCATATTTTTTATTGATTCAGTTATATCCTCTCTCATCACACCCCCCCCCCCCGCCGCATACACACACTTCATGGACTCCTGCTGGGATTATAGGAAGAGGAGACTGACAATAAGTAAGGGGAAAAGCAGTGGCAAACTAATGAGAGTTTTATTAAGATTTCCTTAAGACCTTGAAGAGTCTGCATAACTGTGGCAGACGTGCCAATGAAGGGTCCCTATTCAAGAAGCAATCGAAGCCCTGTGTGACAGGGAAGTGGGAGGGATGAAGCAACTTTTTCCTCACCCTAACAAGTGGGAGGCAGGCAGTAATGTCTTAGGCAGCACATTACACCTTAGCTACAGCTGTCCTAGTGACAAATCTAACAACAACAAGGCAACTTAAGCATCCAGAACCAAAGAAGACAGTGGTGCTGGGGGGACGGGGGGATTATAATTATGAGTAAATGTGATTCTTAGAAATTGTTCGGATAAATTAAGGTGTTCGTGGGATACAGAGGAGGGAGTGGGAAAGAATTAGCAGAGTCAGGAAAATACTGATTAGCACTGCGTTACTCCCCTCACTGCATTTGCTGGAAAGAAAACTATCATGTTCATAGGGTTTTTTTGAGAATCACATGCCATGTGCTGATGAAAATACTTAACTAAACCGTAGAAAATATTAGTTTAACATAATTACAGGTCTCTGATGACTCATAGGATCAGAAATAACCATCGTAATCTCCTCTTTTCATTGTTTTCCAGTGTGGAATGATGCTGCACAACTGTTTATTTCCAGTGGGTTTCTTGATTTTCTTTTAATCAAAAGTGTTTCATTTGCTTAAATGTTTTTAGGGGACCTGAGATCTTCCCAAGCAATATTTAGGGTGCCTAGGACCACTTTTAGCAACATGTTGACACTCAGTGCAAGCACCTGAGGAAATCTGGTGCTGTTTGGGCCTTGTGGAATGGAGTAGCACAGGGGTCACCCAAGCAGTACTCAGTCCCCCATGGTTACACTGGTGGTTCTGGGGGTGGGGCATGTGGTGTCTAGGCTCAGAGTGAGGTCTAATGGGTTCCAAGCATGCATCCTTGACCACTGAGCCATCTCTCTGGCCCCTTCTGTTTTTTAAAGCTGCTTTTATATATTTGTTGGTCTTTTATTATTTTGTAAAAGTTCATTTTGGATTTTCCATCTACTTTTTAAAAAAACCTTAGGGTGGTCTAATGAGCTTTGTATGGAGAGATTAGCCTAAAATTGGATTCTAAAATAGCTTTTGAATTTTCCCATGGGGATTTTGTTTTAAAATAAATTAGACAACAAAGAAAGTGGAGTTGCATCTCAGATACTATTATCCAATATCAAATCATATTCCAATATGGAGTATTAAAGTAGTGAACAAAGGAGAAGAAAGACAAAGATTCCTGTCTTTCTACCAATTCCTTCCTTCTCTTTCTTTTTTTTTTTTTTTTTTGGCCTATTTTTTGGGTCACACCCAGGGGTTACTCCTGGTTCTGCACTCAGGAATCACTCCTAGCGGTGCTCAGGGGATCATAATGGGATGCTGGGAATCAAACCCTGATCGGCCACATACAAGGCAAACGCCCTACCCGCTGTGCTATCATTCCAGCCCCTCCTTCCTTCTCTTTCTCTCTCTCTCTGCCTCTGTCTCTGTCTCTCTCTGTCTCTCTCTCTTTCTCTCTCTCTCTCCTTCTCTCTCTCTCTCTTACTCTCTCTTTTATTGAATCACCGTGAGATACACAGTTGCAAAGCTGTTTAAGACTGGGTTTCAGTCATACAATGTTCCAACAACTATCCCTCTTCCAGTGTACATTTCCCACCACCAGTATCCCCAGTTTCCCTTCCATCATGCTCCCCACCCCCAGCCTGCCCCTATGGCAAGCACTTTTCTTCTTTCTTTTTCTCTTTCCTTTCTACCAATTACTTCTGAACGATTCCCCATCTATAAAGCTTTCTCAATTTCTGTAATAGTAACCTTGTTCTTCCTGCATGCCATATTATTATTTGTTTTTTGGCTAAGATGCTAAACGTGCACCTCAATTATTTGTATCTTATAATGTTGGTATATGCATGTAGATAATGCTTTCTTGCTATTTTATGCTAGTCTTGGGTTACCAACAAGGTTTTAGATGTAGAATCCTATCTTATCCTTTGACTGGCTTGTAGCAAGGTAATAGATACATCTTGGTTTAATTAAATTTTGTGATTGTTGACTTTAACTAATGACTATCTTCCAATTTGTAAGTGACAAGGCATGACTGTGAGTATCAGATTGCCTCAGTAGAGAATAGTTGAGAATTCCTTCCACTGGTATGCCACATAGCAGAGTGAAGTGGTCTTGCCCTATTAATGTCTTGTCTCATATTCATTTGGAAAACACCTCTGCTGGTGATATGTCATGTCAGGATAGAAACAGATGTTTCCATATTTGTATTAAAATAAGGGATGGTGTCACATTCATCATTATCTACCTGGAATAAAATTCAGTAACTGATATATAGCATATAATCAGTGGCTGCTTTGTTAAATCAATGAATAAATGTTTGGAGGATGATGAGAAAATTCTACAAACTGGTAACATGGGCAAATTTTTCCTATTTGTCTTTTGTTAAAGAGAATGAAAACTGGTTTTATGCCATATTACTTGATTACTATCATATTTCAAGTTATCTTCACAATTTATCTACATAGATTTAGGAATCTGAAAGTACTCAGATGATCGATGGGAGTGAAATTTAATAAAACTTGGGTCAGGGCTGGAGCAATAACACATCAGGTAGGGCGTTTGCCTTGCACATGGCTGACTCGGGTTTGATTCCCAGCATCTCAAATGGTCCCCTGAGCACTGCCAGGAGTAATTCCTGAGTGCAGAGCCAGGAGTAACCCCTGTGCATCGCCAGGTGTGACCCCCCCTCCAAAAAAAATGGGTTTATAAAGTCATCTATTTTGGGGGGCAGGAGTGATAGTACGGAGGGTATGGTGTTTGCTTTGCACAAAGCTGACCCAGGTTCGATTCCCAGCATCCCATATGGTCCCCCAAGCACCACTAGGAGAAATTTCTGAGTGCAGAGCCAGGAGTAACCCTTGTGCATCGTCGGGTGTGACCCAAAAAGCAAAAAGGAAAGTCACCTGTTTTTTTTTTTATGGACAAAGAAACATTTTTCTAATTGGAATAACATTGAAACAGGATAATTTTGCCTGAACAGGTTTTTGTTATTATTTTTTTTAATCTTTCAAGGAGAGTTAACTTCATTGTCAAGAGCAGTCAGTGATGGGAAAATCAAGTGATCAAATTTGAAATTTGAAACTACTGGTGGCTTTCTGTTTCAGTGGATTTTGCTGGTCATAGTTTAACCATGTTGCTTCATGCATGATCAAAAGCCGGCACATTTGCAGCAAGGTCACATGATGAACTAGAAAGCTGCAGGTGTGCTTGTAATTATTTGGCTGTGATTCGGGGGTCGGGCAAGACTCACCTGCTGAGTGCCTGGTGCCTACCATTGAAATCCTTTATGAAAGCACTGTTCCTAGAGTTGTTGTGTGTGTACAAATACAAATTGAGCTCAGGTGATTGATTTCTAAAAGTTATGCTTAAAGGCATATTAATTAGCCCACAAGGCTTCTATTACTACCAAGTATCTTTACAGTAGTTCCTTTATAGAATGGTTTTTGGGACAGGACTCCAAGAGTGGAAATAGATGTCAAGGTCCCAAAAGGAACAGGTAGACCTAGAATAAGACACAAGATTGATGTCAAGAGGATACTGGAAACATCCTGCATTTCAGTTAAAATACTCTCTTGTTGGACCAGAGCTATAGAACAGGAATCGAACCAGGGTTGACCATGTAAAAGGCAAGCACTCTACTCCTGTACTATCTCTCTGGCTCCCATACTTTGCTATTTCTGTATTTTCCCTCCCACCTTAATGTTCCCCCCCTCAAGGCCGGTAGCCCCCATATGCTTGAGATCCTGCATCCTGTGAGATGCATGCTTCTCAGTGAAAACCCTTTGAGTGATCAAAGACTCTTGACAGATCTAATCATCTCATTATTCTGGCACAGGTAGGGCTTTGCCTTGCATACGGCTGACCCAGGTTCTATCTCCGACATCCCATATGTTCCCCTGAGAACTGTCAGGAGTAATTTCTGATTGCAGAGCCAGAAGTAACCCCTGAGCATCGCTGAGTGTGACACAAAAAGAAAAAAAAACTTGCAAAAACGAAAACTCTTTGGTTTCAATTTTAGTTGGCAACTTACTGATTTTGAGTCAGCTGGGTATTTCAGCAGTTTAAAACAGAAAAACCAGGTTAGTATTTAGTAATAGATATTCAGACCAAAGGAGAAAAAGTTCCTGTGTATTCTATACAGTCTGACAAATCTTTCTTGGGGGAGGGGAATAATTATAATTATGTATTTAAAGGAGGTTTATGATGAATGGACTTATGTATAGGGGATTGGGATGTGATATATTTGAAGGGTTTTCTTTTTCATTAAATATATTTCAAAGAGGGGCTGGAGCAATAGCACAGTGGATAGGGCATTTGCTTTGCACGCAGCTGACCCGGGTTTGATTCCTAGCATTCCATATGGTCCCCCGAGCACTGCCAGGAGTAATTCCTGAGTGCAGAGCCAGGAGTAACCCCTGAGCATCACTGGGTGTGACCCAAAAAGAAAATAAATTATTTCAAAGAATGTTTAGTTGATAAAAGTAGATGGTGTGAGAATTGAGTGGCAAAGGTCATATAGTATATATAGTAGAAGCTGTGTTTGACACTCAGTTCTCCCACTGAGATCAAGGACCTTGTTTTCTCAGCCCTTGGAAGTATTGATGGCTGGTGACTCTGTTAGTGAGTCCCTCCTCTGATAATCTGTTGGTGAAAGTACACAATCCCAGTCCTATTGCCTTGTGTAGGACAAACTCATAAAGCCAAAGTAGGTACTGAGTTCCCGCTGTGATGGTTGTATGGAGGACTCCATTAGAGCTGTTACCTCCTTCTTTCCTCTCCCACCACCCTCCTGCTCTTGTGAGTGGTGTTGCAAAGAGATCTTCTTGCTAAATATTCCTGAGTGAAAATCTCTTCTCGGCCTTTTCCCAGTAAACCCTATCTGCTGACGTCACAAACACTGGGAAAGGTCAAATTCTCTCAATGATGCTGGGACAATTCCTATGGGGAAATATTTTTAAAAGTAATTTTACAACAGCAAATAATATAAATTTATAAGTATGTGAAAAGTAAATATTGGAGAAAATATTAGTATTTTTGACTTACAAAGGTTTGGCACTCAAAATATAGAAAAGATTTCTGTAAATTAATTTTAAAAAGCCAGACTATGCACGAGGGAGAAAAATGTGTCAAGAAGATTAATTGTTGGGCTGGAGCGATAACACAGCAGGTAGGGCATTTGCCTTGCACACGGCCGACCCGGGTTCAATTCCCAACATCCCATATGGTCCCCCGAGCACCACCAGGAGTAATTTCTGAGTACAAACACAGGAGTAACCCCTGAGATCGCCAGGTGTGACCCCCCCCAAAAAAAAGAAAAAAAAAGAAGATTAACTGTTTTATTTTATTTTATTGATTCACCATGAGATATATTTACAGTCTTTCATGTTTGGGTTATAATCACACAATGATCAAACCCCCATCTCTCCACCAGTGCACTTTCCCCACCACCAATATCCCCAATTCACCCTCACCTTTCTCACCCTCCCCCTGCCTCCATGGCAGACAATATTCCCCATACTCTCTCTCTCTACTTTTGGGCATTATGGCTTGCAAGACAGACACTGAGAGGCCATCATGTTTGGTCCATTATATACTTTTGGCACACATCTCCCATCCCGACCGATTCCTCCAACCATCATTTTCTTAGTGATCCCTTCTCTATTCCAGCTGCCTTTTCCCCACCCATTTATGAGGCAGGCTTCCAACTATGGAGCAATCTTCCTGACCCTTATATATACTGTCTTGGGTGTCGGTCTTGTGTTATGTTATTTTATATTCCACAAATGAGTGCGGTCAAGAAGATTAATTATTTAAGAGAAACATATAAGTGGTGAATAAGCATATGAAAAGCTATATACCTTCATAATCAATGAAGGAAATGACAACAGAAAAAATGGACATATTTCATGAATTGTACAGTTTTGAAAAGATAATTACAATTGTACATTTTTGAAAAGATAATTACAATTTTTTTCATGTCTTTTTTTTCTTTCTCTTCCCTTTCTTTCATTTCCTTTCCTTACTTTTGTGCTTTTTTACACATCCTATATCCTGCACCTACTGATGAATCAGTAGATGAGCTTCTACGGATTCATCAAGACCAAGGCCATCTTTTCCATGAACTCTCCTGATCTTCCTGATTGGAGTTAAACCTTTTTTCTGATATAGTACAGAGAGTGCTGTCTGTTTCTTCCATCTTGGAATGCTTGGCATTGTCAAAATTATTTGTTTATATGTGAGTCTCTGGCACTAAGTGGATTATGAGCCCTTAGATAGTGGGAGTCGTATTTATCTGGGCTTCTGGCATTTGTCATAGTATCTGGCTTTTGGTTAGTAAATATAACTTGCATGAGTGAATGAACCCATCCTTGTCCTAGAGGTTTTTTTCATAAGATCAGGCCCCTGGAAAAAAGGGCTGAAAAGGCAAATGTTTTTTTAATGATTGTTTTCTTTTTGATGTAGCCACTAAAATTAGTTCAAGAGAAACTCTGTTTTTGAAAAGACTTTTTAATTAATCATTACGTGCAGTGCAGCATATGGCTAGATGTACCTCCCCGCCCTCAATTTAATTAAGGAGGAAAAAATAGATAACCTGATTCTTTTAAGAGGAAAGTTATGTAGGGACATTAAATAGTGTTATTTTTCTTTGTTATTCCTTGCTTTTCTTCGGGGCAGATTGCTGCTTAGTGATACTATCAGGATTTATTTTTAATCCTGAATAAATGAAAGAAATATCATTTGCCTATCACTATCATCTTGTTGATTTCAGATTTGCTCGAGTGGGCCCAGTAATGTCTCCATTTGTCCTAGCCCTGAGATTTTAGCAGCCTCTCTTTACTTGTCCTTCCCAATGGTGCTGCATTGGAGGCTCTTGCAGGGTCAGGAGAATGAGACCCATCGTGTTACTGTTTTGGGCATATGAATATGCCACGGGGAGCTTGCCAGGCTCTCTCAGGTGGGCAGGAAACTCTCCGTAGCTTGCCAGGTTCTCCAAGAGGGAGAACTAGGCTATAAGATGTCGTTTCTGGGAGGTTAGTTTTATAGTCTCTGGATGTTAGCCATTGATGGAATTACATGGCACCGGGGGTAGTTTGTGGGTGTGACTGCCTAGCTACTGAAAAATGGGGGATCTGGGCAGAAGAGGCCCAGTCCCGATCCGAGTAGGCTTGGAGATCTCAACCCCGGGTCTCGCACTTTTTGTATCATTTGCCTAGAGAGAGAAAATATGTTGGCATATTTTTTTTTAAAAAATAGAATAACTCCCTTGGGAAATCTAAGTCTTTAAAAATATGCAGCCTCACAGCATTTGAAAGTTACCTCACTTCTTTTTTAAAAAAGCCAGACGTAATTCTGCAAACTTGATTTGGGATTATATGATTTAGTTGGTACGTGTCGCCTCTGAGAATGATCAGAAACTATTTAAAGTTGGGAATAATTCTTTGGCCCAGTGCATTCATGGTGTCCAGTAATGAAAGTGAAGTTTCATTAAAAGCACCTAAACTGTTTGCTGATCAGACAGCACAAATCTTCTGACATCAATTTTGGTTCATTTATATTTTTTCACATATTATAACAAGAAACTTATTTGTATTTTCAGTAACTTTGAGCTGTTGTACCTACATAGGAATTTATTTCGTATTTTTGAAATTTCCCCACAAGTAATTTCCCAGTGGCCTTTGAACCTTTAATAATTAACTTCCATTAGCACTAAACTCAAGGGGATAAAGCAATCCCATTCCTAAGCAAGATAAAAATGTAATCCCATGGTCAATGTGAAGTGATAAGTAAAGGCTTGAAAACTAAATTTTTTCTTGCTCATTAATTAAATTATGATAATTGTTTAAGTAAAAAAAAGCTCATATATTAATTAAAATATCACTAATAATATACTTGAACTGTTCATGAAATGAGAAACAGGGACTGGAGCAATAGCACAGCGGGTAGGGCGTTTGCCTTGCATGTGGCCGATCCAGGTTCGATTCCAGCATACTCTATGGTCCCCTGAGCACTGCCAGCAGTAATTCCTGAGTGCAGATGTGACCTCCCCCACAAAAAAAAGAGAAAAAAAAGAGAAACAATAGTTCTTTGAGGACAGTAAATCTTGGAGGAGCCATTAGCTCTAAATATTTTGGTTATGTGATTGTAATAATTGAGTTTTTCCAGCGTTTGCTTGTCATGCAGAATTAACTGACACTTGAAGTATTGCTTGACAAAGAAGGCTTTCTTCATCTTTTTTTTCAAGTCATCAAGTAAGAAATGATCTTTTTGAAAGGTCTCTAAGAGTCTCATTCAATAATTTCCATGCATGTTTTCTGTGCTGCTTTTGCCTGATTAGGACTATTAGTTATTTAAACTAAGAAAATTATATGTTTTATAAGCTATAAACTATAAGATATAATTTTATTTAAATATTTATATCATCATTATCATCATCATCCTGTTGATCATCGAATTTCTCGAGTAGTCTCAGTAACAAGTGTGTGTGTGCGGCTGAGGGAAGGTAACATAGAGAAGAGACCAGTATGACAATAATAGTCAGAATTGATCGCGCTGGACAGTATCTGATGAGGATTAAAAGTAGGTAAAGGGATAGTCTTAATAACCTCTCAGTACCAATATTGCAAACCACAATGCCCAACAGGGTGCGGGGGGGAGAGAGAGAGAGGGAGGGAGAGAGAGAGAGGGGGGGGGGGAGAGGGGGAAAGAGAGAGAAAAGAAAAGCGCCTGCCACAGAGGCAGGCAGTGGGTGGGGGGTGATGGAAGGGAACCTGGGGACAGTGGTGCTGGGAAATGTACACTGGTGGAGGGACAGGTGTTGGAATACTGTGTATGAATGAAATCCAATCATGAATTTATAAGGGTATATCTCACAGTGATTCAGTAAGGGTATATCTCACAGTGATTCAATAAAAAAGTTATTTTTTCTTTTTTCAAAAGAGCTCAACAGAAGAACAGGAGTAGCCACGTTTATATTTGCATCTAAATTTTGCTACTCTGGTCTAACACAAGTTATATAATCTGTGTCTCAGTTTTCTCTTCTCTACATAATAACAAAATGTTATTATTCTCTGATTCTCATGAAGAGTGAATAATGCCAAGCTCAGTGACAGGGACACCATGAGCCATCACATTTGTAGGGTGTAGCAAATAAAACTACAACTACTATTAAATCTCTCTCTCTTTCTCCCAATCTCCCCTTCCCCCCCCTTCTTTCTCTTTTGGTTTTTGGGCCACATCCAGCCCTGGCAGTGCTCAGAGTTTATTCCTGGTTTTGTACTCAGGCAGTCAAATGCTCTACCACTGAGCTATACCCTCTGACTGGAGTGATAACACAGCGGGTAGGGCGTTTGCCTTGCACGTGGCTGACCCGGGTTCGATTTTTCTGTCCCTCTCAGAGAGCCTGGCAAGCTACCGAGAGTATCCCGCCCACATGGCAAAGCTTGGCAAACTAGCTGTGTTGTATTTGATATGCCAAAAATAGTAAAAACAAGTCTCACAATGGAGACGTTATTAGTGCCTGCTTGAGCAAATGGATGAACAATGGGAGGACACTGCTACAGTGCTACACTCAGGCATCACTCCTGGTGACCTTGGGGATCAAGTAGGGTGTCAGGGTTCAAAACGGGTCAGCCGCATGCAAGACAATCATCCTGTCTACTATTTATCTCTCCAGCCACTCAAAGTCTCTTTTTGGTGCTAAAGTCATGCTATTCTTACTGATTTCATCAAAGCTTTAGTGATTTTTCTAGCATATCTGTTTTCAAAGAACCGCACATTATTCGGTTTGGGGAGGGTCACACCCAGTGGTGTTCAGGATTACTTCCAGTTTTGCACTCAGAGCTTATTCCTGGTGGTGCTCTGGAGACCATAAATCAGGGTTCGCATTATGCAAAGCAGGAGTGTTAACCTCTGTACTATCTCTCTGGACAATCAAAGACTGTATTTTAAAAAACTTTATATTCAGTTCGGTTGGTCATAATTTGATGTGTCATTAAAGAAAGATCTTCTGTTTCCCACAACAAATCATGATTTCTTTTCCTCCCTTCTCTATAGAAATAAAACAGTACGAGGATTGTTGTATTTACATAGAAGTTGGTCCAGAAAAAAAAAGGGCATTTTATGAAGAAACTGAAATTTGTAGTAGATTGTGTTTCTTCAGTAGAGGCTTACATCTTCTTCATATTTGCATTCCCAGCACCCTACTGGCATAAATGAATCCAGTAATCAGCATGTGGGAGGGAACAGAGCTCCTTCCAACTCAGATGAAAAATATTTAGTACCTGGAAGTCATTTTAATCAATTGAAAAAGCAGAAACAGATAAGATTGTGTTTGTATTCACATTGTACCTGATACAAAAAGGGAAACTAAAACCATTGAGGCTGTTAAATATCTTAGTATGACAAAAAGGGATGATGCAAGTTCCTTAGCAATGGATGAAGAAATGGACTTCATTCTTACTTGAAACACTGGAATTTTCAATAAAGAGAATCTAGAACTTTCTAATTTAAATCCACTGTATTGCATAATAGTTATAATTTATTTCACTTATTTATATTTGTGCATGAAGTTATGTAATTCTTTATTGCCAGTTATTATTTTTTTTATTGCCTGGGTCTTTTATGGTCTTTAAAGGTGTAAAGTGTTAAGTACTAGAATAGTCCCTGCCCTAAGTAATGTTATAACAAATTATCAGGTCTATCTCATTATTGGAAACAAGATTTTGATGCCTAGAAACAATAAAGCCAGAGTAAATAGTTGTTCTTACAAAATGCTGTTTTAGTAAAAATGATTCGCATTATACCGATATAATATATCTTCTTTTAAAATAAAGAAAAGTTTTTGAACATTTAAGAGAGCAGATAACAAAATGTTTTCATTTTCTCCAGAATTGCTGTTTACTGGTTCAGTAAATATGACATTTTCTTGCTGAAGCGTTTTATTCCAGCTCATGGAAATTCTAGTGGAGGGGCTGGATAGATAGTACAGGTTCAGGTGTTATCCACTGCCAGTGTGACCTAAAGAGATAAAATCTAACCTTGGTTTGATACCCCGATACTGTATGGTCCCTAACCCTCCTGTCCCTGTCACAGCCAGGAGTGATTCCTGAGCACAGAGCTAAGACTAAACTTTTAGCACAGCTAGATGTGCCCCCCTTCCCAAGAGGGGCACCTGGGGTCTTGGGGGGGGTGTTGGTTATTTTGTTTCTTCTTTTTTGTTTGTTTTTAGGTCACACCTGGCAGTAGATCAAACCTGAATTGGCCATGTGCAGCTCAGAATGAGAAAATTCTTATCATATATTAAGCTTTTGAGCAGTGCTTCACGTCTGCTCATAATTAGAATTTTTTAGAAAATGATGACCAAAAATTTTTCCAGCGACGCAGTCACTATTATCTCTGTCTACATTGACCAACATGTCCTTTCATCCTGCTCTTCTGCTCCATTTCACCAGGAGACTGGAGGAGTTGAGTTGTCATTAATCAAGTGACGCAGAACCCACCCATTTTTTTTTCTCTCCTTCCTAGACTTGGAATTCTAGACATCCTTAGAGTATGTCCCATAAAATGTGTGAAGCATGGGGCATTAGCATTTACTCTAGTGTCCCCGACTTTGTTAGGTCAATGACACAGAAATCAATTTAACCCTTGGGTGCCTGTGCTTTCCCTACAATCTCTTGCCTTTGTGTCAATGTGTGTGTGTATGTGTGCAGGGAAAGAAATAAGATGGAGGGGGAGGTCTCTAATGCCAGCAGAGAATTTTTGTTAGTTTCTTTTGTTTTTTAGTTTCTATACTTTCATACTCTGAATTTTGAAGGAAAAAAATGCTTTTGTTCAGTCAGATTGGTGTTTCTTTTAGAGCTGAGAAGGTTATTTTTTCCAATATGAATCATTTTGTATAAAAACTAACCACATCAAGATGACCTAGCATGCTAGCCATGCTTTTCAGATTTTGAGAATAAAAGAATTCTCATAAGAATTCTCATAAAGAATTCTGCTTGCTGGCAGATTCTCGTCACTGTTATCCACTAGATCCCATTTTATTTCTTAAACAGGTAGCCTTAGTTTTCCACAACTCACCATTACTGTCAGAACACTTCCACACCTACTTAAATATTTGTGCTGGCTGAGAGATAGGCTTCTCCTGTTTCTTGTGTGGTAGCCGGTAGTTTTCTTTTTATTTTTTAATGCCTGAGGACCAGCACCCATCAAATCATCAGTGTGGACTGGCACTTAATAACCTCTAAGGTTGACCAATAGTTTTCAACCTTTTTTGTGGCGGGGGAGGGGGGCTTGTCACACCCGGCTATGCTCAGAGGTTAATCCTGGCTCTGCACTTAGAAATTACACCTGGCGGTGCTCGGGGTAGATGGGATGCTGGGAATCGAACCTGGGTCAGCCGAGTGCCAGGCAAATGCCCTACCCGCTGTGCTTTTGCTCCAGCCCATTTTTGAACCTTTTTAATATTTATGAACCTGTACCAATTTGTAGACTGGTGGTCAAAAACCACTGTGCGAGAAGATACTTTGACAAGACCTGAGTAGCATAGAGATGGGTTTCAAGACATCAATGGCTTTCCTTTGTTATTTGGAACGAAAACCAAATGGTTTTCCTTTATTATAAAGCAAAGTATTATTATACTTGGGTTAGTATGTAATCAGGCCCAAGATTGGGGTCCTAAGTATGTAAATTATTGAATATATGAAACATCATTCCTTCCTTTTGTGGAAAAAAGAGCAACCCATACAATTTCTAGTTTATTGATATCTAGCCCAAGTCAGAGTTTAAGTTTTAAACTTATACCTTACTACAAACAGTCCCTCCATGGAGAATTCTTATTAAAAAAAAAAACAAAAAGATCTATAGGTAATTAGATACCCAGAGTTCACTTCAGTTCACAGGAAATATGCAGGCTAGAGGAATAAGTTGAGCAATGCCATAAGTAAGCAGGTAAGAGGATCTATATGGGTGCTCTGTTTTCTACTGATATATGATCACACATGATATGATTTAAGCATTCATTAGTTTGATACATTTATAAATTGCAGTATGATTTACACCTGCCATATTAACTAACATCTGAATCAAGTTACAAAATTGTACTTTGTTTTTTAAGATTCTAGCCCTTTAGCTACTTGAAGTTTTATGAGCAGTCAACAGAAGAGTCAAGGTCAACGAAAGATCAGCATATTGGTCTAGCAAATAAATTAAAAAGGGCAAGCAAATGTACTATATGGATGTTGAAGTCTGAATGAGATAAATCATCAATTCAAAAAAGCATCCTTGAGACAATCATGAAGGTTGAATATTAGATGATGCCAAGGATCTATTGTGAAATCCGTTAAATGGGAAAGCAGTGCTGTGAGCATAGCAGGTCCTACAATAAAGCCATTTTGTTCAATGTTGTTTCATCATAACATCGATGAGACAATACGGGGCTTCACTTAGTTTCCCAGAACATCACTTCTGAAACAGGGAGGGCCACAGCAGAGTGGTAGTGACTGTGATCTGAGTGGGCTTTGAAGCATTAATTCAAAGCTCTCATGCTTGGGAAGCCTTCTTGACTAGAGTGTTGTGTATTCTGTGCCTAAAGTTAGGTGCCAGGACATGATAACAGCTAGCAGCTAGGAAGAGTCAGTTGAAAAGCATGAAAATGAGGTAACACCAGTCTGTTCAAGCTTCTCTCTTCACATCAGAAGTTAGGACAAAAGAAGGCAGTGTCCTCTGGGATGACAAGGTTTTGGCTGGGGAGGTAGGGAGCAGGTAGGTCTTGTGGAAGCAATGACAAGGAAGGAAATAATGGAACTCTAGGAAGATGGGTTGTGCATAGGCTCCGCCTTGCATTGGCAAGAAGGAAGATGACACAGACGAAAGCTGGTGGGGATGTGTAGATAAGGAATGACAGCTGGGGTGTCCAGTGGCTAGGAGGAGGAGAGGAATCATTTACCTCTTCCTCTTTAGATTACCCGATAGGAATCTAATTCCCACAAGTACAGCCACCCACGATCATGTTCCTATCGATGCAAGTTCCTAGAAGCCTTCCCTGTCACTGGTATCTGCTTATTTTCTCTTCTCTTGTTCCTTTATTCTCTTTTCCTATACTCACTGTGGTCCTGCCTGTGCCACAGCACACAGGACATACCTCTGGGGGTGGCTGATAAAGAATAATAACAGCAATTACAGTTGCCTATTGAGGCTTTATGTATAAGGCTTACTGAGACGTATAGAGACACTTGAGAAATATTGTTTCTCATCCAAACCACAGTCTAGACAAAGACCATTGTCTTCATTTTATGAAAGCAAAAGAAAAGTCATGAGATGAAGCAAATTCCCCAGCTGACTCAGACATTAAGTGGCATAAATCCAGAGTCAAGGCCAATTTGGACTAAGTCCAACTGTTGATGCTCCTCTGTCAGCCTCATATCTATAGCTTCCTTCACTGGGGACAGGGAATGGAGTGGAACCTGGATTTTTTTTTTCTCTTTTTGGGTCACATCCAGCAATGCTAAGGTGTTACTCCTGGCTCTGCACTCAGGAGTTACTCCTGACGGTGCTTAGGGGACCATTTGGGATGCCAGGGATTGAACCCAGGTCAGCCGCATGCAAGGCAAACGCCCTCCCTGCTGTGCTATTGCTCCGGCCCCAGAGTGGAACCTGGAGATTCAGCCGTTGAACAGTCTGTTGAGCAGACCACATGGTAGAGGACTCAGGAGACTGCAGTACCTAGGTCCCCCTCATTACCCAGAGAAAATGAGATCACATCAAAAAGCCTGTCCGCAAGACATCAAACTGTACTAGCATCTTGAACACGGCATGTCAAAAGGAAATTTGTCATCCACTTTGTGGAAAAACTAATTGGGAATAAATGTGGATGCCAACACCTATTCTTGGTGACAGTATTTCACACTGTCTCTTGGGCTCCAGGGATCAAGGGCTTTTGTGGGTAGTCATGTCATCTTTACCCCCTTGGGCTCTACTTGAGTTCAGAGTCACATGCATTTTCTTTTTTTCTTCCTACAAAGATATTACTGCCCTTCTCATTTAAGGTAGACAGAATTCCGGAGAGCTTCTAACCATCTTCATTCTCACACTACAAATGTGGATGCACAGTATATGTGCATAATAAGTGGATTTTAGTACTCTCCACCCAAATTTAAAGCTGTTCAATTGAAAATTACGTATTTTGTCTTTTTATTTTTTTAATTTTTTAATTTAAAATAATTTTTAATTAGTGAATCACCGTGCGCTGGAGTGATAGCACAACGGTTGGGTTTTTGCCTTTCACATGGTCAACCCATGTTCGATTCCTCCGTCCCTCTCGGAGAGCCTGGCAAGCTACTGAGAGTATGGAGCCCACACGGCAGAACGTGGCAAGCTACCCATGCGTATTGGATATGCCAAAAACAGTAACAATAAGTCTCTCAATGAGAGACGTTACTGGTGCCCGCTCGAACAAATCAGTGAGCAACAGGATGACAGTGACAGTGAATCACCGTGGGGGTACCATTACAGACATAAACTTTCGTGATTGCATTTCAGTCATACAGTGATGAGTACCCATCCCTCCACCAGTGCCCATTTTCCACCACCAATGGTCCCTGCAGTCCTCCCACCACCCCACCCTGTTCCCCCCACCCCACCCCATCCTGCTTCTGTGGCAGGACATTCCCTTTTGCTCTCTCTCTCTCTCTCTCTCTCTCTCTCTCTCTCTCTCTCTCTCTCTCTCTCTCTCTCTCTCTCTCTCTCCTTTTGAGTGTTGTGGTTTGCAGTAAAGGTGTTAAGTGGCCATCATGTTCAGTCTGTAGTCTAGTTTCAGCCCACCTCTCCCATCCTGAGCAGGCCCTCCTAGCACCCTTTACTTGGTGGTCCCTTCTCTATCTGAGCTGCCTTTTCCCCCAGCATGTGAAACTGGCTTCTAAGCTGTGTAGTAATCCTCCTGGTACTTATCTCTGCTGTTCTTGGGTGTTAGTCTCCCATTCTGTTACTTTACAGTCCACAAATGAGTGCATCTTTCTATGTCTGTGCCTCTCTTTCTGACTCATTTCACTTAACATGATACTTTCCATGTTGATCCACCTATATGCAAATTTCATGACTTCATCTTTTCTAACAGCTGCATAGTATTGCATTGTATACCAAAGTTTCTTTAACTAGTCATCTGTTCTTGGGCACTCGGGTTTCTTCCAGATTCTGTCTATTGTAAACAGTGCTGCAATGAACATGTAAGTGCAGAAGTTATTTCTACTATACTTTTTTGCATCTCCGGGATATATTCCCAGAAGTGGTATTGCTGGGTCAAATGGGAGCTCGATTTCTAATTTTTTGAGAAGCAACCATATTATTTTCCAAAAGGGCTGAGCCATTTGGCATTCCCACCAGCAGTCTGTGCATGGTTGACTTCTATCTTCAGTGCATGGTGGTCTGCAAAGGTAGTTGATACAATTTCTATCTTCCTGAATCTATTGAGGTATGTTTTGTGACCCAGGACATGGTCTATTTTTGAAAATATTCCATGTGCACTGGGAAAAAATGTGTATTCTTTCTTTTTGAAATGCAAAACCCTGTATAGATCTATTAGCACTCTCTCTTGTACCTTTTCCTTCAAAGCCAGTGTTTCCTTGCTGAGTTTTAATCATGTAGATCTATCTAGAGGTGACAGGAAAATGTTGAAATCTCCAACTACTATTGTATTGTTAGCAATGTCCTTGTTAAAATCTGTTAGCAATTGTTTTAAGTATTTAGCTGGTACCTCATTAGGTACATACACGTTTAGAGGTGTTATTTCTTCTGCTGTACATATCCCTTGACTAGTAAAAATTGGCCTTAGCTGTCCCTTCTAATCTTTTTCAACCTGAAATCTATGATATTGGATGCTAGTATTATGGTCACCCCAGCTTTTTTGAGGTAGTTGTTTGCTTGCTGGATTATTTTCCATCCTTTGACTTTGAGTCTGTGTTTGCTCTGACTGTTCAGATGTGTTTCTTGTGGGCAGCAGAATGTTGGGTTTAGTTTCCGAATCCATTTTGCCACTCTATGTCTCTTAATTAGTGCACTTAGACCATTGACATTGAGGGAGATTATTGTCATGGGTTTTGTGCCATCTTTCTGTAGGGGTTTGTTGTGCTTGTAGGTTTTTTTCTTGTCTTACAGTAGCCCCTTTCGTTCTTCTTTTAAGTTTGGTTTTGAGTCTATGAAGTACCTGAGCTGTTGTTTATCCATGAAATCATGTATCATTCCTTCAAGTTTGAGTGAGAGTTTAGCCAGATAAGGTATTCTTGGAGAGGCGTTCATTTCATTGAGTTTTTTCACTATATCCCACCATTGTCTTCAGGCTTGGAGGGTTTCCTCTGATAGGTCTGCTGTAAATCTAAGGGGTGCTCCTCTGTATGTGATTTACTTCTTTGACCTTACTGCTTGCAGTATTGTGTCTCTATCTGTGGCATCCATCATACTGACTATATGTCTTGGAGTCTTTTTACTAGGGTCTCTTAGCTGGCACTCTTCGGGCTCCTTGGATCTGGATGCCTGTATTCTACAGCTCTGGGAACTTTTCAGCAATGATATTTTTGACTGTGGCTTTTTCATTGGGGTTGTCTCCCTGTCCTTCTGGTACTCCAAGGATTCTAATGTTGTTCCTCTTGAAATCATCCCCTAGGTCCCTGATTCGCCTAAGAGTTATTTTGAGGTCTTTTCCCATTGCTTGTTGTTGCCTGTAAGCTTCCTGAAGTTCATCTTCGAGCTCACTGATTCTGTCTTCAGCTGTGGCCATTCTACTGTTAAGAGCACCCACTGAGTTTTTAATTTCATCTACAGAATCCTTAATTTGTGACACTTCATTTTGTAGCTTTTTTATTTCTGCTCTCATTTCTTCCTGTATTTTCTTGGCTATCTGTTCCATTGTTTCTTTCATGTCCTCCTTTAATTTCCTGGAAGTCTGTTGAGCCATTTCTTTGAGTTCATTGAACATCTTCAATATTTTATCTCTGAATTCTTTATCGGAGAGATCATACTTATGGGTAATGCTTTTGAAGTGCCTGGACCCTTTTCATTATCTTATCCTTGTGGTGGGGATTTTTGTTGTTTCTTCATGTTTTTGTAGTAGTGTGGTGGTGGAACCTTCCAGTTCACTATCAGTTTTGCCCTCTTCCTCTCAGGTGCTCCTCAGTGGCTTAGGTGAGGTCTCTAGTGAAGCTTTGGAGGATGTATTCTTTTATATTGAACTTGTAGAGCTTCTAGTGACGCCAGTATTATGATGCAATTGGAATTCACTATTGGACTATTGTCTTAATGTGTTTGAGATGGCCAGGATAATCTCTATATAATTAGGTGATGGAAATGAAGATGTGATTTCCAGTGCCAGGAAAGGGGAAAATAACCTGGCAGCCCCAACACAGGCCATGCCCACTTCTGCGGAGGCCATGCCCACTACCGCCATGTGGGTGAAGTGCCAGGTTGGGGGGCAGAAACCTGGGAAGGGGAGAAAACTGGGAGCCCTGCTGGAGGGTGGCTCAGGAGTGGATGGGATCTTACTTTCTCTTTTTAAATACCCTTATTTGTTACTGAGCTACTCTAGATTAATATGATTAAAAGATAAACAGAAGTAAAAATATATCCAGTAGAATTTTACTTTAAACTACCGATTTCTGAAATTTTTGAGCCAAAGTAGTGTTTCATTGAAATTACTTATTTTTCCTTTTGTTCTTTTTTTCAAGTAACATAAAATTGAATGATGATGTCACCTCATGTGTTGAAACTGGGTAAATGTTGACACAAGTTTACTTTTCTAAGTGTACATTACACTATATTCCCCAGCTACAGCATTGTGTTTCTATGTAATTTGTGCACTGCAGTCATTCCTGGCAGGTAAATACTTTCCTCATCAGTTGACTCCATACAGACAAATGTGTTCTCTTAGAAACCATTTGTTCAAGCCCTATGTATATACTTTCTGAAAACTCCTCAGAGCACTGCCTCTGAAGCAGGGAATGCCATCCCCATTCGGATAAGTCTAGGGCTGAGATTTGGGGCGAGTGAGTTGGTAAGTAACTAGCAGAGGGGAGACTTTGAATCATCCTCTTGTTTGAAAGCAGTGCAGTGTTTGGGTGGTTCTGGAATCATCATCTCTGAACTTTAACTCTGAATACACCTATGTCATTGTGATCATGTGTGTTGGTATATGTGAAGCACTAAGAAATCATTCAGCAGTATATATTGAATACCTATCAGGTATCCCTCATTGTCTCTGTCACTCTTCTAGGTATCATGGACACAGCAATGGGAAATACAGGCTCACATAGAAAGTGTATTTCTATCTTCAAGTTATTCATAGCCATTCAAGAAGGGAGAGGACTAAACTGAAAAATAATCAGTACATTATATACAAGGAGAATAGAATTGGGAGTTTTGAGTTTGTTTCATGATATTGTGGCTTACAGGTTAGGAAACATAGTATTGTTATATAGTATCACTGTATCACTGTCATCCCATTGATCATTGATTTGCTCGAGCGGGTGCCAGTGTCTCCTTCGTCCTAGCCCTGAGATTTTAGCAGCCTCTCTTTACTTGTCCTTCCCAGCGGTGCCACATTGGAGACTCTTTCAGTGTACGGGGAATGAGACCTATTATTGTTACTGTATTTGGCATATTGAGTACACCACGGGGAACTTCCCATGTGGGCAGGATGCTTTACGTAGCTTGCCAGGTTCTCTGAGAGGGAGAACTAGGCTATAAAAGGTCCTTCTGGGCACGTTGTTTTATAGTCTCTGGATCTTGGCCATTGATTGTATTACACGGCAATGGGGCCAGTTTATAGGTGTGACCGCCAACCTACTGGAAAATGGGGGATCTAGGTGGAGGATGCCCAGTCCTGATTTGAGCAGGCTTGGAGATCTTAGCCCTAGGTCCCGCACACTTTGGTTCCTCTGCCAGTTCCTTCATGCGTGAGGCTCGTCTGAACGTGTGAAGAGTGGCCTTGAACATGGCTGTGGCTGGGTTCCAAAGGTCTTCAGCTGCCAGGGACAGGGAGGGAAACTCAACCCGCTCCGATCTGAGGAGCCCTGGTAAAGACAGCAGGGGCAAGAGACTCTGCCATTGTTACATAGTACACAATGATAATTCTATTGCTTTTAAATATTATATTTTAAAAATATTGCATAGCCCTCTTGTTCCCTTTGAGCTTGATTCCAGTAGCATTTGGAGGAGTCATGTCTTACCACAGGCCTTGCCAACTGAGCTTTTTGGTTCTTCAGCTTCACTAACCCCTGCCAAGAGGCCTCCCTGTTCCACAGGGAATTGCTTTTCTCATATTGCACAAGGACAGTGTTATATTTGTGTCAAGTGTGAAAGGGATCTTTCCTACTTAACGCCAATGAGAAGCAGTAGAGGAAAGGTAGAGACTGACAGAGCCAACATTCTCCTCTGGAACTGGGTTATTCTGTGCTCCATCCTGTCTTACTGTGAGATCTTCCAACAATTATCCACTTTGCACTTTTGTTTTTTAGGATAACATTTATTTATTTACTTACTTATACCCACTTTGCACTTTAAAAAATTTTCAATATACCCCTATTTTCATGGGGCTCATCTTCATAAAGAAGAGTTAAGAGAGGGAGTGAAAAACTCAAAATCTCTCAAAACTTTACACTGGTGCTCAGGAGTACTCAAAACTTTTCCTTTTTTAAAAAGGAAAATTATGTAGAACAACTTCTGGGACAAGGTCTGCAAATAGTTATATATTTAAACTATGAAGTATCTGTTGGCTTAAGTATGCACAGGTGAAATACCATGAACATTTAAATTAATTGGGAGACCAAAATATGAACATAACCATTAGAAGATAATTTTAAAGAAGAAACTCAGTAAATGAAGTATTTCAGATGTATAGGCTGCCTTTATTTTAGCTGGGAAATATCGTGTCTCAAATGTATTTCTTCTTACTTTTGAAACTTTCTTTTTAAGATGAGATATATGAATCTATGGTTTTGTTCATGTGAGTGTCCTTCGACTTGTGGTTGACTGTATAGCAGTTCTTTATGAAACTCTCCCAATCCACTGCTGTTTTATCTCAGGTCTGCACACATCTAGAACTCTGTGGAACAGGAGCAGACACAACAGGGGAGATGATACAGCTAGGAACTTTCCTTGAAACTAGAGTTGCATGGCAGTACCTTTCTAAAATTTATGGGGTTTTGTTTATTTTGCATAGTCTGGGAGTAAGGTGGTCAGGAACTATTAGCTCTGAGTCCCTCTTCCCTCCTTCTAGAATCAGTAGTGATGTCTCTGCCATTGTCCTTGGTCATGTTTTATTTTACTTTTTAGTTTTAGGACAACAGAGGTCAATGCTGAGGGAACAGTCCCAGGTTACTCCTGGAGCAGTGCTCAGGAGACCAGATATTACTGGGATTTGAACTCAGGCCTCCTGCTTGAAACCATGAGCACTGGTGACCAAAGAGTACAGTAAATAAGGTGCTTGCCTTGTACATGATTGACCTGAGTTCAATTCCTGGCACCGTGCTCTCCAAACTCCTCCCCGGAGTTATCCCTGAGCACAGAGTAAGCCTTGAGCACCACAGGGTGTGGCTTAAAACCAAAGAAAGAAAAATTAACAGCAAAGATTAAAAACCAAAGCATGTGTACCAGCCTTTGGGGTATATCCCTTGCCCATCTCTCTTCTTTTCAACAAAATGCCAATTCTTATAACTTCATTTTAATCTATTGGAAATAATGACCTAATTTGATTATTTACTAGTTCTCCTTGTCATTTTATAGAAGACAATGTTTCCCAGTTATTTTGTAGTATGCCATACAAAAAGTTTGTGGTTCAGTGTGTTTGGACTAATGTCTTACCTACTGCACAGGCTGGAATTAAGTATAAGCAAATGCATCTACTTACACTTTTCTAAACTTTAAGCAAGTGGTTTGATAATGGGTATTCTTAGTAACACTTATTATAAAACAAGAAGGTAAGAATAGTGGTTCCCTATTTTGTGAAAAAGATGTATGAACATGCTGTTAACAATAAAGTATAAATTCCCTGTTGTTCATTTTTTAAATTTGCAATTTTAATTTATGTTCTGTATATATTATACTATTAATAATTCTTATAAGTACAAAAATAAAGAGGTGTTGAAGTCTTGCCACTGAGAAGCTCATCTTGCCTCATTTTGTTCCTAAGATAAGAGTTTCTGAGAAAGGATGTGACTTTTCTAAAGTCAGGAGGTTAGTCACTATCAGAACTGGAATTAGGACAATGTCCTGGCATCCAGTTTATGCTGTTTCTCTGCAGTTATCCTGTTTGAATCCATTTTCCCACTTCGTAACATCCCTAGACATTGCAGTTTCATATTTTCAGAGCTCCTTATCTAACACTTCCAGCTCATTCATGAGGACATGGAAGTTCAGTGGTGTAGGTGACTGGCCCAGATTCACAGAAGTTGCAACTGTTGGAACCAGACTGGAGGCCAGAATAAAGGTTAGGTCCTCCCAGTTCAGTGCTCTCTCACCATAAACTCTACTACTTCACAAATGGCTACACCAGGGAAATGTTTTTTAACGCCACCTGTTGGCACCCATGAAATCATTGGTGAAGTACTCTTTCTGAGTAGAACTGTTATAGGATGAATAATTCCATGTATGATGGCAGCTACTGTGGGATTTGGGATTCCTTCTTTACCCCTGTTTTTTGGCGGTACATCTGTAGATACTGTTCCCTATGTCCAACCAGAGAACAGTGAATTAGATGTTTCCTGTGGTCCTTTCTAGGCGGGAATGTTTCTTGTGTTTTGTCCAGTAGAGGGGGATGTGTGCTCACAGACCAGCAGTTCCTCCCAGCTCCTCCTCTAGATTGTGGGTGATTGTAGAAGGATGGAGTGATGAAAGAGATGCAAGCCTGAGTTCTGCAGCCCAGTGGGAGAGTCCAAGACAGTGGCAGAGTGGGAGTGGCTTTGCTGCTTGGATTCAGCAAAGAAAATTAAAGGTATTTTAAGGAAATAGGCGGTCCTAGGCCTGGCTTGGGGGTTAATGCCACTTCAAGGGAAATTACACGTTAGGAAACTGCAAGTTTAGGGGTTCCTGTTGTGATTCCACCCGCTGCTGCTAGGTACAGTGAGTATCCTGGATATAACCATATGAACAATCTCATGCCAGGTCTGGGCTGGTGTCATGATTTGGAAGAAATACATGTCTTCTTTTAGCAGCCAGTTACACACAGTACTTTCTTCAATCTGGGTGTCTGTATATTGAAGTTTGGAAAAGACCAGTTAATGCTTGCTGATAATAGACCACAATAAATCAGAGGGAGCCTCCAACCGAAAAACAAGATTCTCATTTCTCTTGGACAAAGTATAGGGGAGCAGGAAGAAGTCCTGATTGAGACCTGGCCAGCCAACCCCAAACTGTAGAATAGATTTGAAGAAGGACTGCTTAATTATAGATAACAAAGTTGTTCTTATGCATCTAAATTAAAGCAAGCATTTGCAGCAAGAAAAAGAAAGAGAGAGGGCTGGAGTGATAGCACAGCAGGTAGGGTGTTTGCCTTGCATATGGCTGACCCAGCTTCGATTCCCAGCATCCCATATGGTCCCCTGAGCACTGCCAGGGGTAATTCCTGAGTGCAGAGCCAGGAATAATCCCTGTGCATTGCTGGGTGTGACCCAAAAAGGAAAGAGAGAGAGAGAGAGAGAGAGAGAGAGAGAGAGAGAGAGAGAGAGAGAGAGAAGGAGGGACAACTTGGAGAGCTAGATGCAGTAATAAGATGAGGAAAAGGAGAAAAACAGTATTTCCTTTTCTTGTGCATCTACAGAGAGTATTGTTTGAATTCCCATGCCTAAGTGGTCTGAAGTATTTATTGGCCCGAGTAGGGAGAGTGGTGTAGGTTACATTAAGGAACTCCCTAAGACGGGGTGTCCTGACTTCCCTTCTCCCTTTCTAGTAGAGGGGTCTAGGCAAGCATGGGAAAATCTTGATAACATGCTGTATCTGGTCAATGTCTTTCTCTGCCAGAGGTCTATTTCAACCTCTATTTAAATGCCCTTTAGCAGCATGGTAGAGTGTTTCTGACACACAAGGTTGAGTTCCTCCCTGAGGGCCTCTGCCTGGTAAGTGTGACTATGTTTTCCTATTTTTCCATAGCTCTATCCTGCCACCTTTTTTTAATGTTTTTTTTTAATTGAGTCACTATGAGATACAGTTACGAAGCTTTCATACTTGAGTTTCAGTCATACAATTATCGAATACCCATCCTTCCACCAATGCACATTTTTCACCACCAATGTCCCCAGTATCTCCCCCTGCCCACCCATCTCAACCCTCCCCCTGCCTCTTTGGCAGACAATTTCCCCAATACTCGTTCTCACTTTTTTTTATTTTTGGGTCACACCCAGCGATGCTCTGGGGTTACTCCTGAGAGCCCCTCTCTCTATACTTTTGGGCCTTATGGTTTGCAATATAGATACTGGAGGCCTAGAACCATAGTACAGCAGGTAAGATGTTTGCCTTGTACGCGGCCGACCCAGGTTCGATTCCCAGCATCCCATATGGTCCCCTGAGCACCACCAGGGGTAATTCCTGAGTGCAGAGCCAGGAACAACACCTGTGCATTGCCGGTTGTGACCCAAAAAGCAAGATAGATAGATAGATAGATAGATAGATAGATAGATAGATAGATAGATAGATACTGGGAGGCCATCACATTTGGTCCTTTATCTACTTTCAGCCCACATCTCCCATCCCGAACTATCCCTCCAACCATCATTAACTTAGTGATCCCTTCTCTATTCCACCTGCCTTCTCCCCCAGCTCATGAGGCAGGCTTCCAACTATGGAGCAATATTCCTGGCCCTTGTCTCTACTGTCCTTGGGTGTCAGTCTCATATTATGTTATTTTGTATTCCACAAATGAGTGCAGTCATTCTATGTCTCTTCCTCTCTTTCTGGCTCATTTCACTTAGCATGATATTCTCCATGACCATCCACTTATAAGCAAATTTCATGACTTCATCTTTTCTAACAGCTGCATTATATTCCATTGTGTTGATATACCAGAGTTTCTTTAACCAGTCATCTGAACATACATATGCAGATGTCATTTCTATTGTACTTTTTTGCACCGTCAAGGATATATTCCCAGAGGTGGAATTGCAGGATCATATGGAAGCTCAATTTCTAGTTTTTTAAGGAATGCCCATATTGTTTTCCCAAAAGGCTGTACCAGTCAGCATTCCAACAACCAACAATGAAAGAGAGTCCCTTTCTGCCCACATCCGGGCCAGCACTGGTTGTTCTTGTTCTTTTTGATGTCTATCTTGCCACTTTATCCATTTCCTGATGACCTGACCTCGAGACTGCTCAGCTCCCCAAGGTGGCCATCATCTGCCTATATAAAACCCACATTACTTGTTGTGCCTGTGAGGAACATGTTCTGAGTTAAGCGCTTGGCATTGCAAATCCCATTCACAATCTGTGAGCAGTCATGGAGGATACAGTGAGGTGACCCCTGACCCTGGTGGATCTGATCTGAAAGTGGTCTGGGCCATATTGATGCACAGTGGACACATACACTATGACCAGTGGTGATTAGAGGTTTTTCAAAGATTATTTTCATTTTCAGCTGATGTTGGCTTATTCAGAAAGAGGATCATGTAAGACAACAAAAATAATTAGTACCCTTGCCTCACTTCAGCAGAGCTCTTTCTTTCTAGTTTGCAGTGGACTTTCAGACACCTTCTCTGATCCTATCCCAACCCTATGATGGTCATCACAAGTGTGGTTTGTTTTATAGATGAAGAAACTGAGGTCCAACATTTATGTAACCTTAGATGAAATAAGAACTCAGATTTAGGTTTTCTCAGTCTAAAGTAAAATAATACTTCATAAATGTATAATAGAACCAGTGTATGAAATTTGATTTTAAAAACTGGAAGAAAAATTTAAAAAGAAAATAAAGTTTCTTATTTTTTTATAGTATGACGGAAAAAATTTAAAAATTCACCAGATTTCTGGAGAAAATATGTTTCCTCTCATAAAGTATTATATATGTAATATATCCTATGTAACCTTATGAAAATTACATATATATATATAAAGTTATAAAAAACTTTGAAAACACAGAAATTATTTCAGCAACTAATTAATAAATCTTTTCTAACAATACAAAGCTGAAATAAATAATTAACATGTTTAGTGATTAAAATCACATGTCTATATAAAGACTACAATTGCTTTAAATTATATTGTTTTTCATGTGCCATGACATTCTCTTAAAATAAATTTTGATGTGTTCCCATATTTTGTTTAAAAAATTCACTATGATTTTTAAAAGTACTATTTTTTGCATTGTTGTGTTTATCTTTAAATTAAAGATAAAATAAAGATAAATTAAACAGTAGTGCAGGGGAGAGAATGATAGTATAGCAGATAGGTGCTTGCCTTATATGCGACTGACCTTGGCTCTATCCCTGGAACCCTATACGGTGCCCTGACTCCTTTAGGAATGATGCCTGAGCACAGAGCCAGGAGTAAGCCCTCATGTGGCCCAAGCTCACTGCCCAAAATCCCCAAATAAACAGGAGTGCAGAACACAACTTTTCATCTAAACTTTATGTTTCTAAATAGTTTGATAAACCAATTTCTACAATGAAGAATTTAAGAAAGTGGTTTGTTTGTGTGTGTGTGTGTGTGTGTGTGTGTGTGTGTGTGTGTGTGCGCGCGCTCGCATGAGCTTATTTTGTTTGGGGAGTCGAAACTGTTATCAGTTAATAGCTGATAGACACAAATAAAATGTTTTCTGAATTTGAAGACATTGAGATAAAGAAGAGGAAGATATTTGTTCATCTAGGTATATGAAAGAGATCCTTTAAAATTTTCACAAGCATCCTCTCTGAGACACCCAATGTAAGAGTGTTTACATGGTCTCTGTCCCCTGTAGCACTGTAAAGTATCCTGACTTTTTTTTTTGTTTTGTTTTCATGAATAGTACTGATTTTATTTTATTTTTTTATTTTTTTTAAAGAAATATTTTATTGAACCACCGTGAAAACAAAAAAAAATACAAAGCTTTCAGGTTTAAGTCACAGTCAAATACTGATTAAACCACCATCCCTTCACCAGTGCACCCGTTCCACCACCAAGAACCCCAATACACCCCCCTCCCACCCCACCCCCCATCTAAGTAGCTGATGATATTCCCATTATTCTCTCTATATATTGAGTACATTTCATATTTCCATACAGAACTCACTATTGTTGATTGGAAATTTTCCCCAACAATCAGGCCTGCTGAATAAGCATCATCTAATAATTTCTCTTCCTTGGTAAAAGTGAAGACTTTGAGTCCGCGCGGCCGCAATAGCGGCCGCGCGGTTTTGGGTTTCTAATATTTTAGCTCAGTTCACAGTCAAAATGCATGGCTGCAAGAATCTGCTCTGGTGCCAAAATGGGTTAGGAGACCTCAGGATCACAGTCAGTAGGCGGGAGGCTCTGCTTCTCGTGCCGCGGCTCTTGGTTCATCTCTGGGCGGAAGGCGCGCCGGGAACACCTCCCCTCCCAGGATCACCTACCTATCCTGACTTTTACTGTAGCATTCATAGCACTTGCCCTTTGGTAGATCTTACCACAACATCTGCTAACTGGCTGTTTGCTTCGGAGAGGCTCTTCTAGGACCACGAGCTCTTGAGAATAGAGATCCTGTCTTATACTGTAGCATTCATAGCACTGGCATAACGTGAGACACATGGAGGTGCTTGTATTAGTCTAACAGGGCCACATATCAAAATACCATACAGTGAATGATGGGAACAACAAAAATGAGTGTTCTCAGGGTTCTGGAGGCTGGGCGTCTAATCTGGAGGTGGCTCTCATCGTGGTTTCCTCTGAGGCTTCGGATTGTAGCTCAGTTCTCCCATTGCTTGTCCTCTGTGCATTCATGCACCACTGGTGCATTCTGATCTCTGCTCAGGGACACCAGCCAGATTGGCTCATAGCCCACCCAACAGTGCATATGACTTAATCACCTCTTTAAAGGCTTTATTTCTAAATAAAGTTACATTGTTATGTGGGGCTAGGGCCCCCCATAGAGATTTGCAGGGAGCACAAATCAGCCCACTAACTTATACCAGACATAGCTTTATCATGAAGTCTTTGACAGGCCCAAAGATGAATGAGAAGATATGTATTTACTCGCCAACATCCTTCTGGATGCTAGTCAGATCTTTTCTGGCTAAGGCATAAACAATGAAGAAGTGTAGTATCTCATAAAATGTACCAGACTTGCAGTTAGAGCTGAGGTCTGCCTGTTGGCTCTGCTAGTTACCAACAGTGTGACCGTAACTACCTCAGCGCAAGTCCCTGTTTCTGTGAAAATGAGATAATAGCACCTACTCCATCTGACAGTTGTGAGACTGAATGAGGTCATTTAGGTGGGGTTGTGTCTAGTATAATATGTAAAGTAGACATCAGGAAATGCCAACTTGAAGATCTGCTAAAATAAGATGCATTTCAATTTCTTGATGAGGGAAGACAAAAGTACTACCAGCTCTGAACTACAGCTCTAGCCAACACTTCAAGAACCTGCCTGGGACTGTTCAAATGTACACTGGTATCCCAGTCTCAAATATGTTTTAGGCTAGATTTGATGGATAGTTTAATCAACTTTCTTTCATTTGAAAATTTAAAAGCATGACACACGATGCTGTTTATATTGAAAGTATTTACATATAGCCTACAGGTTCTAGATTTCACTGATTTCAATCCTTCCCCTAAAATTTGGTAGCTGGTTCCATTGTGGTATTGTATAATTGCTGTTTTCACTGAGAATTATATTACCTGAGCTTTAAAATGAGTATTTATGTAAAATACCACCAGGCCCCTGTATACTGACCCTAATAACTACTTTCTTCTTCTTTCCCCTCCTTCTCCTCCTTCGATTTCTCCTCTTCCTGCTGCTTCTTTTCTTTTCTTCCTCTTCTCCTCCTCTTCCCTCTCTTCCTCCTACTCCATCTTCTTCTCTTCCCTCTCCTCCTCCCCCTCCTTTCCCCTGTTCCCCCTCCCCTTCCTCCTACCCCTCCCTCTTTTCCTTTTCTCCTTTTTTCTGTTTTTGGGTCACACCTGGCAATTTTCAGAACTTACTCCTTTTTCTTTGAACTCAGAGATCAGTTTGACAGGCTCAGGGATATGAGGTACTAGGGATCAAGCCCTGGTCAGCAGCATACAAGGCCAATGCCCTACACCCTATACTGTTGGTCAGTCCCCAGACCCTGACAACTTCTGTGAGGTATTTTATAAATTGAACTTGAAATGTGATAAGAATCTCTCTTAGATCTTTTATCAGTAGTTGGTATTGTATGAGTATTGAGTATTGTAACTGAGGAGCAAAAGGAAAACTATGGGAGCACAGATAGAAGCTGGAAAGAGAGAGAGAGAGAGAGAGAGAGAGAGAGAGAGAGAGAAGTCCTGCCATAAAAGTAGACTATGGGGGTCGGGATGGATGGAGGGAAACTGGGGACATTGATGGTGGGAAATGTACACTGGTGAAGGGTCTGGTGTTGGAATATTGTATGATAGAAATCTAATCATGAACAACTTTGTAACTATGGATCTCACAGTGGTTTAGAAAGAAAAGTATGTGTGGCCCAACGCAAGGAGGTAGTTCAAAGTGGTGGAGCACTTGCCTAGCATGTACAATACCCTAAATTTAATCTTAGGCAAGGTATGTTTTCCCTCTTACTCTGTAGAACACCATGGGGATGGCATCACTAAGGGAGCACTATAGCACTGTCATTATCATCCCATTGTTCATCGATTTGCTCGAGAGGGCACCAGTAACGTCTCCATTGTGAGATTTGTTGTTACTGTTTTTTGGCATATTGAATACTCCACGGGTAGCTTGCCAGGCTCTGCCGTGTGGGTAGGATACTCTCGGTAGCTTGCCCTCTCCAAGAGGGATGGAGGAATCGAACCTGGGTTAGCACGTGCAAGGCGCTCTACCCACTGTGCTCCAGCCCCAACTAAGGGAGACCACCACTTAAATAACAAAGAATAATGATCAGTAGTCTAGAATAAATGCCTTCCTTGCTGATATTGCTCACAGTTCCATGACTAAATCTTCAGCAAATCAGATTTTTATCTCCTTTCTGAGTGTGTTAGAAATTATAGTCTTTGATTATTCGGCAAATCTGCTCACTCATTTTGTCCAGGGCAAGATGATTGCTTTCTTTTTTTTTTTTTCTTTTTGGGTCACACCCAGCGATGCACAGGAGTTACTCCTGGTTCTACACTCAGGAATTACTCCTGGCGGTGCTCAGGGGACCATATGGGATGCTGGGATTCCAACCCGGGTCAGCTACGTGCAAGGCAAACGCCCTACCCACTGTGCTATCGCTCCAGCCCCGATGATTGCTTTCTTTTGTGTCTTCATCCTAATTTTGTTATGCTTCCCTCCTAACCCCATCACCTTGCTCTTCCTATTTCCTCTTTCCCTGTTCCAACAATCATTCAACTAGCATCTTTTTGACTCTTGACCTACCTCCAAGACTAGGCATTCTTCCATAATCTGCCTTTCTGCTCCTTTCATTATTTCTCTCTCTTTGTTTCTCCATTTCTCTATTTTTATCTCTCTGCATCTCTCTCTCTCTCTCTCTCTCTGCCTCTGCCCCTATTTCTTTGTCTCTCTCTCCACTTTGTCCTTATACCATCTCCCCTCCTTCTCTATCCACATATTCCCAGAATGAGATCCCTCAATGGGACAGACAGTATTATCATCTCCTACTCCTCCTCCCCCTCTTCCTCCTCCCCCCAACCCCCTCCTCTTTCCCCATCCCTTCCCCTCCTCCTCACCCTCTCCCTCCTCCTCCTCCTTCTCCTCCTCCTCTTCTTCTTCTTTTCAGGAGACCCCAGGGATAGGATTTTGGATTTGTTGTATATCTAATGCTCCAGAGACACTACAAGTGAACATGGATTTGGTGTGTTCATCAGGCATCACTGCATTGCAGCCTTCCTGGAATGATCTCCAGAGTTCAACACAGCTACACTTGAGAAGAAGCCTCATGGCCCTTGTGAGGCTATTGGTCTTTTGATTAGAATGAAGCTAGGTTGAAAACATTTTTATTCAGCTTTGTTCTCGTTTGAATAGCTTTAAGGTATTGGCAGATTTGGCTTGTAGTTTCAAGTTTCAGCCGTATTTTAAATCATCTTTATTCAGTTTACTGTCCCTTGGATTTAATTTATAAGTAATAGCAATTTTTTTTATTGTTTTGTTTACAGATATATCTGGATTCACTTACTCATTCAGGCTCTTAGTTGTTCTGGTCTATCCTTTTAGAACATAGTTAAGTGGATAATTCTTGTGAGGCCAGAATTGAGTTGGCTAAAGGGTCTTAGGGCCTAGGCTAAATCCAGAGAAGCATTAATCCATGGCATTATTGAACCTTAGTGGATAACGAAGGTTGAGCAAAGATTTTCCAGTGCAACAGTTGATTCATTTTGAGGCCATAATCCCGGAGGAAATCACACCCAAGCTGCTGGCCACTCTGGGATGATGCAAGATGTAAAATCTTCTTCTTCCTTGTTGACAGAACTGTCTTGTTTTCCTCCCCCACCAAGTTCTTGCTAGTCCACAGGTCTTTGAGCAACTTGCCCATCGACTTTTCTCAAACTCCCACAGGGATCCATTCATGTAACTTCTCTGTAGACTCAGCCAGCCATGTTTCTGCTTTGTCAGAAAAGACACTTTGCCTTTAATAATGTTGAAGCATGTATCCCATTTTGCAGTTATCCTGCCACAGTTATTTATGGGCATCAGTTTTCCTTCCTCAAGTGTTGGAGCCAGAGGACTCACCAGGAAGGTGGATCCCGAGAGCTCCGGTTTCATGGCCTTGCAAATTGGCATTGACAGTAATTTATTTTCCTCTTTTTCCCTAGTTTCTGCTCCTGCATCTAAGAGGCTCATTTCTTGCTTGCTCTTCCTATCTACTGAATTGCTTCCACTCTGGGCATGCTGCAACTCTTTCTTTACAACCCATTTATTTTCTGCTTTTTTCTTCTCCCTGGCCTACCGCAGAGTGAGCAGAAGCTTAAGGACTGGCAGCTAAATCTGTGGAATTTTTTAAATTTCATTTTAAATTTGGGATGTTTTGTGATGTAGACTATAAATAACAAATCCTCTACAAATAGCATGGATATAAAGTTGCTATGGGGGGGGGGGGGCGGGGGGAATGTAAACATTATAGATGTCTGCTCTCTACAGTCTGCACCCACCTTCCTCTCCAGAATCAGTGTATACTCAGCTCCCTGTGCAAACCATGTCTCAAAGATCTCCATTATTTTTGCACTGTCCATGCAGCTGTGTCAGACATCCTGCCCACAGTGCCCTTCTCTCATCCATCCTGTTTTCTCTCATCATGATTAGGGAGAGGTAGGGACTCTTCCTTCTTTAGGGTGTTACTTTCTTGGTCACTCTTGCTGGTCTGCAGTCTAGGAGAACTCTCTTCCCATGGAGCTTAATCACACACTGCGCCTGTAATGAGGATGGACACTCCTCGTGACGAGGGCACAACTCCTTTCAGTCAGCTGCTGTGGCAGCCCTGCAGCTGCAGAAGCATAGAATTTACACAGAGCTTTATCATCTGCAAAGCCCTTTCATCTCTGCTCTCTCATCTGGTTTTCAAAACTGCTCTGTGAAGTTGGTGTTATTATTATTATCTCACAGATAGATCTTTCGAGACCATAGTCCCAGCTTAGTGACTTATTGCAAAGACAAGCCTTTGACCATGAGTTATTAGAAAGAGAAGGTTTTTATAAAGAAATGTGGCATTTAATGGGCTATAAATAACTAATCACGTGTATGTAAGAAGTTAAGCCTTTAAACACTTAATATTAAAGAATAACTCCCGTGAAGAATGCATATGAAGATCAGAAACCCTCCATCACTAAAACTATAGGAGCTTTTATGAAAATTCCATCATACAAAGTTGGGCTCTTAATGAAACTTACTTTAAATTTCTTTTAACTGTAATTTAGATACCCAAATTCAAGAAATATTTTAATACCAAGCATTACTATTTTATAAACCTCATTAGAGATTTCTTTTAAATAATTGTCTATAAGTATTATTATCCCAGTGTCTTGGCATTTATGATACATAAAGAGTCTAACTTCTTCAACTAGAAATAATCTCCAGGATTGCATTTTAAAACAAATTCATTTTCCAAAAGTATAATAGCTAACATTTATTGACATCTTACTCTGTGTCAGATTATTTCTATGTCTCTCACTAAAACTTTCAAGAATCTTTGAGGAGACTACTGCTATATCACTTTAATACTATCATTATTTTTGGAAGATAAAAGCTTAGGCCTAAAGAGGTTAACTTTCTCAAGCTTAGTGACTGTAGCAGGTAAGTGTTGGAGCAGGAATTCAAACTCTATGCTCCAATAAATCCGGTGACCTCTCTGAATATAATCCTAATTGCATGGCATCGTGTTTGCTTTTGGTTTTGTTTTGGGGTCACACCCAGCAGTGGCCGTTGACTGTTTCTTGGTTGTTCCTGACTCTTCGCTTGGGAATTGGTCCTGACAGTGCTCAGGCATCGTATGCAGCTAGCTTTGGGGATCAAACCCAGAATGCCTGCTTATAAAGATGCACTCTTTCATTGAGCTCTCTGGCCCCATCATGTAATTTAAAAAGAGGCTCAATATAGCTTTAAGAATCCCCACCTGCACAATCTCTAAGGAGGAGGCTGGTCCACAGCCTGCCAGGATCCCTGCCAATGAGATGCACAGCTGTGGCAATGAGCAGGGAAGTCACCCGCCAGCACTCCAGGCTGAGGCAGTGGGCAAAATGCCACAGGTGGTACCACAGGTGCATGCATTTTAGGACAGGCATCTAGCTAGTCTCAGAAAGAATTGATTCAAGAAAAAAGTATGACTGGTACTATTATGCCAGCTTCCCAAACACAAGTACTGAAACAACAGGGATAGGGTGAGATCCTGGGAACTCTGATCGCAGGGAGTCAGTGATATGCTGCAAAGTCTCAGCAGTAGCTGGATGCTGCTTAAATGGACCGGGGTGGGGGTGTGGAATTGGTGAACATGAGTTTAAGATTGCTACCCAAGCCTGCAGACAACTATATATTGTTTTCCAGCCCTCATTATGTGATAGAAACTATGAAGAAACCAGAGAAACCCACCAAAATCAGTTGGTGAAGATCATTGTCCAGATGGTCACCCAGCACTCACTAGCTCTATGACCTCTCATATGACAGATTCAGGTTAAGTCTTTTTAATGAACTAAAGACAACTAAAGAACAGACCTCTAACAGAGAGGAAATATGAGTGCTGCCAGGAGAAAATTGCAATCAGAAGTAACTAAACTGAAAAAAAAAGTAAGTTGGGATGGGAGGAAAGGGCCCTGTTCTTTCCCTCTTTATTCACTGTTGGAGGGAATGTTATCTGGTTCCGCCTCTATGGGAAGCAGTTAGGAGATTTCTCAAAAAAATTAAGAATTGAGCTTCAATATGACTCAGTAATTCTACTGCTTAGGATCTATCCCAAGAACCCCAAAGCATTAATTTGAAAAGATATTTGCTCTCCAATGTTCATTTCAGTGCTCTTCACAATTGTCAAGGTCAAGAAACATCCCAAGTGCCCAAGATGAGATGAGTGCATAAAGATACTGTGGTGTATGTACATAGTAAAATATTTCTCAGTTCTGAGAAAAGATGAAATCCTGCAATTTTTTGTGGCATGAATGGAACTTGAGAGTATCGTGCTGAGTGAAGCAAATCAAAAGAATAAAAAATAGAATTAAAAAGAATAAAAAATGGTCAGTGATCACAGACTCTGAGATGGGCCTGTAGAACTGAGTTTGCTAAGGGGGTGGAGAAGTTGGTCAGTGGGGTGAGAGGAGGCTTAGAGATAGTGGTGTGGTGGTGGAGAATCCTAACACACCACCACACTACATATGTGGTTGGTGATGAGTGTGGTGTAGCAACATTATACACCTGAAAAATTACTATTAACAGTGTCGTAAATAACAGTACTTGGGGCTGGAGCGATAGTTCAGCGAGTAGAGTGTTTGCCTTGCACGCGGCTGTCGTGGGTTCGATTCCCAGCATCCCATATGGTCCCTTGAGCACCACCAGGAGTAATTCCTGAGTGCAGAGCCAAGAGTAACCCCTGAGCATTGCTAGGTGTGACCCAAAAGCAAAAAGTAAAATAAAATAAAAAATTAACAGTACCTAATAGAAAAAATTTTAAAAATTAAGAGAGGGGATACATAGAAATTCATTCCTTTTAAATCTTCTCAAAATTTTATGATAGGGTAAAAGTGAGCTGTAGAATGTATTTAAGGAATTTAACCACATTGAATTGATTTTGATTTCTAAGAAATTAAACCCTGAGTAGATAAGAGAAATACATTGTAACATTCGACCTTGTGGCAACAAGTCTCTTAGAATCTTAAAAAAAACTAATTAAGCCCTCTTTCCCCCTTTCCTCTCAATCTCCTAAATACAAAGATATTGTGTGAAAAACATAGTGAGGGAGACGGAAGAGTGATGTTGGATGTTCAATTTAAGAATTTTACTGCCTCTCCCTTGAAAATTTATGGATCAGCTTCAGAAAAAGAAAATAACTGGCTAAGGCTCTTATACCTGAACACAGATTATTCTCTTCTCTTAGAGAAACTAATTGCTATTAGAGTTAAGTGATATTTGTATGCGTTGATGGTGAAAATCAGGTGCTTTTCTATGCCTGCACAGTGTAGAATAAATGGGCAGCTTTAAGGAACTCTCGGTACTCAGTTCCAGTTGGGAATCCAGAAGACACTGCAGCTACCTTCTCCTGCTCAGTAGTAGGATCATGGAAGTCATAGTGAATTAGAAGCAAAATGACAAAGGGGTGGTGAGTAAGAAATACAAGTGGGACATTCTCGTTGGTCAAAGAATGGAGGGCACAGAGAAACTGTATTGCGAGTTACTGACCAACTCCATCTCATTTATATACAGCACAACCTTTTGACACTGGACTTTTTTCTCACATGGCATTTATTTCCTCTTGACTGGCATTAATGGCCCACCTTTCCCTTGAGGGGTCATTCTCAGTGTCTCATCTTGCAAGAGGAGGCTAATCTGGATCTAGTGCTAATGTAATCTAAGACTAGACAATAAGAATTGACATGTCCTAGCTACTGTGTCAGTTCAGGGATGGGTATTTTGGGCATATTATGCCACTGAGCATAATTTTACCAGAACTTTCACTAGAACCGTGGGGACACTTTCTTAGAAGCTATCATTGCTAAGAAATAACATAGTAATTTCTTAAGCTAGAAGATTTTAAATCCGAAGTCTCCTAGTGCTATGAATTTAAGGCCATCATCTTGATGATATGATGGGAAAGTAGAATCAAAAGATACAAAGAATTTCCTTATGTTATTGGATCACTCAGGTATGGCCAGATATTTGACCCTGGCCTTTTAGTTATATGAGCTAATAATTTCCATTCCACTTAAGTCATTTCAGTTGAATTTCTGTCACTTGTAATGTAAAGTTTTCTAACTAATTAGCTCTCTCCTCAGTGAGGCCGAAAGGCCAAATGGAGGAGGCAGATAATGAGGATGAGGAAACTAGATGAATATATATTCCTTGGAAACCTGAATCTTCATTTGGGCACGTAACACATCAAAGAGCTAGCTCTGCTCAGCTAATTATCCTCACAGTATTTCCAAACAGTATATTTCATTTTTCCTCTTTCTCGATATTCCTGGTTGCTGGGCGAAACATATTGTAGTTCTTTTTCTTTATCTCTTGGATACACTTACAGTCTTATTATACTGTGATTCTACTTTTAGGATTAATTGCCACATAAAGTTAGCATTAGCTGCATTTATATTTGATAAACAATGATTTGTATGTACACACACACATACACACATATACAATGTATATAGTAAGTGTAGGGAGTCCTGAATACTTTCTGAAGTGTTTACCTAACATAAACCATGAAAATCCACGGAAGACCTTTAAGAAGAGGACTCATATTCCTTACCCATGATTCAGGAAGGTTAAACAGATGGTAGAGTGAGGGGTGGCAAGAGATTAGAAAGTGGGAATTAATGTGACCTCAAGCAGAGTGTGGAAAGAAAAGGATGAATATGAAAATCATTGTATAAATAGAGCCTCAATTTAAAAAAATTTAGCATTGTTAAATATAGAGATTCTAGTTGGTTCCAAAATTTGAGGTTTACTTGTAAGGCTGAGGAAATGCTGCAAAGCCATTTCTCTGTCTGGGCATGGGCAGACATCCTGCTCTCCCTTGTATTATCATTGATATGTAACATTAATAAAAATGAACAGGTTTTTTGAGCACTGTTGATTTGGCATTTAGCTCAGTGGATATGGTACATTTAACACACAGTGTGTGCTAAATAAATATTAGTTTCCTTGGTTTAGAACGGATATATGGATGCTGCCATGTTAAGTGAAGTAAATCAAGAAAAGGACACATTCTGGATGTTCCACTTATCTATAGTATATAGAGTATTAGGACAGGGCAAAGTATCAAGGAAAGAATCAAAGGAGGGCAAGAAAATTCTTGGTCCAGATTGCAGAAATGAAAGTGCCAAGGAAGGAGAAATATGGAGGGAGGAAGTAAGAAAAGGAGGTTTGGAGGTAACAGAGGAAATGACTGGAAGCTTTGGTCAAGTAGGTGGTGTAAAGATGAAGCATGTGTCTACATCAAAGCAACTAGAGCCAATACTACTATAAGAATGAGACCCAAACTACAAGAATTAAACTTAAAAATATGTCTGTTAAGGAGATAGACAGGGTGGGAGGGAACATGGGACATTGGTGTAGTGACATTGATGGTGGGATCAAATAGGGAACACTATCTGCCTAGAACTCTATTGTTAACAGCTTTGTGAATCATGGTGCCTAAAAAAGTAAAGGATTGCTTCATAGCCCTGAACAGATGTGCATCCTTAGACCCTAGCATTGAAACATTGAGACATCTTGGCTGAGTATCACCAGAAGGGCCCCCTGAAAACCTCCTTCTACTATCTGTCTGACCAAAAATGGAAAAAAAAAAAACCTAATGTTAAAAAAAAATTAGGGGACTTGTTTGAACCCCTAGCACCACATATGGTTCCCCACACCCACTACCAGCACCTCCAGGAGTGATCCCTTAGCACAAAACCAGGAGTGAGCCCTGAGCACCACTGGGTGTGGCCCCCAAATAAAACAAAAAAAAAATGACTATACTTTGCCAATTCCCTGTCATCTTTACACATAAGAAATGTAACTATTTCCTACTCCTCTTATCTTACTTTTTGAAAAGCAGTTGATGAACTTTTCTTTAAGTGGTTCTGGGCTCCCAGAACACGGGGTCCTCCACACTGTTAATCTTCTTGGCACTTCTGCTGAAGGATTTGGCTTTTAACCTGACAGGATCCATAGGAGGTTTCCTCTCTAGAACTCTTAGCAACCCAACTGTGCCACATTCTGGTAGAAGCAGCTTCAGTCTTGTTTTGGGCAGCCTTGACCTATGTGCGCTCTCTGACAAAGGTCCACAGTTTATTAAAGTTGCCGATCAGGTAGAGCTCTGATTCCTCTTTAAATGGTAGTGCTTCATTCCAACTTTCCCTAAGGAAGCTTGGTTGTATTGGTAAAAAAAGTGTTCCCAGGGGGCTGCAGCTTCCAGCATTACCTGTGTCTCCTAGATGTGTCCAAGGCGTGTCTATGGTGAACACAGTTTAGTTTTCCTTGCCCTGAATGATATGTTAGCTGCCAAGATAAAAGACATCTTTCCTTTTACATCATATAAAAGATAGTGACAGCATTTGGAACAAAGAACCCTCTTAGTTACCTCACTGGAGAGCATACTCGGAGTAGGAGAGGGCTGCATTAGTAAATGTAGCATTCCTAGATTTTGCCCCAGACAGGAAGGTTTCACTCTCACGTGAAACTATGTCATCAGCTATCTTTAGATTTAAATATGACTGGATTGTTAAGTGGAACTATTTAGAAGGTGATGTCAGGAAGTGGCCCTAGTTGTTTATCCTGTTGTGTTTTATACACCCAGGATGGCTAGAATGAAGGATGAAGGAAATTTATTGTGGAATAAGCATTTAGAGAACCTATGAACAAAAAGCCATTATTAGTTTAATGTACCTGTTCTGAACTACTTTGCTTTCTCTCTATGACATGCAATTTTCAGGAGCACATTATTAATAAAAGAAGAGGTTGTGGGGCTTGAAAGATAGTTTAGTGGGCAGGTCATTTGCCTTGCATGTGGGTAACCTGGGTTTGATTCCTGGCACCCCATATGGTCCCTAAATTCCTCCAAACATAGTCCCTGAACACTGTTGGATGTGGCCCATAAGTAAGAAAGAGAGAAGGGGGGGAGAGGGAGGAGAGAGAGAGAAGAGAGAGTGAGGAGAGAGGAGAAATAGAGAGAGAACAGAGAAGAAAGAGAGAGAAGAGAGAGGAGAAAGAGAGTGAGGAGAGAGAGTGAGGAGAGAGAGGAGAGATAGGAGAGAGAGAAGAGAGAAGAGAGGGAAAGAGAAGAGAGAGAGAGATTTTCCTTTTAGTTGTCGGGGTCATGGGTTGGGTTCCACCCAGTGAAGCTGGAGGCTGCATCTGTCTCTGTGCTCAGGGAGCTGTTGCAGGGAATTGAACCAGTCAGCCCCATACAAGTTAAGCATTTCACCGTTGTACTATGGGACCTTTTCTTTCTTCTTGAAGAGTACAATTACTTGATTGTTGCTCTATTTAAAGGAAGGATTTAAACAAGAGTATAGAATATAGCAAGCACAAATAAGGCTTCTTATTTGTTCCTTTTGTAAAAAAAAAATAAGGGTTTTAAAAATATTTCCAATTTTACTTAACATTGCACTTTGTTATACTGACTATACATATTTTATTTGTTTTTTCTGTTTAGTTAGCTCTATACGTTTCCAGAGACCCTCTCTGCTTTTCTGAGAAGTTATTTCTTATTTGCCTATGTTCTTTGTCTATTGCCATGACTGTCCTCTTAATTCCCTAAAATCAGGGTCTGGGGATTATGCACACCACTTTCTTGTGGTATAAATTTATACCACCTATAAATAAACACATAAATTAATAGGAAAATGATGATTGAGACCCGGTTAGTTTTTTCTTATTTATGATGCTGAAAGTATTGCTTCTCTCGCCCCTTCAGTTTAGTTCTTAAAATAGAAAAGTAATATTTGTCAGCTATGTACTTTATTGGGAGGTAAGATAATGGATAGAGGGCAATCATGTGAAAACAAATGTGATATTGTGGCAAATCAAGCTGAAAATGAGAACATAAAGCGCTCCCTTTAGATTCTCAATTTATAGAGTACAAAACATTATGAATTATCATAATTGAGTAAAAGATAAATGACACTATATCTTCTGTATAGGTTGAAGAAAAGGAGGCACAAAGGAATCAGTCAATATGATACTTAGATTCAGACTGAGTCATGTGACCTAAGACATTAATTTAGACATTTTTACTTCAGATCATGGGACCTATTTGTTGGTTAAGAAAAAAATGAAATTTTATTGAACTAAACCCTTGAAGAAAGTTAGTTTTGAGTCAAGGATTTTATTTTGTATTATTTTCTTGCAACAACATGTAACTTTCCTTTTCAGTTCTCCAATTCATATTTTGGGGTCAGATGGTAAAATATTGGGTAATATAACTTCAGTAAAGCCAAAACCTCTCTAGCACAACGATGGGAAATAAACGGGCACCTATTTTCCATATAAGATTATAGACTTATATTGCAACAAGCAGCTCAGTAAACAGAGAAATTGACATATTTTCATTTGCAAGAATTCTATGTCTTGTTTTTAAAAGAAGGAAGTAGATCCAAAACACATATTGAAAAAGAACATAAACATTCAAGGATATTTTGCAGGCCATGTAGCACTGTAGCACTGCAGTTGTTCCCGTTGTTCATCGATCAATTTGCTCGAGCGGGCACCAGTAAAGTCTCCATTGGTTACTGTTTTTGACATATTGGATACGCCACGGGTATCTTGCTAGGCTCTGTCGTGCAGGCGCGATACTCTCTGTTCCTTCAAGAGGGATGGAGGAACCGAACCTGGGTCAGCCATGTGCAAGGCAAATGCTCTACCCGCTGTGCTATCGCTCCAGTCCATTACAGGCCATAAAAGAAAAAAAAGAGGGCCAGAGCAATAGTACAGTGGGTAGAGCACCTGCCTTGCACGTGGCTGACTCAGGTTGAATCCCTGGCATGCCATATGGTCCCCTAAGCTTGCCAGGAGTGATCCCTGAGCACAGAGACAGGAGTAAGCCCTGAGCACTGTGGGATGTGGTGCAACCAACAACAAAACCAAAAAGAGAAAAAGAAGGAAAACTCTATAAAAGAGATATGGGTAAAGATAAATTTATGTTTATTTCTTCTTGTGTGTGTATCCTTATAAATGAGAATGTCGTCACTTTAAGAAGTAGTGTGTGGGGAGCTGGAGTGATAGCACAGCGGGTAGAGTGTTTGCCTTGCACGAAGGCAATCCGGGTTCGATTCAAGCATCCCATATGGTCCCCTGAGCACCACCAGAAGGAATTCCTGAGTGCAGAGCTAGGAGTAACCCCTGAGCATTGCCAGGTGTGACCCAAAAAGCTGGGGAAAAAAAGTAGTGTGTGTGTGTGTGTGTGTGTGTGTGTGTGTGTGTGTACTAAGTGTGGTGACAAGGAATATGGGGAAAATAAAAATATGTGTTTAAATTTACAGAACAGTTTATCTGGTATCATGACATGTGTGTATCCAGACATCCCCACATAAAGCAATGGCAATTCTGGACTGGCAACAGGAGATTCTTATCCACTTTCATATTCTGCAGTTCCATAATCTGTAATGCCTCATCATGAACATGCACAAGATGGCTAATTTTGAAAATCTTGTTCCTCCTGGTACATGGAAAAAAGTGCATTCCCTCACAACTGAACACCCACCATCAGTGGCCTAGTGGCAGTGGCCCTTGGAAAAGGTAAAAGGAGGAGAAAGGGGACTGGAGACACCATATTGTCATCTTTCATGCATGAACCACAATTTGAGAATGTAAAATAATTTTCATTTGCCCTATTGATGTGTCTTAAGGCCTTAGAAAAAAAGAACAGATTATTCTCAAGTAGTGAAAGTTAATTCTCTTTCCCCCCAATTCTCCATCGGTGAGTTGGATATGTCCTTTGAAAGAGAAATTAAAGTCCCAAATCAGACTGTGCCTTCAGCTAGCGTTGTGACCTCAAGTGGAGTCACATAATCGCTACTCTCTGTTTCCCCACCTGTTGAAATTGATAATAATCCTTACCACGGCATTCCTGTGCGGGGTGTTGTGAAGCTTAATAAGATCATGTTAGCAAAATGCTTTGAGGGCTTTAGATAAAAGACATAATATAAACACAGTCTCATTAAGATAATTATGCAGTGATTTTTTTTTCATACTTTAAGTTTTATTCAAAGCCAAATGTTGTTATGAAGGTCCCTTGATGGGACCTAGAATATAAATGGAATTTTTCTAAATGTAAGAATAAATTTCCTAATGCATTTCTACTGTTAAACATTCAAATTTGAAAGTAGTAGGAATTAGTTTTTAGATGTGTTTAAAGTTTACAGTTGATAAGTGTCCATTTCAAACGGAAAACTCTTTTAGTGATGGCAAAGCAATCACTTCTCCTAGCCCATGAAAGAGCCAGAGAATAAGAGGAAGCTCTTCAAGAATATATATTTTTAAAGTTTTGTCATGAGTGTGACTGTAAAGTGGTGAAACCTGTCTGGTGTACTGTTTATGCAGAAGGCTGACTCATTAGCGCTTGGCGGAGCCTCTTCCCTCCCCCATGGCACTGCACCAGTTCTTCGGAAGGATGGAGCCAAGACGCTCCATCCTCTACACGTCCCTTCTCAAGTTGTCCTGAGTATCCATCATGTTTGCCCCAGGCTCCCCACCTTTTGGCATTCTGGGTGCATGCTACCACTACAGCCCGAGACATGGACAGTCCACTTCTGTTCCCAAGATTTGGAAGTGCCTACAGAGGAGGTCAGTAGCCCCAGAGGAAGGTAAGCTGGAGAGCAGAAGTTCATACTCTTCGTTGCAGGTGGGAAAGAAAAGTCTCCCCCTTTTTTTGGAGATTAGTCTAGATGTTCAAAATGGACAAGTTTTTTACTTAATAGCGTTTAATTTGTTCAGTTTTGTAGCTAAACTAGAATTCCTTGGTTTGGCTCCTGACATAGTGGTTCAAATGTCCTCTGTTTGTAACCAGCAGGACTACTCTATCCAGCATTTAAAATAATCTCATTTGAATATCAGTATATTCATTTGATCACGTTGAAACAAAACAATGGACTCGAGTGCTTATTTTTTGCTTAAGGAAGTTCTAGTAATAATCTTTCAAGATTATTTTCATCAAAAGACTTTGGAATTCAATGAGTATGTCTATTTGTAATTTTGAAAAGTGAAGATTTTTCACACTTCTTTAAAGGAAGTTTGCAGTACTAAATTTCTATCTTCATATTTAGAAAAATGTGACCAGATTATTTAACCTCAGCATGTGTAAATAGTTTTCACCTAATTCTTAATATAAACATAATTTAAATCTTATAAATGTCTAATATGGACGTTGGTATGTTAGAAGAGGTTTCTGACTGCTTTCTGTGACAACTGGATCATTCTCACAAACAAAATTTTGAGTTAGTGAGGTAGATAGTGTCTCACTATGTTCAAATGAGAAATTTTCTTAGGAAAAATAAGTAGTATAAAATAAATTTCTGTCTTAAGAAATGGCAATTTTTTCTCTTTCCTATTTCTTCCCATTTGCTGAATATTTGAAGGCATAATATCTATTTTTCTGCTTTGTTCTAATAGTTTAGATGGGCCTCTTAGGTTGCCCTTAAGAACCTCTTCAATTGGCCAGGAGATCAATGGTTCCAAATAGAGTGGAATTAAAAGTAGTAGTAAAGTTATTAATAAAGAAAATGATTAAATTCCTTATGTTATAATTGCTTAGTGGGAACTAGCAATTAAAACATAAAAGTCAAGGTTTCCCAAGGAGGATATTAGGCAATGAGCCAAATAATTTTATGTGTGCAGGCTATGTTTTGTGAAATCTATCAGCATTTTTTGGGAGGGGGGATCAAACCGGCAATGCATATGGGTTACTCCTGCTTTGCACTCAGGAATTACTCCTGGAGTGCTCAAGGGACCATATGGCATGCTGGGAATTGAACTTGGGTCAGCCACATGCAAAGCAAATGCCCTACCCTCTATGCTATCACTCCAACCTCTATCAGCATTTCTTAAAGGAATACATTTATTTGTAGTCACATTTGCTCAGAATTCGTATGATTTTATCCTTTTTTATTTTTGTTGTTGTTTGTTGTTTGGGTCAACCCCAGTGATGCTCAGGGGTTACTTCTGGCTCTGCACTCAGGAATTACTTCTGACGGTGCTTAGGGGACCATTAAGGGATGCCGGGGATTGAACCCACGTCAGCTGCATGCAAGGCAAATGCCCTACCTGCTGTACTACCGCTCCGGCCCCATATGATTTTATCTTATAGCAAAATTAAAATCAGTTTTAGGAAAATGTCTATTCAGATTCACTGCACATTGTGTCATTATTTGATTTTGGAAAACAATTTTCTTAGAAACATAAAGAGGAATTTTATTCCCCTTTCCTACTACTGTCTCATCATCTGTAACTTAAAATACATGAAGAGCAGGCATTTGAATGCAGGGTAAATTCAAATTTTATTCCTAGATCAAACACTAATTTGCTTCTAGCCCTGACTATCTTTTTGTAATAACTGTTTACTTTAGTGCTTCTTCCTTGAAGGAGATAACCTGTGTCCTATCTCATCAAGACAGTACAAAATACTGTCTGCTGCATGTTGGCTATCTCTAGTAGGTGTAGGTGATATAAGTACATTTCACCTACGTATATTAAAAATTGATATTGTTTATTTATTGAAATCATTGCAAAACAGTCATCAACTTTAATTTCTTGTTTTATGTGCCCATCAATTTTAACCTTTGAAGTGAACTCACAAATGTATTGAGGTGCAAGGAACAAATATTAAGTTTGATTCATAGCTGAAAATTCTAACTATTGGCATGTTTAATAACTTGTTTTGGGGAGAGATATCCTATAGCATATCCAGATTAATTTAGAATACTGTGAGAGGGGCTGGAGCAATAATACAGTGGATAAGGCATTTGCTTTGCACACGGCCAACCCAGGTTCAATTCCCAACATCCCATATGGTCCCCCGAATACTGCCAGGAGTGATTCCTGAGTGCAGAGCCAGGAGTAACCCCTGTGCATCACTGGGTGTGACCCAAAAATTTAAAAAAATATATACTCCAAGAAATAAATGTACTTTTGAAATTTCATAGTCCTTATATTTCTCAGAATGCCAGTAATCAAAAATGCAGCATGGTTTCCATAACTTCCAGATTTTTAAATAACTTTTAAGTAGATGCCATATATAGTTATTTTTTCTGGCAGGAAATTTCAAATGCTTTTGTTGTTATTGCTAAAATCTGAGGGCGTATAGCTTTACGCAATGACACCTGGATTTGTTTTTTTTCATTCTCATTTGGAGTGAAACTGGGAGTACTAATTCTTGGTAGAGAGGAGTAGGATCTGTTTATACTTGATAGTGAAAGGATTTCTTTCTATAATTAACATCCAAAGTTTTTCTGTTCCATTTGATTGCTGGAACAGTGCCCAAATTAAATCTTTTATTTTACTTAACCCTCCCTCTTCATAGGTAAGTGATATATCTGGGCTCTGAGACTATTTTAATCTCAAATAGAACTTTTCTAAATCTCTGCAAGATCATACATAAACCTATCTTAAAGTTGGTTCATTGACTCTGGCACCATATGTCACTAGTTGTGGAATAATAGCAATATTAATGGCAATAATAAAATATTAACAGCTACTTATCGACTGTCATATGAAGTACTTTATATATTTCATCTTATATTCTCACAAAACTCCTGGGGAAAAATCTTTATTATCTCCATCGTATAGATAAATAATTTTCCCAAGTGGAGAAAGAGTAAGCTCTCTGAATCTCACGTCGATAGCATTTCCACTCTTCTATATTTTTCATAAGAGAAATAAATTCTTCTCTGGTATATGTTGTCTTTGCCACTTGTAATCATGTCTGGGTTTCCATATGAATCACCCCTCAACAATGGATTATCACTGGAAGTTTTGTTGGGCAAAGTTGGAGAGTGGTGCCAAAGAGTGAGCAGAAGCAATTTAATTGGGTAGGTTAAATGCTATTCTCTATCTTTCCAAGTTTTGTCCTTGGGTTAAGCAAGACTTAATGGGATCCAAGAATACTTTACAATAGCTAGAGGGTTTTCTGAACTCCATGTCAAGGAAAGTAGAAAGCTGGGCTTCCTAGTTATTAGGTAAACCTCACTGAGAAAGCTAATCTAGGTCTCCATTTTTGGTCATCTATCAAATGAAAATTGAAGTATAGCATTAAGGAACGTCACAGCACTAACCAAACACCAGAGTCATAGTTAAAATTTGGCATTCCCATTTTATGGTAAAGCCTCTTCTCCCCTATTTGTGCCTTAAAAATGAAACTACAATTCCCATCCACCCCAGGAGAACCCTTAACACACACCAGAGTCACCTAAAAAACTTAATTTTGTAAGCTTTAAGGGACTTCAGTTCAAATAAACAGCAATTCACATAAATCTTCTGAAAGAGGGCCTCAGGTTAAGGTTTTGTTTTTTCGGGGAGTGAGGTGGGGTGGAGAAATGGCATGCCTGTAACTTGAAGCTAAGGTCCATAAAACCACCTGATCACAAAGAATCGAGTTGTGATGCAGAAAGGGGTGGTGTTGGCAGAACCCCTGATTGGTGACTGAAAGCATGACTAGAAGCAGCAGTGTGGCTGCTGAGAATGGATTCAGTGTATTGAAAGGCAAGGAAGAGCAAGTTTAGGAGAAACAGGCAAATGATTCCAGCAATTACCTGATGCAGTGGGGTGGCTTGTAGAACAACCATACACATTTAAAAGACAGGAGGGCGGTGGTGAGGGGGCCTGGCAAGACATCAAGTCACTTCCTTATCAAGACATTTCTGTAACCTGAGAAAATAAAGGATGAAATTCAATCTCCTGAGCAAGATTATATATACAGGCCTAAACTGCTTGGCCCTTGCCTGCTCTTCCCGAAGCATTCCACATTCCAGTCATATGGATACATGTTCCATTTGCTGAGCACACCCATTCTTTCGTGTATGGATTGCCAAGTTTAATCTTATTCTTTTTATATTAAGCATTACTTTCCTCAAAAAGTATACAATAACTTACCCCACTCTTACGGATTTTTGTAGGTATCTCTTCTCTATATTCCCTAATTGTCTCCTTTTAATACTCATATTTTAAGAATTTATTTATTTTGTTATATTCTTTAGGAGATACTGGATTGATTGAAGACAAGGGCTTGTCTTTGATATGTTTGTTTCATAAGATTCATGGTATTTAGTATTTTGACTAAATGGATAAAGTTTTGATGACCGTGTAAATATTATTTGTTAAATTGATACCTTGATGATACATTGAATTAGATAGAGATAAGTACTAGTCAAACATCTTCCAAGTCATATCCCAAAACCAGACCCTTAAATAATTCAGTGACTAGGTGAACAGTAATTAGAGATTTTTTTCATCTTTTCAATCAAATATGAATAGGCAGAGTCAGATAGGAAAAAAAGATTATTTCTAGACATCAGATATCTTGTTTTTTTTTTCTTTTTTTTGGGGGGGTCACACCTGGCGATGCACAAGGGTCACTCCTGACTCTGCAGTCAGGAATTGCTCCTGGCGGTGCTCGGGGGACCATATGGGATGCTGGGAATCAAACCTGGGTCGGCCGCATGCAAGGCAAACGCCCTACCTGCTGTACTATCACTCCAGCCCTAGACATCAGATATCTTATGTGTATCAACAAAGTAATGTCATTTTTATTCCTTTAATTATAATCATTTATGAGTATGGGGGGGTTGTTCCTTCCAATCCTGAGAAGCACTGTATAGGCAGCCATTACTCTTTACTACCTACTGACTGTATACAAGAAGGGAGCATTGTTGGCCTTGCATCAAGGGAAGGAAATCCTAAGTGCTTTGGTCATGACGCAAGGAGAGACTCAAAGTTTGCGTAGTGTTTTGTGGTGAACGGCAAACAAACAGCTGGATGATTCAAATGGCTGAACCAACAGTGACTCGTTCCAAAAGAAGGAACAGATGTGGCTGAGACATACTTCTGGGAATTCAAACATTATATGGGTAAAAACATTACATTTCAACTCTTTTAAGAAAATTTCTTGGAAAATTACTCAGCTTTTTGTGGTTTAGGTACATTTATTTATCAGACTAAGTGTTTTAAAAGGGGCCATTTTGTGTGTGTGTGTGTGTGTGTGTGTGTGTGTGTGTGACCCTGAAGTTAGGCTCTTGAACTGCTTTATGTTGTGGGTTGCTTAGTTCTTCCTCTCTGGACAAACAGAGACTACCAGGAATAACATCCATAGGTCTAGTACGGTGGGTGTGGAGCCTTCTGTCCACATTGGCAGAGTATGAAAATATTAAGGTCAGGAACTAACAGTAGTACTCTATAGAACACACCTCCAGGCCAAAACGAGTTCAGAGGGAAACCAGGTTGACTCTCTGAACAGAGCTGCCTGAACAAAAGGCTGGTAGGAAAGAGGTATGAAACCAGCTAAGGAAAATATCTCTCTAGAGCTGACAGGAGGAACTTGACAGTCTTCTGGAGGGTTGGAGAGGGGAGAGGGAGGGAGCCTGAAGCAATTATTGAGCCTAGGAGTAGACAGGTGATTGTTTATCTGGTTTCCCACAATTGTGGGTAAAAACATAATGAGAGTAATTAAAGGGACAGTGGAAGAAGCAGTTTTCAGTTAGGGTTTTATTATTAAGAAAGGTTCTACTTTGAAGTATGGTGGTATCTCAGGAGATGTTGTAGAAGGAATCAGGCTGGGAGAACTGGCCCAAAGAGCTGGTCCTGAGATAAAGGACTGAAAATCCAATATGTGTAATCCAATGTCCAAAGTAATGTGCTAACTCCGTATTGAAGTATGGCTGGTATTATTACCCAAGAGAGAAATAATAGCAACAGATGGTATGCAGTAGCACTGTGTAAGCTGGATTGTGGGGTGGGCTGGAGCAAAAAGGAGCCTTTTTCCCCAGTGCAAGATGATTTTCTTGTTCTGTGTAGAAGCCCAGGCATTGACTGGAGAGAGGGAAGCAGGCTTGTGCCTCATGGAAAAAAAAACTGTCATTGAGAAAGGAGACTTCATAATGGTATACATACTCTAGGTTCCCAGCTATTGCCCTAAAGAAATAACATTAATAGTAATAATAAAAACATATAGCTTTTAAAAGGGTAGATAGGAAGGATCTTAAAACAAATTTCATTGGCTTCAGAGTTAAGTTTTATTATCTACTAATTGGAAAGGATGAAATATTTGGATAGTTCAAAACAATTGATGACTCAGAGTTTGTTGAGGACCTACCTTACAAATATGTGAAAATACTCATTAGATTTAACCCCTACATGGATGAAGATTGAATCCCTGCTGAGGAGGCAGTTGACTTTTGATGAAGGGGACATCAGTAAGTGAGTAATTCCTTAAGCAGATGATCACATAGCACACTGTCAGGTTTTGGTAGTGAAGCATCCAAGTTATACCAATACCTGTAGTTCTTTGAAACAATGTATTTTAGAGGCACATATGCCCAGGAGTGTTAAATTTGATTATACTCAAAGGAATTTTGTCCTCACCCCCCAAATTTATGATTAGATTTTTTAATCACATTTTTTGGTGATGCACAGGCAAGCTTTTATTTGTCCAAGTTCTAGCAAAACTACTACCGGCTTCTCTGTCTTCTGCTAGTACACACATCATGCTGGGGGCAATTTTATGATGAATGCTAAACTGTTCTGATAGTATAAACAGAGCAGCTACAGGTCCTGGGATTTTTGTGTCTCTGTCCTGAGTGTCCTTCTATTCTTGCCATCCACTAATATGACTTCCCAAGAAATCACATGACATCCATCTGCACACTCCTATTACTTAAACATGATGCTATCATTTAACTTTTTAAGTGTGAGCTCTGGGAGAGTAAGGACATTACCTTTAACTTCTTGTAGTTGAGCCATAGTGGTTATTCCTATGTACTATGGAGAATATACCTGGATCCCACCTAATGAACTGGACATTTTGTGACCCCTTGTTGTCTCTACAATAACATACGTGTGTGTGTGCGTGTGTGTGTGTGTGTGTATGTGTGTGATAGAGCTTAAATTAAACACTGGTGCCTGAAATCTTTCCCAACATGTATACTGGCCTATTTCATTAGCCATCTTCAGGGAACCTTATAATTTTATTGGATTGCTGGGCTTACTACTTACTGGTTTAATGGAGCAATAACAACTTCAAAGTTTTTTTTTTTTAAATTAAAAGGATAATGTATGAAAAGTACTACAAAGGCTGGAGAAATAATATAGCGGGTAGGGCGCTTACCTTGCATGCTGCTGACCCAAGTTTGATCCCTGGCATCCCTGCTCAGACCCCTGAGCCCTGCCAGCAATGATCTCAAGCACAGAACCAGAGGTGAACACTGAGCACTTCTGGGTGTGGTCCAAAAACCAAACAAACAAATAAACCTACTACAGAAGACAATAGAAATGATCTACAATTCAACCACTTCAAGCTCTCTTTTTTTAGAAATAGGATTTTTGGTGGAATAAGTTTTGGGTCACACTCAGCTGTACCTGACTCTGAACAGGAATCGCTCCTAACAGTGCTTAGGGGGGCCATATGCAGGTGCTGGAATTGTACCTGTATTGGCCATATGCAGGGCAAGCATCTTACCACCTTGTCTATCTCACTAGCCCCCCCAAGTAGGAATTTTTAATAAAGTTATGTTTTATATTTTATATCTATATCTAAGAAACTGATCGTCTGGTACATCTAATTTTTGGTGATGATAATGATGATGTATTTTGGGCTTGGGGCAGCACCCTGCAGTGCTCAGGGATTACTCCTGGATCTGAACTTTGGGATCACTCCTTAGTGGATTCAGAGAACTATGTGGGATGCCAGGAATCAAACCCAGGTCAGCCGCATGCAAGGTACATGCCCTACCTGGTGTGCTATTGCTTTGACCCCAAATACTTTTTTATCACAAAGGTTTTCTTTGACTACTTTAGAAAAACATGGAAATATTTATTAGGATGTGACAAAGGAAACCTTCTATAATCATGACCTAGAAGATTAATATTATATTTATGTCCAATTTTCAGATACTTAAAAAATCCCTATGCACAATAAAGAAACACTTTGGGTGTAAACATGTTGTAAATCTTGCCCTGCATTTTCAAACATCTTACAAACACAGTTTCAATGATTGTAAACTATTTTGTAAAGAGAATGAGGCATTCATTTACTCTTAATTATCAAATTTGGGCCACTTTGCTTAGCATTGTTTAGTGTTTTAAGAATGTGACACAGGGGAGGTTGGGGAGGGGGCAAAAAAAGAAAAAGGAAAAAACAATGTGACACATTTGCATAGGGATGTTTGTATTTTCTGTGAGAGGTGCCAGGTTCCAACCATGGACTTTACTATTGAACCACCTCCCTGGCCATCGGGTACAGTTAAAAATGAATTATTGTGAGAAAAAGTAGTGTCAAAAGTATGAATGATATGTAGCACTGTCATCCCATTGTTCATCAATTTGCTCAAGTCGGCACCGGTAACATCTCCATTGTGAGACTAGTTGTTTCTGTTTTGGGCATATCGAATACGCCACGGGTAGCTTGCCAGGCTGAGTGACATGTACCCTTAAATATTATTTAGCAAATGAGTCCACTAAATTTTCCTAGCGTGCCCACATCATACAGTATTCACGTACTCATTTCCTCTACTTGATCATCCGTGTTTAATGGGAAGTTGCTGTGTCCAGGTCCTGCATGAAGTGCCCAGCTAAACTAATGGAGACTGTGGGTGTTATTTTGTTATTCTTTCAAGCTTAGCTTACTAGTCCCTAACCAGTATTGCCTGCGTCTAAGGTTTTATCCTGATCTGGCGTGGGAATGTTGTATTTTGTTGCTCTTTTAACTTACATATCTTCCATTCTTACAAAGAAATTGCACATATCTTCATTTTTGTTTTTTGTTGATTTCCCCTTTGACCATTAATCCATTTAAGCTTTAAAAGAATATAGGAAAAGTAAATGAATTTGATTGCTATGCTTTCACAGGGACAGTTCAAACGTAATTTGCATATTGAAGAAGTTAAAGACATTTGTCAATTTAATAACATGTTATTGTAAATTGGTTGCTAAAACTAACAACCACCTTCATCTTGAACTGAGTCTTGAAGTGCATACTAGACTGAGTTTGACTCATCTTCTCCTTAGCTTTGGATTAAGAAATGTAGTGTAAATCATATTTAAATTATGGAAAGCTTGCTAAGTTTTATTTCTTTTTGAACGACTTATGGGTCCTGGGACATTTTCAGTATTAGACAGGGATAACTGTGTTCTGAGAACTAATTGATTGCCGGTAGGATTCATATTGGGAGGCTGTGGTAGTAATCAATATTGTAGACTGAGGTCACTGACCGGGACTAAAAATAATAACGTGTGAAATTTAGGATGAATTGCTTTTGGGGTTTTGTCTGGTTTTACTAAAACAGGGGAGTTGGTTGGGCAAATGATGCCTTTTTGGAGTCTCTTTGAAGTGACCACCTAATGAATCAAGGAAAGGGCAGTTAAATCCCTCTTGGTGAGAACATCAAAAGAAGAATGGGATATAGTTACAGGTCCAGAGCCAAAGGCTATCAGTTGACCTTTCTTAAGAGTAGGGAGAGGAATTTGGAGATTGGGGAGTTTTTATTGTATAATGACCTTCTTTTTATCCTTTTACTTTTGTTCTTTTCCTTTGTGTCTTTAGTTTGTTTAGACCAAGTTTTTCCTTAATCATTCAGCAGCAGAATTCGGGAATTAAAAAGCAAAAGTAATGTTTATTGGTGGCAAAGATTCTTCAAGTGCCTTCCACATTGTGATCTTATGATTTTTATCAATCTGTCTTTTCTTCACATGTAGGAAAAATAAAATTTTTTATTCTCTTTTAAACATAACTTGAAACTTATTATCTTCTTTTTCTATTTGTGGGAGTAAAGAGAAAGTATGCTTATCGATCATTTCAGCAAATCTTTTAGCTTTGTATGTTATTTCCCACTCCATAAAACTTTAATTTTGTTTGTTTGCTTGTTTGTTTGTCTTTGGAGGGGACCACAGCCAGTGATGCTCAGAACTGATTCCTGACCCTGTGCTCAGGAATCACTTCTGCCTCAGGAATCACTTCTTGCATAGACAGAGGGACCATATGGGGTGCCAGGAATCCAGCTGGGTTGGCCACATGCAAGACAAGAGCCCTACCCACTGTACTATCTCTTCCACCCCCGTCAAAGCATTTTACTGAAACAGTAACTATTTAGAAAAGTTTCCTGATTGTGGTTTCATATATTTTCTATTTTTTCTAAAGGGAACAAGGATGACAGTGAGTAAGTACTTCTCCAAAGTGATAAAACAAAAGAAGAATCATGGGATGTAGTCATATGATTTTTTTTTTTAAAGACTGCCACCCAACCACTCTTAACTTCCTTTGTCAGGGAAGGCATTACTAATCAATCACAAGTCCTTTTCCCACTGAGCTTGAATATGACCTTACACTTTTGCCAAAGTGGTATTCTAGCCAATTCACTCCCAATAACATGGTATCTGTTAAAGTCAGTTATCCTTTCTTGATATAAGATCTAAAGACACACTTCTGGGGCTGAAAGAGTTAACTAATTGAAAAGTGGTCTACATGAAATATCTGCAATATACAAGTATTACTCTTGCTCTGAAAGCCCATATAAAAGACCTTGCCTGCTCTGAGCCTCTCCTTGGGAATGAGAACCGTTTCCAGAAATAGGAAAGCAGGAAGTCATTCTGAAAGATGACATCTTTGTTCCAGTTCTTTATCTTGTACATCTAAGACTCCAGAGAGGTCCTCGGCAGCTCTGATCCAATTGTGCACTGCAGTACCATGAACACTTCCTCTTGTGGTAGATAACACAAGCTCATGCAGTGAACAGATCCAGAAATGGTAACATGGGGACCCTGTTCCTGGAGTCAGTGAACACTAGTCACTGAGTTGTGTTCACTTATTCTTTGGCAATAGTTTATAATTTGAATTCATATGAATGATTCCAGAATGAGTACTTTCATTGCAATTAATATACCCTATTGAAAATAATTTACAGAAAGAAAATAAAGGTAGACAATGGTACTTTTGAAAGCAAAAATAGAAATTAATTGGTTTATCTTCAGATACACCCAATAACGTCAGAAAATACAGGCTTAGTTAAAGTTCCCCATTTATACATCTAATCTCAAAGCCATAATTTTTTAACCACTTCAAACTGTTTTTCCCTTTAGACAGTATTTTATTTTTTTATTTATTTATCTTTTGCTTTTTGGGTCACACCTGTTGATGTACAAGGGTTACTCCTGGCTCTGCACTCAGGAATCACCCCTCTCGGTGCTCAGGGGACCATATGGGATGCTCGAACCTGGGTTGGCCCTGTGCAAGGCAGATGCCCTACTCGCTGTGCTATCATTCCAACCCCTATTTTTTAGTTTTTTATTGAACCACTATGAGATACACAATTACAAAGTTGTTCATGATTTGGTTTTAGTCATACAATGTCCTAACACCAGTCCCTTCATCAATGTACATTTCCCACTAGCAATGTTCCCAATTCCCTGTTGCCACTTCTTCCCCACTCAGCCTGCCTCTATGGCATAGCCAATATTTTATATACTCTGCATTTCCTTTACTTCCTTTGGTATAAACCTTTAGTATTCTATCAGAGATAACATTATAAGAGTCTCTGCTAATTGCTGCTCTAGATTCATCTCATATCAACCAGATCCCAAATAATCCCACTTTTCTTTAATACAATAATGCATGCTAGCCTTTAATCATAACCCCTGTACCTCTTTTGTGCTTTTTTTTTCTGGCTGGAAGAACTCCAAATTTCCTGAGAAAATTCATTATAATTCTGGAGGAGACTCTTGCCCTGCTGTCATACTCAGTAAGGTGTCTTATCTCCATTTGGTGATGAGATATTCAAGCATCTGAACATCTAACATGGGGTAGTCAGAACCAGAATATTAAAAGCTTTAAGGAGTAACTGCTCAGTGTCTGGCCCCCTGTTTCCAGGCAGCTAAACAGGCAGCATCATTTACTAGTTTCAGGTTTAACAGAGAATAACTTTATGTTTCAATCCCACTTACAAAATGCTGCCTCCCTACTAGCTGGACCTTCTCTCTGAGAACCTGGAGTGAGAGTGCATCTCTCACTTACCACAGAAGCTAGCTACCGAGGGCTCAACATTCTAGTTCCCTTTCTTCAGGAGTGTAATGATTAAGACTCAGCTGAAGACTGTTTGAAGAGTAGAACTGAATTTTTTAAGTTTCTGCAATAAAGAAATGTCAGATCCCTTCAAAGTTTACACCTTTATTGATTTACATCAAATTATCTAATTTTCTTTAATGTTTTCTTTTTTTTTCAGTTAATTTTCATTTCCCTTAATTCCATGATTGATTATATTATGTAACTGTCACTGCTCATCGATTTGTTCAAGCGGGCACCAGGAACGTCTCTCATCGAGAGATTTATTGTTACTGTTTTTGGCATATCCAATATGCACAGGTAGCTTGCCAGGCTCTGCCGCGCAGGCTCGATACTCTCTGTAGTTTGCCGGGGTCTCCGAGAGGGGTGGAGGAATCGAACTTGCGTTGGCTGCATCAAAGGCGAACGCCCAACCGCTGTGCTATCGCTCCAGCCCATGATTGATTATGGAGCTGATAATTTAATTATATTATAGAACAAATCATTTAGCTCTAAATTAATAGAATTAAAATAGCTGGAAAGCTGGAGATTATGTTTTCTGTAGCTTTTAATCTTGGCTGCATCCTATATTTTCATTGAGCTAAATCCTCTGCTCTGGCATTTTCTCTACCTCACACCAGGATGGTTGTAACATTCTCTAGAATTTTCTACTTCTATGTAATTAATAAATATGATTGCCATTTCAAAAAATGGAGAAAATTATTTAGTATTTCCTTCTATTAGCAGTAAGTAATGACAGTGCCTCATACTATTATATTAAATTTAGAAATTATATAAATATTTAAAGTGTATTTTTATGTGTATAAGTAAAACGTAATCCCATGGTTAAAAAACCTTTCTCCCTGAAATGCTTATCAGCATAATACATTTCAGTTTAATGCTCTTTACTCTTCTAAAGCCACTATTGACAGTCCTGTGCTTATTTATAATTTCTCAGCAGTGCTAGACTCAAAGTTTCTTTCTTTTGGGGGGGGGGGCACACCTGGCAATGCCTAGGGCTTACTCCTGGCTTTGCACTCAGGAATCACTCCTGGTCGTGCTCGGGGGACCATATGGGATGCTGGGAATCGAACCTGGGTCTGCCGTATGCAAGACAAACACCCTACCGCTGTGCTATCACCCCAGCCCTGACTTGAAGTTTCTTATGGTCTTATTTGTTTGATGGAGCCATTCCAGGGAGTGCTTATCATGAACTTTAGTATATTGATAAGCTGGCTGGAATAAAATGACAAATTCAGTTCTATCCTGAGTATAAATTTAGCTCACTTTATGGATCAATGGCTTTCCTGAAAGACTTGCTTGTGAAGTTAATTTTCCTTTAGTAAATTGATTTTTCTGCTGACATGCATTTTAAATTGAAGCTGCGTTCTCTGGTAGGACAATAGCCCCAAGACATAGAAAAATCACATCTGATATTATAACTCCCTCTTTTTCACATCTGAAAAAGAGACAATTTTCAGATCGTGATAAAATGCTGAAACAACTCACTAAGTTGCAGAAGATTGGGGTTAATTTTATGTTTGACTGAATAGATTCAAAGTACAAAGAAAAAGAAAGTATGATAATTTAGTTGAACTAAAATGCTTAAAAAAAAATCCCTCGACACCTTTAATACTCTACTGCATGAAAACATGAAACTCATTTTAGTAGCTTAGGTTGTTTTTTCCCCATCTTTAAGCATATTTTAGTTTTAAGAGAGATACCAAAGAAATATTTCAGAGTAAAATATAGTATGAGCACACATTTATTGAATCATCCATGCAAATTTGGAGAAATGCAGTTCCATCTCATGCTGCCTTTTGATTTGTACAGTGTCTCACTCAGGACTAACAAAGAGTAGTGCTTCTAATATTAAGGGCTGATGTAGAGTTGACTCCATTTAGTTTCCCACTTTTAAAAAATGTCAAGTTATATTTGACAGACTTTTGAGGTCCTTGTCGTATGCCCTGAATAAGAAAATAATTCTTTTTCTAGGATAGTTATAAGGGTCCCTTTTTAATAGGTAAAATATAAGAACATGCTTAAAATTTTAAGCTTTAAACAGTGAATTTTAAACAGCAAATGTTTTCTGTTAAGAGCCAAATAGTAAAAATGCTTTGACTTTGCACACTGTAAGGGACTATCCCTGTTGCTGCTTCTCTTCCTGCTCTGCCACCTCCTGCCTGCCCCACCTATTTTCCTTCTCCTCCTACTCCTTCCTTTAAAACGCATGCTGGGGGAGAAGGCAGTTGGGATTGAGAAGGGACCACGAAGCTAATTAGAAATGATCACTCCAGAAAAGAACTGCATGCTGAAAACAGGTAAGGAAACAAACATGATAACCTCTCAGTACCTGTATTGCAGACTATAATGCCCTAAAGAAAGGGCTGGGGGGAGGAGAGAGAGACAGAGAGAAACAGACACACACAGACACACAGACACATGCACACACAGATTTAGAAAGACAGAGGGGGGCAGTGGGGAGAAGGAAAGTGCCTGCCATAGAGACAGGCTGGAGGGAAGAGTGGCAGGAGGGAAACTGGGGACACTGGTGGTGGGAAATGTACACTGGTAGAGGAATGGGGATTGGAATGTTCTATGACTGAAAGTCAACCATGATCAGCTTTGTAACTGTATCTCACGGTGATTCAAACAGGGACTGGAACGATAGCACAGCGGGTAGGGTGTTTGCCTTGCATTCGGCCTACCCGGGTTCGATTCCCAGCCTCCCATATGGTCCCCCTGAGCACCGCCAGGAGTGATTCCTCAGTGCAGAGCCAGGAGTAACCCCTGAGCATCGCCGGGCGTAACCCAAAAAGAAAAAAATAAATAAATGAATAAAAACAATAATACAAACAGAAAAACCACGTCTCCTATTCCTATATTAGGTAGGGCACTTGCTTTACAAGTAGCTGAGCTGGTGATCCCAAACACCTCATTGGTCTCTGAGACATACAAGAGTGACTCCCGAGCACAGAGCAGGAGTAGGCTCTAAGCATGAGGCATGGCACGACTCCTGCCCCTCCCCCACAAATAAGTAAATAAAACATATCTCCTCTCCTGGGAAAACACATCACGAGGGCAGGCCTGGGGGCCCTCGGTACTGCTAGGGTGGGCCAGATATTGCTGATAGCCCAGGACCCTGAGCGGGCTGCATCTTTGAGCCCTGGCATTCAACTATTGGTCCAGTTGCCCTAGAATCATTGGTGGGGTCCCTAGACCTTTTGAGCAGTTCTTGGGAGTCTCCCTCAAAGAAAAATCTTTGATACATAGGTTTTAGAAAGACAGGCTAAGTGGTCTCTTATGTCTTTGGATTGTCCTTGTCAATCCCCGTTCTAGATTTGTATTATCAAAGTTTTTCAAGTTTTTCAAGAATATATACCAATTGCTCTTTTACCAGAAATCACTGGAAGTATTTATTTCACAGTAGCTTCCTTGTATAATTTTATTTTTATTGATTAAAAGATTTTTTTTGTGGTGCTGAGGCTTGAACTCATAACCTCCTCACACATGCAAGACATACACTCTGCCACTGAACTATGACCCTCATCACTGTCACTGTCATCCCATTGCTCATCGATTTGCTTGAGCAGGCACCAGTAACGTCTCCATTGTGAGACTTGTTGTTACTGTTTTTGGCATGTCGAATGCGCCACAGGTAGCTTGCAGGCTCTGCCTTGCGGGCAAGATACTCTCGGTATCTTGCTGAGTTCTCCGAGAGTGGCAGAGGAATCGAACCCAGGCAGTGCAAGGCAAATGCCCTACCCACTTTGCTATCGCTCCAGCACATGATCCTCATATTATTTTCATATTAATGTGAGTACATTTGCTCATTATTTTATTCATTTTGTACTTACCAAGTGTATGTAGTGCCAGAGAATTAGTAGTTTTCTTGATTTAAAGATGCATTAAAAAAATCAGTAAATTTATCTTTACCTGGAAGTACACTATTACTGCTTTATTTGGTGTTATGAGGACTTCCTTTTTGGGGGGTGGGGAATATAATCTAACTTATAGCAAGGAGTTTACCATTGAGCTATCTTGTTACAAAATATAATAATTATATTTTTCCATTATATTGCTGCTATAATTCTCACTGGGGCTGACTATCATCAGGGGGCAAATGCCTCAGCTGCCTTCCTAATGTGCAACTTGCTAGAGTGTAGGAAATAAACACCATTTCTGCTGAATTGGAATTTCAGCTGAATCAATCAGAGAAATATTCAAAAGGGCTTAAACTGAAAATAACTTAATGAAGTGGTTATGCCAAGACAGAATGAGAAAACCAGCAGGAGTTTGTGAGGCTCCTAGAAATTAGCAGTTGCCAAAAGCTATTACCAACCTGAGGGCTGAAGAGAAAAGGAGAGGGCCTGCATTACAGGAAGCTGGCAATATAAATGGCCATGTAGCAAGAGATTTGGCTTTTCACTCCCAAAATCTTGATTCAACAGGTGTGAACAGATCCAAATTCCTTCTCATTTTACTCTGCACTTGCTTACACTTTATGCTAATCATTGCTTATCCATAGAAACTTAAGGCCTGGGAACTGAAAAGCTCATTGGAAGCTCAGAGTACCTGTGAAATAATATTGGATTCAAACTTGACAACATGATGATCTGGAACCACTGTTTATTTATTAATTTTCCCAGTACCACGTATCTTTTTTGTTTTTTAATTGAATCACCGTGAGATAGAGCGTTACAAAGCAGCTCATGATAGGGAACCATTGTTTATTGGGGAACCATATCTTCTGGTTCCTTTTCTTAATCATGTTAAAGAACCTAGGTCAGTCACGCTACAGACTAAGATATTTTCTGGGAGCTTAAGAGGGTGGGAAGTGGAGAATCAAAAATGCTAAGTTTGGGGGCTGGAGTGATAGCACAGCGGGTAGGGCATTTGCCTTGCATGCAGCCGACCCGGGTTCAATTCCCAGCATCCCATATGGTTCCCCCGAGCACCGCCAGGAGTAATTCCTGAGTGCAGAGCCAGGAGTAACTTCTGAGCATCGCTGGGTGTGACCCAAAGAGCAAAATAATAAAAATTAAAAAAAAAAAAGTTAAGTTCTTAAGGTTCAGCATTTAAAAAGCTGTTGGTTACTGTATCCTCTGTTCAGCCACACTCGGACACTCCTGATATCTATAGAATAAATGTTTAGATCTTGCTCAGCAAAGGAGAGAGACAGTGGCTCTGTGTTAAGTGAGGCTGTAAATTTCACTCTGTGTACTGTTTTAGTTGCATCACAATATTTTTCTAATTTCTCTTGGGATTCTTCTTTGACTTATGAGTTATTATGACCTATGAGTTGTAATTTGAAAATATTTGTAATTTTTCAGGTAAAAATAATCACTGTTACTGTCACTGTCGTTCTGTTGTTCATCGATTTGCTCAAGCGGCCACCAGTATCGTCTCCATTGTGAGGCTTATTGTTACTGTTTTTGGCATATCGAATATGCCACGGGTAGCTTGCCAGGCTCTGCCTTGCAGGCAGGATACTCTCAGTAGCTTGCCGGGTTCTCTGAGAGAGACGGAGAAATCGAACCCGAGTAGTCCGAGTGCAAGGCAAACACCCTACCCGCTGTGCTATTGCTCCAGGTTAGCAGTGAACATATTTTAGTGCTTTTGATCTCTTCAATTTATAAAACTTGTTTTATGAACAATTATGTGCTTGTTTTAATAAATTCCTTATGTACTAAATTCTGTAGCTATTATAGGTAGTATCATAAATTTCTGTTAAAGTTGTCAGTAACATTGAATTATTCTATATCCATTGATTTTTCTGTCAGTCTTCTATTAATTACAAAAAGAAAAATGATGAAATTTCTAAAATAATTGTGACTGTATGTTTCTCAGTTTAATTCTGGTGTTTTTTCTTGATGTATTTTCAAGTTCTGTTGCTAGGTACAAATTTAGGATCTTCAAAAAACTGATTGAATCCTTTTATGAAATTTCTTCAGCAACATGTTATATTTTGAAATTTTCTTTTGTTGGATATAGTTGTTTTAGCTTTTTGTGATATGACTTTCCCATCTTTCTCCTTTTAACCTATTTATTTATTATTCATATTTAAAATGTGTTTCAGTGATTCTTTATCTAGTCTGATAAATCTTGATTTTAAATTGGATTTTTAGATGATTTACATTTAGTGCAAATCAAAATGTAAATTTACATTTTGTGAATTTTAATCTATTGTCCTTCTTGTTCCATTTTCTGTCTTTTATTTGAAAGTACTTCTTAAGATTCCATATTCCATATTCCTCTGGTACAATCGGAGATGCCATATTAAAAGACCGGTAACTAAGTTTGTAATATGCAGTTTTAATTTATTATGGTCTTTTTTTCCAAATAATATTATACTATTTTATGTGAACATATACATTGTCTAAGAGATTTCGCACCCTAGGATAATATGCAATTTTTTAAAACATTTTTTAATTACAATGCTATAAGCCTCACAATATATTCATTTTGATTCTTTAATTATATTTTTCTTTTATTTTATTGAATCACCTTGAGAAAAAAAAGTACAAAGCTTTCAGGTTTAAGTCTCAGTCATACAATGATTGAACCTTAATCCCTTCACCAGTGCACATGTTCCACCACTAAGAACCCCAATATACCCACCCCACGCAGCCCCCACCTAAATAGCTAATGATCTTCATTTTATTCTCTATACTTTGAATACATTCAATATTTCAATAGAGAACTCACTATTATTGTTTGGAATTTTCCCCCAACAATGAGGCCTGCTGAAAAGGCATCATTTAATAATTTCTTTTCTTTGCTAAGAATGAAGATTCTATGAGCTGTCGTGGCTGTGCGGTTTTGGATTTCTGATGTTTTAGTTCAGTTCACAGTCTAGATGCATGTCTGTAAGAAGCCGCTCTGGGTGCCAAAATGGGTTAGAAGACCTCTTGGATCATAGTCTTTACGAGCAGAAGGTCTCAATCCTTTAATTATATTTTAAAATAACTGTAATAGTAAGAGAAATGTCTTGGTATGTGCTAATATGTTTATTATTTTAGGTGTTTTTGAAGTTTTCTTCTGGTATCTTTTTTTCTACCCTTGCCTGAAAAAGCTTAATACTCCTTATGGTCAAAATCAGCTGCTGATCAATTATATAGTTTTTAATTATCTAGAAAAGTCTTTTTTTCATTTTAAAAGCTATTTTTCACTAGATATGAAATTCTAGTTTGAATTTTCATCTTTCAACACTTTTTCGTCTTCCTCCATTTTAGAATTGTCATCCTCCCTTGCATGTTCTGACCTATTTGTGATTTTTCTCTGATTTTCAATATATAATGCTTTTGTCACTAACTGGCTTCTATGATATTTTTATCATGGGTTTTCAATAATTTACTTACTATAGTTTCCTTTATACTTATCTTCCATATTTAACTTCTTTGATCCAAATTTGTAATTTTTATCAAATTTGGAAAATTTCAGCTAATATTTTTTTTAAATTTTATTTTATCACCATGTGGAAAGTTACAAAGTTCTCAGGTTTATGCCTCAGTTATACACCATCTCTTCACCAGTGCCCATATTCCACCACCAAAATCCCCGGTATACCCCCCGCCCCCCACCCCAACTGTATAACTGATGAATTTCACTTCATTTTCTCCTCACCTTGATTACGTTCCATATTTCAACACAAAACTCACTATTGTTGTGGGAGTTATACCCCCAAACAAGATAACCCTATTATGGAAGCATTTGATAATTAGTTTTCCATTAAAAGATTGTATGTTTTCAGGTTTTAGAAAAGGATACCTGCTTCTCTGTTGATTGTGGCAAGATGGTGCCGAGGGTGGGTCCAGGGCGTGACTTCCGGCGGCCGGGACCTCTTGGAGTTTGGGCTGGCGCCGCCCCACTCCAGTGCCCCCCCGCAGCTCGGATGTGTCCTAGTCCCGAATCCCGGAGCCTTGTTAGTTGCTGCTCAGTGTCACCAGGGCTCCATCTGGAGAAGGTGTTGTGGCTGCACCTCCTCCTTCCGGACCCCAATTCGGGTCCGGAGCATTTTCCGGCCGCGTTGCTCACCAGAATGCCTGGCCACTTCTCTCTCAGCTAATATTTCTTAAATATTTTTCTGTGTTTCCTTGACCTCCAATTCAAATTGTATGTAAGTTATCCATTCTGCTTGATAATGCCACATAGTTCATTGGGCGCCTGGCATGATCATCTTGCCAGTGTATCCTGGGCTACTCCTGTCATGCTCTCACTAAGACTGGGACAGTCCAAGTGAGAATCTCGCAGATAAGAGACCAAGTCATCCTAAGAAACCTTTCTTAGTAATAGACTTCACTTCTGTCCCAATGGATAGAATTATGTCACCTACTCATACCTGCTCCAGCAGGTAGGGCATTTGCTTTGCACATGGCCGACCCGGGTTCAATTCCTCTGCCCTTCTTGGAGAGCTCAGCAAGCTACCAAGAGTATCCTGCCTGCATGGAAGAGCCTGGCAAGCCACCCGTGGTGTATTCGATATGCCAAATACAGTAACAATAAGTCCCACAATGGAGGCGTTACTTACTGGTGCCTGCTCGAGCAAATCGATGAGCAACAGGATGACAGTGACAGTGACAGTGATAGTTTATTGAGGGCCTACTACTTTCAGTCTAGGTATCACTATGAACCTCTCTTCATTCTTTGTTCTTCTCTCAAGGATTATAGTGCTACATGATACTACACATATTCAGATATATGGATATATAAATATATCCTAAATTTTGGGCACTCCCTGCTGTTAATGTCAGGAAAGTCATACTTAGTTTCAGAATCTAGTTTTCCCTAGGCAAAGTCTAACACTGGACAAAGTTAACTTCTTCGTTTCATTTTTTTCGTTTTTATTTGTTTCAAATCTTTAAAACTGTTATTTTGTGTATATCTTGCAGAACTGAGGTGAAGATTTAAGAAATGGGGAGTGTATAAAAATTGTGTGATGCATGCTAGAGCAATAGCACAGCGGGTAGAGCATTTGCCTTGCACATGGCCAACCCGGGTTTGATTCCCAGCATCCCAAATGGTCCCCGAACACCGCCAGGAGTGATTCCTGAGTGCAGAGCCAGGAGTAACCCGTAATCCCTGTGCATTGCTGGGTGTGATCACCCCTCCAAAAAAAGCAAAGATTATGTGATGCCTAGAAAAATGTCCCATTTATAGGACATAGCTTGACAAAATGGGTTTGAAGGGAGAGAAAGTTATAAATCAGGTCTTTAAAATATTGTGTGCCAAAATGCAAGGGTTTTCCTATGTACACATGTCAGGTGAAGAGGGAGAGGTAAAAAATTTCTGTTGTATTAGACATTTGATTCTCTATGGGCCGTAGAAGAATCAGGTTGTTCCAGGGAGGCCTTTGATTCGCTGCTCTATTACAACACTTATTACATCATTTGTAGTCTCACCAAAGATTTGAAATAGTTTCCAAACTCTCTGGTTAGAAGGACAAGGTTTTGTTTTGTTTAGTAAGGGTTTCCAAGCAGTGCTCTGAAGAACCAGAGACCTCTTCCAGAAATTCTTGGCCAACTCCCTGTGTAGTTCAATGCAAAGGCCCAGGGGTGCAGTGCTGCTCAGGCTCTGCAGTTCTAGGTTCACCTGAGCTGGACTGCTGGGGAGACTTTGTAGCAGCAGGGATGAAACAGGCATCAACTGGATGCCAGGGATGCACCTTGACTCCTGTACTATCTCTCTGACTCCAGACAAAGGTTATTGAGAATCAGTGAGATCAGCCCCATTGGCTTTGTGAAGCTACTTGTTCAAAACAGCTGGGGTGGAGCAAAGGCTTAGGTGGAAATGAATTTGATTATATAGCATTTTCTCTCATAATTTAACATCATAAAAATCTGTCTCAATCTGAAAATAGTTTTTTTGTTTTTTGCTTTTTGGGTCACACCCCGCAATGCACAGGGGTTACTCCTGGCTCTGCACTCAGGACTTACCCCTGGCTGTGCTCAGGGGACCATATGGGATGCTGGAAATCGAACCCGGGTAGGCTGCGTGCAAGGCAAACGCCCTACCTGCTGTGCTATCGCTCCAGCCCTCAATCTGAAAATAGTATGTTTCCTCCTTTTCATATTAAGAGTAAAATAATTGATGCTTTTCCATTCTTCCATTCTTTCTTTGCAAGGCTGCTCAAGACCATATTTTGGAGGCTTGGGGTATGGTTCCATGGGAGGTACCTGTCTTGCATACGTGAGGCAGCCACTGCAATCCCTAGATTCCACACTGCTGACTACAATCCCCAGCAGGGCTGTGTGGATTCTTGGTGCCACAATATGACACCCTGCAGTGTGTCATGTTGCAGTTGACTATGTGATTCCCAGACACCACAACAATAGTGATGATAATGGAGGGGGGACAACCCTGCAACAATGGGAAAACAAATAAATATTAAGAGAAAAAAACGCATATTTTTGTCCTATTGTCTTAAATGTTCACCCTTAATAGTGGCCATCACTGTATCCAGGATATTTTTTTTCTCACTTGCCAATAGCTGGGTGGGTATGTTAGGGTATGTTAGGGTATGTTAGAAATCTCTTCCTGGATTTCAGTTCCTTCAGCTATAATATGGGCAGGTATGCCAGAAAAATAGTGCATTCTTGTTTTGTGTCTTTGTGTTAATCTTGTTATGTGTGTGTGTGTGTGTGTGTGTGTGTGTGTGTGTGTGTATAATGCCTTTTTGGAGAGAAAAATGTTCATGAAGCATTTGTTTAAATTTTATAATACAAGATTTTTTTATTAACCAATAACAATATAAATCATTTTGTAGTTTTTTCCCCTTAACCATATGCTCTTACTCTTAAAATAACTAATATCACTGTATCACTATATCACTGTCATCCTGTTGTTCGTCTGTTTACTCGAGCGGGCACCAGTAATGTCTCCATTACTCCCAGCCCTGAGATTTTAGCAGCCTCTCCTCACTCGTCTTTCCCAACGATTGGAAGCGCTTTCAGGGTCAGGAAAATGAGGCCTATCGTTAAAAATAACTAATAATTACACCATATTTCTATAAGAGTTGAATTCCGTCTTGGTGCAATTATCACCATAATAAATGAAACAATGCTAGATAAGAAAGAAAATAAGAGAAATATATAAAACTTAGGCTTCTAAAGTGCTAACATCTAATTTCCTTAGCACTTACTATCTTGAGACTGGGCAAAGGTTTTTAATGTGTCAGTGAATCCTTTTATCTTTCATGAATTTGATTCCTTCTTGAACTTTTATTCACCAGTCCTCACTTGTATGCATCTGCTCACATCTTCTTATCCATTCTAAAGCAGAGTAACTCAGCATCGTTAGAGCTATTTTTAAAAAGTGCCTGTTTTCCAGGTGTTAAAATATTCAGGAAAAAAAATTCAGGATAGCTATAGCTTCAAATGAGTTTCCTGTCTCGAGTAATATATTCCTTTCATCTCACATCTGTATTTTTCACAAGATCATAGAAAGAGGTTAATGTAATCATCCTGACGATAATTTTTATGTGTCCTGTAAAATGTTATTTGATTGAAAACCATGCTTATAAATAGCTCCATTTATTGTTGTAGGCACCTGTGTTTGACCTTTAGGGAACACGTACGATAGGGTGTCTATAAGATGTCCCAAGGAGCTGCTTTTTCAAAATGATCAACCATACATTGGAGCTCTTGCATTTGATGATGCATATTCTATTTTTAGCACTTGAACAGATTTGGTATTTGCTACACTGGGTTGCTGCATGAATGCTTATAACCTTAATTATTAAGAAAAATAATTTTTAATAGGGGCTGGAGCGATAGCACATTTGCCTTGCTAGCAGCCGACCTGGGTTCGATTCCCAGCATCCCATATGGCCCCCCAAGCACTAACAGGAGTAATTCCTGAGCGCAGAGCCAGGAGTAACCCCTATGCATCACCTGGTGTGACCCAAAAAGAAAATAAAAGTAAATAAAATAGTCCTTAATATGAATATGTGTTGTTTAATATGCCATCACTGTATCCAGGATATTTTTTTTCTCACTTGCCAATAGCTGGGTGGGTATGTTAGGGTATGTTAGAAATATCTTCCTGGATTTCAGTTCCTTCAGCTATAATATGGGCAGGTATGCCAGAAAAATAGTACAGGGGGAAAGGCATTTGCTTTGCATGATGCCAATGCTAGCTTGATTGTGGCATTTCATACGGTCCACCATGCACTGTCAGGGATCATTCCTGAGCAGAGTCAGAAATAGACCCTGAGCACTGCCAGGTGTGGCCCCAACAATAAATAAATAAATAAATATAATGAAAGAGTAAAATCAGGTAGGTAATAAAATCAGGTAAGAGTGTGCCTTGCATGTGCAAAGCCCTAGATTCACTCTTTAGCATTCCATGACCCTCACAAATAGAAATGGCCCTAATTACCCCAGAGAACTTGTAGTAAAACCTTACCCACTAATTAAAGAAAATAGCTAATTGGGAGATATATAAGATCTCTTTCACCTTCAAATTCTGTAGCACTGTCGTCCCATTGTTCATCGATTTGCTCCAGTGGGCACCAGTAATGTCTCCATTGTGAGACTTGTTGTTACTGTTTTTGGCATATCGAATACACCATGGGTAGCTTGCCAGGCTCTGCCATTCGGGCGGGATACTCTCAGTAGATTGCCTGGCTCTCCGAGAGGGATGGGGGAATCAAACTGGGTCAGCCACGTGCCAGGCAAACGCCCTACCCGCTGTGCTATCCAGTCCTAGGGTTCAAACAAAGAACAAAATTTCTTTTTGAAAGGAAGAAAGAAAATCCTTGCATGTCCACCCCTTGCCCCAACGGTCCAGAGTCAGGGAGGCAGCGCTCCCTGTGTGGACTCCCTAGGGGCACTCAGGCCGGAGTCTCGCTCATTGACGGCCCCTCGAAACTCCACGACGCTCCTGTCCCCGGGCAGTGCAAGTAAGCCGTCCCACGGAATCCCACGGAATCCCACGGAATCCCACGGAATCTCAGCGACCCTCGAAGCGTCTGCTCTGAACAATGCAGCCGACACCTCTCCCTGTCCCAGAGACCTTTCCTTCCAACTCTGCCTACTACTCTTTCATTCAGTCTTCGGAACTATCACGGATGGTGGTTTCCCTATTCCCACTTCTCCCGGGCTTCTTGCTGAGAACAGGGAAGGAGAACTGAGTCGCTCCACGATCAAAATCCACGGTGGAGGGAGGGCTGGAAGCCGCCGAATGAGGGGTATAAACTACTCTTTCCTCCCCTGTTTCTCCCCTGACTCCCCCACCTGCGTTCTTAGTTTATTTGAATTTTTTAAAAATTTCAGAAATTTAGCTATACTGAAATTGTGTGATGGATTTGAAGTTCCCGTCTTAGATTCTGAAGGCTATCATGATCCACTGACAGATTCCTTTGCGTCTCTGCATCTTCCACTTTTCTGTATTTGCCCAACATTTACCTCTCTGTCTTTTTTAGAAATTATTTTGTTTTTATTTTATTTTTTTAAAGTTTAAATTTATTTATTTTTAAAAATTTTATTGAATCACCATGAGATAGTTATAAGCTTTCATGTTTGGGTTACAATCTCATAATGATCAAACTACCCATCTCTCCAGTGCACATTCCCCACCACTGATATCCCAGGTGTACCCTCCTTCCCACCCTCCCCCTGCCTCCATGGCAGACAATATTTGCCATACTCTCTCTCTACTTTTTGGGATTATGGCTTGCAGCACAGACACTGAGAGGTCATCATGTTTGGTCCATTATCTACTTCCGGCATGCATCTCCCATCCCAACTGATTCCTCCAGCCATCATTTTCTTATTTTTATTTTTATAAATTTTTTCACAATGATTTATTGCATTCAGTATTCCAACACCAATCCCACCACCATTGCACCTTCCCACCACCATTATTTTCAATTTTACCAATCACCATCCAAGCCTGCCCAATAGCACACAGTCACTGTCATTCTGTTGCTCATTGATTTGCTCGAGCAGGCACCAGTAATGTCTCTATTGTGAGACTTGTTGTTACTGTTTTTGGGCATATCGATATCAAATACACCAAGGGTAGCTTGCCAGGCTCTGCCATGTGGGCAAGATACTCTCGGTAGCTTGCCAGGCTCTCCAAGAGGGGCAGAGGAATTGAACCTGGGTCGGCGGTGTATAAGGCAAACGCCCAATCTGCTGTGCTATCGCTCCAGCCCACCCCAAATAGCAGGCCCTAAATAATTTATTGTATATTACTTGTTATGAATAATTCTCTAAAAATGATCAAAAAAGATTTTGTTAACTGGACAACCACATGCAAAAGAATGGGCTTAGACCTCGACCTGACACCATGCACAGAAGTCAGATCAAAAGGGATTAAAGACCTCAACATCAAACCACAAACCATAAGGTACATCGAAGACAAGGTCGGCAAAACCCTCCACGATATTGAAGATAAAGGTATCTTCAAAGATGACACGGAACTAAGCAATCTAGTAAAAACAGAGATCAACAAATGGGACTACATTAAACTAAAAAGCTTCTGCACCACAAAAGATACAGTGACCAGAATACAAAGACTATCTACAGAATGGGAAAGGATATTTACACAATACCCATCAGATAAGGGGTTGATATCAAGGGTACATAAAGCACTGGTTGAACTCTACAAGAAGAAAACATCCAACCCCATCAAAAAATGGGGCGAAGAAATGAACAGAAACTTTCCCAAGGAAGAGATACAAATGGCCAAAAGGCACATGAAAAAGTGCTCTACATCACTAATCATCAGGGAGATGCAGATCAAAACAACCATGAGATACCACCTCACACCACAGAGACTAGCACACATCCAAAAGAACAAAAGCAACCAGTGTTGGAGAGGATGTGTGGAGAAAGGGACCCTTCTATACTACTGGTGAGAATGCCGACGAGTTCAGCCCTTTTGGAAAACAATATGGACGATTCTCAAAAAAACTAGAGGTTGAACTCCCATTTGACCCAGCAATACCACTGCTGGGAATATATCCCAGAGAAGCAAAAAAGTATAGTTGAAATGACATCTGCACTTATATCTTCATTGCAGCACTGTTTACAATAGCTAGAATCTGGAAAAAACCTGAGTGCCCTAGAACAGATGACTGGTTGGAGAAACTTTGGTACATCTATACAATGGAATACTATGCAGCTGTTAGAAAAAATGAGGTCATGAACTTTGCATATAAGTGGATCAACATGGAAAGTATCATGCTAAGTGAAATGAGTCAGAAAGAGAGAGACAGACATAGAAAGATTGCACTCATCTGTGGAATGTAGAATAGTAGACTAGGAGACTAACACCCAAGAATAGTAGAAATAAGTACCAGGAGGTTGACTCCATGGCTTGGAGGCTGGTCTCTCATTCTGGGCAACTCAGAGAAGGGAACACCAAGTAAAATGTGGTCAGAAGTCATGCGGGGGTAGGGTGATGCGTGCCGAATGTAGACTAGAGACTGAACACAATGGCCACTCAACACCTTTATTGCAAACCACAACACCTAATCAGAGAGAGAGAACAAAAGGGAATACCCTGCCATAGTGGCAGTGTGGGGTGGAGGGGGAGATGGGACTGGGGAGGGTGGGAGAGATGCTGGGTTTACTGGTGGTAGAGGATGGGCACTGGTGAAGGGATGGGTTCTTGAACTTTGTATGGGGAAAACATGAGCACAATAATGTATAATTCATTTCAATTCTTAATGTAATTTTATTAGATCAATAAAGTCCAGATTGAAAAAAAAAGATTTTGTTAGAAGGAATATGTGAACTTGTTGTATCTCATCCTATCTACATGCTTCTAAGGAGGAGAGTTAGAGACTAGATAGAGTTAGAGATGGGCAACTGTGTTCAAAGTATTAAATTTATCCAGCTATTTAGTGACATTGCATCATTTAACATACTAAGAATAAAAATGGGGAGGTGGGATTGGCCAGCATTAAATTCTAAGTGGCAGCCCTGAGACTATGCTTTGCTAAAGCTTTGCCTTTCTAGATATAGACATGAATAATCAAACACTCAGATATACACCCTTTCTACAAGTACTTAACGATGTCACTTTCCATTAGCTATACACCTAGATTGCTATTTCTCTTGCCTGTAAGTACATGTTTAAATAAAAGACAGCCTGTCTACCTTTGCATATCAGCTCTGATATTCTGGTATGCTTGATAAAGCTTCACCTCTTTGAATTTACTTAAAGTCAAATATGACGGATGGCCTCAGGAACTACAACATAGGAGTAAAAATTCATGAGTTCCAGGCAGAGATTTCTGCCCCCCTTCCCCTTAGGAGGCATAGCCACTTCATCATTGCTGTCAAGAGAGAGTTCAGGATGACGGGAAAATTAGAGGAGAAAGACTTAAAAGTACAGTAATTTCGTTCCTTAGTGAGTGACTTATACAGATATGATTGTATTATAGTCTGTTATGCTACAGTGTGCTTGTAAACTTTTCTTTAGACATAGATTTATATATTATTTAAATAATAAAATGTGATGTTTGGTAAATAAAGTTATCTTTATTTATTCTGGGTTATTATCATCATCATCATCATCCTATTGATAGTCGATTTTCTCGAGCGGTCTCAGTACCATCTCCATTCGTCCTAGCACTGAGATTTTAGCAGCCTCTCTTTACTCGTCCTTTCCAATGGTGCCACATTGGAGGCTCTTTCAGGGTCAGGGCAATAAGACCCATCATTGTTATTAGTTTTGGCATATGAATACGCCACAGGGAGCTTGCCAGGCTCTCCCCTGTGGGTTGGAAATTCTCCATAGATTGCCAGGTTCGCAGAAAGGGAGAATTAGGCTATAAGATGTTGCTTCTGGGAGCTTGATTTTATAGTCTCTGGATGTTGGCCATTGGTGGGATTACACGGAGTCAGGGGCAGTTTCTGGGCGTGACCACCTAGCTACTAGAAAATGGGGGATTGGGCAGAAGAGGCCCAGTCCTAATCCAAGCAGGTTTGGAGATCTCAGCCCCGGGTCCCACACACACCTGGGTTCCTCTGCTGGATCCTTCATATGTGAAGTTCATGTGAACATGTGGAGAGGGGCCTTGAGCATTGCTGTGACTAGTTCTGGAGGTCTTCGGCTGCCGGGGCTCTGCTCAGGTCAGGGAGGGAAACTCAACCCATCCCCTCCAGGGCACCCCGGTGAAGACAGCCAGGCGCGGGGTCAAGAGAGATTCTGCTATTATTTTAGGTATTTTTGTTTATTTGGGGTGCTCAGGGCTGACTCTTGGCTTTGCATTCAGGATCAACGCTTGATAGGTCCTAAAGACCATATGAGCTACCAAGAATATATGAGCTACCAGGAGTCGGACCTGGGTTTGGCTCATGCAGTGCAAGTGCCCTACCCACCTACTATTGCTTCAGCCCCAGTAAAGTTACTTTTTTAAAAATGCAGTGCAGTTTGTGTGCAGATCTTGGTATGAATGATGAAATGGGTATGTTATGGGGCTTTTGCTTGATTTTTGAAAATCTGATACATTTAATAATTGTTTTTAATTCAAAACTAAAATATTGTTTGTATGTAAGTCCTCTTAGCTGAAATGGTTGAAAATGTTGAATAGCCAAGGATTCTGCTGGGGACAGATAATAGATCATCATTAGGCAGCTGTTTCAATAAATAAACCCCAAATATCAATGAGTCACTACAAATATTTGTTGTTCTCATTCATTGGCCTAGATGTTGGTAAAGGTACATTTGATCTCATCTGGGTGCAGCTAAACTTGGCTTTGGGAAGGAGGAGTGTTTGGGTCCACCATTGTGTGTAATTTCAAGTTCATTGTATGTATGCTTGTCTCATGGTGATAGTAGAAATATAAAGTAGAATGTAAAAATATATATGTCTCTGAAGGCCTGGTGTAGTTGCATTATCCACACTTAACTTGCCAAGCATCCATGGTTCGGGAGAAAAACTGATGGAAAGAACTACAAGCTGGGTAAAGCCTTGGATGCTTAATCAAAATGCAAGAACCAAGTGAAGAAGAGGGAAGAATAATTCAGTATACCACAGGTAGACAGATTTATTCCACTTTTGGAAGATGAATTCCAAACACAACTTCTGGTTTTGAATGGCACGTTATCTTTCCTTTCTCTCTGCTCCCACTGTATTGATAATTGACAGCCAAACCCCAGTCTGATGTTGTAGGTTAGCTTCAGGAAGTGCAGCTCAGCTCGTCATTTGAATGGTTGGGAAAAGCACAGATTTTCAAGGTGGTCTCAAGGTAAGTCACCTTCCTGTACTGTGACTGTGCTCTATGTTCTATTAACCATGGTCAACTGTAGAATTAACATGTGTCTGTGTGTGTCTGCATGTGTATATGTGTATGCGTGCATGTTGGTCCATTGGCTCTTAGTAAGTCTTTGAGAAACAAAATAGCCTATAAATATTAAATGCAAATGGATTTGTATGAGAGATTTTAAATTACGTGAAAGGGAAAGATAGCACTGTAGCACTGTCGTCCCATTGTTTATTGATTTGCTCAAGTGGGCACCAGTAATGTCTCCATCGTGACACTTGTTGTTACTGTTTTTGTAATATCAGATATGTCACGGGTAACTTGCCAGGCTCTGCCATGCAGCGGGATACTCTCGGTAGTTTGCCAGGCTCTCTGAGAGGTATGGAGGAATCGAACCCAGGTTGACCGTTTGCAAGGCAAAAGCCCTACTCACTGTGCTATTACTCCAGTCCAAAAGGGAAAGGTAGATAACTAAGTTGATTAGACTCTTTCAAGCTTTTCACAAAAGGTACAAAGAAAAATCTAACACTTCAGAATATGTTGGCATCAGAAATGAAATGTCACTGAACTCTGTTGACAGAATACTTACCTAATTTGGGGTATGTTTTCTGTGCTTATTAAATTTATTTAGCTGAACAGAATATTATAGCAGCTATCTAATGGATTCAGATACTTGCTTTATTTGTTAGTTTAAAACACTTGTTTTAGTATTATTAAAAGTGCCCATTCGGAACTTACTTGATACATTATCTTTTATGTTTTATGTTACGTTTTATGTAATTTACCTCTGCCTTTGGTCCTTTCTGGTTGTAATGACACTTAAAAAATCATTCATCACAGTTTCACATTGCCTGTTTCCTTCATAGGGATATTGTCTGGTTAAACACGCAATATTAGGAATTGGCATTTTAATATTAAAGCTATTTCCAAAAGAGCAATGAATGAAAATTTGAATGCATGAATTCAAAATTGAAACTTTATGTAGTCATGCTTCTACATTGAAAGTGAATAGAATTCACTCCACTTTTATTAATAAAGTTGGACAGCCACTGCTGTGTGTGTTTATCTTTGCACAAATCTCTTTGTAAAGTCTAAGGACCACAATCTTTCTTAGTATGGAAAATCACCATTCCCTTATACCCATATGAAAAATTTCTGTTCACCAGACAGTGCACCTTTGATGATATAAATGTCTTTCCTTAGGCTTTGTAAGTTATGTTCTCTGTGATCTATATGTATCATATATAGTTTTACTAACCTCCATTAACTCTACTCAAAGCCAGCGGCCACTCCAAAAAACTTAAAGTAGAAAGATTTTAAATGAGGGATGAGATTAGTAACTAATCTCTTTACAGAGATAAGGATGTAGGGTGAAAGTATACCAGTAAACCTTTACGGAGATTTATTTCCTCTTTTCTTGCCAAAGATAAACAGAAATACTCTAGAAGGGGAGATGAAACAAAATGAATATAAAAGGAATATAAGCTTGGGGGCTGGAGCAATAGCACAGCGGGTAGGGCATTTGCCTTGCACGTGGCCAAACCGGGTTCAATTCCCAGCATCCCATATGGTCCTCCGAGCACTGCCAGGAGTAATTCCTGAGTGCCTGAGCCAGTAGTAACCCCTGTGCATTGCCGGGTGTGATCCAAAAAAAGAAAAAAAAAAAGGAATATGAGCTTTGATCCCTCAGGTTAGCTCTACCTTACACTGTAAGTCACCCAGAAAGGTTCAGTGGAGTTGCCTCCTTTCTGGAGTTCTTTCAGGCATTTGTCCTTTCCTCTGTCTCCTGAGCAGAAGTTAGGTTCCCTTTGTAGCATCTCAGATCCTAAACCGATTCCTAGGAGCTAGTCTTTCTTTTTTTTTTTTTTTTTTTGAAGTAACAGATTTTATTCAGAGGTTTCTGAGGGAAGGAGGAAGGGATAAGTGGAAAGGAAAAAACAGTAGGAGTAACGCGCTCAAGAGAGAACGCGGGCTTCTCCAAGGGTGGAGGAAGCTCTACAGACATCCTAGCACTGGACATGAAAGCATGAAAGTACACATCTCAAGGGGGGAGATGCGGGCGACACATGTGCTTGGGCACCACATGTGCTCGGCCACGTGGGCACAAGCAGCACATGGGCTCAGGCAGCATATGCGCGCTGGAGCTAGTCTTTCTGGAGGCAGTAGGTCCCTCGAACAAACTTCAGGGTGAGTCCAGACTGAGAAGTCCTCATTCTGGGAACCCTCTTTCTGAGAAACCTGACCAAGAAGAGCCTGTTGCAACTTTTTAAGCACCTCCTGTCTGCAGAGGCAGGAGGAAACTCCTGCAGTTCTGGCTCTTTCTTTTCTCTGACCACAGATAAGGTACTTTGTGGAGAGCTTGCCAGAGGGCTCTGTGGAGGCTTTAGAACCTGCATCACCTTCATGTCAGCATGTGATTGGAAAACAACTAGCCTAATACACAGCAAAATCTGAGCTGTTTGCACCTTTACATTCTTCTGAAATGCTACTTTCATATAAAGCCAAAGAGTGTAACCCTACTCTTTGGTTTTCTTCATTAGCCAACTTATTCTTAGCTCAGGTTACTTTGTTTTGTTTTGTTTTGTTTTGTTTTGTTTTGTTTTATTTTGTGGGAGGCACACCCAGCAGTGCTCAGGGATCATTCTTGGCTCTTTGCTTAGGCATCGCTCCTAGCAGTGCTTGGAAGACCTTTTGGGATGCCAGGGATAACCCGCATTCTGCCACATGAAAGGCAAGCACCCTACCTGCTGTGCTATTTATCTGATCCCCTCAAGTTACTTTTAAGTCAGGTAGTCAACCTGGTAGACATTGTTGACTGGCTCTGGGTCACTGCCAAAGGGACACAATTACAAGGATTATGTGTAATAAACACCCTGCCCTGTCATACATCCACTGGTGCCCTTGATTGCAAAAGCACAGCAGACATAAATCCTTAACGTCTGCCTCATGGCTTAATTTTCTGCCAAGGTCACTTACCAAGCCATAAAAGAGCACCAGGAACTTGAGACCTCTATGGGGCTGTAGAGGTGACCTAGTATAGTGTTTTCCAAACTGTGTTCTAGTGGAACAACAGTGGCTTGCAATATGTTTAAAAGGCATCACTCTGAAAGGGATGATTCTGTGGACAGATAAGTTTGGAAAACATAAAGACCCAGTTCAGTTTCTTTCCTAAACAGTGTCCAGAGGTCTGTAACATGATGGAATAAATTGTGACTCCAAGGCATACAGCATGAAACTTTTCTCACCTGTATTTGATCAGTAAGTCCTCTGGTTGTAAGAACACCCACTGCCATCCAAAAATGCCTGGCGGAGACCATGTATTCAATCATTGAGCGTTTGGCCCTACTGCTTAACTGCTGGGGTTCAATCGCTGGCTTTGCTGTTTATGATCTAGATGAAATTTCTTGGTATCTTTGTGCTTCAGTTTCTCACCTACGATGAGAACACTAATCATATTCTCCCATAGGAAGTTCCTTGAAGAAATAAAAGAACAGGGTTTAGGAACAATTCCTGGCACATACTTGAATATCACCATGTTAATATTGTAGGTAGGACTTAGGTAGGACGGAGCTTGTCTAAGATCCTCATGGGGATGAGAAGAGCGAGTCACAAGTAGTTTCCTGTAGGCGAAGGTCTTCATTCAACAAACTGACCAAGGGCTCTTGTGTCCCAGGCATGGTGAGCCTGTCCCCCAATGTGAAGATGAACAAGGTGCGCTTATTGTTCTGGACAGCAACTAGGCAACGCCACTCAGTAACCTCCTAACTTGTCTTCTCTAACTTGTCCTCTGATTCTTTTCTAATGCACAAAATCTAAATGACCTCTGGGGACTGAACAAGAACTGGGATCAAACATGCAGATAAGATAGATCTTTTTTAAACTGAGTATGAGGACATACGCTTTAATTCTTTGTTAGTGTATTACAGAAAGAGTAAGTGAGAGAAGAATTTTTGAAGGAAAGCAAAATCTGAAACTATACAGTTTAGGAAGGAAGGAAGGGAAGTGTGAAATGGCCTAGGTAGAGCTGGCTTAATGTTTTTCTAGTTACTGTGTTTCTTATGGCCTTCTCTGTTATTTGTCTAGGCATTTCTTCTGAGGGATTTCCCCGGGAGTACTTCAGCGAGCAGGCAGTGACCAAAGACCTCTCCAACAGGGATGGAAGTGCCTGGGTTCTGGGCTACAGAGCAGGGGCAGCTTATCCGTTTCTGCTCCAGGAGGAGAGAGAGAAACCAAACAGAAGTGAACTGTACTTGGATCTCCATGTAAGTAGGACTTTTTGTGTTTGTGCTCTCATGCTATGTCAACAACAGAGACCCACTGGCATTTAATGTTAATTGTACTTATATTTTATTATTATTTTTTTTAATTTTTGGGCCACACCCAGTGATGCACAGGTGTTACTCCTGGCTCTGCACTCAGGAATGACTCTTGGCGGTGCTCGGTGGACCGTTGGGATGCTGGGAATTGAACCCGGCTTGGCCACATGCAAGGCAAATGCCCTACCCATTGTGCTATCGCTCCAGCCCCTAATTGTACTTATAAAGCCAATGTGGTTCAGTGTTGTATGTTGGGCCATTGTCTTGGAAGACAAATTTATCTCAGTGATCTGAAATTTGTACACTAAAAACACGGCTGTGTTTACAATTTGAGCATTTTCAGAGTATTCTGCTCACATGAGTTAGCATTCTATACCTCCTTTTATGAGCATAAGGTTACCCTGTAATATAATTTTTCAACAAAATTGAGAACTTATGTTAGCCTGTCAATATTCCCTGGCTTCTCTAGTGAAATCCTTATTTGCCTTAGTCTCCTCATGTATTCCTAAATTTTGTTTTTCTCCAGCTGCTCAAATAACAGGTTATCAGTTAGGCAGAAAATCTGCAGAATACAGGGTGATTCATTAAAAAATACAGCTTTTCTCTCATTTATTCATATATCTTTTGACACAAAGTGTCAAAAGTGGTAGGCTGGATTTTAGCTACTTCCATGATGTAGATGATCTGATAGAATTCACAGAATTGACAGGACTGTCATTACTTCCCTTTATCCACCTGTATCCTTTCATTGATAGGCATGGGGATTAGAAATCGAAGAATTGTTTTTTTCCCCTTTTGTCATTAACTTTAATGCCCGCTTGCAATCTTAGGTCCTTAATTCCTTTTCATACCCCTCAGTTCTTGATTTTTAAGTTTCTTTTGGGGTGGGGGGGTCACACTCGGCCAGCAATACACAGGAGTTACTCCTGACTTTGCACTCAGGAATTACTCCTGGCGGTGCTCAGGGGACCATATGGGATGCTGGGAATCAAACCTGGGTCGTCTACATGCAAGGCAAACGCCCTACCCGCTGTGCTGTTGCTCCAGTCCCAGTTCTTGATTTTTAGACCTGTAAGTACGTGTTTGATGAGCATGAGTTAGGTTGGTAATGTTCCTATGTATGGCGATTTTCTCCAGCATCCAAGAGCAGAAAATTGCACTTCTCATAATCATAAAAACATAAATCATAATCAGTCACTGATTGCCTTCTTAAAAATGTATCAACATCCCAGTTGTTATAAAATGAGATTAGGATGAAATTGATAGATGAAAAATCTACAACCCTTCATGTGTTGGCATAGAAATTTGTCAAGTTTTTATTTTAAGGTAGTGTGTATGGACATGAACTCAAAGTAGAAGGGGAAACAGTGACCTCTATTGGCCAGTTGCTATAACAGCTGGCTTGGAGTAACCAGAAACAATTTTTTTAAAAAACCCTTACTTTCTATTTCTTTCGTGTTTTAAAATTATTCTGTATTTATGTGTTCCTAAGGACAATAGTTTAAGTACATATTTGTTTTTCCTTCTTTTTAAGTTAAAACATGTCTTAATTTTCCTGAATTTATTTCAAAAACGACATAGGAAATTTGAAATATGTGAATTGAAGTATAACCCATAATCTCGATTATTTATAATTTATAAATCAAATCTCTGGTTTATAATTTTTAATAATTTATAACAATCATAAAATATTATATCTTAAAAATATTTTTGCTATATATAGTTTATTTTCAATGTCTTAGCATAGCATAGAGTTCATATTGTCCTTTCTTTACTTGTTTCTCTTTTCCTCCAGTTATTTTTACTTTTTATATATCAATATAATTATATATTATTTCTATATGTATTTTAATTTAATGCATAAGATTGCACTACCTTGTATCCAAATTTTATTTAATAATTTATTATTATATCTTGAAATTCTTTCCATTTTAGAATAGCACTCCAATTTAGAAAAAATAGCACTACCACATATCTACTTATGCCCTTTTGCAAATAATTCTATGTTGTTCCTTAAGATAAATTGAATTATTGTCTATAAGTATTGTTAAGTTTTTGATAGATATCACCACAAACAGAGGTCAATTTCCAGAATCAACCTTATTGGTACACACATATTTTATTAAATTTACTCATAACATTTATTAATACTATATTTAAATGTATAATAAATACATAAATGCTTTCTTTTAGTTTGTCTTTATTTTATTTTTTTTTTTTGCTTTTTGGGTCACACCCAGCGATGCTCAGGGGTTACTCCTGGTTCTGCACTCAGGAATTACTCCTGGCAGTGCTTGGGGGACCATATGGAATGCCGGGGATCGAACCCGGGTCGGCCTCGTGCAAGGCAAACGCCCTACCCGCTGTGCTATCGCTCCGGCCCCTAGTTTGTCTTTATTTATTTATAAGTTTGCATCAGTTTTTTTAGATTATTTTGATTATTTTCTACATTTTAAAAAATTTCTTAATAAATCAGATAAGTGAGGAGTAGGTAGGGGGCCACCTCCCTACATGCCACCCGCACAGCAGAGACTGGCAAGCTACCCTTGGCATATTCAATATGCCAAAAACAGTAACAAAAATGGGCCTCATTCCCCTGCCCCTGGAAGAGCCCCCAATACGGCAATGTTGAGAGGGATGAACAAGGAGAGGCTGCTAAAATCTTAGGTCCTAAGTAGGCTGCCAAAACAAAGATCGACTAAAATGAATGTCTGCACTTTTAACACACGCACGCTGGCATTGGAAGCATCCATCGAGGACCTGATGGTGCAAGTGCAGAAGATCAAGTACAACGTCTTTGAATTGACGGAGATGAGAGGCATCGATCACATCACACAGATTTCGACACTGGAGAAGAACTGTTCCTCAGAACATGCGACAGTAGAGGCATCGGGGTGTCGGTGTCCTCGTCAACATGAACTTGGCCTTGAGAATTGATTTGTTCGAACGTCTAACAATGCTTGTGTTTGAATAGATGTGCCTCATTGTTAGCAGTTTCTATCTTCGTTGTCTACACACCAAAATTCAATTACGATGAAGAAGAAATTGAGAAGTTCTACATGGAGCTGGAGAAGTTCTATAAAGAAGACCATACCTTTTACAAGGTCATTGTTGGTGATTTTAAAGCCAAAATAGGACCAAGGAGGTCACCTGAAGAACTACATATCAGGACCTATGACCTAGAATGAAACAATCAGGGTGAGAGACTGTTTGAGTTCATCATGTTAACCAAGACCATCCATGGTAACTCACAGTTCCAGAAGGCCAAATCTAAACACTGGACATGGGAGTCTCCTGGTGGACAATTCACAACAAAATTGACCACATCATATTCAATGCACAGTTTTGCTTGACCAATGTCGCTGTTGTCTCAAAATTCCAACGGGATCAGACCACCGTATCCTTTGTGTGAAATTTTACTTCACGGAGCAAGGAGGAGAAAGGGTGCAAATTTTAAGAAGAGAACTCCCAGAATGACTACCAACTGGGCGCTCTTTTGTACTATTGTGGCGATATGGGAAGATGCCGTCGTTGACAACATCGACGAGGAATACGATCTACTGGTTCAGCACCTCCATGATTGTGCGAGGAATGCAGGGAGAGAGAAAGCCACAAAAAGTCATCTGTCTTCGGAAACTCTCGAGCTCATTCATCAACGTGGTTTGGCTCGAGACTCAGGCAATCACAAGCTAACACCCGAGCTCGAAAAGCTGTGCAGAGAAGCGATAAGGAAGACTTCAAAGAGAGAAGAGCAGCAGTGTTGGCCAATGCGGCAGAAGCTGGGAAAAGTATTAGCAACGCCTTCCTATCCTTTGTCAACTATAAGACCAAGATGACTGCCCTCTGACATCTTCATGGATCTATCACATCTTCTAGAAGGGCAGTGGAGAAGGTTATCCATGACTTCGACTCAGATTTCTTCGATAGCCATGTCCACCTGCCCACATACCAAATTCTGCAGGATGAATATGTTGTTCCCAGCATTCTCTCTTCTGAAATCCAACACACGATTTCATTGGTACAGAAGCATATAGCACCCAGTCCAGACAAGGTCAGACCCGAAAACCTGAAGAACCTGCCCCAGTACTCGTCAATACACTGGCTTGGCTCTTCACACGCTACCTGTCTGAATGCAAGATTCCGTCTCAATGGAAAACTCGTAGAACCGTCCTGTTGTAGAAGAAGGGAGACATCCACAACATTGGCAACTATCACCTGATCTGCCTGTTGTCCGTTGTCTACAAGTTATTCACTCGAATCATCCTGAATAGTATTGGCAGAACACTAGACTAAAGACAACCAGGCGAGCAATTCAGATTCCATAAAGGATTCAGCATGATCGACCATATCCACATGGTGACCAAGCTCATTGAGGTTTCGCAAGAGTTCAAGATGTCACTGTCTAACGTTCATTGATTGAAAGGCGGCCTTTAATTCTGTTGAGACTAGCCAAACAGCACATTCAAACTCAGTACATCAGGATCCTCAGTGAGCTGTATTACAGATTCACCACCAGGATCTCACCATTCTACAAGGAAGAGATCATTGACGTAAAGAGAGGGGTTCGGCAGGGTGATACCATTTCACCGAAACTCTTTAGTGCCACCCTCAAGAATAATCATGCAACAACTGGAATGGAAAGGAATGGGAGTGTAGATACATGGTTGGCAACTACACCACCTCTGCTTCACTGATGCATCATTCTAACACCAAACATTGGCCAAGTGACACAAATGCTGGCTGACTTCGACCTAAATTGTGGAAAGGTCGGACTGCAGCTGAATCTCACCAAGACAATGTTCATGAAAAATGAACTAGTCCCTGATGTCCTGACATTCCATTTTCTGTCAATGGAACAAACATCTCCGAATGCAGCAGCTATGTGTACCTGGGTCGAGAACTCAACATGAGGAATGACTTGGCACCAGAATTGCGCAGGAGGAAGAGAGCAGCATGGGACGCCTTCAAGAGCGTCGAAGAAGTTGTTAAGAGGATGAAGAACCTCTGACTCCAGGCACATCTTTTCAACTCCACCGTTCTTCCTGCACTAACATATACCTCAGAGACCTGGGCCCTACGAAAACAGGACGAGAATGCTATTTGGGTATCCCAAATAGGAATCAAAAGAGCTATGCTTGGAATATCACGTTTCACTCAAGTGAGAGAAGAAATCTGGAATTCTGAACTTCATCGACAATAGAGGATCAGGGACACTGTCTCGTTTGCCAAGGCGTCGAAAATCAGATGGGCCAGACACATAATGCAATTTGGAGACGACCGGATTCCACGGGACATCAAAAGAATGGGACATCAAAAAAACATATGGCAGCCCACCTACGAGATGATCAGACTTCTTCGTCAAGACCCTGAACGAATGATTTGAGGGAGGCTCTTTGTGTTCCTGGAGCGATCAGATGCCACTGGGCTATACTAGCACGCGACAGGGACAAATGGAGATGTTACTGGCGCCCGCTCAAGCAAATTGATGAGCAATGGGATGACAAGTGATACAAGTGATTTTCTACATTTGAAGTTTTTATACCTTTGCCCCAGGGTTCCTCATCTCCAAAACCTTACAGTGCAGTTTGAATCCTGTGGTTTAAATACTGATGTTTTAAGTAAGCTCTTCATTTGAAAGGGTCCTATTGAAATAAAGCTTGCTTCCTGTTAATGATCAGTACACCAACTTTTAAGGATGCTATTCCTCTAGAGGAAAGATTGCCAGAGAGCTGTATATAGTCACAAATGAAAGGGGATTAATTCTGAGAAGAGCATCATTGCGCTCTTTCACCTTGTGCAGTTATCATCAAGTGTTACACAAGCCTTGATGCTATAGCTTACTTCAAGTTTCTCAACCTTATTCTCACTATGACTTTATTTCTGACTCTTTTTGATGTGGTTACCTTTTGTGGGACACACCCCTACCTCACCCCCCTCTCCAATGCTACCAATTGACTGCCTAGTCTGGGGCTATAGCCCTTCATATGCATGATTCTCATGTGGATCCCTTGAAATACCCAAAGATGGGTTTTCATCTTTTAATTGCTGAATTCAGAGAATATCTAAAGGTATCTTGAGAGAATGGCAGGAACAGGTGGAGTTGGATGGGTTGTTAGATGGGAGGGAAGCTCAGGGCAGCATTGAACATCTTACTGGTGTTCAATGTTTAAACAACCAATGCTGTCACCTTAGTGCCACCAGGTTGAATGCCAGCTGGAATGCTGCGTACAGAGGACTTTGTTAGGGAAATTAACCTATAGTCTTTCTTGCTCAAGCAAATACTGTGGTCTATTCTGGGAAGTCTTAGAAAGCTCTTGAAAGACTGAACCAACTTTCAGATTGTAAGGTTACTAATATTACATAGAATCTACTAATACTATAATGTTATTTGCTGCTTGTCTGAAATTCAAGTTTTACTGGGTAGTCTTTAGCTTTTATTAAATTTCATGGTACGGGGGAGGTTTACTCTGGTTCTTGGTGGTGGAATATGTGCACTGGTGAAGGGATGGGTGTTTGAGCATTATGTAACTGAGACTTAAGCCTGAAAGCTTTGTAACTTTACACATGGTGATTCAATAAAAAAAAAAAATCATGGTACAAATGCAGCAAACATAAAAATTGCACTGGGATGTCCATCTTTAATAAATTCTTACCCCAGATTGCCTGCTGAGAGCATAAATACTGCAAAGTTAGCCTTCAGGATCAATTTTTCTTCTGGTGAAGAAATTGGTGCAATATTCTACAACTATAAAATAAAGACAATACTATCATAAAATATAATATATCAAATTAAAAAAATAAAGATCCGGGCCAGAACAATAGTACATCAGGTAGGGAACTTACTTTGCAAGTAGCTAGCCTGAGTTCAATCCCCAGCATCCCATATGGTCCCCTGAGTCCACTAAGAATGATCCGTGAGCTCAGAGTCAGGAGTAGGAACTGAGCACTGCCGGATGTGGTCCAAAATAAATGAGTAAATAAAAATCAGTTTCTTATGTTACACCAACCTGAGGGGCTCCCACTAACCATGTTCCTTAATTTCCAGTATATTGTGAACCACTTGGGCAAAAGCACCTAAATACAAATAGACAAGGGAGTAAATTAGGCTTAACTCCAGAAAACAGGTTCAGTTTCCTGAAAGATTCCATTTGAGAGAAATGTTCTCCTCGGAGCATAGTTTATAGGAATATCTGTGAATGAGGGACGTGGGTAGAGTTGAAAAGCTGTTAAAAGAAGTGTGATCTAAGATTGATCAAAAAGATTTGAAGAGTGGAAACAAATAAGCAGTTCATAGAATTATGAATTCACTGCACAAATTATGGAACTAGAATTTTACATATTGTTTTTTGAAACATCGTTTTTGAATTCTTCGCGATTATAGTTTCCAAAGGTCATCTCAATCACCTTCTCACCTGTGGTGCTCTGATGCGCCTTGCTCAATTGGCTTAATTGGCTAGGAAGTACACCACATCAGGTTCCAAGTAATTGCATTTTATAAATGGAAGGATATAATTATCAAGTCCACACCCAGCCTTATGTTTCTAACCCGTGACAAACACTTCCATGCCCTGATCACTTCCTAAAGGCTTTGCACGATCCTTTCAGTTATTACTTAGAGAGGTATAAAAGCGTCAGAAGGAAAAATTTGAACTGAGGTGTGAGTCTACCCAAGTACTTAAATATTAATCTCCTTCACCTCTGCACTACTTTGGGTGTTGTTTTGTTTGTTTTTTATTTTTTTCAATTTAGAAAACAGTAAAATTTACTGAATGGATATGAGTTAGCTCACATAAGCAAGAAGATTTGAGAACCAGATTGAGAATTAGATAATTAGAATCACAGCTAAAGTAAATTCTCCATAAAACTCCATTTACTGAAAATTCTGCAGTTGCTAACATTGGGCACTAGGTGCCTCTCTGCTTTTTAAAGACTGAGAGTCCTTAAAAGTTAGTGCGGAAATTGATGGGTCACAAACAGATTTTTTCTTCGGCTCTCTTTCACTCCTGTATGGCAAACCCCAGAGCTAATGTTAGATTCCACACCAATGAATGCACCAAGTGCTCACTGGTCAGGATGGGGGCCTCTGCAGTACATGAAAAGGGCCACATTTACTTTTTGTTTTCATGGAAAGCCACTTAACATGAAAGGCTGCAGACTGACTTATCTATATCATTAGCATATCCACAACCACGGGGCAGTGGGGAGCCTGGGAGCTGGGAGAAGAAAGGCTCATACTAGAAGTGAATCTCAAAATTATCGAAACAGCATGTTTTTTGAAAGAGTGTATTTGCTTGCATGCGTACACATATATGAATATTGGGCGTGAAAGAGATGAGACTGAGAAAGTGGAAGGCGATGATCAGATGTCTACTGACTGTGTAAGTGATCAAGAAAACAGATGGAAGAGATGATCAAATTGGACAAACAACCCCCGCCCCTTTTTTTTCCTTACAAATTTCTCATCACTGTAAGTCATGATAGAGCAGCTGAGAATTTTTTTTCTTTTATTCCTAAACCTCATGACACTTAATCAGTTTTCTCGCAATTAGTTTCAGTTTTGAAACTGATCTGGAAATCACTATCGTAGTTAAATATAAATCATCACTCTTGCCAGTCACAAAGTTCAATTACTTCAGTCTTACGCCACTTCCTACACTTACTTTCCTTGACAACTATCTGCTCTCTGTTTATTACTCTTTCACTTAGTTAAAGAACAGTAACAATGTAGTTGGGAAATTTCTTTTTTATTTTATCTTGGAAATACTTATTGTCTGATTTCCTCATTTTTCTCATATTAAAGTAAAAAAGTGGGCACTTGTATGAGACATAATGTAAAAAGTGGACATTTTGATGTAGGTGGACCCACGGGTGGCTCACATGAGTCAGGAAAAGAGAAAGACAGTCACCTTCTTTCACTCCGCCTCTGCCACCCGGGACCTGCTGGGAAGACTAGGACCAGTAAAGTCTGTGAGGAGCCCCTGCTCGACATGGGCCTGAGCCCCGCCAGTCCCACCACGTGGCTGTGAGGCCATGCCTGAAGTCCCTCTGCACGGGACTTCTCTGCACAGGAGTCAACCCCACCACCCGATTTCTTGGGGAGCTATGGATTCAGGCTGGAGTGAGGATTCGCTCTTTGCAGGAAAGGAGAAACCAGTCCCAGGCCTTACCCAGGGTTTCCAGGGTTCTTGTCTCGCTTGAAGAAAAGAATTTCAGGAGTAGACAAGCAGTGAAGTAAAACAGATTTTATTTGGAGGATTTTTGAAGGGAAGGAGGAAGAGAAAAGTGGGAGAGTGGAAAGTAAGAGAGACAGAGTAACGTGCTCAAGAGAGGACAAGGGCTTCTCCCAAGGGTGGAGAGAGCCCCTAGACACATTCCAGCATTAGACATGGAAGCATGAAAGTACACATCTCAAGAGGGGGAGATGCAGGCGACACATGTGCTTGGGCACCACATGTGCTTGGTCATGTGGGCACAAGCAGCACATGGGCTCGGGCAACATACGTGTGACCTCCCTTTGTTCAAGGTGTCTTTTATAAGCTCTTCTCGGGTTGTCTTGATCTGAAAGTTTTGGAGTCTTCTTGGGGCTGGATCACTTTTTTTTTTTTTAAATTTTTTATTGAGTCACCATGTGGAAAGTTACAAAGTTTTCAGGTTTAAATCTCAGTTATACAATGCTCAAATACCCATCCCTTCACCAGTGCTCATATTCCACCACCAAGAATCCCAGTATAGCTCCACCCCGCCCCCCCACACCCCTAACCCCCCCACGCCCCTAGCCCCCCCACTCTTAGCCCCCCTCCCCCCGCCTGTGTAACTAATAAATTTCACTTTACTTTCACTTTGATTGCATACAATATTTCAACAAAACTCACTATTATTGTTTGGAGAGTCTCTCCCCTAAAGTCAGACCTGCTGAAAAGGAAGCATTAGATAATTTGTTTTCCATTGCTGAGGATGAAGAGGTATGAGGTCGAGTGACCACACTTAGCGGCCTCAAAGTTTTGGGTTTCTGTATTTTTAATCAGATCAAGGGAGAGGTCCCAAGATTTTCGAGAAAAGAAACTTCATGGGGAGGGGTCCAATCTCCTCGGGGCCTGCTGAAGGTCTTATCAGATCTGTTTTCTGTATCCACAGGGTGAATCACTCTTAGGATTTTCTTTCCCAAAAGCTTTGTTGACCTAAGTTTCACTGCCAAAGGCCTTTCCCTATCTATATGCCTACATCAATTTAATGAATTTTGAATGAGATTTTTCTTTTACTTTGTATTATGCTTTAAAAACCTTAGAGAACATAGTAGAATTGCATTTTATAAAAATGACAAGAAATTTGTTTGAATTTTTGTTAGGGTGAATTGGAATTTTGTAGCTGAAGTGTTTTATTTTGTTTCTCTAAAACTTAAACCGTTGTTGTTATTTTCTCTTTGCTCTCTTTGAATGATCTTCAGTTTTTACAAACTCCCTCATCTTTCTCAAGAACTAGAATCAGACTGATACCAACTTCTTTGTGGTCTCTTGAAATCCTGGTCTCTTTCTGTACATATCATTTCCTTTCCATGTGTATTTCAGAAAAGCATTTCTCTTCTGTCTTTCCAGTACAAAGATCGAACTTTTGTTCAAATTAAAATCCCGTATGACTCATTTGGAATTTGAAATGCAGCAGCCTTTTCCTACAGAATGCTTGAGAATGCTTCCATGTTAGCAGAAGGTTCCAGTTTTTCTGGCCCAGTTAATTTTTCTCCTGCCTTTTGATTTTTATGGCTTTTTAATTGGGTCATCTTGATTTATTACTGTCATTATTTCTAAATTGCTATAAGAACTACAGCTATGACATATTTATCCCATGTTTGTGCATCATAAATTTTCCTGTATAACTATTGAAAGTTGGTGACCTTGATTCTAGGAATAGTTAGTGATTACTTCACAATATTCCATGACATTTTTACATATGTTGAATATACATAGTGCTATATAATTGTTTAAATACCAAATTTAAATGATGTACCAAGTGGAGACATTAACAAATGATGTTTCAAGCCTAAGGAAATGTGATCCCCTTCCCACATCACTGAACTCTGCACACTCCACAAGGATGATCACTTCTACTGAGTGCCTGTAGTGAATCAAGCGGGCATTGTATTAGGAATATTAGCGCCTTTCATTCGTAGGGCATTTCTAGGAGTTAAATGTTATTTCCCCAATGTTATAACTGTTGGCCCTGATAATAAAAATGAAGAAACATGCCTCAGCGACATAGCTAGTGTGTGTTTAGTAACTAATACTTCACAGAGAACCCAAATACTGTATCACACTTCAAATTCAGCTTTTACCTCCTCCTCTATTCGCTCCAACTGTGTACAAGAGTGGAATCAGAGCAGCAACAATGCCTGACTCACTTTCTCCTTTGTAAATAGAAGACATTCACATTTGTTTCACATATGCCCTTTGAAAATAACAATCAGAAGAGTTTATGTCATGGAATCATGTCTAGACAAATTCAGGACTGAATCTTGGTGTTGTTTCTGCCCTCTGCAAATTTCTTCTCTTTGGTTCTGAAAACTGGATGGATTTTTTGATCACACCCGGTGATGCACAGGGGTTACTCCTGGCTTGTGCACTCTGGAATTACTCCTGGCAGTGCTTGGGGGCCATATGAGATGCTGGGAATCAAACCTGGGTCAGCTGTGTGCAAGGCAAACACCCTACCTTCTGTGATATTGCTCCAGCCCCCAAAAGGCTATGTCTTTATTTTTTTAAATAATTTTAACTAAATGAATAGATACCCCAAATCAGTTTGATGATTTCAGAGATGGGGAACATCTACCCCCCAAATAAGGCATCTGAAATAATATGTTCTAGCTCTGGTACATAGGGACAAACACATATGCATCTAATCAGCTATCTGCAACCTGTCTGTGTTGCATATAGTTGACTAGATGTCATAGATAATGTCATATGGCTCTTAATGACATTATAAATATCCAAATGGCCCTTGGCAGAAAAGTTTCCCCACCCCTGATCTAGTTCAAATCTTCCTGTGCCACTCCCTGGTTGTGTAATTTAGAATTGGCCTAATTTCTTTGAACCTTAGTAATAACCTCTACAACAATGTCCAGTACAGTAGTCACTACCCACATGTACTTATTTCAGTTGACTACTTTTGTAAAAATGTAGTTCTTCTGTCACACTAGTCATATTTTAGGTCCTCAAGGCCACCTGTGGCTAGTATCTTAAGTATTGGATGACACAGATACAGAACATTTTCCATCACTGCTGAATTGTGCATGGGACAGCACCTATCTATAAAACAGAGTTAATGATACCTTTCTCTTAGAGTTAGGAGAGAATTAAAGGAAACTAAAGCTTGCATGCAGAACCTTGCTTTGTATGCTAGCTGCCCAGCTCCAACCCTGGAAGCACAAAACTCCCAAAACATTGCTCTGTGTAGCCTCCTGACTCCTTTCTCCGCAGCATGAGCAAGGGTAGCCTCTGAGCTAGTGGGGAAAAAAAATAATAAAACCTGCATAATGCCTCCGTGGGCAACAGTGACACTATAAAGAACAACCCTCTCCCAGCTCTCCTCATACGCATGTGCTTCTCTTTCACCTAAATTTTGTTCTCTCCTTTAAATTTAAAAATATTTTGAGATAATGTATAAATCTTTGGTGCTTTAACTAATATTCCAAGTAACATGCTTAAGGAAAAAACAAGGAAAAAGACCAAAGAGACTATACAGTAGATAAGGTTCCTGCCCTGCATGCAGCTGATCCAGTTTCAATTCCCCAAATCCCATAGGGTTCCCCAAGCACTCTGTGTGATTTCTGAGTGCATAGCCAGGAGTAACCCCTGACTATTGCTAGGTGTGGCCCAAAAAGCAAAATCAAAAACAAAAAGGAAAAAACAAAAAAGAAAAAGGATAAAAACAGTCAATTATAGTATCGGTAATGATTAGTGTAACAGCTTGGGAAGAGAAACAGGCAGAAATAGCATGGTATGGCTTATTAAATTCCAGATCTACATCTGTGTGAACGCACAAAAAAGGAGGTGGCCAGCGGGGCTCTATCTCTCCCGCCGCCCACCTTCGGTAGTCTCACGCTGCTTCCCCCACCCCAGGGAGGTTGGTGGTGATGACAAGGCAGGCAAAGGAAGGAACAAGTGCCAGGCTGGTCGGTATCAGTTGCAGTTTATTCCAATCTCCGTTCCCGCTCTGCTTCTCTCCCTCTCTCTCTCTTTTTCCCTCCCTCTCTCTCTCCCTCTCTCACTCTCTCACTCTCTCTCTCACTCTCTTCTCTCTCTCACTCTCTTCTCTCTCTCACTCTCTTCTCTCTCTCTTCTCTTCTCTCTCTCTTCTCTCTCTCTCCTCTCTCTCTCTCTCTCTCTCTCTCTCTCTCACCCCCACTCACTCTCACTTCTTTTGCCTTGAGCTCTGCTTCGGTGTCTCCCCTTCTTCTGTCTGTCTGTCTGTCTCTCTGTCTCTGTCTCTGTAGTCTCTCCTCTGGTCTCTTCTGACCTCTCTGTCTCTGCTTCTGTGTCTTCTTCTGTCTGTGTTGTCTCCCTCACTTCTATGTCTTCCCGTGTGTCTTCTGTGTCTTCTCTTGTGTCATCTTCTTCTGTCTCCCCTGTCTTCTTCTTCTGTCTCCCCTGTCTTCTTCCTTTGTCTCCTCTGTCTTCTTCTGTCTCTTCCTCCGTCTTCTTTTTCTTCTCCTCTCTGTGCCCCACAGTCTTAGTTCATATAGCAAATTACATAGGGTGGTGACACAAAGGTGAGTTGAACATTAACAAATCAACAAAGAAGGGTAAAACTATTTCTCAAGGAGATTAACAAAATCTCATCTAAAGAAATCTCATTAAGGAGATCCACTCAAGTGTGGGGGTCCAAACAAGGGTGTGTCACTTTCTTCCTCAGCTAGTAATCCACTTACATAGTTGTAGTAAATCTAATATTTCTAGCAATGTCATTCTGTATGAGTATAGTAAGAAATATAAAGTTTGGTTCTTCCTGAGGACATCTCACCATATATTCCAGACCACAGTCCTCAGGCCAGGTTAGTCTTCCTAACCCCAGTAGGGTCCTAATCTCGTCGTTACCTTTGGATCATGACAGCATTTGTCCATGACCATGCTCTCAACTTATAATTGAGTATTGTGGCACTTTGGCCTGGCCCATTTCGATGCCAGGGTAGCTCACAGCTTGCCCTGGGTCCATTCCGCCCCTCGTCGGGACCCTGCTCTTGGGGTGCTAGGAACTAAGGGCAACTGAGTTGAGGAAGCAAATTCTCAGGAGTAAATATTATTGGAGTCAATCAGCTCCCAATTTACAAAGCATATTATTAACTGTCTTCCTGTGTCCATACAGAAAGGACATTGCTTTAAGGTAAACTATGCAAAAGACACTAACTTATAATACAAGTCAGAGTCCTTAGAAGGATCTAATCTTACCAGATAACAGAATCTTATTAGGAAAGGGTGATTAACTGGTTGGGAAAGAGGGTGCAGAGAAGAGTTTACGGATAAACAAAGGAATGGGAGTGTCTCTGGGAGTGTCTAAACCTAAGTCCCCTGTGGCAGGGCTAAAAGGACAAACCCCATGTTCTCCTACATACATCTAAATTTTGTTCAAGCACTTTAGACCCAGTTAATGGCTTTCTTTTTTAATTAAAAAAATTTTTTTTAATAATTTTTCAAATTTTATTGAATCACCGTGAGATAGTTACAAGCTTTCATGTTTGGGTTACAATCTCACAATGATCAAACACCCATCCTTCCACCAGTGCACATTCCCCACCACCAATGTCCCGGGTATACGCCCCCTTTCCAACCCTCCCCCTGCCTCTATGGCAGACAATATTCCACATACTCTCTCTCTACTTTTGGGCATTACTGCTTGCAACACAGACACTGAGAGGTCATCATGTTTGGTCCATTATCTATTTTTGGCATGCATCTCCCATCCCAACTGGTTCCTCCAACCATCATTTTCTTAGTGAATGGCTTTTTTCATAGACACTCCATACATTTTTTTTAGTGGTGATCCCTGTGGGATAATAATATTAATCATTTAGAAAAAAAAGTTCAAAATCCTTCAGAAACAACTTTTAGGAGATTCCATACCTGGAAGAACACTCCTCCCCCTGGCCCCACCCCTCATCTCTGGGTTCACAAGTTTAAGTCACACTCTTTGCTCTTTTTCTCTTGCACTATTCTATGTTGTCATTGACAATGAATCCATTTCTAAGGCCCGGATGCTGCTCAGTGTAATCCATCTTAAAATATTTGGGAGTCAGACCCTATTGGACCGATTACTATTTCAAGCATGTTTTTTCATATGTTTGAGCCAAAACATTTAAAATAGTGTCTTTGGAGTTTAATGAGTTTAAAAGCAATAAAAGAAATAGGTAGGTGCTCTATTGAAGACCTATGCTCTTTCCCAGCACGGGGCTGACAACACTCCCTCCCCACAGCAAAAGGAAAGAGCCATCATGCAGGGCACTTAGCTCTCAACATCACATATGTCTGCAGCAATAAACCCCCCAAAAAAGCATGAGTGGAAACTCCAAACTCATAGTTTGTTGTTTTTTGTTGTTGTTGTTGTTTTGGTTTTTTGCTTTTTGGGTTACACCCAGTGATGCACAAAGGTTACTCTTGGCTCATGCACTCAGAAATATGCTCATGCTCGGGGGATCATATGGGATACTGGGAATCGTACTTGGGTTGGTTTTGTGCAAATTCCCTACCCGCTGTGCTATCGCTCCCTCCACCCCAGTTTTTTTTTTTTTTTAAGTGACTGAGCTGGTTTTAAAATTCTGTGGGTGCACCCCCAGATAAGAGATTTAAAAATAATAATAATAATAATAATAATAATAATAATAATAATAAATGAATTTTGTCATCTTTGACAGTGGCCTCCTGAGAAAATTTGGAGGTAATTAACTATCTTCAGGTGACACCAATAGAAAAAAGTAATCCCAGAGCATTGGCTATGAAACAAGTTCCCAAAGGGATTCTGTGCAAGAATTTTCTCTGGCACTCAATTTGCTTTGGGGCCCAGATGTGACCTTAGGCAGACACTGTGTCTAGCCAGCATTTCCACAATAAAGAGCCCTATTAGATCAAATGAGTGCTCCCTCTGCCTAAGGGCTGTGATTGGGGGGAATTAGGAGGAACAACTTTCTGCTGGGATTGTCAGTTCATTAGTCAATTTGTGTTTCCTATTGACAGACTTGTAAAAAGGCAGGAAAATAGCTGTACATATGCCTAGCATTTGTGAGGTTGTGAGTTTGATCCCAGTCACGGCATGATGCCCCTGCACAGTACAGTTGGTAGCCCAAGTGGCCCCAAGCACAATTATGCCCAAGAAGCACTAAATCTCTAAGTCTGAGTAGAAACCTTGAACCTTGTTCCACACTGCTGGGCACAGCATTACTGGGAGAGGCCCCAGCCGTTTCTGCCCCCTTGCCCAGCTCTGCGGGGTGTGGCTACTTGCCCCCCTTCTTGGAGTGGGGGAAAACTGGGCAAAGTGCCTCCTAGGGTATATATACTCTTGGTTCTATGCTCAGAGATCACACCTGGTAGTACTCAGAGGACCATATGTGGTATTAGGGATCTGTATGTAAGGTCAGCTACATACAAGGCAAGTACCTCACCTCTCTCTCCAGCCATGCAGTCTTTGTATGTCTGTCTAAACACACACACACACACACACACACACACACACACACACAGCACCACCACCATCACCACACATCTATTAGAGACTAGTTGATGTCATAAGAAAGTGACTTGTGGTGCTGGAGTGATAGCACATCGGGTAGGGCGTTAGCCTTGCACGCGGCTGACCCGGGTTCAATTCCCAGCATCTCATATGGTCCTCCAAACACTGCTAGGAGTAATTCCTGAATTCAGAGCCAGGAGTAACCCCTATGCATTGCCAGGTGGGACCCCCCCCCAAAAAAAAGAAAAAAAAATGACTTGTGCCTGAGAAAACATTGTATGCATTGAGTGCATACTGTATACCAAGTTTTGGGGAGAGAAAAATGTACTAAATGTATTAATGTACTTGAATACATTGACATTAAGTCAATGTACTTGACATTAAGTCAATGTACTGAAGTACATTAGTACATTTAGTACATCAATGTGCTTAAGTACCTTAAATCAATGTCCTCAGGTACCTTAGTTTAAGCCCACCTCCCTCTTGTTTACAGACACATTCAACATTTTTCACTGAAGCATTGGTACTGCTCTGTGAAACTAATCTTTTTTTTTTTTTTTTTTTTTGCTTTTTGGGTCACACCTGGCGACGCACAGGGGTTACTCCTGGCGGGTTTTATTTTTTTTTTTAATCTTAAACATTTTACACCAACACTGCTCAATCCAAAATGGGTTTTAATCTCTGAGAAAAACATTTTAGATAAATGCCACTCAATAGAAAAAAGGATCTTAATCCCTTAGATCTGTCCTTGTGATAAACAGATACACCTGTTTTCTTTTTATCCAATTAATGCAAACAGTTGCTGGTTTTCCCTATCTCCTCCCCCAACCCGTGCCTCTGACCTGGAGATTATAAAAGGTGCATTAGTTAGCTGCTGAGAGGGTTACTCAGAGGCTGTCTCCTTCCTGGTCTTTCATTTGCCTCTCAACTCCATTTTGGATATGTGGACAATAAAAGCATGGAGATTGCTGGGTAAAAAAATAAAGGTAAGAACATGGTGCTGTACTATGAGGTGAACAGGAAGGAGGGAACGATACCTCAGGTTCTGTCTTATGGCTGCACTTGGGCAGTTTGAACTGGTGTTAGCTTTTCTTGACTTCACATATCTTAATTCTGTCGTGTGTTTGTTTGTTTGGGGGTCACAACAGGCAATGAGCAGGGATTACTCCTGGCTCTGCACTTAGGAATCACTCCTGGAAGGCTCCAGGTATTGTATGGAATGCCGGGATCGAACCCAGGTAGGCCGCATGCAAGGTAAACACTTTCCCGACCTGCTGTGATATTGCTCTGGCCCATGGTTCTTAATTTTTGAAACAAGAAGGTCGAGCAGGATCATTTCTGAAGTCCTATTTAGTGGTTGAAAAGTGAGATTCAACTTCAAATCCTTTCATAATCTTGATGCTCCTTTTAAATGGCACCTCATTCACTTTGTTACTGTCTTTCTGAGTACTTGAATTGCATAATTTCCTCAGATTTCACCTTTCAATTCACACTTCATTTACTAAAACATACTTCCCAAGTCTACCCATTACCCCACTCATACTTTTATTAGAATTAACTCTCTTTTCCCACAGATCATTGTTTTAAACTTTCTATTTTTTTTTTTAAAGTAAAACAGATTTTATTTGGAGGTTTTTTTGAAGGAAAGGAGGAAGAGAAAGTGGGAGAGAGAGTGGAGAGTAATGTGCTCAAGAGAGAACCCAGGCAGAGAGAGCCCCTACAAACATCCCAGCTTTAGACATGAAAGCATGAAAGTACACATCTCAAGAAGGGAGATTCGGGCGCCACATGTGCTGGGCCACATGGGCGCAAGCAGCACATAAGCTCGGGCAGCATATGCGCTGTTTTAAACTTTCTTCTTCCACATAGTTTCTGCTTTTAAATTATTTTTGTTTTGGGGCTACACCTGGCTGTGCTCAGGGCTTACTCCTGGCTCTGAGCTCACGGACCATTTGTGGTGGGCTTGGGGGACCATACAGGGTATGGGGATTGAACCTGGGTTGGCCATGTGCAAGGTGAGGGCCCTACTCACTGTACTATCACTCTAGCCAGAAACCATTTCTATACCTTCGCTAACTGATTTTGTTCATTTTTTGTTTTTAGTTTTTGGGCCATACCTGGTGATGGTAAATTTTATCACCAGGTATGGCTATTGAGTATCCAAAAACTAAACTTTTTTTTTTTTTTTAATTGCTGTGGACTGGAGGGATAGCACAGTGGGTAGGGCGTTTGCCTTGGAGGAATCAACCTGGGCTTGATTCCTCCATCCCTCTCAGAGAGCCAGCAAGCTACCGAGAGTATCCCGCCCGCACGGCAGAGCCTGGCAAGCTATTCGTGGCGTATTAGATATGCCAAAAGCAGTAACAGCAAGTCTCACAATAGAGACGTTACTGGTGCCCTCTCGAACAAATCGATGAGCAACGGGATTACAGTGCTACAAACAGTGCTACCTGGTGATGCTCAAGGGTTACTCTTGGCTCTGCACTCAGGAATTACTCTTGGTGCTGCTCAGGGAATCATTTGGGATGCTGGGGATTGAATCATCCAGGTCAGCTGTGTGCAAAGCAAGTGCCTTCCCCAGTGGACTACAGCTCTAGCCTCAAATTTTCACTAATTGAAAAGAAAAAAATATGTGTGCCTCCCAAACTGTAGTCAGGGTGGGCTGGGGGATACTTCCAGGGATATCCAGGGATATTCAATGAATGGATCAGAAGGTTCAATGCTAGAACTTGATGATGTGGTGCTGCAGGAGTCCAGCTGTACTGGGGAGCATCAGAGGCCACCCCTGCGAGACTTGGAGGTGGGTATCAGGGGGTGTTGGAGATCTGATTGAGGGACCTTATGTAGGTAAGGCATGTGCCCTTGACCCAGGCTATCTTTCAGTCCCACTTTTCACTAATTTTAACTCTACTTTCTACTTATCTTAATCATCACATGAACCTCCTTAGACAACTAGAAGTTAGAAGCAGTTACTAATTAAAATCAGGCCCAGAGCTTGAGTAAGTTTAATAAGAGGAATATGAGAATGAAGTTGCCTACCAAGTTAAAACATCACCTTGTTTGTATGACAAGGAGGATGCCATAGACGTGTATGGGTTTCCTTAGAAAGCTTTCCGCTAAAGACAGTGCTTAACGTTTGCTTGCTAAATAACTGTCATCCCATTGCTCATTGATTTGTTCGAGCAGGCACCAGTACTGTCTCCCATTGTGAGACTTATTGTTACTGTTTTTTTTTGCATATCCAATACGCCACAGGTAGCTTGCCAGGCTCTGCCATGTGGGCGAGATACTATCGGTAGCTGGCCGGGCTCTCCGAGAGGGGCGGAAGAATCAAACACGGGTTGGCCGTGTGAAAGGCAAATGCCATACCGCTGTGCTATCGCTCCAGCCCTTGTTAAATAAACATTTCTAAAATTTTACGTATTTCAGAAATTAAACTAGCTCACAGCACTGTAGGTAGGTATAGTTTCTCACCTTACCATTTTTATGACCCCATATCCATCACCATCAACCAATCGGTTCCTTCTATCTGTTGCATCCTCTTTCCATTCTAGTAATCACCATCATGAAAAAAAAGTTTTTAATTTTTTTACTTAATATTACTTAGAGTGAAGGAACTCACTTCTACTGTTCTAAGGAGGTTCTGTGCCTTTTTATTGCAATCACTATTTTGGACTTATGTCACCGTGTATTTGTTGGATAGCTGCTGTTCTTACTGCCATGAGTTACACTTGGCTTCAGCCTGGCATCTGAGATGATGGTGAAATATTAGAAATAAGGATAATTCACTAGTAGTAAGTTCTCCCATGTAAATATTATGTTTCGGTTTTCAAGTACAAATAAATAGTTATATTTAATTATTTTTTTAGCAATTAATTACAAAGAACATCCTGTGAGTCAAATGCTCGCTAATTACTTGTGCGGGTTTTAACCTAATTGTCTTAGGTAGATTATTTTATCTGGACTTCTGTACAGATGTAGCTATTAGAGAGCGTAGGTGTCTTGAGGTTAGAACGAAAGAGATTCAGGGGAAGTTATAAAGGAGAAAGTATTGGCTGTTGTTGACTTTATGCAATAGCTGCTTAAATAAACAGTCATCCTAAAATGCGATACCATGGTTTATAATATCCAAGAGATGTAATTATTTTTCTTTTGAAGCTGATAAAAAGCATTAAATGATTTCTATTTCAAGAACAACGAAGATAAAATTCACAAATTGCTTAAGGAATGAACCCTGAAACATTTTTCATTGTCCCAAATGGTCAGCAGTAGTATAACTCATGATCTGAAGAACTGGTGGCCTCAAGAAGTCAATGGTCAAAGGTCTACCAGAATGTCCTGCTGCTCTCCCTCATCTTCATATTTTAGATGGTTGTTTGTTTTCATTCAAAATTATTTTAGGTCTGCCTAATGGTTAGTCAATACCTGGTTAATCTATGAACAAAGTGTCACTGTCATCTCTTTCTTGACTAGTATTCCCTGCAAAACACTTCATAAAGGTATTTATGTATCTTCAGACGTTGCACATAGTTGGTGTGCAACAATGGCTGTTACATCTTTGTAACAGGAATTGTGCCTTAACTCTAGGTTTTCCCATAATTTAGAGGAAGAAAAAAGAATGGTCAATTTTAGTATCAGCTTTTGTGAATTCAGTTTTCTGTGTCTGTCTCAGAGCAAAGTACATTTATACGTCCCTGGGAGAGATCATCAACTAACTGAACCATTACAGATTTTCAAGTCTCAGGAGGTGTGGAATACCATTAGAATGAAGCAGGAAAGTGAACTCAAGCTTTTAAAAGAATGGCTAAGATGTGATTCTTCCATAAAATATACAGGAAAAAAATCTCTAAGTGATATACTCTAGATCCTCCACATGATATGTATTTGGAGACTCATTTCTAATGGTAAGGGAAACAAAAGCAAAAAATAAATGGGACTGAGGTTATTTATTTATTTATTCATTTATTGCTTTTTTATGTTTTGGTTTACAATGCTAATTATGATTTCTTATGGGCCATCCTAACACCATATCCATCACCTCTACATAGCATGAGAAATTACCACAAAATAAGAAGGCAAGCTAGTAATTGGGAAAAGATATTTCATATTTTATATCTAACAAGGGATTGATATCCAAATACAAAAAGAAATATCACAACTCTAACAAAAACGTAAGCAATTCAATAAAAATATTATAAAAAGATCTGAATAGATGCCTTTCCGAAAAGAAGATACACAGTGATCCACAGATACATGGAAATATTAACATCACTCGTTAGGGAAATGTAAATATAACCTACAAAGAGCAATTTTATTACACCTGTGAAAATGGTCTTTATCAAAAAGACTGGAAACCAAGTTTGGTGGAGATGGAAAGGGGTGGAAGTCTCATACTTTACTGTTGGTGTAACTAACTGTTAATGGGTGTGAAGGGGTGCAGTTTTTATGAAAAATGGTAGGAGATTTCTACTATCTATGAGATTCCACCAAAAGTAAAAGTGAAATATCATATTATCCAGTTAGCACAGCGGGTAGGGCGTTTGCCTTGCACGCAGCCGGCCCGAGTTCGAGTCCTCTGTCCCTCTTGGAGAGCCCGGCAAGCTACCGAGAGTATTCTGCCTGCACGGCAGAGCCTGGCAAGCTACCCATGGCGTATTCGATATGCCAAAAGCACTAACAAGTCTCACAGTGGAGATGTTACTGGTCCCCGCTTGAGCAAATTGATGAACAACGGTATGACAGTGCTACAGGCAGTGCTACCACCCTAGGCAGGAATTTTTCTGAAGAATATGAAAACACTAATTTGAGGGGATATTTGCACCTACTTTTGTGTTGTAGGTGATTTTTAAATTTCCCCCCCAAATTTTATTTTATTAAAGCACTGTGAGTAACAATGTTATTCATAGTTGGGTTTTTGACATTCTGTTTTCCATTCTTATCCTGCGTCAACTTTCCTTTACCAGTGTTCCCGTATTCCCTTTCCTACCCACCATCCTCAGCCTGCCATCTTAATAGGGACCTTTTGAAGTTCGGTTGTTAACATTTGGTTTCATTATTTCAGTGTTGTTGACTCTATGGTTTGGATACTTAGCTCTATCATTCCTTAATACCACGCACGTGCACTTTTCAAATGAATGTGTTCATAGAAAATCATGAAATCAATCTAAATGTCCACAGTAGCTGGCCGGATAAAGAAGCTGTGGTATATATTATACTCAGTTGATCATTCTGTTGTTAGAGGAAATTTATGCCTTTTGGGACAGAGTGAATAAAACTTTAGAATCTCAAGTTTACGTGATTTGGAAGGTTAAATAATGCAAGTGGAAGACAATTATCAGATGGCTTAACATTTAGGTGGAATATTACTAAAATAAGCAAATGAAATGTGGCTTATAGACTCCTGAAAAAAATGATGATTACTACAGGAAAGGAGAGATGGATGTGAGGGATATATTTGGAGGGATATATTATGTGTGTGTATATATATGTATGTATATATATAAAATTGTCATCCCGTTGCTCATCGATTTGTTCGAGCGGGCACCAGTAACGTCTCTCATTGAGAGACTTATTGTTACTGATTTTGGCATATCCAATATGCACGGGTAGCTTGCCAGGCTCTGCCGCTTGGGCTCGATACTCTCGGTAGCTTGCCAGGCTCTCTGAGAGGGGGCAGAGGAATCGAACTCGGGTTGGCCGTGTGAAAGACGAATGCCCAACCACTGTGCTAAGTTGGTGATAGATTTGGTGAGTTTTATAAATGTGGAGGTGTGAAGCTGTATCCCTGAAAATCTATAGTATTGTCACCAATAATTGGAGCTCAGATTCAAGTTTCTAGATAATAACACTCACTAATTCAATAAGACATGTGCAAGTCATTTCTTTCTGTGCCTCATTTCCAAATAAAAAGGAATGATACCAACCTCGTAGTTCTGGGAATCAACCATAGAATATCTATGTACTTGGCACATAGTGAGCACCTAATAAATATTAGGTCTACAATTACCCTACTAATAGCTGTGCTACTTCAATCATGTTCTCTGGTGTGGGTTTCCTTAACCTTTGTTTTGGGTCACAGTGGTGCTCAGAGGTCATTCCCAGCCATTCTAAGGGGATTATATGGTACTAGTGTTGAACCCAGGCCTCCCATATGCAAAGTATGTACTCTACCTTGTGACCTGGCTTTTTGGCCCCAATTTGCTAAACTTATAAAATGGACTTAATTCTTTAGAGACAAGGAACTAAAGTCAAATTATTTTCAGAACCCAGGACATTACAAGATTATATTGGTGTTGGGAATAATGAGAAGATTCTGAAATTTATTCAGTTCTATGCTATTGTCTGAAAGGATCAATAATCTTTTACTGTGTGTTCTGCATTGCCCAAATGTTGTCCTCTTTAGACCAAATCTGCTGAAGGTGCTTGGAAACTTGTTCTGGAAATAGGTAATTAGGCATGTCTAAGAAAATGGAGTCTTCTTTACTTAAAAAGAGATGGAACTGGGGCTGGAGCAATAATACGACAGTGGGTAGGGAGTTTGCCTTGCACGCAGCTGACCCAGGTTTGATTCCCAGCATCCCATATGGTCCCCCGAGCATTGCCAGGAGTAATTCCTGAGTGCATGAACCAGGAGTAATTTCTGTGCATTGCCGGGTGTGACACAAAAAGAAAAAAAAGAGGTGGCACAAACATGTGTTACATGCCCTCTCTCCCCGTGCATTGGATGGTCTATGTGAATCTTAAGATTCATCTCAGCCCCAGAGAGATAATACAGCAGGTAACATGCTTGCCTTGCATTCCTTGACCCAGGTTGGTATCCCAGACACCACGTTCGGTTCCTTGAGCAAAATCAGGAATAATGCCTGAGCACAGAGTCAGGAGTAAATCCTGAGAATTGTGGGTGTGGCCTAAAACCCAAACAAGAAATAGGTGATTCATCTCACCATCTGCTATCATGATGCCTTTTATCCTGAGTCATGAAGAAGCAGAAGTCTGTTTTTGTCAGTGGAGAATTCCTCGCCAGAAAGTCTGCTCTGAGACTTAAAACAGGACCATTGACTTTTTCTGCACCTCCAGGTCATTTTTTGAGTAAGTATGCAGGACTGAGAGAGGTAGTACAGGGATTAAGGTTCTTGCTTTGCAAGTGGCCATCTCTTGTCTAATCCCCTCACTGTATAAGGCCCTCTGCACCCCTCCCAGAAGTGAGCCCTGAGCACCTTTGGGTGTGGTCCACAAACAAATACTCTGAGTAGTTAATCTTCACCTGCCTTCCATCTCCAGTAAACCAGGATTAGGAACTTCAGTTAGATAATCCATTTATCCACTTAGACAAAAGTTCAGGTAAGGGATTAGTATTTGTCTGAATTTTCTAAAAGAGCTAATGGAAGTGTGTTGATAACATACAATAGTATGTACATATATGCTTTTCATTTGTGCTTCTCAGCACATTGATGGAAATCTGTGATCATAGTCTGAATTTCTCCATTGTCTGAATTTCTCCAGTGACTGGGCAACAGGGCTTATGTGACCCACAGCCCTTGAGTACTTAAAGCAAGACTGTAGTTTTGCCTGTGGGTACAATGCTGATTTTATAAAGTAAATTGCTATTTGTGTTCAACACTTGGCCAGTTCTTGCAGCTTTGCACCAAGAGAGCTGGTGATAATTGTTAGCCAGCTTCACTCTTCTGATCCAGCAGAGCGTCTTGCTCACCTGGATTTCAAGAGTGCTGAGATCGTCAGGCAGCTTCCCAAGAGACAATCGTGCAGCTAGGAAACAGCTGCAATTTTTCCATATCCTCCGTGGCCAAGTTCCCAGCATCTTATTCATGGGCAGTGGAAGCTATATTGGCTCCTTGTTGGGTGGTTTTGCTTCAGGTAGATCGCATCTGTGCTAGAGACCTTTCAGATGTGCGTTTTAGGGAGGAGATGTGGCTCCTGGGGGGATCCGGGATGAATCCGCTCTGCCTATCAAGGCAGGTTCCTGTGTTATCCTGAGTCATGCCAGGTTTTCTTTGCTTGGCTGGATCCCCGGGCCCGAGGGGCTGCCCCTGGGTTGCTAGGATTCCCGAGGAAGCCAGGAAGTCAAGCTGCTGAGCAGAAACCTGATTGGCAGAAGGAGCGGAGGGCAATCATTCCTGCTGGGCTGGGGCTGTTTACTCTGCCACCCAAAGACTGGTGGACACTGGGTGTGGTGGGCGTACTTGCCTAAGCACCTGTTTGCAGAGCGCAGAGACTCCAGGGCAGAGCTAAAACAGCAGTAATACGAAACCAGTTTGTCTGTCGGTTTTCCTTTGGGGGCCCCAGCAGCTGAAATCTGCATTCCAGATAAAACAGCGGGGGAGCGGAAGAAAGCACTTAAAAGAAAGCAAAACACTACACAACACAACAAAGCACAACAAAACTTCAAGGGCAGTGAATGATTTCTTGTGTAGTTGAGGGCCTTTTTGAGCCGATTCATTTCTTTGCTGTGGGCTACGTGGCTGCCCTCCTGGGGATTTTAAGGTTCTTGTTTTCGGCCTGGAAGACACAGGCTTCTGATCCTAATTTAGATGTCCAAGGAAGGGCCGGGTAGTAAGAAGTTCAGTCATTTTCTGCTGATTCACTCTTTGCATTTCCTGGGCTGCTCCAAGGCGGTAGTTGGAGGGTTGGGGAGGATCTGCTTGTCGGCTCAGCAGTTCCCGAAGCCTCAACTTACTCACCAATGAGGAAGTTGCAGACGGCCAGGAGTGCAGCGGGCGCTGGGGCGGAGCTCGTGGCGGTGCAGTCCTGGCTGGGATGACCCGGGGCAAGCTGACTTTTCCCGACGACAAAAAGCCTTTTGTGTCCCTCGGACTAAATACGGAAGTCCCAGAGGAGCAGCCGGCCCGGTGCGTCCCCGTGTAGTAAGGTGCGCTGCCTCGCCTGCCGCGGGGCAGAGAGCGCCAGGACTTTCCCCGGCTGCTCCGGGCGAACCCGAGGGCGGGCGGGGGGAACGTGCCACCCGACAGAGCCCCAGAGCGCCCGCCGTGGCGGCCGGCCCCGGTGTCCCTTGGTTCTGTGCCCTGGAAGAGTGAGTTCCCGAGCGCATGGAGTGGCTACACTGAGCGAGCCGGGCCAGGTAACGCAGAGGCTGAACTTGCACCCAGGGCACCTCCGCCGCCGCCGCTGCCGCGCCGCCGGCTGGACATGGAGGACGGCGGGGACACCCCGGATGGCCGGGATGCATCGGAGTCCGAGAAAACCGACGCCGGACTCGAAATGGCCCAATCCATCCTGAGCAAGTTCTCAATGAAAAGCTTCTTTGGCCTCTCGAGTAAACTGGACTCCGGGAAGCTGGAGGAGGAAGATGCGGTGCTGAAGGCGTTCCGCAGTTTAAGCGTCGGGGACCCTTTGCCCCGACGGGAGGAGCCAGACCTGGACCCCCGGGAGCTGGAGTTGGAGACCCCCGGGCCTCCTGAGCCGGGGAATGATGCGCTGACCAGGACCTCAGAGACCGAGGCTGAGCCTGGGATGGGGATGGAGGGAAGTGAAGGCACTGAGGAGCTGGGGGCTTCCCTCCCGGACCAAGAAACACTTCCACTCTCCATTCTGAGCGCCAGCGGAGAGGATGACATTTTGGTTCAGGGGACCCTGGTGAACATCACCCGGGACTCGGACTCCGAGGATGGTGACGGGGAACCAGAAGAGCCCCCCAGTGCTGCTGTATCTGAGCCCACTCAGGGGTCCACAGAGGAGCCAGGACACTGTCTGGGCCAGGATGCCGTTGGGGACTGGGACGGTGCTCAGCAGTCTGCAGAAGGGCCTCAGAGGACATCACCCGAGGGCAGGAGCGAGCCGGGGCGCACGGAGCGCGACCCTGGCCAGGATCCTGTAGGAGAAGCTTCGCCAGTGGCCAGAGTGGGAACAGACCCGACCCTGAGTGGCAGTGCCAAGGAGAACGCGGCTTGTCCCAAGGAAGGCCCCGGAGAGAAGTCATTCCAGCTCCCGGCCTTCTTCAGTGGGCTCCGAGTGTTGAAGAAGGGGGCGCTGGCCGAGGGAGGAGAGTCCATCACCGAAATCAAACCCAAGGATGGAGACCTGGCTCTGCTCAGGTTGACCCAGCCGGTGCAGAAGTCCTTGGGGCAGGCTGGGCCGCAGAGCGTGAAGCCTGGGGAGCCGAGAGCAGCTGACCCGAAGGCCCCTCCCACTCTCCTGGAGCAGCTCTCGCAGCTGCTCAACCTGGACATGCCCAAATCCCAACTCAAGGCAGAGGACCCTGAGCCGGACCCAGGAGAGGAGATGGGCTGCGGGGTGGCCAAGGGGAGCCAAGGTGGCCCCCCGGAAGCCCAGGCCCAGGATGACGAAGTCAAGCCAAAGCCCCCGGAGTCTGCCCTGGAGGCCTTTAAAGCCTTGTTCATCCGTCCCCCCAAAAAGGGGACCACCGCAGATGCCTCTGAGCTGGAAGCCCTCAAGCGCAAGATGAAGCACGAGAAGGAGTCCCTGCGAGCCGTGTTTGAGCCGTCCAAGGGGAGGCCCACCGACGGCCCCTGTGATTCCAGAAGTGTATGTAGCATTGGTTTTTGCGCTTTGTCATAGAACGCGAATCTGTAATTTCTTTTAGGTGTCCTGTCAAAACGAATGCGGACTACCTGTTAGTATAGGGATTTTTTTTTTCTCTTCAAAGATGATTAGAATGGAATTAAATTGTCCTTTAAGGATGCTGGAGTTTGACAGCGTGTTCTGGGTTGGTACAAGGTGGGGGGGACGTTGGCAAAGGCCTGTTGGGGGCGGGGAGTGGGGGTGGGGGAGGCAAGGGAGGCTGGCGCTCTGTTTAAACATTAACAGTAAATGTTCTTGTGAAAGGTAAGCAGCATGTGAAAGTAATGCAGTTATGGATGTAGAGTCCAGATTTCCTCACTACTTAATTATGCCTCCGTGGAAAGTCAATTCTTCCTTTGAAAGTTGACCATTTGACGAAATAAGTGTGTGTGGTGTGATGGAAATGTTCTGTGTAGGTTATAGGTTGCACTGATTGAGATTTAGAATGAGACCTGGGCATTATTTCTCTCTGCCAGTTACTTCAGGGTGACCTTGATTATCTCTGAGCACCTATCTTATCAGCAAAATACAGAAAATAACACACTCATCTTACATGGGTAAGATGAAATGAAGTTAGCACATGCTAACTATCTAAAGTCATGAAAGCTGCTATTAAAAGAAAAAGACAATCAATTTAGGTAATTTATGAAAATTGGCAGAAATCTACCCACTAGATCATAAGTTTCATAAAGACAACACACAGAATTGAATTGCTTGGCTCAGATTGACACAGCATTCATTTATCCCACTATTGATTTAATCAGTTAAAATACTACTATGAAAAAGATATTTAAGAAACAATTATCTTGAGTTGTTGTAGTTGAAAACTAAGCACAATATAACCTTATACTAAAGACATCTCTTTAAAGTTAATGTAATACAAATTTCATTTCATTTTAAAGTTAAGGAAAAATGCATTAGTTCAGAGTACTTGGAGAAGCTCACCTTTTGTACTTAAGAGACATCAGGTTCATCTCTGGCCTATAGCTAACGTTCATGGAAAATACCAAGCCAATCTATCATGAATAACTCTAGAGTTGCTTGGATATGTGTATAAACATTCCTTTTAAGGTATCTGATTGTAGTACATTAGTATCTCTATATTCAGCTGAAAGCACACTTGATTTTATAATAGGCTTAGGATAAAAGAAAAATAATCTACTAAGGCTTGTATTATATTGGGCATTGGATTTTCATTCAATTTCATGGGCTTTTAAATTTTCACCCCAACTGATCACTTTACACCAAAAATAATCTCACTGTAATGAAGAGTTTCAATTACAGCAAATGAGAGCAATGTGCATCTGGCTATTAAAATTAATCTTAGAGTCAACATGTTTGTTTTCCAGATCACATTTCATTTAACTTACTCTTTTCTTTGCTCATTTTTTCAGCAGTTCGACCACAGCCCCACTGAGCAGGATGACAGGACTCCTGGCAGACTCCAAGCTGTCTGGCCACCCCCAAAGACAAAAGACACAGAAGAAAAAGTGGGATTGAAGTACACAGAAGCAGGTAATAGGAAAAGAAGCTAGGTCCCCAGGAATGAATTTTTTTTTTTTCACTGTCCCCAGAAATGACTGTTACTGCTGTGGCCTTTAGTTCCAGTTCATTAGACTCTCAGAATTTTTTGTTTGTCTCACTATAAAATGTCATGCTGGAAGCTTTTCTTTCTGCTTCTGCAGTTAAAGTGAACCCGTGTATGTTTATCATTAATGAATATTTTAGAGATGAAAGGTGAATGCAGTGGAATGCAAGTTGGGGGTGGGGTGCAGGTGCGCATGTGAAGTAGTAGAAGAATCTTTGGGGAACTAAGGAAGAAGATAGATTACAAACTCCTCAGGAAACAGGTGGTTGGCCCTCATATTATGTTAGGGGAGCTGCCTGGGTTGCTATAGAGGGAGAGTATGATTCTCTGGAGCTGTAATCTGATTTGCTATTTGTCTGAGTAATGCTTTTGAGCTACAGAAACCTTGTACAGAATGAATGTACAGACACCATATCAGTTACTCTTTCCCTTTTCTTCTTCTTTTTTTAAGACAAAGCTTTATTTAATGCATGACCAATTTTAAAGTAATCTAACTCTCTGGAAACCTTCCCAGGAGGCTTTCTTGAATATATTTAAAATGAGTGGTAATGGTGATCTAGATTGTTCTACCCTTTAAGTGAAAGGTTCACATGACATTAAGGAAAAAAATTAGAAATGGGATTTTTTTAAATGTGTAGGTGAGTGTCTATATCAGGTATATATTGATATTTGAAGATTACCTATACTGGCTTATCTTTTGCTGGTTGTTTAGGTATGTGTGTATATTAAGATCTACCTGTTAATAGAAAAATACTTCTTTCATTTCCTACTCATTAATAAAACACAAAAACCAAAATTTGGGTAATTGAACAGTGAATGCATGGGTTTTTAGCAGGTTCTTACAATGATACTTACGTGACTGAAAATATGTGGGCATATGAATCTCAAGTTCTGCAAACTGATTACTCTTAACTTCCACTTATGCAATTACAAAGTTGTTATGTTTTCATAACAAGACATAACTTCTTCATACTGGTCTTTTCTGCAGTCCCCGACCTAAAGGATGAAAGCGGGCTGGAGCTTTCATCGTTTATAGATAATACAGCAGGTAGGGTGCTTGCCTTGCACAAGGTTAACTGGGCTTGATCCCTATTACCCCATATGGTCCTCTGAGCTGGTCAGGAGCTATCCCTGAGTGCAGAGCTAGGAGTAAGTCCTGAGCACTTCTAAGTGCAGGGGTTGGGGCCCAAAGCCAAAAAAAAAAAAAAAAAAAAGAAAGGTATCACATTCTTACTAAAATGTACTTTCGGTGTTTCAGTCTTTTTTTTGCCTACATCTGACTTTCCAAAATTGGAATTCTTGTGATTGCACTATTAAACCATCTACCAAGTTATTTTTGTCACAGTCTGGCACAGTTTAGACTAGAGTTTCTCAACCAGGGGCCATATAGCTCCCCTGTGGGTCCCCAGCATATTTTAAGGGTGCCAAAGGTAAAAAATCATGTAAGTCAAGGGCTATAGCATAAAAGCAGCGAGACAACTGTTAGGATAGTGAACAAAGGAAGGAGATAAAGTCAGAAGGGGGTCACAGTTGGAAAAAAAGTTGAAAAGCAATGGTTTAAACATGTAAAGGATTGACATTTGTTCTAACAAAAAACTAGAATCCTATTCTTCAGTGTCCATTGATGATCTCAGTCTCATTTCTACCAGCTTATCAAGGTGGTCAGTCATCCTTATAAAATGCTACAAGTGATTTTAAAATTCACTTTTGGTAATATTTGGGGGCATTTTGTCCTTTAGAAACTTCTATTTGCTTTTGTTGTCTTTCATTTTCAGAAGCTCAGAGGTTGGAAGGATCATCGATAACTTCCTAGCCTGTTTGTTGGTTGGTTAGTTATTGAGTGTTTATGCCAAGGGGTACTGGAGCGATAGTATAGTGGGTAGGGTGGTTTGCCTTGCTTGCGGCCGACCCAGGTGCCATTCCTCTGTCCCTCTCGGAGAGTCCAGCAAGCTACCGAGAGTATCCCGCCTGCACGGCAGAGCCTGGCATGCTACCTATGGCGTATTCGATATGCCAAAAACAGTAACAAGTCTCACAATGGAGATGTTACTGGTGCCAGCTCAAGCAAATTGATGAACAGTGGGATGACAGTACTACAGTGCTATGCCAGGGAATGGGGCCCAGGACACCCACATGCATGGCATATGCTCTTCTGCTGTGCCAGATCCTCAATTCTTGTTTCAGTCTGTTTGTAAAAAATGAAATGTGTTCTTGGTGTTGTGCTGTTCCAGTCTTGGGAGCAGGATGTGTACTGTGACTGTGCTTTGTGTTGGGTTGACTTAACTTGGACGTGTGAGGGATAAAATACCCTATACGTGTTGGAGACTTATTTTGTTCACCCCGACACTGAGGCAAATATGTGGTTACTTTGTCAATGGTTATTGTTAATTTTGAGAAAGGTAACATTTACCAGGTGACTGTCTTAAACTGCTGTTTAGAATGCAAAATCTTCTTAAGTATTTGGTTTCTAATTTAACACATCTAACAGTATTCCTATTGGTTTTCCTGCCCCACGGGAAAATTTGCCACTCTAGGCACTAAAGAGAGAAACTAGTTTCAAGATTCTTCAAGATGTTTTAGTTCATCTATTGTGGTGGGGGGTGGCTTTGCCCAGCAGTGTTGGGGATTGTACCAGCAGTGCTGGGGGAACCATGTCATGCCAGGGATTGAACTAGAGATCACTGCAAAGCAAGCACATCCCAGAACTCACCTAATTTTTTTTTTATTGAATCACTGTGAGATATAGTTACAAGTTTTCATGTTTGATTACAATCATACAATGATCAAATACCCATCCCTCCACCAGTGCACATCCCCTACCACCAATCTCCTCCAATGTGCACCCCCTTTCTCACCCTCCCTTTGCCTCCATGGCAGACAATTTCTCCCATACTCTCTCTCTACTTTTGGGCATTATAGTTTGCAATACAGATACTGAGAGATTATCATGTTTGGTCCTTTATCTACTTTCAGCACACATCTCCCATCTGGATTCTTCCAACCATCATTTTCTTAGACTCACCTAAGTTTTTACAACTTAAGTGTTCTTTATTTGAGTATTTCATGTATTCATTTAGTAAAATCGAAAGACAAGGATTAACTTAACTTTGATGACTCAGGGAACTGGAATGCGTGGTTTGTATGCGAGAAACCTTGGTTCAGTCCCCGGCATCACAAGGTAGCCCCCAAATATATTGATAAATATAAATGGAAATTCAAGATTGTAACTTCCATAGTTCAGTTGTGTTCTTGGGATCTGTTCTGTGGACATCCCTCCCCGGTCCTCAGAGTTGGGAAGGAGTTAGTGTTTTTCATCTTGATGTCACTCTGTCCTTTCACCGCCATTCATCACTTCATGCTTGCTACTATTTGGATTTCCCTCCATTCAGAGTTTAGCACTTTTGTTTTTGTTTGGGGGCCAGTCCTAGCTGTGCTCAGGTGTCACTCCTGGCAAGGCTCTGGGGACCGTATATACTGTCTGGGATCAAACCTGGGTCGGCTGCATGCATGTCTTACTTGCTGTACTATCTTTTAGCCCCCACCAGAGTTTAGCTTTTAAACGTCTTTTTCTGAGGATCTGAAAGACCACATCATACTGAAAGCTCACATTTGTTCAAAGAAGAAAAGAAAGATCTAATATTAAAGAGAAGTTGTGATCTCTTGGCTCCTAGAAACCTAAACCTCCTCTCTGAGGGAAGCTCACCACTGTTGACTGCTGCCAGGAATGCTCTCTCCTGCTCCTTGCAGTTCCTGGGAACACACATAGCTGCTCACACAGTTACTGCTCCCTTGGCCACCAAGCCTGGTGCTTCCCACTAGGCCCTCCCTTGCTATTCTGATGACATTGCTCACCATCAAGGGTACTTTCTTGGCTGAACTGTGAGCTTCTGGAGTCCTGTTGGTGTGCAGCTGATGGAAGCCATGCCCCCACACTCCCCTACCCCACACGGACTGTCACTCAAGGAGCTGCCTCAGGATCTAGAGTTGACCTCTGCTACTCAAGGAATAGCCCTCTGCACTAGACCTGAATTGCTTTGCTCTAATGAGAGAATTGCTTTCTGTTGTCTCTTTTGCTCTGCTTCAAGTTTGAGATAAACTTGGGATAAACCATACATTGTTGTTGATTCATTTCTGTCCTGTATTTAAAATGGCTCACAAGCAATTTTGTTTGGAGAGAACGTTTTCCATTTCTCCCCCTAGAATTGGGCTGGGAACTATCAGAGCGATACATTACAGGCTCTTCTGAGACTTCTTTCCTCTGAAAGTAAGCAGCGGCTTACTAGTGAGACAAACTTGTGAAATGGCCTTGCTTTATTCTGGAGGAATCTTTTCATGGGCTTTTCACATTCTTAAGCTAAATCAATTCATGGTGACTCTGTGACACTTTCCTTGCAGACATCTGCATGTGATAAATCGACTAGCTTGGGAAGCTGGGATAAAAAACCCAGTCACAGCCAAGTGAAGAGAAGTCATGTTGTGGTGAAATACTAGGGGACATAAAAAATGCTTTTCTTGAGATTTAATGTCGCAAAAGCAGTTTGTCTCTTCTGAAACAGATAACCAGACTTCTCTTCCACTCTTCTAAATATGTCTTTCTCTGTGTGTGATGAGCTCTTATAAGAATTAGTAACTTGTCCCAAGTCTTAAAACTGAAAATCTTCTGTATGTTCTAGGCATGACAGAATCACAAAATAATACTGTTTTATATTTTACTCTTTTTATCTCAAACTCAAAAGATTTCGAAGGCACTTTATGATACTTTTCCTTTTGCTATGGTGATATAAATGCGCTTAGCCACAACTATTATCATTTTGGGTAACTACATATGACTGCATTCACCAGGGTCTGTGAGGAGAAGTCAAGTGACACTCAGATTGTGTGATCTGGTTGAGAGATTATTAATCTGTTTAGCTAATAAACCTAAGGGTTTAAGAAAAGCAGGACCAGACAGAGCAGGACTCTGGGGTTAGAAAATAATTTTTAGGGGCTGGAGCAGTAGCACATTGGGTAAGGTGTTTGCTTTGCATGCCGCTGACCCAGGTTCGATTCCCAGCATCCCATATGGTCCCCTGAGTCAGAGGACCATATGGGACTTCCTGAGTGCAGAGCCAGGAGTAATTCCTGTGCATGACTGGGTGTGACCCCAAAAACAAAACAAAAAAAAAACAAAAAAAAAAAAAGAAAGAAAGAAAAAAAAGAATAATTTTTACAGGGGCCAGAGAGATTGTACAGCAGGTAGCCTTGTTTGCGCCCAACCTGGATTTGATCCCTGGCATCCCTGAGCTCTGCTAGAAGTAATTCCTGAGTGAAGATCCAGAAGAAACACCTGAGCATCATTGAGTGTGATCCAAAAAGAAAAAAAAAATACAGCCCTAAACCTGAAAGAGCATGGGCCAGAGAAACCCCAGAACTTGAGAGAGAAGCTGGGTTGTGTGGAGAGTGAGTGGCCCAACAAGAGGGCAGGGTACAGGGTTGCAGAGGACCTGAGGCCTGACAGGGAAGAAGCTTCGGGATAATTGTCCTGTACCTGTCTGTGCTCTGCTCTTGTGAGCTTCACTTCCCTTGGTCGTGGGCAAAGAGGACAGGACCAGGAGCCACTTTAAACTGTCTCTTAAGGACCAAATCAGAGAGAGAGCAGGAGGATGCATCTGGATAGGCAGATGGAAGGTATTCATCACTGCTTGTGGCAAAGGAGCTAGTAGGCTGCAGGTGAAGATGTTTCTAAGCCTTCCATCTGTACGAAGAGCTGGCACACACTTCCCTCATCACACCTGAACACACAGGCTTCTGAGACATGGTCTAAGGACAGCTGCTTTTCATCAGCCCCTGGAGGGTTTTGCTTTCCATTCCAGTCAGTCCTGGAAGTATAATGGCCACTATTCAGAGCCTTGCTCTAGGACGCTGACTGCTGCTTCACGTGGAGCTTTGTTCAATGTGCCCTGGAAATCTTCCGTGAGCTTTAGATGTTTCCTGTAGTACAAAAAAAGATGACCAATTGGGAAAAATTCAGGAATGTCACAAAGCCAAAGAAACTCTATGATTCATTCTCAAGGAAGCCATTGTCAACGTTTTGAATTATGCCTCTCTGAATCCAATACTTCTTATTTTTTTCCACGCTGTGCTGTGCTGGACCATTTTTCTCATTGGAGAATTTGAACTATCTGGAAGTGATTTGCTCACCATTTTAACAATGATTAATCATTTTTTACAAACGATTTTTAATTTTGAGGATTAAAAATACATAGGATTAAAAGTATATAAACTTTTCAAGTAGTCATATTATCAGGTCTGCCTTCATTTTATTGTACAAGTTTTCTTTAGACATAACCTTGAGATAGAGGAGGTGTGATGCATATTCCAAATTTTCTTGAGTGATTTCTTTTTACTTCTTCCTTTCATCTTTCCCTTTTATGTCAAAATTCCATTTTAGTGACTGGCGTTAGGTAGAGATCTAAGAAAATTTTTTTCAAGTTGTTATTTTAAATTTTTTGTTTTTTGTTGTTTTGTTTTGAGACCACACCGAACAGTGCTCAGGGTTTACTTCTGGGTCAGGGGTGATTCTTGATTCCTGGCAGAGCTTGAAGACCATGTTTGGTGCCAGGGAATGAACCCAGACCTGTCGCATATAAGACAAACACTATACCTGCTGTACTATCTCTTTAGCAACTTAAGTCGCTTTTGTTATAGTAAACTTTTGCAGTGCTTTTTCTTCTCTGCTAAGTTGGGAATTACTGGGAAACTTTCTTTTTGTGTTTTATTTTTTTTCTAGCATCATAATTATTGCAGCATTGTAATTTCTGACTTTAAGTTCTTGTGAATACTTAAAAAATAATAGCTTTTGATTTTCTTTGTTAATTCTTTCATGAAAATAAATTTTGCTTGGTTATATTTCAAAAGTTTACAAATCAATTTGATGGTGAGATTGAGGATTTAGATCTTTAAAATGCTTACGATTTCTACCCAGGAACACATCTTATATAAAAAGGATTAATTTTTCTTTATTAATTTTAAAGAGCAGTTGAGTATAAGTGAGTATATGGTAAATGTAAATGTACACACAGGTGTATATGGCCTCATATATCTTTTAAGTGTATTCTTAGACATCATATTTTAAAAAGTAAATATGTGATAAGACTTTGTTATAGCTGTTCTGCCCATACCTGTACGAATTTCCTGTTCATATCTTATTTTGTAGTGTGATGGGTGGTCTAAAATGTCATTATTAAGAGCTGTGTTAGTATGTTGTACACCTCAAGATCCCAAGTGGAAATGAAGTTAATGTTTGAGAGATTAGATGGTAACATGTGGGGGTCAGAGAGATAGTTCAGCATGCTGGACACATACATTGGAGGTGAGTGGCCTGCGTTTGATCCCCAGAAACTGTATGCTCCTCTGGAATCCACTGGGTATGGTCCAAACACCCAAATCTAAAATGATACCAACTGAGGAAATTGAATAAGGGAGGGAAAAAATGTGCAAAAGAGAAAAGCACTCATTTTCCGTAACAAAATTATGGGTGTTGGTTTGATTTCTCTGCCACTGTACATCTGGCAAAGGTCTTCTCTCTACTGGCTGCCCCTTAGGTGGCTTGGACCCTGCAAGTATATGGACCTCTTTGCTTGAGAGTGAGTTTTGTAATTTGCAAAAAACAAAAAAAAAAGGTGCTAGTGAGAGGCATCACAGTGATTATGAGTGATAAGCTGACATACGTGGGATGTCTCTAAGGATTTCCATCACTGAGAACTAACTTGCAAACATTCACATTGAGATGATTTTTGTTCTTCAGTTTGTTTTTTGTTTGATGATTGTACTTGAGGTCACGTGTTTACAATAATGTTAATGTCTGTTGTTTTGGTGTACTTTGTTACCATGCCTCACCACCACCAAAGTGCCAAGATCGTCCGTCACTTCCCCTCTAATGCTTCCAGTCCATCTCACCATTTACCCTGACCAATGTCCCCTTACTAGGTATTCTCAGGGGCTTGCTATCATTGGACGCATTCTGTTCCTTGGTTTGTCTCTCTGTAGGCCACAAATGAATGCAATCATTTGATATTTTACCTTGTCCCTCTGATTTATTTCACTTAACATGATACTTCCATTTAACATGATACTGGGAAATAATCCACCCCTTAGTTTTCTAAATATCCTTCTACTTTATGGTTTGTTTCTCATTTGGGTTTCCTTGGTTATAAAGTGATGGTTTCCACCCTTCTCCGTGAGTCAGACATCCTTGCCTCGCCAGCCAGGAGGAGCTATAAATATCTTAGAATATTTTATTGGCCTACTGTACTTTATTTCAGTTTGTCTATTCAGAATTAGCAGGCAGCACTGAAAATGAATGCATTTTCCTTTAAAGTCTGTGTCAAGACAAATTATGCCATGTCATCTTTTATCATTTACTCAATGGTTTTCTTCATTGTATCTTTTACAAGCCTTTGTAATCTGTTACTTTCTTTGTGTGGACTGATGACAGTAGCCTAGAAATTAGAGTAAAGACCAGGAAAACCTGGCCTTTTAATTAATTATTTTTTTATTAGAGGATCACTGTGATGTACAGTTACAAACTTATGAACTTTTGTGTTTGCATTTCACTCATACAGTGATTATTTACACATCCCTCCACCAGTGCCCACTCACCTCCACCAATGATCCCAGTATCCCTCTCGCGACCCCCACCCCATCCCCCACCACCCCACCCTGCCTTTGTGGCAGGGCATTCCCTTTGTTCTCTCTCCTTTTGGGTGTTGTAGTTTGCAATAGAGGTATTGAGTGGCCTTCATGTTTGGTCTGTAGTCTACTTATAGTTTGCATCTTCCAACCCGATTGGGTCCTTCTAACATCCTCTACTTGGTGTTCCCTTCTCTATCTGAGCTGCCTTTCCCCCCAGCATGTGAGGAAAACCTGAATTTTGTGGATATAGGAAGAAGAATGAATTCTGGGGGTCTGAGGGTGAGGCGTGCATGTATTAGCTTCCACTTACTATATATCTGAGAGCTGGAGGGAGGAGGGCTATGTCCCGAACACAAACGGGCTAATGCTTGAGGTTAAGCAGAGGAAATCTCAAAATGTCTACTAGTGTCTCAGGATACATATCATTATTTAAGAAAATATTAATGAAGTTCTTGAGAGTTGAAGCAAGAGGTTAAAATTTAGAATCTGAAGTTTAAAATTTAAGTTTTAGTAATTTGGAGCCAAAAGCCTCTTAAAATTTAATTGGTTCTTCCTGCTCATCCTATTAGAGACGAGAGCCTGATTTAGTACTTAAAACTTGCTAAAGAAGACAAAGAGCTGAAGTTGGAGTTTGAAGAGAAATGGTAGAAGCTTTGATCTAAGGCTGGGTTAAAGTGTGACACATTATATTTTGTTCATATGACTCATTTAAAAGACCCATTAAGGGAAACCTATAAGGACAGGAATGTTTAAGAATTATGTTGGTTATAAAAAACTTACAGGGATCAATCAAAATAGTAAAGCAAGCATATGAGTAGCATAGTAATTCACCAGATACCAGCATACAAATTGGCTGGCTCATTTCATATGGCTTCCTGCCCTCCTTAAATAAAAAACAGAAAGGGGAGCAGAATGGCAGTATTTTACTTAGTGTTATTGAGATTTAGTCCATTTAAAGCAAATTTTAAAAAATGCTTCTGTTTTCAGATATGGACAAAGCTTAGGTGGGCACACCCAGTTATCATATATGTCTGTTAAACCTCAGTTTGTGTATTGAAATCCATGATGCATACTTATTTATTTTCAGGAAGCACACAAATGTATTTCAGTATTTGCTTATTTCAGTAGTTTTTCTGGGGTCTTAAGAATTTTTTTTTTTTTATTGAATCACCATGTGGAAAGTTACAAAGTTCTCAGGCTTATGTCTCAGTTATACAATATTCAAACACTCATCCCTTCACCAGTGTCCATATTCCACCACCAAAAACCCCAAGATACCTCCCGCCCCCACCCTCCCACCCCAAACTGCATAACTATGAATTTCACTTCATTTTCTCTTTACCTTGATTGCATTCCATATTTCAACACAAAACTCACTATTGTTGTTGGAGTTTCCCCCCAAGAAAGACAGCCCTACTACCAAGGAAGCATTTGATAATTAGTTTTCCATTGCTTAGAATGAAGAGATATGTAGCCTTACTGCTCCAAGTACATAACTCTTTTTTTTTTCCTTTTTCCTTTTCCTTTTTTTCCCCCCTCATCCCCCTTTTTGCACCTCATAGTATGGTGGACGCCATGCCGCGTTTCTCCCCGAAAATGGGAAACAACTGGGAAAGAGGGATATTTCCTCTTCTCGGCTGGCGTGGGGCTGTTGCTTAGTTCACAGTCTAGAGAAATTGCTGCTACTTTGATTACCTTCAATATTTCAACAAAAAACTCACTGTTATTATTTGGAGTTTCCCCCCAAAATCAGACCTGCTAAAAAGGAACTGTTTCACATTGCTGACAATTAAGAGATGTTAAGTCTTAAAAACCATGCAATTTTGGACTTCTGTATAAAGTCCAGGGAAAATTCTGCCAGAAATTGCATAGCCCATCTCACAGTCCCAGTGCATTGCTGTAAGAAGCTGTGCTGGATGCCAAAATGTGTTAGAAGGTCTCTGGAATCAAAGTCTTTAGGCGCAGAGAGCCCATATCGCTCTCAGCAGCTCTGGATTTATCTGGGCCGAGGGCGTACCGGTAACACCCACTTCCCATGATTACCTAGGAGCCCCAACGTATAAAAACCGTATACCTCCGGGTTAAGAGTCTTAGAAGGTGGCTCTCACCATGTGGATATTGCTGCCGCCGCCATTTTCTGTGCAGAAAAATGGTGGAGAGGAAAGATCCATCCCCGGGAAGTGTGGAGTTGTACCCCAGCTCACAGTCCCAGTGCATTGCTGTAAGAAGCTGCGCTAGATGCCAAAATGGGTTAGAAGGTCTCTGAATCAAAGTCTTTAGGTGCAGAGGGTCCCTGGGGTCTTAAGAAATATTGGGGCTGGAGTGATAGTACAGCAGGTAGGGTGTTTGCCTTGCACGTGGCCAACCTGGATTTGATTCTCAGCATCCCATATGGTCCCCCAAGCACTGCGAGGAGTAATTTCTGAGTGCAAAGCCAGGAGCAACGCCTGTGCATTGCCGGGTGTGACCCAAGAAGAAAAAAAAGAAAAAAAACACTCAAATTCATCTTGAAGCTTATTTTAATTAGCTGAGAATAAAGCATGTCCTAGTATGTACCACATTTTCACAAATGACCTGTCACTGTCATTTCATCCTATTTTGCTCATAGATTTGCTCGAGCAGGCACCAGTAATGTCTCCATTGTGAGACTTGTTATTACTGTTTTTGGCATATCAAATATGCAGGAGAAATACTCTCGTGTGGGAGAGATACTCTCAGTAGCTTGCCAGGAGAGAGGCGAAGGAACCGAACCTGGGTCTGCCGCCTGCAAGGCGAATGCCCCACCCGCTTTGTTGTTGCTCCAGTCAATCACAAATACCACCCTGCAATATATTCCTTCTTGAAATCTCTACTGAGGGTGTCCCTGTTCTCTTTTTCTTCTTCAAATCTCCACCTGTTGCTGACTGTGTTCACTGTTCTTTCTCTGAAACCTCTGAAACCAACCTCTGAACATCCCAGCATCAGCTCCCCCCTGGACTCCCCCCCACACACCGATTCCCACATCCTCTTTTTGTGCAGTTCTGTTTACAGGATACCCATGAACAACTCAAGAAGCAGGTGTGCCAATTCCAAAGGATTACAATTGTAATAACTTCTGTATCTGCGTTTAGTTAATATTGTGAGTGTAGGTCTCAATGATTGAAAACAAACAAAACCTCACATGTGGTGCATCTGATCTGTTAAGCCCTTGTCTCTCTTTAGTTCCCATTCCTCTCCCTGAGTGTGTTCACAGCCCACTTCCTCAGCAAAGAAAGGGTATTGCATTCATTTATTCACATTTCTTCCCACAAAGAGCAGATGGCAAGTGCTAAAGATTTTTTTCATGTTCTTTAGAAATTACTAAAGCTACGAGCTACAAAATCACTAAACAAAGTTTTTTATATTTAGACCACCTTTCAGTTGTATGTCTTTGCAATTAATATGGTTTTGAAGTTATTTTATTATCTGGTTATTCAAACCATCTCAATTCCCCTCAGTTATTTTTTACCCCCTCTAAATTTTGTTTGGGTAGTTGTGTATATATTGTGGGTAGTTGACTAGTATATATGAACTTGAAAGTCAGTTTCTAAAGATCTGTGAAATTACTCCCTTAGGATTTTGATTAAAGTTACATTAAATTTATATATCAATGTAAATGAGCACTATAATACAGAATTTTTCTTTTTTAAAAAAGCTTTTGGTAAAATTTTACTTATATACTTATATATTAAATATATTTTTATATAAAATATAAAAATTTATATACCAATGTAAATGAGCATAATAATACAGAATTTTTAACTTTTGGTAAAATTTTTATTAAGATACAAATTTCTAATTTTTTTCAAAAACAGTTATAAAGTTTTAAATGCACTGTTACAAAGATCCAATCAAAAACAAAATGAAATTTTTTGTGACTAAAACTCATTTCTTTGTTTACTACATCTATGTTAAATGCATAGATTATACTTTTTTATACTGGTTATACCAAGTTATTAGAACACTCTTTTATAGTTTTTTTAATTTTTATTTTTTATTGAATCACCCTGAGATACAGTTGCAAAGCTTTCATGTTTGAGTTTCAGTTATACAATGATCAAACACCCATCCCTCCAACAGTACACATTCTCCACCACCAGTGTCCCCAGTATCCCCCCCCCCATCTACCTATCTAAATACTCCCCCTGCCTCTATGGCAGACAATTTCCCCCATACTCTCTCTCTACTTTTAGGGATTATGGTTTACAATACAGATACTGAGAGGCTATCACGTTTGGTCCCTTATCTACTTTCAGCACAAATCTCCCAACCCGAACGATCCCTCCAAACATCATTGACTTAGTGATTCCTTAGCTATTCCAGCTGCCTTCTCCCCCAGCTCGAGTGAGTTTGGCTTCCAACCATGGAGCAGTATTCCTGGCCCTTGTCTCTACTGTCCTTGGGTGTCAGTCTCATATTATAATACAGAGTTTTTCCATCTAAAAATAGAATTTATATCAACCTAGTTAGGATTTTTTCATGTTTTTCAATAAAGTTGTATGACTATTTTTTCTAGCTTGTGTATATTTAAATTTATTTTTGCAAATTTGATTTTAAATGGGATTTTTCCTATTGTTCTTTTAATTGGTTTAGTTGTTATAAGCTTGTTCTATGGTTATAAATAGTAGATCTTCACCTATTTCTACTAATTCTGACATAATTTACATCAATTCTACTAGCCCTTTAGCTATGAGTTTTGGATTTTTTTGGAGGGCAAATAATGGCAATTTGTTGTATTATCATAAAAGATAATAATACAACATTATGCTTATCATAAAAACCATTTCATAAACTTTGTTATTTTAAAATTTTTGCTTATTATTGTTACTGCTGTGGGGCAGTTGGATCTCAATGAGGCATTATGCATGCAAGAAGTTCAGTGCTGTACCACTGAACCACATCCCAGGCCCATAAACTTTATTTTTATTTTATTTATTTTTTTAATTTTTATATTTATTTATGTTTTAATTGAATCACCGTGAGAAAAGTTACAAAGCTTTCAGGTTTAAGTCTCAGTCATACAATTATCAAACACCCATCTCTTCACCAGTGCACATGTTCCACCACTAAGAACCCCAGTATACCCCCAAATCCTGCCCAACCCACCCGCCTGTGTGGCTGATGATTTTCACTTTAATTTCTCTTTACTTTGATTACATTCAGTATTTCTTTTTTTTTAAATTTATTTTTTAATAAGTGAATCACTGTGAGGGTACAGTTACAGATTTATACATTTTTGTGTTCATGTTTCCCTCATACAAAGTTCAAGAACCCATCCCTTCACCAGTGCCCATTCTCCACCACAAATAAACCCAGCATCCCTCCTACCCTGTCTAATCCCATCTCCCCACCCACCCCACCCTGTCTCTGTGGCAGGGTATTCCATTTTGTTCTCTCTCTCTAATTAGGTGTTGTGGTTTGCAATAGAGATGTTGAGTGGCCATTGTGTTCAGTCTCTAGTCTACATTCAGCACGCATCACCCTTCCCCACATGGCTTCCAACCACATTTTACTTGGTGTTCCCTTCTCTATCTGAGTTGCCCTCTCCCCAAAATGTGAGGCCAGCTTCCAAGCCATGGAGTCAACCTCCTGGTACTTATTTCTACTATTGTTGGGTGTTAGTCTCCTACTCTGTTATTCTATATTCCACAGATGAGTGCGATCTTTCTATGTCTGTCTCTCTCTTTCTGACTCATTTCACTTAGCATGATACTTTCCATGCTGATCCACTTATATGCAAAGTTCATGACCTCATTTTTTCTAACAGCTGCATAGTATTCCATTGTATAGATGTACCAAAGTTTCTTCAACCAGTCATCTGTTCTAGGGCACTCGGGTCTTTTCCAGATTCTGGCTATTGTAAACAGTGTTGCGATGAACATATAAGTGCAGATGTCATTTCGACTATACTTTTTTGCTTCTCTGGGACATATTCCCAGCAGTGGTATTTCTGGGTCAAACGGGAGCTCAATTTCTAATTTTTTGAGAATCGTCCATATTGTTTTCCAAAAGGGCTGAACCAGTCGGCATTCCCACCAGCAGTGTAGAAGGGTCCCTTTCTCCCCACATCCTCTCCAACAGCAGTTGCTTTTGTTCTTTTGGATGTGTGCTAGTCTCTGTGGTGTGAGGTGGTATTTCATGGTTGTTTTGATCTGCATCTCCCTGATGATTAGTGATGTAGAACACTTTTTCATGTGCGTTTTGGCCATTCGTATCTCTTCCTTGGGAAAGTTTCTGTTCATTTCTTCCCTGCATTTTCAGTATTTGAACAGAAAAGTCCCTATTATTAGTTGGAATTTTCCTCCAACAATTAGATCTACCAAAAAGGCATCATTTGATAATATGTCTTCCATTGCTGAGAATGAAGAGCATATGAGGTCACTTAAGAGCTGTTGAGGCTGCGCGGTTTTGGATTTCTAGTATTTTAGTAATTAAGTCCAGAGAAATTTCTGCCAGAAGTTGGATTGCTGCAAGCTCATACCTCTGATAGTGGGTTCTAAAAGATGGTGGTTGCCATGCTGCCAGGGAAAGGAAAGGCCGAGAGAGAAAAATCTTTCCCCTCCCAGGGCAGCATGGGGCTGTAGTTTAGTTCACAGTCTAGAGACATTTCTGCAGGAAGCCGCTGGGTGCCAAAAGTAGTTAGTGGGCCTTCGGGATCAGGCCGCTTGGTGCTCGTCTGGGTGGAAAGCCATAAACTTTATTTTTAATTGGAGTAAAAATGTAAAATTTACCATCTGAACCATTCTTATAAATTTTTGTCACTTGATTTTTGTCAAAAGTATTTTCCCCATGTGTGCATGTAATGGTTTATATAAAAGGCACCGAGATATTAACCACTTCCAAGCACGGCTCACTAGTTTTACATATATATATCTCAAGAATTTTTCATTTGTGAAATTAAAACTATACCCACTAAGACACAGTTCTACGACCACTGTTCCACAAACCGGTGCTAGTCCACAGGTGTAGAAAGGTTGAAAACCACTGGTCTACCCTCTTGGTTGTAGCTGCTAATCTCTGGTCCAATCAGTATTCAAGACAGGTCTCTTTCAGCCCTGTCACTGTCACTGTTGTCCTGTTGTTCATCGATTTGCTGGAGCCGGCACCATTAACACCTCCATTGCGAGACTTGTTACTCTTTTTGGCATATCGAATATGCCACGGGTAGCTTGCCAGGCTCTGCCGAGCGGGCGAGATACTCTCAGTAGCTTGCTGGGCTCTCCGAGAGGGTGGAGGAATCAAACCCAGGTCATCCGCGTGTAAGGAAAATGCCCTACCCACTGTGCTATTGGCTCCAGCCCATAGCCACAGATGGAAAAAAGGTTTAAGAGTGCTGCACTTAACAGGTCTCCAATTCTAAGTTCCACACTTCAGCAACTTTTATTCTGCTTTCTGTTGCTGCAATTTTGACTATTCCAGGTATTGTATGATTCCACTTCTATGAAGTCTTAGTCCCTTTGTGATTGGCTTGTTTTACTTGGCCCAATGTTCTTAGGATTCATCTGTGTTGTAGCATTGTAAATCCCTTCCTTTCTAAGGTGAATAATATTTCACTGTATGTGCTGACCACACACTTTATCCATGCCTATGACAATGGACATTACTTTCATTTTTTAATTTATTGTAAATACACGGCTGTTATGAACACAGGTGTACAAATATTTTCCTGAAACCATGCTTTCACTTTTATTTTGGTGTATACCGGAAAATAGGATTGTTGAAACAAATCATATGTATTTCTATTTTTAATTTGGACTGAAGGTGGTGGAAATCTCCCAAACAGTGTTCAGGCAACCTGTGTGTGACTCACTTCCAGTGATACTTGGTCAACCAGGTCAGAGATTCTATGCTAAGGCCTAGTGATGCAACAGTAAGAATAAATGGTGCTTGGGATCGAACCTGGGACCTTGTATATATGCAACACATATACCTCTGACCCCTAAGCCATCTTTCCTTCCTTCTATTTTAAGGTTTCAGTTTCTTGACATCCTCAAAACCACTTGTTATTTTCCTCTTTGTTTTGCAAATAGTAATCATCTATTTGCAAAACATAGTCATCTATTTGAAAAAAACATCTATTTGCAAAAACATCTATTTGCAATATTCTGTGAAGGAGTATCTCATTATGGTTTTAATTTGCATTTTTTAATGATTAGTGATATTTAGAAATTTCTCTAAATATGTTGTAGAATTTGAATATAAGCACGAGAAAGGACTGAAATTGAAGTCCTTTGTCTATTTAAAAATCTGGCTTTAACATTAGAAAAATGAAACAAAAATTTTTCCTAATAATCTTTTTAACTAGTCCTTTTCTCCTTAGGATCTACAAATAGAGCTGGAGAGGTAGTGAAGAATAGATACATTTATTTTATTCTTGAGTTTATAGACTGCTTTCCAATGCTTTCCAGTTAGTGCTAGAAAGCTCAGTGATTTTTTTTTCCGGCAATATATGTACCTATATTAATGGCCATCATTAAAGAACTTAATTTGTTGTTAGTAATAAAATCTTTGATCTGTTAATGTTGAACCATCTCTACATTAAGATCAATCCTTTTTGATCTTGATTAGATGGTAAATGTGATTTGTTGATTTTCAGCTCACTTAATTTTATTATTATATTTGCTTTGTTTGGGGATCACACCCAGCAGTGCTCAGGGCTTACTCCTGGTGGGTTGGGGTATGAGATGAGGTGCCGGGGATCAGCTGTGAGTGAGGCAAGACCCCTACCTGCTGTTCTATTTCTTATACTATTCCAATATTCTGTCCATTTTAAATAAGGAAAAATCTGAATTCCAAACTGTCAACTTTGTGGATTTGAGATAAGGGAAGTTAAAGTAACTATGGAGACTATTTTCTGTATGTTAAATAACGGTATTCAGCTCTCTCTTGAATGTACAGTGTAGAGTGCAGTGCAGAGTCATCAGGCCCATCTAGAGTAATTAGTACAGAGTTCCCCAGCCTGGAAAACGGCAGGCTGGAGAAGTCAGATGTAGGCCAGGTAGACCAAACATGCTAATGAGAGGTGGAACAGGCCCTGTTTGAAGAATTGCCAAATACTTTATCATGACTGATAAGGAACCAGGGAAAGAGCATGGGGGAGTTTTCTGCCTGTACACTTGGAGGAGGCTGGGTGCTTGGAGGAGAGAGATTACAGGGCATGCTATGGTATGGACCTCGGGTGGAGACAGCTTTGCAGAGTTTTGAATAGGGGAGTAATAGGAATTTGTAAGATTGCTCAGAGTAGTGAGAATATCTGGGAGAGGAGTGGCTTCTGGGGGAAATCTGGGAGGGGAGTGGCTTCTGGGAGCCTGACTTCTTTTTTTTTCTTCTTGGGTCATACCTGGTGATGCACAGGGGTTATTCCTGGCTGTGCACTCAGGAATTACTCCTGATAGTGCTCAGGGGACCATATGGGATGCTGGGAATCAAACCCGGGTTGGCCACGTGCAGGGCAAATGCCCTACCCACTGTACTTTCGCTCCAGCCCCAGAGCCTAACTTCTTATAACTTTTCAAATATATTTGAAAATTATTTTCAAATTCAAATTAAAATTATTTTCAGAATGATTTTTAAATGGCTTACTGTCAGTAAATATTTGATTTTTATGCTTAACTTACATAGTTCTGTAACCCGGTCCCATTAAAAAATGTCTCAGGTGGAAAGATCACAGTGGAAAACATTTAAACTGTAGTCTAGGGACTGGAGGGGTAGTAGAAAGGTTAAGGCATATGCCTTGCATGCTGCCAGCCCATGGGCCCAAGTAGGTTTGGTCCCTGGTCCCACATGGCCTCCTGAACATTGCTGGGTGCAGCCCGGAGGCCCCCATGGCAGAGTTTGAATAGCCATTTGGCAAATCACACCATTTGCATGTGTATTCAACTGTAGCCTGGTTGGCTAAAAATAGCCAGAAGGCGCCCACAGGTCTCTCTGGATAAGTGGTAGAGGCAATCATGATTTGTGTTTTCTTGTTACAACAATCTTTGTTTCTGAGGGTGAGTGATTGTGGGATAAGAGTTAATAAAATTCACTATGTACTCTGGGCTTTATTTGAGGCGATGGCGTATGCTTCTTCTCTTGGTAAACCAGTTGCTGGAGCTGTCAGAGATTGAAACAGAAAATCATTTGAATTTTAACCTTTACCCCGTTGCAAGCATGAAATGAACTTAATAGTGTTATGTATTATGTTTATTGTGTTTCTGGATTGTGCAATCTGGCATTCTATAATCTTTATATGGCTGTAGGCCAGGGTAAAGAAGAAAAATTTCATGCACTGACAACTAAAACAGACAAAAACAAATGTAGATCGCATTTTATTTAGTATGTACAATTTTTTTTTTTTTTTTGCCTTTTGGGTCACACCCAGCGATGCATAGGGGTCACTCCTGGCTCTGCACTCAGGAATTACCCCTGGCGGTGCTCAGGGGACCATATGGGATGCTGGGAATTGAACCCGGGTCAGCCGCATGCAAGGCAAACGCCCTACCTGATGTGCTATTGCTCCAGCCCCAAGTATGTACAATTTATAAAATTATAGTGTTTCAGCTACTGCTTTGACTGGGAAGAAATTTTTGGTGGACTGCCAGGTAATTTCCATGTTCCAAAATAGGTCTGTGGACCACAGTTTAAAGAACAGGGCCATAATTCATGTCTAAAAGATGTATTCTGGGCTAGAATTATAGTACAGCATGTAGAGCACTTACCTTGCATGTGGCCAACCTGGGTTTAATCCCCAGCATTCCATATGGTTCTTCAAACCCACCAAGAGTGATTCCTGAGCATAGAGCTAGGAGTTGGCTCTCAGCACTGCCAGGTGTGGCCTCAAAACCAAAAATAAATAAATAAATACAAAATACATGTTCTTTTCTGCTGCATTGCCAGACATGAACTTACACAAAAAGTTCTTTACTTTTTTTTTTATTTTTTTTTATAATTAGTTTATTTTTAATTAGAGAGTCATCGTGAGGGTACAGTTACAGATCCATACATCTTTATGCTCATGCTTCCCCCATATAAAGTTCAATAACCCATCCCTTCACCAGTGCCCATTCTCCACCACCCGTAAACCCAACATCCCTCCCCCCCTCCCCAGACCCGTCTCCCCCTACCCCACCCTGCCACTATGGCAGGGAATTCCCTTTTGTTCTCTCTCTCTGATTAGGTGTTGTGGTTTGCAGTAGAGGTGTTGAGTGGCCATTGTGTTCAGTCTCTAGTCTGTATTCCGCCCGCCTCACCCTTCCCACACATGACCTCCAACCACATTTTACTTGGTGGTCCCTTCCCTGAGTTACCCAGAATGAGAGACCAGCCTCCAAGCCATGGAAACAATCTCCTGGTTCTTATTTCTACTATTCTTGGGTGTTAGTCTTATAGTCTATTATTCTATATTCCACAGATGAGTGCAATCTTTCTATGTCTGTCTCTCTCTTTCTGACTCATTTCACTTAGCATGATACTTTCCATGTTGATCCACTTATATGCAAACGTCATGACCTCATTTTTTCTAACAGCTGCATAGTATTCCTTTGTATAGATGTACCAGAGTTTCTTCAACCAGTCATCTGTTCTAGGGCACTCGGGTTTTTTCCAGATTCTGGCTATTGTAAACAGTGCTGCGGTGAACATATAAGTGCATATGTCACTTCGACTATACTTTTTGGCTTTTCTGGGATATATTCCCAGCAGTGGTATTGCTGGGTCAAATGGGAGCTCAACCTCTAGTTTTTTGAGAATCGTCCATACTGTTTTCCAAAAGGGCTGAACTAGCCGGCATTCCCACCAGCAGTGTAGAAGGGTCCCTTTCTCCCCACATCCTCTCCAACAGCGGTTGCTACAAAAAGTTCTTTAAAATTAATTCACCTAAATGAAGATTTTGTAGCATTTCTCTAATGTTGAGCAATATTGTAGTTGCGACATTAAGACAAAATAACACACTGCTATTCCATCAGGGTGATAAACTATGATGATGAACTATGCTATGATGAACCACATTCTTTTTTTAAAAACACATCAACAGCCTGGAAAATAGAAATCATTCTTGCCACTTCAGGGACTGGAGTGATAGCACAGTGGATACGGTATTTGCCTTGCCCACAAACAACCTAGATTCGATTCCTCCGTCCCTCTCGGAGAGCCTAACAAGCTACTGAGAGTATTCTGCCTGCACGGCATAGCCTGGCAAGCTACCCGATGTGTATTCCATATGCCAAAAACAGTAACAGCAAGTCTCACAATGGAGACCTTACTGGTGCCTGCTCAAACAAATCGAAGAAAAACAGGACGACGGTGCTACAGTGCTATCTGCCACTTTATCTTTCAGATTCTATCATCTTCCCCCAGCTCCAGCCCTGCTTCCTGTGCAAAAGTCTTTGACCATGTTACCCTTCTATGAGACACTCTAGACTCATTTGCTAGCAGGTGCTGCCAAGGATGTTCTTCATGTTGAATTTTTTACCTTAAATTTTATGCATATTTTATGTACTTTTTTTTTTTTTACATTCCTTCGTCCCTCTCGGAGAGCCTGGAAAGCTATGGAGAGTATCCCTCCCACATGGCAGAGCCTGGCAAGCTACCCATGGCGTATTTAATATGCCAAGAGCAGTAACAACAAGTCTCACAATGGAGATGTTACTGGTGCCCGCTCGAGCAAATCGATGAACAAGAGGAGGACAGTAGTACAGTGCTTCATGTACTTTTTATCTCCCAGTTTAGTTGCTCTCCATTTTCTGGTGATGGTAGTGGGGGTGGGGGGGATAGAGTGCGGAGCCTGCTATAATATAGGTGTCTAAGTGTGGGATCTATGAATCTGTCTTTTTTGCTTGTTTGTTTTTGATTTTTACCAACTCTTGGCATTGCCCAGGGGCTACTCCTGTGTTTGGGAATCACTCCTGATAGTGATCTGCTCACCTGTGGAATTCTGGGGATTGAACTGGGGTTGGTTGTGTTGAAGGCTAGTGCCTTACCTGCTGTACTATCTCTCTGGCCCTGAATCTGCCTTTATAACAAGATGTTCACTTATTAGAGATCTGTGTGTATCAGCATTGCTCATATCGAGAATACAGAAGGATGGAAGAATGGATAATTTTGAGCAGATTACTTTCCATATTTGGCTTCCACTAACACTTTTTTTTTCTTTTTTCTAGTATTTTCTTTTTCTGTACAAAAAATACAATATAGGGGCTGGAGTGATAGCACAGTGGGCCTTTCACATGGCCAACCCAGGTTTGATTTCCAGCATCCCATATGGTCCCCTGAGCACCGCCAGGAGTGGTTCCTGAGTGCAGAGCCAGAAGTAACCCCTGTGCATCGCCAGGTGTGACCCCAAAAAGCAAAAAAAAAAAAAAAAAAGAAAAAATGCAATATAATCAAATATTAAAAATTATTTGTTTGGATTAAATTTTTTTTTTAGGTTTCTTTAGGTTCAGACTCCAGTCACTGTCATCCTGTTGCTCATCAATTTGTTCTAGCAGGCTCCAGTAATGTCTCTCATCATGAGACTTATTGTTACTGTTTCTGGCATATTGAATATGCCACGGGTAGCTTGCCAGGCTCTGCTGTGCGGTCGTGATTCTCTCGGTAGCTTGCTGGGCTCTTCAAGAGGGTTGGAGGAATCGAACACGGGTTGGCCACGTGAAAGGCGAACACCCTACTGCTTTGCTATCGCTCCAGCCCAACTAGACTCCTAATGACCTTTATTTTTTATTTTTTTGCTTTTTGGGTCACACCTGGTGATGCATAGAGGTTACTCCTGGCTCACGCAGTCAGGAATTACTCCTGGTGGTGTTCAGGAGACCATATGGGATGCTGGGAATTGAACTGGGGTAGGTCTCGTGCAAGGCTAAGCCCTTCCCTCTGTGCTATCACTCCAGCCCCTCCTGTCACTGTCACTGTCATCCCGTTGCTCATCGATTCATTCGAGCGGGCACCAGTGATGTCTCTCATTGAGAGATTTATTGTTACTGTTTTTGGCATATCCAGTACACACAGGTAGCTTGCCAGGCTCTGCCGTGCAGGTTCCATACTCTCGGTAGCTTGCCGGGCTCTCCGAAAGGGGCGGAGGAATCGAACACGGGTCAGCCCCATGAAAGGCAAACACCCAATAGCTGTGCTACCGCTCCAGCCCCCAGCCCCTCCTAATGACCCTTAATTAGCTTTATTTCTGACCTTGCTCCACTAGTATCCTTAACTAATTTATGAAGTAAGTGTCATCTAACAAGGTAGTAACAAAGGTCCAAAGACAATGTAGTAGGAGAACTGATCCAAACAATTGAACTGGTGGGGAGTCGGCATCCTTAGGGGAAGGAGATGGGTATACAGGTGATGGGTATGGTGTTAGAATTTTGTGCATGGGAAATCATTCTTAAAAGTATCGGAAAACAGAGAATCTCAATAAAAAATAAAACAGATAACAAAAGCAAACAAAAAAAGTATCACCATTTCATATCTTTCTTTACCTTATTCAGGTTTAAAGATCTCCAGGATTGGCCCAGGTTAATAGTACAGCAGGGAGGGCACTTTGCTTTGCATGTGTCCAACCAAGATTTGATCCCTGATATCCAGTATGGTGCCCTGAGCATGCTAAGAGTAACCACTGAGCAACAGTAGATATGGCCTCAAACCCATTAAATAAAAAAGGAAAAAGCAACAAAACTCCAGGATGTTAAGGAGAGGACAATTCCACAACTCCAAATAATGGTGTTGGGGAAGGCTTACTTACTAAAGACACACACACACATACACACCACACATACACACACACACACACACACACACACACACACACACACTCTCTGTCCATTCCAATAGCTTTTAAAAACGATTACACTTTAATGCACTATTGTTTAAGAGTAGGTACTAATAAAAATTGATAGTTCAGCGTAGAAGGCAAGCTGAAACTGAAGCCCTGCTGATCACAGGACATTGAGAATTTATATTTTAGTAATTCTATTTCATTGAAATCATGAAAGAATATATAATAAGCATCCAAACAAAACTGTGTTACTTTTGGATCATTCTATGAAAAAATGACCTGCTATAAAAAACAAAGGAAGCACATAAAATTTATAAATGTTAATGCACTGTTTTTTCAGCCTTTTCAAATGGATCATGCTACGTGCTGCTCAGACAGTAGTTGAAAGATTCATTAATTACATTCAAAAAAGTGATGCATTCGTTTTAAATTGGTAATATTCATTAATTCCTCTGAATTTGCAACTCTTTAATTGAAAAATTTAGGCATCTACTTATAAATGGGCTATATTGTGGAAACATTTTAGTAGTGTATTAAGCAAAGAGTTTGAAGAACTAATTTATACTTTGAAAAATGCTAACCTTAACCAGTGGTGAGCATGTCAAAACGGTCCTTTACTGAGTCTCTTCCAGGAATGATCATGCTCATGGTCATGGCTGACATTTAGTGTGTGGGCCAAAGCAAGTGAAGTCGCAGGTTCATTTCTACAAAAAAGTCAATATTGTTTATCTTTCCTGAGGGCATGGCAGAACTTTCACTGTGGCTTGCTGCCTGGTTTTCGGTGGCTATAACTGGAGCCTAAGGTTAGGAAGGACACAGCCAGCTTTTCAGGTAAGAGGCTGGTCAGAGAATTAGCTTTCTACCTTGTCTGCGAGTACAGTCAACTTGTCTTTATAAATTCTCAAAGAAGAAGTTGCAGAACTCTCTCCCCTCCACCTCTCACTTCTTATCGTCCTCACTTAAACTCAGAGCAGTGGTAGAATGATTAAAAAGATGTTTGCGCCAGGAGGGTGGGAAGCTCCAAGTCTCCACCAAGAACAAAGAGATTCTATACTTGGGAATTGTACAACTTCTGTGTTTGGGGTATGAGTTGATCTTCTTGAGACTGGTCTTGGGGAGAGCGAGAAAGGAACCAGCTATGTTTTTATTTTTTCTTAATTTTAATAAGGGTCAGAAATTAAATCAGTTATTGCAGAGTTCAAGGTCATTTCAGAAATACGTTAATGATTACAACCTTGACAGTGTGTATCGGATATAAGAAAGAAACTCTGGAAAATGCTAACAGTGGTTGTTTGTCTTTGGGGGTAGATTTTCCTTTGAGTCTATGTTCAATTCCTAAATAAAAATACGCTTATACTGCTTTTACAGTTTAGAAATCTTTTCTAAATTATTTGTGGAGAAGAAATACTGAACACTCATACATGCAGCAAATAGCAGGTCGGTTGTTTGTTCTACCAGAAGTTATTTCCATGTCTCATTGAGAATGGCTATAACTGTGAGAAAGGACAGTGTGTTTTATATCTGCCAAGTCCTACAAAATAAACAAGGAGTATTAAATAATCCAAGTTTAATTCTTGTTGTGTTGCCATGAGGTAGATAATTACCTATGCTTTATTGATGAGGTCACAACAGCTTAGGAAAGTTATGTGCTACCAGAGCTTTGCAAAGCTGATAAGGAGAAAAGCTACTGTTTGAACCCCAAGGTTGCAACCCCAAAATCTGTTTTTCAACAAAAAACTGACATGTAAGCTCACACCAGACTGTCTCTTTTTAGAATTAAAATGATGATATTTCTTAGAACTAAATGGGGGTTCACTTTGGGGTGAAGGGAAGGAAGATGAATATTGGTTATATGGAGATACTGAGAAAAAATTCTGCTCTCTGGGACTTGGATTCTGGACAGGTTGAGGACATAGCTATGAATATAGATAATAAAGCTATAAAGATAATTGTATAGTATATGACATGGTGATAGATGCTATGGAAAAGAAAAAGTTGCATAGGAAACATTAGTGATACTCTGATTTTGGAAGGGTTGGTACTATTTTAAACAGATGGTCAGGCCACAAGCTCATTTGAGAATGTGACATTTGAGCAAAAGAAAAGAGGTAAGGGGATGCTGGAAAAGGGAATAGCCAATGCAGAAGCTAAGCACAGACAGGGTGTGGTGTGGTTACCCATGAAAATACTTGAACAGGAAGCTGAAAGAGTTTAGAGAGGTGATGTAGAGTCAGAGCTTCTCAGTTGGGGTATAAGGATCTCTTAGTCCATAGTCTGAGTCCATGGATAGAATTCAGGCATCAGTTAATGGAATTGTGAACAAAAGATTTGGGGGAACAAATTTGGGGGTAAGTGAGTCTTTGCTTCTGAGTAGTAAAACAGTTTAATATGCATAAAAGTGTTAGCAGGCATCTGGTATCAGTAACAAGATGGCAAAGAGGGCTTCTGAGCCATAAAAGTTGGTGTTTAAAGCTGAAACTCTATGAAATGCTGGATGTTGATGGAGAAAGAACCAGGACTGATGCCAGAGAACTCTAACGGGAAGAGATCAAGGTAGAGAGAAGTTGGAAAAGCAAAATAAATACTAGTAAGTTGGCAAACTTGCTTGAAAAAACATGAGATTATGGAGTCCTGGATGCTAAATGAATTAATCCTCTGAAGAGTGAAGTAGGACTGAAAACTGACCATTGAGTTTAGAAGCATGAAGGATATTTGAGGGTCTGGGTGGGAGGGGAGTGGGGGAGATGTCTAATTTGGAGTAACTTTAAGACAGTGTCAATTGAGACATTATATAGGCAGTTTCGATGAGAAGTTTTTGGAAAAAGAACAAAACTGGGATAGTAGTTGATAGAACAAAAGGGATCAAAAGAAAGAGTTTGTTTAGTTTTAATCAAGATGGAGAAAAAAATCGCTTTTTTGTGTTAGAGAGATTTCCAGAGAAAGGAGAAATTTGGTGTAAGAAGTGGAAACAGAAAGTGGGAAATTTTGTTTAAGAAGAGGGTTGTTTTAGGGGCTGGAGCAATAGCACAACAGGTAGGGTGTTTGCCTTGCACACCGCTGACCCGGCTTTGATTCCCAGCATCCCATATGGTCCTCTGAGCACTGCCAGGGGTAATTTCTGAGTGCAGAACCAGGAGTAATCCCTGTGCATCGCCGGGTGTGGCCCAAAAAGCAAAAAAGAAAAGAAAAAAAAGAGTGTTGTTTTAATGTGATACAAGATAAAAGGAATGCAGATCATGTGTACTAGCAAAGGGGCTGGCTTTGATAGAAGTATGGGAAGTCGACTCTAGGACTAAATCCAGAGATAGAGAATATGGGTATCTATGCTGAGAGGTCCAAAGACGTAGCATTCTTCTGGCTACTTCAGTTTTGCTGGTGGAATAAAGGTGAAAGAATAATAGTAACTACTGAAAGTACATGTTATAGTTATATATGTGTCTGGTACTTTTTCAAGATTATTATGATACAACCAACTGTGAGGAATGAACCATCATTATCCATATTTACAGATGAGACAGACACAGAAGATGAAACAATTTCATCCACTCTTTGTGTCAGAGCAGGATTTGAACTAGGCATTCTGGATCCAAAATCTCCTTTTACAAATATAATTATACCAGTTGCCAAATTGATCTTTCTACAAGGTAGTACCCATTTTTCTTTCTTAACCAGCAATCTTTTGTGTCTTATAAAATAGAAGACTATAGTGTCTGCTTCTGAGGATTAGGGATCAGAGAAGTAACATAAGATGCTTAGCGTGGCACATCAATAGTCAATAAGTAGTCAATAAATGTCAACATTAGCAACAGTGGATTGAAGAGCTGGTATAAGAGGTAGTACACTTGCCTTGCATATGGCTGGCCCTAGTTTGATCCCAGCACTGCATGGTCTCCTGAGCATCAACCCCCATGGTCCATCCAACACTCCCCCCCCCCGCCTCCCCCCAAAAAACCTGAAAAAATGGCAATAGTTTTAGTAGTGATAGTATAACTGTATCACTGTTATCTTGTTGCTCATTGATTTGCTCGAGTGGGCACCAGTAATGTCTCCATTGTGACTGATTGTTACTGTTTTTGGCATATCGGATACGCCACGAGTAGCTTGCCAAGCTCTGCCGTGCGGGCGAGTTATTCTTGGCAGCTTGCTGGGCTCTCGGAGAGAGGCGGAGGAATCGAACCTGGGTTGGCTTCATGCAAAAAAAAAAAAAAAGCAACAGTTTTAGTAGTGATAGTAGCGATACTAGTTTGTATGTTGATAATAAGACTCTGCTCTCACCACTGTTAAACAGCACTGGATTTTATGATGTTAAATTAGTTTTCAAATACAAGGATAAAAAATGGCATCTCCTACTACTAGCAAGGTTGAACATTTGTTCATATGCTTATAGGGCCTGGAAAACAGTGACTCTGACTTTGTACATCATGACATCTTGTCACCCTGTAACTGAAGCAGTGATCTGTGAAGAGAATCTGATTTTTCCTAAACCCTGTCCTTATCAATAGCGGCTTGGAGAGCTAGTAGAAGAGGTAATACACTAGAGCTGTCCCTAGAGCTTACTTGGTGTGAGAACCAAGGGGAAAGGAGCACTCTGAGACTGTATAATCTGATACATCTGAATGCTCACTAAACAGTGCCTTCTCTGTGAATGTGGCTCCAGGAGTTGCCTCCATAGAAGGAAATACATATGACAAGTGGAGAAAGGGGAAGAGTATTGCTAAAGATGAATGGCTATAATACAAGCGAGGGGGTGAGATAGGGGGAAGTCTCTGGGGGGAAGTGGCTGTATAGGCATGAACTGGCCACTGATAACAGCTGCCACGGGCAATGCATTTCAGGAAACCACTAATTGGTGTGGGTTCTCCAGAGAGGACCAGGCTGGAGTCAGATCAGCCCTGTGGAATGTGAATCCTCTGGGAGTAGTCTATACTGCAGACTGCATCTGCAGTAGATGTTCTTCTGGCAAGGATGGTAGAAAGTTTAGGTTGGTGAATCATGGCTTTTTTTTTTTTTTTTGTCCTTATAGAGTATTTTTCTGAGCTGAGGGAGTATCATGGAAGCTTTGAGAGGAGATTTGAGAGGAGATTTTATATCCTGCCTTTCTGGGCTCATGTCCTAACTATTTTCTATATTATCTCTGTGAAAGTGGGCAAGTACAAAGTCTGTGTCTTGGGTTTTTTATTTTTATCTCTAATATGGGGGTGAAAATAATACCTCTTATATAAAGCAGTATTAAGACTTAATATTTCATCTAATGTACATTGTTCACATCTGACATTTGTTTTACAAGTGATACTTTATAATAGGAAACATTTCTTTTTTTCTTAGTTCTATGTGTCTTAGCATCAAAGGTGCCTTGGATTTGAGGAAATGTGTTTAGTAAGGCATTGACCATGTAGAAAGTGCTACACAAGGATCAGCATTTAGTTTTTGTTTTTTTTTTAATAAAAATTTTATTTTATTAAATCACCGTATGGAAGATTACAATGCTTTCAGACTTAGGTCTCAGTTATACAATGCTGAAACAACAATCCCTTCACCAGTGCCCATATACCGCCACCAAAAAAAAAAAACACACACAGTACACCTCCCATCCCGCCCCCCCCAACCCCCTACCTTGTAACTGATAAGTTTCATTTTACATTCTGTTTACTTTGGTTACATTCAATATTTCAACACAAACCTCACTATTGTTGTTAGGAGTACCCCACTAGATTCAGACCTACTGTGAAGACAAATAAGGTCTGCGGCCGCGCGGTTTTGAATTTCTGTACTTTGACACAAAGTCCAGGGAGATTTCTTCCAGATATTGGATCATTGCAGGCTTGAAAACCCAATCTGTGGTCGTCTTAATATGGCGGACACCGCGCCCTTCATCCCCGGAGAGAAAGAGGCGAGAGAGAGAAATACGTTTCCCCTCCAGGGCGGGCACGGGGCCGAGGCTTAGTTCTCAGGCTGGAGATATTCTGCGAGGAGTTGCCCATGCCGAAAGAGGTTTTCTTGGTCTGGAGTCATGCTTGTGCAGCTGCAGAGAGGCCGCACACGCGTGCGGCTCCCGGGATCACATCTCGGCGGTGGGGACGCATTTAGTTTTATAATCACAGCCGATCTTGCTGACACCATGAAACCCATAGAAAATATTTATTGGGGATGGAGAGATAGTATAGTGGATCGGGCACTTGCCTTGCATGCCATCAACACTGATTCCATGCCTGGCACCAACATTCCTGAATCCTCCAGGGGTGATCCCAGAGCACAGACAGGAATAAGCCCTAAGCACTAGCTGGATATGGCTCCCCCTCAAAAAAAAAATTAAAAAGAAATATATTCATTGCCTTGCACACAGCTGACCTGGGTTCGATTCCTCTGTCCCTCTCGGAGAGCCTGGCAAGCTACCTGTGGTGTATTCAGTATGCCAAAAACAGTAACAAGTCTCACAATGGAGACGTTACTGGTGCCCACTCGAGCAAATCGATGAACAACAGGATGACAGTGGTACAGTGACAGTGATATTCATTGCAACCCGTTTTTAATGGAAATTTTTTTGAGTGGGGCTTTTTGGGTCATACCCAGCGATGCACAGAGGTTACTCCTGGCTCATACACTCAGGAGTCACTCTTGGCAATGCTTGGGGGACCATATGGGATGCTGGGATTTGAACCGAGGTTGGCTGTGTGCAAGGCAAACTCTCTACTCTGTGCTGTCGCTCCAGCCCTTTAATGGGAATTCTTAAAAGCAAAATAAATACTAAAGAAAACTGACATAGACTCCTGTGATTTTCATCCTTTGGGATTGCAGGTAAGGAGTGTGTGACTTTCAAGGCTACTTAACCATTGTCTCAGTCATAACCTCTTTCCTATAGGGGCTACAAGGAGAACCCCCTCCATGTTCCAGCCTTTCCTCCGTTCCGGTGACATTCCTTTCCTTTGTAGTCATCTAATACTGTGTTTACACTGGGGCCACCTGTTTGCTCAAGAGAGCTTTCTTTCACATTGAAGTGATAAAACATCCCAGTTTCTGTCCACCCCTTTTATCATTCCAGCTTTCCTTCTAAAGTTCTCCAGAATGCCATGTCTTCCTCTGGTATTTGATTCCAAACATCTTTCTCTTTGTCTCTCATGTGGATCGTTCTTTCTCAGGGCACTGAGATTGTGTGATAGAGCCATGCCTCTGCCATATTCTTGACATTGTCTTCCATTTCCTTCCCACTGACCTTCGTCCTAGCTGGCTGACACGTCCCCAGCACTGGACACATCTAAGTGTGTGTCTCTTTTCACTGCAGAGTCTCAGCTTCTGAGAACCAGACAACACTAGGGTTGGGACACTGGGATTTGGGGTCTTTAATTACAAGATGGGAAGTGCTCCCTGCTGTCCATGGACCCTAATTGTGTGCCCGTACTTAGCAACAATATTTTAACAAGCATTTTCCACACCACTGAAAAAATTCTACTTCTTCGCCCATTCTCTTTAACTCTGAATTCTTGACCCTCAGTTAAAAGTCATAAAGGGCTTCAAAGTATGGTGGAAAATACATTAGGAGTCAGAAACCCGGACTCTGTGAAACAGCCATGTTTATTTTTTTTATATAGTCATAAAATGTGTTGTCATCTGCATATTGATCTGGGGCTCTCTGTCATAAAGCGAGTGAGTCATCTTATAGGATTATTTGTTTCTTCCTGCGTGTTTTGAGGGAGTGGCAGAGAGGGGTTGGGCTAAGTGACATATTGATATGTTGGGATTTTCAGCTTTACACTTTATGTGGATTATTATCAAAAGAGTTTTAATTTGTAGAGGACTTTTTCAGAAACTGCATCATTCTGTTTTTTAAAATATCATTTTGGGCTTTGGAGAGATTGTGAAGTAGGTACAGCACTTGCTTTGCATACAGCAAACTCAGGTTACATCCGTGGCACCAGATATGATCCCCTGAGCACCTCCAGGAGTGATCCCTGAACACCACTGTGTTCCAAAAGCTGAAAAATAATTTTTCAAAAATAAAAATCATTCTGTAGAGAAAATAGGAACATTCTCACTTGGGATGACCAAGTTATTTATTTACCATTTTGTTATTTTTAAACTTATGAATATGCTTTTCTGGAGTCAGGCTACCATTTTGTCAATAGTAGGAAATAAAACTTCAGGAATAGCTTGTTTCTTTGGGATAGTTTATCAAAACTCAGCCCTGAACCTCAGAATGAGGCTCTGGGAGAGGAAGAAGCCTGGGTTTTCTAACTGGATTGACTATAAAGTATCTGTAGGGGTGTGTGGGATTGTAAGACCTGCAGCATGGTGCTGGAATAAACTGAATTTGGCTATGAAACAAGCTGCTGATTGTCACTATTTGCCCAGAAAGGGTGCATTTCAGGGAATGTAAGTGTAAACTGGCAGGATCCCTTCAGATTTATAAAGTGGTGTGTTCCCCCAAATCATGTTTTTTCCCCCCTCCTTCCTTAACCCCCTCATCTGCCATCACTTCTATGTGTACCCAACATTTGAGCATTGTTTCTGGACGCTATAACTTCAGAGGAACTGCAGTAGGGCAAGGAAGGAGCCAATTGTTATATACTTAGTCTTGGTTCAATGTATAATTAACTTTTGTAGCCTCGGCAGGTTAGATTAGAGGAGAGCTTCACGTCAGCAATGAATGGGGGAGCCTTCTTGTCACTGGATTGGCGTGTCACTCTGGCGTCACCAGGCTACATTGTTTGGGAGCCACACTCACGCACGCAGGAGTGTATAGCCTTAGCTTGTTATCTGAATCATGAGGCGAACCATTGCAAATCCCAGGGCTCAACGTGCTTCTCATGCCAAGTAAATCTGGCTCGCATCCATGCGTCAGTAGCTTTAAACCTCCCCAAGGTGATTCTGATCTGGAGCCAAGCCTGGGAACTACAGGGCTTCATGGGGGGATTACACTGGTGGCTGATGAAAGGTTTTGCTTTCACAGGTGAGAGTGTCTCTTTGCAGATTTTAACCTCAGCAGCATGGTGGCCAAATCAGGTAATTGGTTGCATATGAGCGATGTTTCAGACGTGTGTTGTTATAACCACCGATCAATGACTGCATTTTGCCTGTGAACGGCTCCTCCACCTGCTGTGATCAGGGGCATTCCTGGTAGGGAGAGTGAGTGATGTGAGGTATCGTGTGCTTCCATGATACCCTGCTCATTGTGAAATCTGGATTATTGACTATCCCGTAATTTGTTTCAATGAGAAATTATCTGAAAAGTTTCCATTACTGGAGATAGAGGGACAAAAGTACAAATACTGTAGCACTGTAGCACTGTCATCCCATTGTTCATCGATTTGCTCGAGCGGGCACCAGTAACGTCTCCATTGTGAGACTTGTTGTTACTGTTTTTGGCATATCGAATACGCCACAGGTAGCTTGCCAGGCTCTGCCGTGTGGGCTACAAATACTACAAAGCAAAAACAATAATCTTTAGAAAATTTTAACAAGACCTTTTAAGCTGAAAAGTCTGGAACTGGAGATTCTGACTAAGTAAAAGATTCTGGTATGGTTTCCACCCGTGTATGGACCTAAGCCTCTAAACCTTCCTGGTCTCTTGAATATACCAGTAGTTCTCAACCTTTTCTCAACCGTGGACTCCTTCTGAACTTATTTCCTATAGTGCCCCCTGTCCTACTGACTGGTCCTCTGGATTTACGTTGTGGTGCTCTCCACTCAGATCTTATTTATTTATTTATTTATTTATTTATTTATTTATTTTTTCATTCATTCATTCATTCATTCACTCACTCATTTATTTATTTATTTATTTATTTATTTATTTATTTATTTATTTATTTATTGCTGTTTTGGGTTACACCCAGCGATGCACAGGGGTTAACTCCTGGCGGTGTTCGGGGGACCATGTAGGATGCTGGGAATCGAACCCGGGTCAGCCGCATGCAAGGCAAAAGCCCTGCCCACTGTGCTATTGATCCAACCCCTCCACTTAAACAATTTTGACATGTGACACCCCTTGTAATATCTTGGGGATTCACAGAGGATCATGGACCCCCTGGTTGAGAAATGGTGGTGTACAGTGTCTAGAAAGAATGCCTACAGATCTGAAGGTAAGTTTGCTGGATCAGGTAAAGGATGCTCAGTTAAATAGGAACGTCAGATAAACAGTGAATTGTTTAAGTATATCCCCAATACTACAGAAGACATTAATGCTGAAAAAGAATTGCTGCTGATCTGAAGTCCCTGTTTAATTGAGCATTCTATGCTTTAATTTCTTAATCTGATAATCCTGCAGAATTATAGTCTGAATTAGACTGGGCCCGAGCACTGACTCATTTACAAGTTCTTAAATTCTGAATGGTTAAAACCACGTGAGTGAAGCCCTTAGCTTTGTGGCCATCAGGCCTAGTGGTGGATGCAGTGTATTTTGCTGTGTCCTGGAGTATTTTTCCACCAGGTGGGAGACTCAAGTGTCTTGTCTCCCTTAGAAACCTGGGCAGGTGGCCTGGCTTCCCAGGTACTTGTCTGGCCTGCTTTACTAGAAAATTCCACTCCCATTCAAGTTAAAGCTGGCTGACTTTCACCTGCCTCCCCAGAGACTGACCTTCACCAGTCTGTCCTGAGCTTCGTTTTCTTGGTCTTACATAAAGGACTGTCATTTTTGGTTCAAAACACAAGTTAAAGAGCAGGGAACTTCTGTTCAAGTTTTCAGGCAGATCAGCGAATGCTTCCAGGCACCATGTGAAGGACGAGTTGCTTTGTCTTCCTAGCGCTTGCTTTATTTATGCTATTCCAGGCAGGCTCTCTCACAGACCATAAAATCTCTCACAGCTCAGTTGTGTGAAGAAAGAAGCTTATATCTGAAACTTTGACCATGTGTTTCCACTTGGTAAACAAGAGTCCTGAGTAGTTTTTAGATGATAAACAAAGAAGTAGATGGAGCAATGTATCAAGATTGCTCTCCTTAAAGATTTTGCCCTATTTTCTTCAGGCCCCTTTTGGAATCCCTCTTAACACATTGCTACTGTTGTGTCCCACCGGTGGCTGGCACTAGATGGAGCTTAATTTAGCAGATTGCAGCTCAGCATTGCTGTGTTAAGCTCGTCTCTCAGCTTGGTTCCCCAGCACTGATTGCTCTTCCCAGGTCTGTCTGGGGTTTTTCTTTTGCGGTGTTGGGGAAGCTGTTGTTTTTTGGAAGGGCATACCCGGCTGCTCTCTGGGATCCCTCCTGGCAGGCTCAGAGGACTATATGGGGTGCAGAGGATTGAACCTGGGTGTGCTGTGTGCAAGGCAAACATTCTACCTGCTGTGCCATTGCTCTGGCCCATGTTCTGCAGTATGAAGCATTAACCCTCGACAAGTGGTATCATAGCACAACAAACTCAGACAATTCATTGGTGTTAATCTTTGTTTCTTTCAGACTCATGCACTTCTCCAGTGCACTATCCAGACCTCCTTCATTGTAACATAGTGGGCAGTGGGTCTTCTGCATCTTCCTTTAGTTTTATGATTACTTTTCGAGTTTGCTGAACTGTCTTGATACATGTTCTGGATCTGATTCCTTTCTCTGCTAAATTCGCTGAGAGATTTATTTATTTATTTATTTATTTATTTATTTGTTTGTTTGTTTGTTTATTTATTTATTTATTGCAGCCACACTCAGTGATGCTCAGGGGTTACTCCTGGCTCTGCATTCAGAAATTACTCCTGGCAGTGCTTAGGGACTATATGGGATGCTGGGAATTGAACCCGGGTTGGCTGCATGCAAGGCAAATGCCCTACCCAGCCATGCTAACACTCCAGTCCCCTTAGGGGTCATTCCTATCAGGGCTTGGAGATTGAAACTGGGCTGGCCATATGCACTGTAAATGCCCTACCCAGCTGTGCTCCAGTCCCCTTAGGAGTCATTCCTATCATTCCTATCAGGGCCTGGGGGTTGAACCTGGGCTGGCCATATACATGGCAAATGCCTTGCTTCCTATGCTGTCACTCTAGCCAATTTACTCCTCCTCCTCTTTCTTATTTATTTGTGGAGGCCATGCCCAGTGATCCCCTGGGCTACATCTGGTGCTTCTAGAAGTATGTGTATGTGTGTGTGTGTGGGGGGGGGAGGGTTAGGTAGTGGTGTGCCAGGATTCTATCTTGCTTCTGTGTCCTCTACCATTTAGGCTACATATCCAGGTCCCCCAAAATAGTTCTAAAAATCAAGAATGAGGAGCCGGAAGTTAGCTAACTGAGCTGAACACAAATAGGCATATACAAGAGTCCCAGTTTTCAACATAAGCAACACCAGAAGTTTATCCCCCAAGCACTAGGCTGGGGGTAGCCTGGGCTCCCAAATGGCAAGGTGGGCACTTTTGCACTGAACCATCCCTGGGCTCTTGAATATTTTTCTTTAATCTGAATTTTAAAAAAAGAGTCTGTTCTTTCCCTACAACTTCAGTGCCATCTGAGATCACACATTTCGTTTCCATATGTGCAGACTCTATTTACAGCCTTTTCTGCTTTATTTCAGTGTCTGCTGTGTAATCCCTGTACTACTGCCAGGCTTTTAACAATTTTGCTTATCTTTGTCTGGTTCCAGGCTGAATTTTAAATTAATTATTCAGTGTTTCTCTGTTGTTCAGAAATCTTGCCAGGGTTTATCCAGCTTTTCATTTTAATGCAGGCTTTCCACATTTTTTAATAATTCTAAGTTTGGATGTTTGGGGGCTACACCCAACTGTACTTCTGACTCTGCACTCAGGGATCAATCCCTGGTGGTGCTGGGGGACCATTACGTGGTGCCTGGGATCAAATCTGGTATGGCTGCATGGAAGACAAGTGCCTTCACCCCTCTCGTATCTCTCTAGTTCAAATAATTATGATTTTTCTGATCACATTCTGTTTTGTTTTCACAATTTGCTGTTACCTGTCTTTTTTTTTTAATAATGCTTGTTTTTCTTTCCTCTGATTAAAGATTCTATATATGACAGAAATTTAAAATTTGTATTGTTACTTCATATTTTCATTTTGGAGTTTTCCATCTTTTTAAATATTTAGGTTTCTTTGTGTGTGTTTTAAGTTTGCTTTGAAGGTTCTGATACATAAATCCAATAAAATAACCTTTGCACTTGTCTATTTTGCAGTTGTCTCACCTGGTCCTTATGCGACATCTCCTCCCCCTACACACCACCATCCCTACCACACACCCAGACCAGCTGGGGCTCTTATAATGGCAGTGGGGGTTTCCAGACTGAAAAGGTGATATGGGTATTGCAGAAATGACTAGAGACCAGGCTGGTTAGGGTTTATCTAGCTCCGGAGAATTTCCTTTTTATGTAGGCATTAAAGCCGGATGTAGCCCCAAAACAACACCCTGTTTAAGCCGCAGAAAGCTCCTGAGAGCTACTCCTTGAAGTCCAGTTCCATGTGACATCCCTTTCTCCTCCTTTTTTCTAAAAGCAGCATTTCTTCCCCAAGGGGACCCCTTTCAGTCCTTGTCCTGCAGTAACGTGACCCACACTGTCCTGCCCAAAACTGGGGTATCAAGAGCCCAAAGCACCACCGGGTTCAATGTTCCCTTTCTCTTTTTTTCTGAGATGTCATTTTGTTTTCATACTCACCTGTGACTTTTCACTTGCTTTATATTTTAGATCTCACTGTTTTGCAGGCTTCGGAGGGAATGAGAAATTACAGGCCTAAAGTCTTTTTGGGTCACATAACTTTTTGAAAATATATCCCTTTTATTCTTAGTTATCTAGCAGATCTACCAATTCATCTTCCACAGGATGATGCTTTTCCTAGCTCTCCTCGCCTCACCTGTCCATCCCTACCAATTCTTCCCATGTTACTGTTCCACTTGGGAATATTGCTGCTGCCACCTAGTGGCCGATGTCAGTCCTTTCTGTTTTTGCCTAAATTATTATGCCTGTTCTGTGGTTCTTTATTATTTTATTATTATTTTTTTTTATTTTTTGCTTTTTGGGTCACACCCAGCAATGCTCAGGGGTTACTCCTGGCTCTGCACTCAGTAATTACACTTGGCAGTGCTTGTGGGACCATATAGGATGCTGAGAATCAAACTCGGGTGGGCCACGTGCAAGGCAAATGCTCTACCCACTGTGCTTTCATGCCATCCCCTGTTCTGTGGTTCTTAAAATGATAGAGATAGACAGGGGAATGAAACTTTTAAAAGCCTGTGCTCATGGGTTTCTAAACTTAGTTGAATTTCCATTTGAACAGAACAGAAAATAAGGCATGCTCTCCACAGATTGCCAATGAGAATTAGATTGAATGGCTATTTTCTCTGGGTTATACTATCCATCAAGTGATGGCTGAACACTTAGGGATCAAGGTGGAAGTCAAGAGACAGAGCCTGAATTTGCTGATCTTTGTACTATTTTACACTATTTTATGCCAGGATATGTTCTATTTTTTAAGCTCTTTATTACTTCTTTTGAGCATTAAAGGATATAAATAAGTGCATTCCTTCTACCTACTTATTCTCTTTCCCTAAGTCATAATCTGTCTATGTGGGTTGGTGAGACTCCATTCCAGTTACTTAAAGCCTCTAAAATAGTGTGAGCCTTCACATGGTAAACCTGACTATAAATGTTATTTATTCATTAACACTTGCTGCACTAATGCTGTGTAACAAGTCAAGCAAAGCCCAGTAGTTTTCATTAGCAAGTACTTATTGACATAGGTGTAAAGGCCAGCAGCACTTCTACTGACCTGGGTTGGACTCTTTTTCAATCTGTATGTACTGTGGATCAAGTACCATCTATAGTCAGGATTGAGGTCTGTACCAGGTACCTCTCTCTGGCATCCAGGGTGAGAAGTGGTGACCTAGGGTAGGTCTTTTTTAAAAATTATTATTTTTTAATTTTATTGAATCACTATGAGATAGTTACAAGCTTTCATGTTTGGGTTACAATCACACAATAATCAAACACCCATCCCTCCACCAGTGCACATTCCCCACCACCAATATCCCTGGTATACACCACCTTTCCCACCCTCCCCCCTGCCTCCATGGCAGACAATATTCCCCATACTCTCTCTCTACCTTGGGGCATTGTGGTTTGCAACACAGACACTGAGAGGTCATTATGTTTGTTTCATTATCTACTTTCAGCACACATCTCCCATCCCAACTGATTCCTCCAGCCATCATTTTCTTAGTGATCCCTTCTCTATTCCATCTGCCTTCTCCCCTCCACTCATTATGCAGGCTTCCAGCTATGGGGCAATCCTCCTGGCCCTTGTATCTACTGTCCTTGGGTGTCAGCCTTATGTTATGTTTTTCTATGCTTCACAGATGAGTGCAGTCTTTCTATGTCTGTCCCTCTCTTTCTGACTCATTTCACTTAGCATGATACTCTCCATGTCTATCCATTTATAAGCAAATTTCATGACTTCATCTCTCCTAACAGCTGTGTAGTATTCCATTATGTAGATGTACCAAAGTTTCTTTAAACAGTTATCTGTTCTAGGGCAAGTGGGTTGTTTCTAGATTTTGGCTATTGTGAACAGTGCTGCAATGAACATAAAGTTACAGATGTCATTTCTACTGTGCTTTTTTCCATTGTTGGGGTATATTCCCAGAAGTGGTATTGTGGGTCATATGGAAGCTCACTTTCTAGTTTTTGAAGGACTGTCCATATTGTTTTCCGGAAAGGCTGGACCAGTTGGCATTCCCACTAACAGTGAAAGAGCATCCATTTTCCCCCCACATCCATGCCAGCTACTGGTTGCTTTTGTTCTTTTGAATGTGTGCCAGTCTCTGTGATGTGAGATGATATCTCATTGTTGTTTTGATTTGCATCTCCCTGATGACTAGCAATGTGGAGCATTTTTTCATGTGCCTTTTGGCTGTTTGTATTTCTTTTTTTGGAGAAACTTCTGTTCATTTCTTCTCCCCGTTTTTAATGAGGTTGGAGTTTTTTTCTCATACAATTCTACTAGTGTCTTATATATCCTGGATATTAATCCCTTATCAGATGGGTATTGGGTAAATATTCTTTCCCATTCTGTGTGCTCTGTGTTTTGGTCACTGTTTCTTTTGAAGTGCAGAAACTTCTTAGTTTGATGCAGTCCCATTTGTTTATGTTTGCTTCCACTTGCATGGTCAGTGCTGTTTCGTCATTAAAGATGCTTTTGGCTTCAATATCATGGAGAGTTCTGCTTACATTTTCCTCTATGTACCTTACAGATTCATATCTGATATTGAGGTCTTTAATCCACTTTGATCTGACATTTGTGCCTCGCATTGGACAGAGGTCAGAGTTCATTTTTTTGCATGTAGCTATCCAGTTTTCCCAGCACCACTTGTTGAAGAGGCTTTCCTTGTTCCACTTCACATTTCTTGGTCCTTTGTCAAAGATTAAGGGGCCATATATTTGCGGGTCTGTGACAGGATATTCAATTTTGTTCCAATGGTCTGCAGGTCTGTTTCTAGTGCAATACCATGCTGTTTTAATTACTACTGCTTTGTAGTAGAGTTTGAAACTGGGGAAGGTGTTGCCACCCATCTTCTTTTTCCCAGGATTGCTTTATCTATTCATGGAGGTTTATTGTTTCATATAAATTTCAGGAGTGTTTTGTCTATTTCTTTGATAGGCACTGTGTTAAATTTGTATAGTGCTTTAGACAGTATTGCCATTTTGATGATGTTAATTCTCCCTATCCATGAGCAGGGGATGTGTCTCCATTTCCTAGTGTCCTCTTTCATTTCTTGAAGTGGTGTTTTGTAATTTTCCTTGTATAGGTCCTTCTTTCACCTCTTTGATTAAGCTGATTACAAGGTATTTGATTTTCTGAGGTACTATTGTGAATGGGATTGTTTTTTCAATGTCTCTTTCTTCCCTTTCATTATTTGTTTATAAGAAAGCCATGGACTTTTGGGTATTGATTTTGTAGCCTGCCACTTTACTATATCAACCTATTGTTTCTAGGAGCTTTTCTGTAAAGTCTTTAGGGTTTTCTAATTATAGTATCATATCATCTGCAAATAGTGATAACTTGACCTCTTCCTTTCCTATCTATATGCCCTTGATATCTTTTTCTTGTCTAACTGCTATGGCCAGGACTTCCAGTACCATATTGAATAGGAGTGGTGAAAGTGGGCAACCTTGTCTTGTGCCTGATCTTAGAAGGAAGGCTTTTAGTTTTTCCCCATTGAGAATGATACTTGCCTTGGGCCTTCAGTAGATGGCTTTGACTGTATTGAGGAAAGTTCCTTCGATGCCTATTTTGCTGCTGAAAGTTTTCATCATAAACGCGTGCTGGATCTTGTCAAATGCTTTCTCTGCATCTATTGATATGATCATATGGTTTTTATTATTTCTTTCATTGATATGATGAATTATGTTGATTGACTTGTCAATGTTAAACCATCCTTGCATTCCTGGGATGAATCCTACTTGGTCATGGTATGTGATCTTTTTGATGAGTCATTGGATTCTATTTGCTAATATTTTGTTGAGGATCTTTGGGTCTGAGTTCATTAGGGATATCGGTCTGTAATTCTCTTTCTTTGTGGTGTCTATGTCTGCTTTTGGTATCAGGGTGATATTTGCTTCATTGAAACTGTTTGGAAGTGTTTTTGATACTTTAATTTCCTGGAAAAGCTTAAAGAGGATTGGGAGTAAGTCCTCTTTAAAGGTTTGGAAGAATTCACTAGTGAATCCATCGGGGCCAGGACTATTATTCTTGGGGAGACTTTTTACTACGGTTTCAATTTCCTTGATGGTGATAGGTCTGTTCAGGTATTCCAGGTCTTCTTGGTTCAGCCTTGGGAGGCTATAGGAATCCAGGATTTTAGCCATTTCCTTGAGTTTTTCGTGTTTCGTGGCATAAAGATTCTCAAAGTAATCTCTGAGGATCCTTTGAATTTCTGTACTTTTTGTTGTAATGTCCCCTTTTTATTTCTGATTCAGTTTATTAGGGCTTTCTCTCCCCCTTTTTTTGTGAGTCTTGCTAGAGGTTTATCGATCTTGTTTATTTTCTCAAAGAACCAACTCTTGATTTTATTGATCTTTTGGATTGTTTTTTGGGTTTCCATCTCATTAATTTCTGCTCTGAGTTTTATTATTTCCTTCCTCCTGTTCCGATTGGGCTTATTTGTTGGTCATTCTCCAAGCTCTTAAGCTGTGAGGTTAGGTTACTTATGTGGGCTCGATCCTCCTTCCTGAGGAATGCTTGTAGAGCTATAAACTTTCCTCTTAACATAGCTTTTACTGTGTCCCATAAGTTTTGTTAAGTCCTGTCCCCATTTTCGTTCATTTCCAGGAATCTTTTGATTTCCTCTTTGATTTCCTTTCTAAGCCACTCGTTTTCCAGTAGTGAGCTGTTTAATTTCCAGGTGTTTGATTTTGTTTTCTCTTTGTGTGTGTGATTCATTTCTGATTGGAGTGCATCATGGTCTGAGATGATTGTTGATACAATCTATCTTCTTAATTTTATGGAGGTATGTTTTGTAGCTCAGCATGTGGTCTATCTTGAGAAAGTTCTATGCACACTTGAGAAGAATGTGTATTCAAATTTTTGAGGATGAAGCATCCTTTATATATCTACTAAGTCCGTTTCTTCCATTTCTTCCCTCAGATGAAGTATGTCCTTGCTAAGCTAGAGTCTGGTTGATCTATCAAGATGATAAAGCGGTATTGAAGTCTCCCACTAGTATTGTGTTGCTATTGATGTCTTTCTTCAAGTCTATGAGTAGTTGTTTTAAGTACTTTGCTGGTTCCTCATTAGGTGCATATATATATTTAGTATTGTACGTTCTTCCTGTTGTACAGATCCCTTTATCAATAAGAAATGACCTTCACTGTCTCTTGTTACCTTCTTCAGTCTGAAATCAATGTGGTCAGATACTAGGATGGCTACCCCAACATTTTTATGGGACTTGTTTGCCTGTAGGATTGTTTTCCAGCCTTTAAATTTGAGACTGTGTTTGCTCTGACTGTTGAGATGTGTTTCATGCAGGCAGCAGAATATTGGGTTCAATTTTCTAATCCATCCTGCCACTCTGTCTTTTAATTGGAGCATTTAGCCCATTGACGTTGAGAGAGATTAGTTATGGATTTTTGTCCCATTTTTCTGATGAAATTTGGTGTATTTGAGGGGCCTGTCTTGTCTTAAAGTAGCCCATTCAGTTGTTCTTGTAACCGTGATTTTGAGTCTATGAAGTTCCTGAGCTGTTGTTTATCTGTGAAACTGTGTTGTTCCTTCTGTTATGAATGAGAGTCTAGCCAGGTAAAGTATTTTTGGTGAGGCATTTATTTCATTGAGTTTTTTCACTATATCCCACCACTGTTTTGGGGCTATAAGGTATTCATCAGACAAGTCCGGCTGTGAATTTTTTTTAAGTTTTTATTGAATCACTATGTGAAAAGTTACAAAGCTTTCAGGCTTAAGTCTCAGTCATACAATGACCAAACACCCATCTTTTCACCAGTGCACATGTTCCACCACCAAGAACCCCAGTATACCTCCCATCCCACCCACCCCTTGCCTGTGTGGCTGATGTTTTTCACTTTACTTTCTCTTTACTTTGATTACATTCAATATTTCAACAGAAAACTCATTATTACTACTTGGAATTTTCCCCCAATAATCAGACCTGCTGAAAAGGCATCATTTGATAATTTGTTTTCCATTGCTGAGGATAAAGAGCATATGAGGTCGTGTGGTTTTGGATTTCTGGTATTTTAGTAATTAAGTCCAGAGAAATTCTGCCAGAAGTTGCATCATTGCAAGCTTGTGGCTCTGTTTAGTGGGTCTTATAAGATGGCAGTTGCCTCGTTGCCGGGGAAAGGAATGGCTGAGAGAGAAAATCCTTTCCCCTCTTCGGGCCACATGGGGCTATATCTTAGTTCACAGTCTAGAGGCATGTCTGCGAGAAGCTGCTGGGTACTGAAAGTAGTTAGTGGGCCTCCGGGACCATGAGCATTCAGGAACAGAAGAGCCATTCGTGTGCAGCCGCTCGGGGTCACTTTGGCTGTGAATCTTAAGCAGGCAATTACAGGCAATTTCTTTCTTTAATCTTGCTGCTTTGAGGTTTTTGTCTCTATCTAGGATTTTGGTCATTTTGATCAGGATGTGTCTTGGGGTGTTTTTATTTGGATTTCTTCTAGCTGGTACCCTTGGGGCCTCTGAATGTGGTCGCATGTTTTCTTCAGCTCTGGGAACATCGTAACAATGATGTCTTTGACAGTCTCTTCTTCATCAGGGTTTTCTTCCTGTCCCTCTGGAACTCCAATAATTCTTATATTACTCCTCTTGGTTTTATCACAATCTTCTCTTGCCATCTGTTCCCGGATTGTCAGTCTCTTTTCCATTTTCTGTTCATTTTCTCTGGACTTAGTCTTCGAGCTCACTGATTCTGTCCTCAGCAGTTGTTACTGTGCTGCTGAATTTTTAAATTCACCTACCAGGTTTTTCAGATCTGACATTTCCGTTTGTAATTTTGTTTGCATTTTCCGTATTTCTACCTTCAAATCCTCTTGTATTTTATTGGCATTGCTTTCCATTGTTTCTTTTAGCTCCCCAAACATCCTCAGTAGCTCCCTTCTAAATTCCCTGTCAGAGAGGTTATCTAGCACTTCATTGCTGTTGTGGTCTTCTAGGCTAGCCTCTTCAATAAGTAAGCTTGGTGGAGTTCTGCGTTGCTTTACCATTGTGACCTATGTGGTTTAGCCCTTCATAGTCACTGTTACTATTCCGCTTATGATGCAGTATTAATTGAGGTGGGCTTAATGAGTTATTGGCTAATGTGTTTCTGGTGGTTAAGCTAATCTAGTGAAAGTTCCAACTGAGAGGGTAACTTATGGTTCCTATGGGATATGGAGGGGGGAGAATAATGCGGCCGCAGCTCCGGGAAGGAGCCCTGACATGGGCCTATACCTGGATGGGATGAGCAAAGCGTGCCCAGAGTTGCCGCTTGGGGTGTGAGCACGGTGTGCCTCAGTTCCCATCCCCTGCAGTTCAAGGCTGCTCTGGGGTCTTGTTAGAGTCACGGCTCCGGGAAGGAGCCCTGACACAGGCCGATACCTGGATGGGATGAGCAGAGGGTGCCCAGAATGTTGCAGCTTGGGGTGCGCACGTGGTGTGCCTTCTACGGTAGGTCTTAAGGTCACAAAATAGCAGGAGTACAAAAGGCAAGCCAAACAGTGGAGCATATTTACATCCTCTTCTTACATCATGCCTATTTATATTCAACAATCAAAGCCAAACGCCTTGGCAGTGTCTTATACCTACCCCAAGCAAAAAGGGAGTAAAGGTATATTTGCAGAACAGTTTCTGCCTCTGCATAGAAAGTAATCAAATCAACTTCTTTAAGGGAACAAAGACTTAGTGTGCCTAAAAGCCAAAGGCTTCTTAGACATTTTATAGAGATATACATTTGAGATAGTGTGTATGTGTGACCTCTGCAATTTTATTAGGTCATCAGTTTTCTCATCCACATTGACTATAGTTTTGAAACTGGTGACAAGTGACAGGTTGATAGGTGACCAGTGTATAAGGTGATTTTTGCTGACCGTTCATCTTCATTACATTTTTTGGACAAATGCACATAGATAGGTGTGGGGCATTCCTTTTTCCTTTTGCCCAGGAAGCTTTGGTTGTGTCTGATGTCAGTGTGACACCTCCTTCATGGCAAGTGTCCAGATGTCGAGTGTCTAGATACTTGCACCTTGAGCCCCGCTCCATGGAATCATTTGTGAATGATGATGGCGTGTTCTCTGCTTTCTACCTTGAGGATGGTTCAACAGCTTTTTTGTCTCATCACACTTCTTAGGGGGAGCCATTCTGTAAAGCTCTGATGAGAATAGACCGAGAACACTGTAAGGCTAAAAAATGTTTCTTACATTGATTACTTAGTTCGTGCCTGACTTTATTATTTTTTTAATAGAAACTATCCATTTCCTTTATCTACATATCTAGAACAAGTACTGAGATTCGTGGATTAGTTTCTTAACTTCTACATAGTTTTATGTTTTTTGAAGAAGCAAGATGGCTTCTCAAGTCAAACCTTGGTTTAGTTGCAAGATTAATGACATCCCAAGGGGGCATATAAGAGAGTATGAAAGTTTTTGTTGCTACTATAATGAGACTTACCAGGAGAACTAAACATGTTTCTTACAGTGGCTGGCAGACACCTTCAGAGAGGGAGGTATCAGACTTGGTTTGGGGAGTTTGGTGAACCGGAGTAAGTCATATTAAAAGTAATCTGTGTAAGTCATGTTGAATCTGTGTCTCTCTAGAGGGCAGGACCAAACTGTAGAGGTGTTGGGTGATGTGGATTGAATTTCTTGGCAGTGTCACAGATTTTCTAATCAGATCATCCTGGTGTTTGAACCTCAGAGAAAATGATGGGTGAGCTTTAAAAGTTTTCAGGAGCTGAATCTTTGGACTTTTAGAAAATAATAATGACAGCAGAAGATACACTAAAATACAGGGCATGTTTTATTTATTTATTTATTTATTTATTTATTTATTTATTTATCTATCTATCTATTTATTTATTTATTTATTTGGTTTTTGGGTCACACCCGGCAATGCACAGGGGTTACTCCTGGCTCTTCACTCAGGAATTACCCCTGGCGGTGCTCAGGGGAGCATATGGGATGCTGGGATTAGAACCCGGGTCTGCGGCATGCAAGGCAAAATGCCCTACCCGCTGTGCTATTGCTCCAGCCCCCCAGGGTATGTTTTATTGACATTATAGACAGAGGCTCTGCCTGCAATTCTTGTTTGATGATCTTCAACTTCTTCTCCTGCCCTCATTGATGAAGCCTCTGCTCTGGCAGCCACCGTGGCAGCTTTGCCTTTCCCAAACAGCACGGTTACTGTGAAGGGCGTGACCTGTAGGCATCTGGCCAGGGAACAGAGGGCCAATGTATACTAGGACCATTAGCTTGTTGAATCAGAGAACTCTGCTCTCACTTTATTCTTTATTGTCTGAGATTTAAAAAACAAACAAACAAACCTATCTTGCAGAAGCTTAGAGCTAAGTAAGGCTTAAGCATTTGTCATCACATGGGTTAGGACTAAATGTTTGACAAGATAATCATTAGTTATTTTTGAATCAAAAGATTGTTTTGGACCTATAGACTGTTTATTTGAAAATTACTATAACTGGAGCAGTCTTGGTGTGTGCGGGGCTGTGGGGGCTGGGGATTGAACCCAAGATTTCAGACACATGCAAAGCATGTGCTTTACCACTAAATCATATCTCCAGCCACAGAACAGTCTTTTTTTCCCCTTTTAGTGTTGGGTTATATATAGAAGATGGCATAAAACATGTAGAATATTTTTTAATTGAAATCCCCTTTACCACTGTCTTTATAATATAACTCATACTGCTTCACCTGGGTACTACCATTATTTTGATGACGATGATGATGATGATGATATTTCCTTTGTACCTAAGTTTTATTTTTACTTATGATTAGGGGGAGGGGGACAGGATTAGCTTTTAACTCTATTGAAAATGCCCATTTTCCCATAGTAACTGAACTACTTTTACTCCTGTCACAGTATTTGAATTTCTTTTATTCCAATTCTTTATCCACAGGAATAGTCCTATTAATCAAAATGAACATCTTTTAATATATTTGTTGGTTCTTTATATGTTTTTCTTTTAGAGTGCCCTCCTTCCCTACTTTTTGTGTTGGGTAGCTCGGTAGAAATGATTTGAGACATTTACACCCTACTTAGCAATTGGGTTTCAAGTTCATTTACTGCCTATCTTTTGGATTTTTCTTAATACACATTTATAGTGAATCATTGTTTCCTTTCCCCTTTGATGTACAAATGTGTGTGAGCATAGGTTCCTCCCCTGAAACCCATAGGAAAATGATGGATAGAAGTGATATTAACATATCTAGTCTTGTCCCATGCTGGGTCTTCTAAGGAAAACATTTATGTAAAATATTTAAATAGATTTAAAAACATGAACACAGAATAAACTTTTTTTTTCTCTTTGGGTCATACCCATCGATGCACAGGGGTTACTCCTAGATCATGCACTCAGGAATTACTCCTGGCGGTGCTTGGGGGACCATATGGGATGCTGGAAATTGAACCCACGTTGGTCGTGTGCAATGCAAATGCCCTACCCACTGTGATATTGCTCCAGCCCCAGAATAAACTTTTTGATTCAGTATATGAATCAATGACATTTAGCCCATGTGTAGATTCACGTGACATCATCCTAATCAGGGTAGAGAATAGTCTCATCACTCCAAATTTTCCCTTTTCTGCCCTTCTGTGGTTAAACCTTCCTCCGTCTCCAACATTCTGCACTAATCCACTGCCCTGTTGTCACTGGTTTTATCTATTTTAGAATGTATAGAATGTATACGTAATAGAATGTATGTAAAATGTCTTTTATAGAATATATATAACAATGATGGGGCTCATTCCCCTGACCCTGAAAGAGCCTCCAGTGTGGCACTGTTGGGAAGGACGAGTAAGGAGAGGCTGCTAAAATATTAGGGCTAGGCTTTTGGAAAACAGTATGGACGATTCTCAAAAAACTTGAGGTTGAGCTCCCATTTGACCCAGCAATACCACTGCTGGGAATATATCCCAGAAAAGCCAAAAAGTATAGTCGAAGTGACATATGCACTTATATGTTCACCGCAGCACTGTTTACAATAGCCAGAATCTGGAAAAAACCCGAGTGCCCTAGAACAGATGACTGGTTGAAGAAACTCTGGTACATCTATACAATGGAATACTATGCAGCTGTTAGAAAAAATGAGGTCATGACGTTTGCATATAAGTGGATCAACATGGAAAGTATCATGCTAAGTGAAATGAGTCAGAAAGAGAGAGACAGACATAGAAAGATTGCACTCATCTGTGGAATATAGAATAATAGACTATAAGACGAACACCCAAGCATAGTAGAAATAAGTACCAGGAGGTTGTCACCATGGCTTGGAGGCTGTTCTCTCATTCTGGGCAACTCAGAGAAGGGAACAACAAGTAAAATGTGGTTGTTGGTCATGTGGGGGTAAGATGATGCGGGCCAAATATAGACTAGAGACTGAGCACAATGGCCACTCAACACCTTTATTGCAAACCACAACACCTAATCAGAGAGAGAGAACAAAAGGGAATACCCTGCCATAGTGGCAGTGTGGGGTGGGGGGAGATGGGACTGGGGAGGGGGGGAGGGATGTTGGGTTTACTGGTGGTGGAGAATGGGCACTGGTGAAGGGACGGGTTATCAAACTTTGTAAGGGAGAAACATGAGCACAAAAATGTATAAATCTGTAACTGTACCCTCACGTTGACTCACTAATTAAAAATAAACTATTAATTAAAAAAAATATTAGGGCTAGGATGAATGGAGACATTACTGGCACCCATTCGAGCAAATTGACAGACAACTGGATGACAATGTATAGAAAAGAATTTAATAATTCTCATTCTTAGAATATTTATCAGTTATAGCATACTTATTCTTTTGTGTGTGTGTGAGAGGCACGGTAGTTCTTAATTGAAACTTGGGAAAATGAGTAAGGAGAGGCTGCTAAAATCTCAGGGCTGGGATGAATGGAGACATTGCTGGTGTCCGCTCGAGTAAATCGATGAACAATGGTATGACAGTGATACAGTGATTTAGAAAGGTGTGAGGATAGAAAAAGAGTAAAGTCTGTGTTGGGGAGAGAAGACAGATTTCTCCGAAGTTAGCGAGCAAAGAAATAGAGACGAGCACTCAAGATACATGCTCAAGCAAGAAAATGGGCTTAAAAACAAGCAAGCTAACAATACTTATCCTTTGCAGCCAATTTCCTTCACTCTGCATGGTCTTTCATATTCATTATTTATATGGTGATGAATCTATATTGTTCAGTCCTTCTTGTTGCATAGCTATCTAATCTATAGGCATGCCATAATTTAAGCATTTTTTTTCCTGTTCAGTTATGCTTGGTCAGTTCTGCAGCATGTTCACTTTCTTTTGACCCACTACCTCACTTCCCTATGCACTTGTTTCTCCCTCTGTAATGTAGATATTATGGTACACGCATCAGGGCTATTGTAGAGAGGGCTCTATATACTCACATCCTTTGTACTATATGTGTGAGTATAAATTTATATGAAATAAATAACACCTAATCTATAGTTCAGTGTTCACTTAAATAGCTGTTTTCATTATCTCCATCCAGTACTAGAAAAAGATCTTATGATGGAAAGGAACATGGCAAACATGAGGAATAGTTATAAGCATCGTGTGGTGGTGTAGTAGGTCAGGGGAAGACATGGAGGAGTGGTGTGTAGTGCCAGCTCATTAAAGGCTTAGAGGCTACACGTGGAAGTTGTGATTTTACTCAAAAGTGTGGTGGAAAGGATGAGACTTGATGTGATTTATACCTTTTTTTTTCTTTTTGGGTCACACCTGGCTATGCACAGGGGTTACTCCTGGCTCTACACTCAGGAATTACTCCTGGTGGTGCTCGGGGGACCATATGGGATGCTGGGGATCGAACTCGGGTCGGCGGCATGCAAGGCGTGCAAGGCGTGCTATTGCTCCAACCCCATAATTTATACTTTTAGTAGATTATTCAGGCTGCCATGAAGTCATCCAAACAGGGCATGGTGGTGGCAGTAAAGATAGGTGACTGCCGTGGTGTGGGAGGAAGATGGTGTTGACTTGAACCACAGTGGTGGCTCTGATTTGATTCCGTCTAAATGTAGAACCCACAGTGCTTTTCTGATGAATTCATCACGCAGTGCAGGGCATTTGCTCTGAGACAGTCGTGGGCTTCGTCATTCTCTGCAACAACATCTCTCCGATCAGTTTATTTATGCAAGAAATAAACCCACTTTAAATCCTCATCCACTTCTTAACTTAATCTAAACATTCATGCCAGATTTCTCAAATTCACTTCCAGAAATAGCCTCTCTTTTCACAGATGCTTAGTTTATTTATCGGGGAGAAGAAAGGAGTTAGAGTCACACTGTTGTTGCTGTGGTGCTTCTTCAGGCTGTGCTCAGGAGATGCAGCTGGGGTCAGCCACATGCAAGGCCAGCATAACCCCTGTGCTGTCTGTCCCTTTACACTTTTAAATGACATCTAATTGACTTACTCATATTCACAACCTTAAACACATTTGTTAAAACTAAAAACAAAAAAGCAAAAACAAAACCCCAGCTTATTCTACTCCACTCCCCCCACCAACCCCCCACGGATGTTTTCTTAGAGCATTTTGCTTGTGGTTCTGTACAATATCTAGACTTTCGGGATCCCACATAACATGCCTCTTGCTGCAAAATCTTGGCTGCTCTGTGATTAGGCAGCAGTATGGCAGTTTTAGTGGTTGGCTTGAGTTCCTGTGCAGATTTGGGACTTGTTATTGGAATAAACATCATTAAACTCATGCTAAAATTGGGCCAGAAATTTATTTTTGTCCTCCTTTCAACCTTAACTCACCCTAGACACACTCATTCAAATGACAAGCTCTCTGAAGGATCTAAAGATTAAAATCAGCTCTTGGTGCTTAGCCTTGCATTCAAATGGAGATTCTTTTCTTGAATGCAAAGTTAAAAATAGAGTTCTGTGATCTCACTTAGAGCGATTTCTTTTATTTCCTGTGTGTCTGCTCTTAATACATTTGTATTTGTTCTCTGTGGGGTCTTAGCTTTCAGCTCCTCCTTAAAGACAAAATGCCTGACTCCTGACCCAGTCCTTACCTAGAACATGATATTGTTTTCTTAAAAAAATTTTTTTTAAAGCCCTTATTTAATGTGCTTAATTTGGGGCTTTTCATAATTCATTGTGCAGATGGAAGGAAAATCTCCCCTTTATCCTGTACTCTGCCATATCGTTTCCCAATTTTCAACCTCTCTTGCCAGTTTAAGGTCCACCAGACACTTACTCATTTTCCTTGTGGGGGAGGGCCCTTGACTTTTATGCATAATTTTGTGCAATTTTGGTAACTGGCTTCTTTTTGTATTTTTACAGAATATCAAGCTGCTATTTTACACTTGAAGAGGAAACACAAAGAAGAAATTGAAAGCCTGCAGGTATTTTTCTTTGATTCTACTGAACTAGTCATGTGAACTTGACATTTAGTTTTCTCCTGCACTGAAGTCAATGAAATATTCCTTCTTTGCTGTTATCTTTACCCAGAGAGTAGCTGCAGTGTCACTGTCATTATTCTGGGAATGAATGCCTTAGACTTTATTATTATTATTATTATTTTGGTTGGTTTTGGAGCACCCCAGTGATACAGGTTACTCCTTACTCTGTGCTCAAGAATTATTCTGGGCAGCTTTTGGTGACCATATAGGATCTGGGAATAGTACCTGGGATGATTACATGTAAGGCAAGTCCCCTCCTGCTGTAGTATCTCACCAGGCCCTACACTCCACTTAAATAGAATTCAATTTTTATGGGTTCATATGTATGTACACACATATACACACATATACATATATAAATATATACATGCATATGTATATATACACATGTTCATTTATACACACGTACATATATATGCATTGTATACAATGTAATGCAAGTGCATTTGATTGATAAAATTATTTGATTGGGAATGATGGTCTTATTCACCTGTAGCCATAATAATGAATAATAAATAAATAAACAGGAAAGGTTTTTAGAATTTTTACTGGTTGTAAGGAGTATTTAAACTTTTGTTTCCTCTGCATAAAATTCCTTATTTTGGAATATATAAAATCATTGCAAGTGGCGGAAAGATTAAATTAAATATATATACATATGTGTGTGTGTTGTGTATACATACACATGTGCATACAAATTCAAGCTATCATACATCTTGGTTTCACTGTCATCACTGTCATCTCGTTGTTCGTCTATTTACTCGAGCAGGAAACATCTTGGTTTAAGAGAAATGAATCCATTTCACACAGAAACACATGGAAAAGTACCTTTAGCTCCTGGGGAAAAAGAGTTGAAGGCCCTTATCTCTTTTGTTGCAAAATGTTCTTCAGAGTCCTCTCTCTACCTTTGTTCTGTTGCTGACAAGATTCTCAGCTCTCCCTGGGATTAATGTAAGAAACAGATTTCTGAAGCGGGTAGATGCAGAAATGATTCTTGGTCAGAAGTTTTTTGTGACAGCTCAGTCTTGAGTGTTAATTCTAGCTTCCTCCAAGTCATAGACTGGCCCTGTGGTGGCTTTGTCCACTTACTGATTTCACCATCGTAGCAGGCACCTATAATTTTTCACTGCTTATTTTGTTCTGGATATGTTATAAGTACTATTTCATGTTAACCCCATGAAAGTTTTAGGATCTTAATTCTCGAAATAAGTATTGAAGATGGGGCAGAATGCTGGAATTATCATCATGTAAATACAAGTTACAGCAAGGTGTGACTGGCAGTAGTAAAGGTTAAAGAATGTTCTTTGGTATCGGGGAAATAGTTTAGTAGCAAAGCACATGTTCCTTAGCACTTAACAACAACAGTGCAACAGTATTTCTCATATTTTAAACTTTTAACTTAAATATCTCCAGAGACTTATTCACTCCTGTTAGTAGTCAATTAAAAATATTTTTCTTGTCCTCTTTCTCTCTCTCACTCTCTCTCTCTCATTCTCTCTCTCTCTCTCATTCTCTCTCTCTCTCTCTCTCCCTCTCCCTCTCCCTCTCCCTCTCCCTCCTTTTGGGCATTGTGATTTGCAATATTGATTACTGAAAGTGCCTGCCATAGAGGTAGGCAGGGGATGGGGGCTGGAGAGTGATGGGAGAGAATCTGATGACCCTGGTGGTGGGAAATGTACACTAGTAGAGCGATGGGTGTTGAAACACTGTATGACTGAAATCTCAATCTAATCATGAACAGCTTTGTAAGGGTCTACCTCACAATGATTCAATAAAAAGTTAAAAAAATTTTTTTTATCCTGTTTAATATCTGAAAGCCCGCAGCACTGAAATACTGCTTCTCTTAGCTTTGTACTCATCTATGAACTGGAACCATCCCAGCAGTCACAGGCTGACAGATTTCAGTTGAAAACTGGTAAACTTATATCTGATTTGACGGAGAGAAATGTTTGCTTGTATATTTATTTACTTTTGATTGGGGGTCCCACCCAACTGTGCTCAGGGCTTACTCCTGGCTCTATGCTCAGGGATCACTCCTGGTAAACTCGGGACATCCTAGAATGCTGGAAATAAAACCTGGGCCAGCTGCATGCAAGACATATGTTTTACCTGCTATGCTCCAACCCCAAATATGGCATTTTAAAGATGGAATCTTTTCTTGTAGGATTCCTGAACTCAGTTGCATTGTGAATGTGTGAAAACTTCCCCAAACCTAGTGGTACTCAGGTTGACTCCTGGCTCTGTACTCAGAGGACATTCCAGGCAGTGCTCAGAGAGCCACATACGGTACGAGGGATCAAACTAGGATTAGTGCCTGGTAGGCGAATGCCTGAACCCCTGAGTTATCTCTCCATTACCACTCCTGGTGATTCTTGGCCAACCAGTTGGGTGATTCAGTGCAAAGGCTGGAGAATGTGGTGCTGCTGGAACTTGCAGTACTGGGGACCACCTCAGCAGCGCTGGGGGACCTTCAGGGTCATACTCAGCACTACTTGAAGGAAACTCCAGGGTGATGCCCAGAGATATTGGGGGGATACATTTAGTGCAGGACTTTAAACCAAGGTGGGCTAATAGGTCTGTGCTGTTCCCCAGCCCACCAATTTACATTACTCCCAAAAGCCAGGAGAGGCCTTTTTTGTCATCCATTAGTGATTTCTCATATTGTCTTAATTAGCATCTCCCTGATCATCAGTGATGAATGTTGTTTCATGTGTCTGTTGACCATCAATATGTCTTTAAAGAAGCATTCATTCAAATCTTTTACCCAGGTTTGGGTTGGGTTTATCTATTATGTGAGTTCTAGTTAGATGTTTGATATTAACACCTTACAAGAGGTATGATATGAAACTGTCATCCCATTTGGTAGGCTTGGTATTCATTCTGCTTATATTCTTTTCTGCTATAAAGAAGCCTTCCAATTTAATGTAGTTACAGTTGTTTGTCTTTATTTGAATTTCCTTGCTGCTGGGGTCAAACATCCCTAACGGTAATGTTTCACCTATGTTATTTTCTGTGTGCTTTGTAGTTTTAGGATTTAGATCTAGGTCTTCACTCTACTTTAAATTAGTTTTTGTATATGGGGTTAGAGAATAGTTTTATTATTTTAAAATTTGTTATCCAGTTTTCCCATGCCCATTTGTTGAAGGAGTTTCTATATCCTCCATTGTGTAATTTTGTATCCTTTGTCATAAGTTTAAATATTGATAAATGTGTGGATTTATTTCTGGGCTTTTAATTCAATTTTATCGATCTGTTTGCCTGTTTTTATTGCAGTACCACATAACTTTGAGTGCTATTTTTTGCAGCATAGTCTGAGATCAGGTAACATAATGCTTCCATTTTTTCCCTCAGGATTGCCAGAGCTATTCAGTCTTTTGTTTCAAGGTCTTTGGATTTTTCTGTTTCCTTAAAAAGTGTTACTGAAATTTTATTTGGGATTGCATTAAATTTGTATGTTGTTCTTGGTGAGATGGAGATTTTACTGTATCCGTGTCTTACTCTGTTTTTTATAGTGTCTTATAGTTCTCATTGTATATATTTCTTACCTCCTTCATTAATTCATTTCTTATTTTTTAATTCCTTTGAGAGCAGTTGTAAGTAGCATAGCAATATTAATTATTTCTTCTCATTTTAACAGATAGAAATCAAAGTATCACTGTCGTCCTGCTGCTCATCGATTTGCTCGAGCTGGCACCAGTAACATCTCCATTCGTCCCTGTCACGTTCAGGGTCAGGGGAGTGAAGCCCATTATTGTTACTGTTTTTGGCATATCAGATACGCCATGGGTCGCTTGCTAGACTCTGTGGTGCAAGATTCTGCATCGCTCTCTTTCAGGAGCTTTCTTTTATAGTCTCTGGTTCTTGGCCGATGATGAGATTACATGGCGCCCTGGGGTGGGGGTTAGTTTGTGGTGTGACTGCAAAGCTACTGGAAAACGGGGTATCTGGGTGGAGGAGGCCCAGTCCTTATATGAGCAGGATTGGAGATCTCAGCCATGGGTCCTGCATACCTGGGTTTCTCTGTCGGTTCCTTCATGAGTGAGGCTTGTCCAAGCATGTGGAGAGTGCCCTTGAGCATGGCTGTGGCTCTGGGTTCTGGAAGTTTTCGGCTGCCTCCTTCATTAATTCATTTCTTGGCTTTTAAATGCTTTGAGTGATGTTGTAAGTAGCATAGCTTTATTAATTATTTCTTCTCATTATATGTATATGTAGTCATATATATATATATATATATATATGTATGTATGTAGTCACCAGATAATCTCATCATTAGCCACCCTTCAGATCTCAAGGGCTGCTCCGCCCAGACCGGGGTATAAAATGAGGCCCCCATAGCCATGCCACCGGACTTTGAGCCAGGCTGTTTTCAATCGGGGCACCCCAGAGGTGGGCGGGTGAGAACCCTCCCTGTGCCAAGGGACCCAGCCTCAGCAGCCAACCTCCACTACCCAACCGTCACCACGCTCCAGACCGCTTTCTGGACACATTATAAGACACTTCATACCCATTTTCCATAATTACCACACCATATTAGATGGAGTTCAGACAGTAGGCAAGAAATCATAGAGAGTATAACTTGTCATCCTGTTATTCATCGATTTGCTTCAGCGGGCGCCAGTAATGTCTCCATTTGTCCCTGTCACTAGCTAGTGTAGCCCAATAGCGTCTGCTCACTCCAGGAACATGAAGAGCCTCAAACCGTTTATTCAGGGTCTTGGTGAAGAAGTCTGAGCATCTTGTAGGTGGGTGGCCATGTGGTCTTTTGATGTCCCATGGAATCCAGTCGGTAACAGCTCTAGTCCAGCACTTGTCTCTGAATCGCATTATGTGTCTGGCCCATCTGATTTTCGATGCCTTGGCAAACGAGACAGCGTCCTTGATTATTGATCATCGATGGAGGTCTGAACTACGGATTCCTTCTCTCACTTGGGTGGAATGTGATACTCCAGGCATAGCTCTTTTGATTCCTCTTTGGAATATTGAATAGCGTTCTTATTCTGTTTTGGTAGGGCCCAGGTCTCAGAGGCATATGTTAATGCAGAAAGAAAGGTGGAGTCCAAAAGATGTGCCCAGAGCCGGAGGTTCTTCGTCCTCTTAACAACTTCTCCGATGCTCTTAAAGGTCTTCCATGCTGCTGAGAGCAATATATGTATATATATATATGTGTGTGTGTGTGTGTGTGTGTGTGTGTGTGTGTGTGTGTATATTACTCTCTATTATTTGTATGTATATATATGTGTGTATATATATACACATACATACATACATACATATATATACTTCTTGGAGAGCCTGGCAAACTACCGAGAGTATCCCGCTCACATGGCAGAGCCTGCCAAACTACTCATGGTGTATTCAATATGCCAAAAACAGTAATGATAGGTCTCATTCCCCTGACCCTGAAAGAGCCTCCAGTTGTTGGGAAAGATGAGTAAGAAGAGGCTGCTAAAATCTCCGGGCTGGGAGGAATAGAGATGTTACTGGTGCTCGCTCAAGTAAATCGACAAAGAATGGGACGACAGTGATACAGTGTTGTAGTCATATCTGCAAATAATTATAGTTTGACTTTTATGTTCATTATTTTACATTTTACTTCATTACAAATTAGATTTTCTTTTCTGTTTAGTTTCTGTTTTTTAATCTTGTTTCTGGTGCTTTTTTCCAAGGGAAGGGATGGGAAGAGATGCAGCTCTTAGATTGGTAAATTAGATTTCCAATAGGTGCCTGGTTCTTCTCTAAGAAAGAAGGAAAGCCATGAGTGTGAGGTGGGTAGGACTTCTTTGACTTTCTACTTCCTCTATTTTAAACAATTGCCTGCCCTTTCTTTGGTTTTTGAGAAAACCTGGGTAAATGCTTTGACCGGCACTGTAAGCAGTTTGGAAGTAAGTGCTTTGGAAATGACATATGATTTTATTTCTTTGAAATCAATGTGCTTTTTTTGAATTGTGGGGTAGAAGAAAAAGGATTAAGCTACACTGACACTTCTTTTACGGGAACCTTCATTCACACTCTTTTCACATGCATAACCCTTAACTAAAGGGAAATTTGACTAAGCCATGGCCTCTGGCAGGCCCCTGTTCATTGTGCAATGCAGTCACATTTCTTATATGATAACTCATGCTGTGAAAGGATTCAGGGTGGATGCCAAATTGCTAGTTAACTTATGTTGTGCCTTAACTTATGATGTTCCCAAGAGCATCGAATGGTATGTTGGCCTCCAATAGGAGAAACTTGTAGCCTTCTATAGTTTTTTTCTTCCCAATTCACCCTACTGGTCCACTTCCAACAGTTTACACATTAGTCTTGAAACAAAGCTGAGTATAATCTACAGTTGAGCCAATATAACTAAGTTTGTAAAGATAAATAAATCCTGAGCTTTTTTCCATTAGGTTCTTCCTTATCAACACAATACTCTTAAATCTGTTAATTCCCAGAGAATACTATATGGAAAGGGGGTTATTTGTAGCCAGTAAATAGTGTTCATAAGGATGAAATAGGATGTCTTCATTATACTTCATTATTCCCTTATCTATTGATATTAGTATAATTAATTATTAAGATGCCTTTTTGGATGTTATATTTTTTAGAAAAAATTTCAACATTGAAAAATAATTTAATCATAGATAAATAATATATTATGAGCTTATCAATTTGCTTACTGTCCTTGAGAAGAGCACTGTCTATCTCAAAGTCTACAGATAAATTTGGAGTCAAATTTTGATGGAAAACACAAAGCAATTCCCTAAGTTGTGTTAGCAGCCCAGAAATCCTTTGCCTCAGCCTTCAGAAGGCTTTCATGCCCTCTCATAATTCAGATATTAGATCAGATTGTGCTCAGTGGTAGAGGAAGTTGGTGTAAAATGAATATGTGCTTTCCTCACTTGTACCATGGAGACCAACCCTGGTTTCATAGGCCTCCTTCACTTGTTATCAAACAGTTCTAATCATCCCTACTGAGCCTTAAAACTCTGAATGTGAGTCATTGGTGTGAGCCAGAACAGATTTCTTTTTTAGTAATTTTTCACTATAGACAACAAGCTGATATTGGATCAGGTGACTTTTTTTTTTCTTTTTTGGGTCTGCTTTTTTTTTTTGCTTTTTGGGTCACACCTGGCGATGCACAGGGGTTACTCCTGGCTCTGCACTCAGGAATTACCCCTGGCCGTTCTCAGGGGACCATATGGGATGCTGGGATTTGATCCTGGGTCGGTCGCGTGCAAGGCAAACGCCCTACCCGCTATGCTATCTCTCCAGCCCCTGGGTCTGCTTTTTTTTTTTTTTTTTTGTTCTGCTTCTGTGTGTGCCGCTGTGCTCTCTTCTGTCTGTCTCTGTATTTCTGTCTCTGTAGTCTCTCCTCTGGTCTCTTCTGACCTCTCTTTGTCTGTTCTCTCCTCTGATCTCTTCCGATCTCTCATCTTCTGGCTTCTCACTCGCTTTGTGCTCTTTCTTTCCCCTGCTTCTGGCTCTGATGATTCTCTTTCGCTCTGTGCTCTGCTTCTGTGTCTTCTCTCCTGCTTCTGTGTCTTTTTTCCTTGCTTCTGTCTTCTCCTTTACTTCTCTTACAGTCTTAGTTTATATAGCAGCCACATAGGTTTGTGACACAGCTTCTTTCTGAAGGACACCAGTGAGCTAGAATGAGTAAGAGGGAGAGTTAAAAGGTAGTATCCACCGGCCTCCCTTTCCTGAGAGTCACTCTGTAAACTCCTTGCTGCTTGCTGAACTGGAAGCCTGAGTCTCACGCCAAAGCCCCCACCTAAGCAAATAGATCTTTTTCCTCTGAAAGGCTGTGGGGTGTGTTTCAGTCTTATATTTCAGTACTCTGCTGTGCTGTGGGAGTGATAATCTGCCAAGGACTGACTCTCCAATTGTTACCGTCCCATGGGACCTAGAAATACAAGTCCTTACTGGCCTCCAGAGGTAGGTGATCCAAGAGGGTGTCTCCAGGATGGAAGCCATGAAAGCCAAGTCACCAAACACATGGCGATGCTTTCTTGTGGCAGAATCCGGTTCCCTGGAGTTGGGCGGAGGGAGACCTCAAAGATGGTGCTCACATAATTGGATTAGTTAGATGCAAAGTGGCTTCTTTTCCTCTGCCAAAGAAGAAGATGGTGTCTGGCAGAGGGAATGTGTGAAGACTGTGTCTACTGTCAGTCTCTAGCCCCAGAAAACTCCCTCAAAGGTCCAGTGTCTTCTTTTGTGCTGTCAAATGATCAGGTGAGCTTTTTCACAAGAAGTCTACTTGTTTTTCAGACTTGCTGTGGTGCTGGACCCTAGAGTGAGCGTGTGTGGGACCCTTTAGGAACTTTTCAAATTCCTTATAGCTCCCTGGGTCCCATAGTCATGAAGCACCTCACTGATTTTCCAAGCTAGGTGTTTTGGCGACAGGTCTTACAGGTGTAAGTCTTAGAAGTTGGGCTGTCCAGTGTGGGGTATGACTCCTTTACTCTTGAGGAAAAGCATTAGATTTTTTGTTTATTCCTGACTGAAGTGTCATCATGTTGGGGTGAGTTTTATCATGTCATAAAATCATGTCTCAGCCTCTTCTGCCCACTTCTCTTATTATTATTGAATCACTGTGAATTACAGTTACAAAGCTTTTCTGATTGAGTTTCAGTTATACAGTGATCAAACACCCATCCCTCCACCAGTGCAAATTCTCCACCTCCAATGTCCCCAGTATCCTTCCCGCCACCCCATCCCCCCCACCTCTATGGCAGACAATTTCCTTTTTACTCTTTCTCTACTTTTGGGCCTTATGATTTTCAGTACAGATACCGAGAGGCCATCATGTTTGGTCCTTTATCTATTTTTGGCACACATTTCCCATCCTGATCCTGCCCATTTCTGTGTGGTTTCGTCTCACATGCCTTGTGTGCAGGAGCCACTCCAGTGGTCTTTGAGATTTACTCAGAGCAAGTGGATCCATATTGATTACTCTCGATTCACCATATTCATGGAAGGAGGTGAGTTCAGGTTTGAACCATGCCACCATCATGAATCAGAGTCCTCAGACTTTCTAAATGATTGGCATAAATCAAAGGTTACCTTTTAAAAAGACTTTTATTATTTTATTATTATTATTTTGCTTTTTGGGTCATACCTGGCAATGCACAAAGGTTACTCCTGGCTCTGTGCTCAGGGGACCATATGGGATGCTGGGAATCAATCCCGGGTCAACCGCGTGCAAGGCAAACGAGCTACCCGCTATGCTATTGCTCCAGCCCCAAAAAGACTTTTATTTTTACTTTTCATTTTCTCATGAGCTTGAAAGTTTTTCTTATTTTCTTAGATGTACTATCATTTCATAATAGTATTCCTGGGTGAATTTTTCTTAACTCTTTTTCTTCTCTCAATGAAAATATTTTACTGGAGAGCTCAAAATTTCTTTCAGAACATGTGAAATATTATTTTCTGATGAAATAGATTTTTTTTGTCTCAAATTGCTCCAAGCCTCTGCACTCCTGAAGTGTGAGATCAGGATGTTGGCAGGGTTAGCTTCTGAATAATAAAGGCCATATCTGCCTTGTGCCTTGCCTTTATTTTCGCATCTGGTAGTTTGCTGGGATATTTGACCATCCTTAGCCTGATCACCTGGGACTTTGGCTTCATTTTCACATCTTTATCTTCATCTTCACACCTCCCCCCCCCCCACACACACAGTGTGTCAGGGCTTTTATTTTTGTTTGAGGGCGGGGCCATACCCAATAGTACTCAGGGCTTATTACTGGCTTTGGTCTCAAGGATCAATCCTGCTGATCCAGGGGACCCTATCCGGTACAGGGACTCAAACCTGGATCAGCCATATGCAAGGCAAGCACCTTCCCTGCTCTGTTACCTCTCCAACCCATGGCTTTTATTTTTAATTGCGTTAACATTGATTTACAAGAATGTAAATGTTTCTATGCTTGGGGTTCAATGTTACCACACCACACCTACTACCAAAATTTAATATTCTTTCATCACAATTCATTGAAACTTCTTTTTTTAATAGAGGAATTTTTATTATAATTTACATTAAAAAATCCTACTTTCATCTTCTGGGCATTTTATTATTTATTTATATATTTATTTATTTATTTATTTTATTTTAGTGAATTACCATGTGGAAAGTTACAAAGCTTTCAGGTTTAAGTCTCAGTTATACAATGCCCAAACACCCATCCCTTTACCAGTGCACATATTCCACCACCAAGAATCATGGTATACCTCCCCCCATCCCCCCATCCCCCCACCCCGCCTGTGTAGCTTATAAATTTCACTTTACTTTGATTACATTCAATATTTCAACAAAAAATTCACAATTATTGTTTGGAGTTTCTCCCCCCAAAATCAAAACTGCTGAAAAGGAAGCATTTGATAATTTGTTTTCCATTGCTGAGAATGAAGAGATATGAGGTCAAGCGGCCGTAATAAGTAGCGGCTGCGTGGTTTTGGATTTCTGTATTTTAGTATTTTAGTAACTAAGTCAAGAAAAATTTCTGCCAGAAATTGCATCATTGCAAGCTCGTACCTCTCTGCTACTTTATATTCCACATATGAATGCAATCTTTCTATGTCTGTCTCTTTCTTTGATTCATTTCACTCAACATGATACTTTCCATGTTGATCCACTTATATATAAGTTTCATGACTTCATCTTTTCTAACAGCTGCATAATATTCCATCGTGCAGATTTACCAAAGTTTCTTTAACAAGTCATCTGTTTTTGGGCACTCTGGTTTTTTCCAGATTGTGGCTGTTGTAAACAGTGCTGCAATGAACATAGAAATGCAGATGTCATTTCTACTCTACCTTTTTGCCTCTCTGGGATATATTCCCAGGAGTGGTATTGCTGGGTCAAATGGTTGCTCAATTTCTAATTTTTGAGAATTGTCTGTATTGTTTTCCAAAAGGGCTGAACCAGTCAGCATTCCCACCAGTGGTGAAGGAGAGTCCCTTTCTCCCCACATCCACACCAATCAATACCAGTTCTTTTGTTTTTTTGGGATGTGAGCCAGTCTCTGTGATATGAGATGATACCTCATTGTTGTTTTGATCTGCATCTCCCTGATGATTAGTGATAAAGAGCATTTTTTCATGTGCCTCTCAGCCATTCAGATTTCTTCTTTGGGAAAGTTTCTGTTCATTTCATCACCCCATTTTTTGATTGGGTCAGCAGTTTTCTTCTTGTGGAGTTCAACCAGTGCCTTGTATATATATCCTTGATATCAACCCTTTATCGGATGGGTACTGCGTAAATATCTTTTCCCTTTCTGTAGATTCTTTGTATTTTGGTCACTGTTTCTTTTGAGGTGCAGAAGCTTCTTAGTTTGAGATAGTCCCATTTATTTATCTCTGTTTTCACATGCTTGGCCAGTGGCCTGTCATCTTTGAAGATACCGTTGGATTCTCATTGAACCTTTTTTGATCTACTCCCCACCACCCCCATAGTTCCTTAAGTTCCTTAGTCAGAGTTTGTGGGTTTGTTCCTACTGGATTTTTTTTTTTAAATTTTTGGGTCACACCCAGCGATGCTCAGGGGTTACTCCTGGCTTTGCACTCAGGAATTACTCCTGGTGGTGCTCAGAGGCCCATATGGGATGCCGGGGATTGAACTCAGGTTGGCTGAGTGCAAGGCAAACACCCTGTCTGCTATACTATCATTCCCACCCTCTACTGGATTTTTATCTATTCCAGTGATTTACTTATATACCACTTATATACCATTACTCATTTTGTTGTACTTTCTTGATTCGTTTCAAAGGGCTATTTCTGTGGCTGGCCCAGGAATAAGTGAGTTTATACACAAATGCTTTAAGAGCTCTTATTTCTTTTATTATTTCTGTATGCGGACGGAGGTGTCTTTGTACTAAATTTTTGATTATTTGACTCTAATACGAATGTGAAATTACCCCTATTTGCTAAGTTACAGTACACATCATTGGAAATACAGTAAGTTATGTTGCATACTTATTTGTGTGGTCTGGGTATTTAGTTGTTTCAGAAGTAATTCCCCATTCTCACCACTGGGGGTCAGTTTGACCCCTTTTCTTTTAAAAAGCTCTAAGTTGATTTGCTTTAAGTGGTTGTTGAAGCAGTGTTTTATTTAGTTCATTGCTGTGCTTGAAATATGTAAAAAAAATGTAAAAAATTTTTACACATAAGAGTGGGAAAATTGCTTGTAATTTATTTATAGAATAGTATATAGGTAAACATTTATAGGTATGCATTTATAGGTCTATACTCTGAGGCATAATGCTAAATGTGTTTACAGCTGCAATGTATAGTTTGTTGTTCTACGTATTTAGATATGGACATAAATATATACATTCATGGATGTGCACATTTCTTATTGGCAAAAGGCAACCACTCTCCTTAAACAGTGTCTCATAAAATCAATCATTTGTGTTTTATCTAAGAATAAAGTAATTGGAAGGAAAATAGAAGTCCATTAATTGCATGAAAGTTATTGTTGAGTATCAGGCAATATGCTAGATGCTGGAATTTATAGAAGAGACATGGTCCCTGCTTTCTGGGAAGTAATAAGCAGTTAGACATTGATAAAATAATGACTCAAATTTAAGTGCTATAAGGAAATCTATAATATGAAATGTGCTCTACTATAATGCTATATATAACCTGGATTTGAGGAGGACATGGGTAGTTTTTTTTTTTTCTTTTTGGGTCACACCCAACGATGCTCAGGGGTTACTCCTGGCTCTGCACTCAGGAATTACTCCTGGCAGTGCTTGGGGGACCATATGAGATGCTGGGGATCAAACCCAAGTCAGTTGGGTTGCAAGGCAAATGCCCTACCCGCTCTACTATTGCTCTATACTATTTCCAGGGATAGATACTTTTAAGAAGTGGTATTTAAGGTGCTGGAGCAATAGTAGAGGAGTTAAAGTACTTGCTTGCCTGTGGCCAAACCAACTTTGAATCTAGCACATAAGGTCTCCCAGACCCTCCAAGAGTGATCCCTGAGTGCAGAGCCAGGAGAAAGCCCTGAGCAACTGCTGTGTGTGGCCCAAAAGGACTTTGCTATTAGTCTTTAAGGTTTCCAGTTTTCATCCACAGAATGAGAACCTTCTGTGGGACATGAATAAACTTGTGTTTTTATTTTTTCCTTTTAAATATTTTTTCTTTTTGGATCATACCCAACTATGCTGAGGGATAACTCCTGGCTCTTCACTCAGGAATTCTGGCAGTGCTGAGGGTGAGGGCATATAGGATGCTGGGGATCAAACCCAGGTTGGCTGTGTACAAGGCAATCGTCCTACCCGGTGTACTGTTGCTCCAGCTCCAAACTTATCTTTTTAAATGACTTTTCTGGCAGCCTTTGTAGTGAACAAATGAATAAGTGAATAGGTAGAGGAATGAAAATTCTGCAATATTTTGCAAAATAAATGTAGTACTGCAGTTCTGCATATAGGGTGTGATAGTGACTTGAAATGAAGTAGGATTATGGAGAAAGATTTTGACACTAAGCAATAAACATTGATTTGATTGTATTTGAATCACACCTGGCAATGCTCAGGTCTTATTCCTGGCTCTGGTGGGATCAGGGGATCATATGGGATGCCTGGGATCAGACTTGTATCGAATGTGTGCGAAAGGAGCACCCAATACACTGTACTATTGCTCTGGTCGCAAAGTGGGGTGTGTGTGTGTGTGTGTGTGTGTGTGTGTGTGTATACAAACACTGATGTTTGCTTTTGCTATAACAGTTTTTGTTATATCTGTAAATGTTTACACACACTGATTCTTGGATATCTAGACAATTTCTTAGAATAGACTTAGTATGCATTATTTCTTGAATAATGAAGAGGAAGGAAGAAGGTGCTAATCCTTCTGAGTGTGAAATGAGAAAGCTCTTTCTTGGTGTCTGTATTGCATTCTCTAATCATAGTGATGTGTATGTATATATATCTGTATATACTTCTAGAACAATTGTTCTCTATAATAGGTGACAATTTGGATGTTGTTGAGAGCTATTATAGATCTACATAGAAAAAATTCTGTTTATTTTCTCAGGGCCCCATTTGTGATATAGTGCATATAACTTGATGTATTAATTGAGGAGACATACAATTATTTTAAAAAATTCTATGGGGCTGGAGAGATAGCACAGCGGGTAGGGCGTTTGCCTTGCACGCGGCCGACCCGGGTTCAAATCCCAGCATCCCATATGGTCCCCTGAGCATGGCCAGGGGTAATTCCTGAGTGCAGAGCCAGGAGTAACCCCTGTGCATCGCCAGGTGTGACCCAAAAAACAAATAAATAAATAAATAAATAAAAAATAAAAAATTCTAATGGAATTTATAAGTTGAATCATCCAGAATTGCTGCTATTTGACCTGTTTGACTGTTACAAACATGAAAAGCAACAGTTTTCATGTGACTTTACCTAATACAGTCAGATGTACATATTTCCTGGAATTATATTTCCCTGGATGAACTATCCCCATTCAGGCAGGGGCTGAGAGATAGCTTAAAATGTCAAAATATATGACCGATGGGATAGTGATGACAAATATTTTAAATTCTTCTATAGTTTTTTTTTTTCCAATTAGAGTTGCTAAGATCCTTATGACTCTTGTGCCTTATGTAACCTAGTTACATAAGAATAGTTTTGGTATGGGCTGGAGCGTTAGCACAACCAGTAGGGCATTTGTCTTGGACCCTGGTTCGATTCCTCCACCCCTCTCTAAGAGCCCGACAAGCTACCGAGAGTATCTCGCCCTCACGGAAGAGCCTGGTAAGTTACCTGTGGTGTATTCGATATGCGAAAAACAGTAACAACAAGTTTCACAATGGAGACGTTACTGGTGCCCGCTTGAGCAAATCGATGAGCAATGGGGATGATAGAGATACAGTGATACAGTGATGTAATTTTCCAACTTAGGCTATCCATAATTTTTGAATCCTAAAAGTTCTTTATCCAGCTTAAATGAGTTTTTCCTTGTCTAGTCAACAGACTAAGTATATCATTGATTTTCATGTGCCCACACTTATCTACTCCTTAAAAATAAATGATTATAATCCACTATTGATTACTTTGGTCTTTGTACTATAGGTTTTTTTAAAATAACATTTTATGCATTTTTGTTTCCTTTATAGACCTTCCTATAAAACGTTTAAATTTCTGGGAATAGGGGAAAAATTTTATGAAGAAAAAATTCTAAGGATATTGTGATACAGATGAACGCTGAACAGAACAGAAATTATAATGATACTAGGAAAGAATTGAGTTATAGGAAGCTATATTTAAATATAGGAAGCTATATTTATTCCATGTTTGTTTGTTAAGCAAATGTCCTGTTCAACATTCCCTTTCTTGCACACATATCAAGTGTTTTTTTCTTCAAACTTTGAAAACTAAGATCTAGTCTGCCACTCATTAAATAAGATCCTTTGGGATCCTTCTGTATTTTGAATATACTTTCAATGAATTGTGCTAAAAATGTAAGCATCCATTTTACTATATTTTTCTTACTTTGCGTTCATTTGTATTATGGTTCTCAGCTACATCATCTAAAATCATCTTGAGTAGTGAAAATCTTATCTAAGATAGCTAAGATAATTATTTTAGGTTTTTAAAAATATATTTTTAGCACATATGACAGTGCTGAATCCTATGCTGATGAATATATCACAATATTAGTACCTTTGTACTAATGTTGTATGAAGTCCCAACATTCTGGAGTTGTGGCTCAGTCTTGAAGTTTGATTGTCAAAAACAAATGGAAATTCCTTTTCTTTTGCTGTGAAACAATGGCTGGGTAGGCCCCTGAAATGAGGAGGGCAGAAAATAAGATTGCATTACAAATCTGGCAGCATCAGCCACACTAGTAAAATCAAATCCAATGTTGTTTTATGACTCCGAATTTAAGTGAGTGCCCAGGATCAAAGGGCTTGAATCCCACTGGACGGCAAGGTCCATAGTTCATGGCAAAAACTCATCAAAAAGAACATTTTAGTCATTTAGGCTTTTCATTTTAATCAGCCGCCGTAATAAAAGAACCTTTAGGTGTCCAAAAACATTTTGCAAGATCAAGAGGTGGTTCTTGCGCGGGTAGGAGTGGCTTTCTTATTGGATCCATATAAGGCCTGTGGCCTCAGAGTGTCAAAGGGCTGCTGCCCCAACAGAGTTTGCCCTTGTGGGATGGTTTCTTTTGGTTCTTCTAACTGTGTATTATGTGATAATAAATCACGGTGTCTGACGGAAGAGCCATAAAATTTTCACACAATCTATCAAGCTATTCTAGCCATTTAAAGTTTGGTCTCTGACAGCAAGCCAGGTACTTTGTCATGCTTAGTCAGAAACAGAGTGGATTGCCGGCTTCTTGACAACTATCTAGAGGCAGTTCTGCTGGGGAGAGAGGACGGAGGCTTCCGTGTGAGGAGATGTTTGTCTTTAGTCATAGCCCTGACACTTCCTACAAGTGTGGCTTTGGACAGCCTCTAAAATGGGGATCTAACTCCACCCAGTATTGTTCCAATTATACAGGCTAATGTTCCTAAAGTTGCAATCTCCTGGAAAGAACCGGCATACAGAGAGTCAAGAGTATGGAGAACCAGCCCAGAAGGTAAGGGTGAGAGGTAGCCGGAGAGGAACAAATGGTTAGGAAAATATGTCTGAAAATGTGAAGAGGATGAAATAAAAAGCTCTGAGGTTGGATTAGCTCTGGGAAGAGTGTAGCACTGTAGCATTGTCGTCCTGTTGTTCATTTTGCTCAAGCGGGCACCAGTAACATCTCCATTGTGAGACTTGCTGTTACTGTTTTTGGCACATCAGATACGCCATGGGTAGCTTGCCAGGCTCTGCTGTGTGGGTGGAATACTCTGGGTAGCTTGCTGGGCTCTCCAGAGGGACAGAGGAATCCAACCCAGGTTGGCTGCATGCAAGGCAAATGCCCTACCTTCCACCCCCATCACCCCAGGCTCTTTAATTCAAAGGAAAAAAATAATGGGAAAAAAGTACAAATAAAACAAAGGAGTGATTTTGTTTCTGGAATATGCAGGTTTGTTTCTTTGCTTTTAACTTTGGCTTCTGTACTTTGAAAAGAAACCAAACTACCTAGTACTTTACCACCCAATCTCTTAGCTATCATTCTCTTTCACCTCTTGTGTGTGTGTATATATATATATATATATATATATATATATATATATATATATTTATTTCTCATTCATTTTCCCCCTTTTGTGGGCAGGTGGCTGCCTCCATTTCTAACAATATTTTCCATAAGTTATCCTTTGAAATCCATTTATTTACATCCACATTGTTTCTTGAAGCTTTCATTCCTCACTGGCTCGCAAAGCTCTCAGAAGTTAATTACATGTAGCTGGTCTTCCTACCACTTGCACTCTACCACTATCCTATTTGCTTTAAGGCCACACCCAGAGGTGCTGGGTGTTATGGGGGGCACTTCCAGGCTCTGTGCACTTGGAGGATGGCTTCTAGCAGTGTTTATAGTGCTAGTGGTCAAATCTGGGCCTTCTTGGGGCTGAGGTGATAACACAGTGGGTAGGGTGTTTGCCTTGCATGCGGCCGACCCGGGTTCAATTCCCAGCATCCCATATGTTCCCCCAGCTCCGCCAGGAGTAATTCCTGAGTGCAGAGCCAGGAGTCAGACCTGAGCAATGCCAGTGTGACCCAAAAAGCAAAAAAAAAAATCTGGGATTTGAAGTATGGAGAGCATACTGCACCCCTTTGAGCTCTCTCTCCAGCCCCAACACCACCATACTGAAAGAGTCAGAAGACTTCAGGTGTAATCATTATTGCTTGTTAGTGGCCCTCTCACCCCCGCCCCCCTCCCTTGTCTTCATTGTTCTTGATTCTGGATGGAGTGTCATTGTTGAAATCCTTGATTTGGACTTGTGAGACACTTTTAGTGTCTCATTTTCCCCTGAAAATGCTGCTTCACAATCTCTACACCTCTTCAACCCTATCCATACAGCCCTCACCAATGTGACCTTCCTAAAGGTGGTCTTTAGTGACCTTGACTCACTCTACACATTATCTTAGATTTCATTCACGGCAAGTTTGTGTCTAGGCTTTTTAGAACTCTATTGAGATTAAAATACTTTTAGCTCTGAAAAAGTTCTGTTTTTTTGGTGGCTTTTTTTTTTTTTGTGGCTTTTTGGGTCACACCTGGCAATACTCAGGGCTAATTGCTGGCTCTGCACTGAGGAATCACTCCTGGCGGTGCTGGGGGAACATATGGGATGCTGGGAATCGAACCCAGGTCGGCCTCATGCAAGGCAAGCGCCCTCCCTGCTGTACTATTGCTCCAGCCCTGAAAGTTCCGTTTTTGCTGAAAAACCTACACTAGGAAATGCTTTCAATATATTCATTTAAAAATTTTCCTAAACCAGAGTATCAGATATTCTTTTTTTTTTTTTTTTTTTTTTTGCTTTTTGGATCACACCCGGCGATGCACAGGGGTCACTCCTGGCTCTGCACTCAGGAATCTCCCCTGGCGGTGCTCAGGGAACCATATGGGATGCTGGGTTTCGAACCAGGGTTGGCCGCATGCAAGGCAAACGCCCTACCCGCTGTGCTATCGCTCCAGCCCCCAGATATTCTTATATGATTGAAAAGATTCAACTTTCGGTCCCCTCTTTTCGCCCACCCAGTATACGATAAAACAAAACAATAAAGTAGCCTCTTTTATTTTAGTTGTCCAGTATATCTTAGGGTTTCTACTGATCTTATAAATATTCTAACCAGAAATTTCCGATACTTTTTAAACAACTCCTGCATGTAGCACATTGCTAAATTATGTTAATTTTAGTCTCATAGGTCCTTACATGCATCAGTTCCTTGGCCTTCTGCTGCTCATTTTCCAGTTTAGGCCTTATCTCTCTTGTATATTCAATATGTATTATAAGTTGTTTAAAGATTGTTATTTTGGAGGGCTGAGCAATAGTACAGCGGGTTTGGCATTTGCCTTACATGCGGCCAACCCAGATTGGATCCCCGGCATCCCCTATGGTCCCCCAAGCACCGCCAGGAGTAATTCCTGAGTGCAGAGTGCACCCTGAGCATCACTGGGTGTGACCCCAAGAGAAAAAAAAAGATTGTTAATTTTGCTTGCACGCCATTAGTGGCTCACTATTGTCAATCAGATTGTTACAAGTCTTGATAAAAGACCTTCTAAAGTCAAATTTAAACTTATAACTTTAGTTTTCTCTTCCACTATTTTTCTGCACTTTTCCAACCACTCTGCCCTTTAATTTTACTCATTGTTTTCAGCCTGACTTTCTACATTGCTAATCCTTGCAAGTATTCCTCATCATACATAAAATCATTTCTGAGTTTTTGAGGCTGCTCCTTCTGATATCTTAGGCCAGTGTTTCCCAAAGTGTGTGTTACTGTGCCCCCAGGGGGCCCTAGAATGATCTCTGGGGACATGAGGGGGTGGGGGCTGTAGTAGCCTCTGGCACAACTGGGGGTTATTTTCTGTTTGTTCAATTAAGGAAAATAGATTTCTGGAGAGGGGATGTGGCGGAGCGGGGGAGGGTCAGATACATTTGGGAACCTGCCTTAGGCTCTTTATAGCTGATTTACACTTAGCAGGACTCAGATTGCAGTCATGAAAGCAGAGGTGCTGTCCTTTCTTCCACTCCCAGCGCTAAGCACTAGATGGACATAAATCTTGAATGATGGCAAATGGTTGACTCTGCCCTCACTGTAATACATAAACGGATGCATAAACTAACCACTGGGTGGTGTCATCTCTTTCTTTGTTATGTTAACTGGATTTAAACCTAAGTGCTTTCCTTAGAAAAAGAGCAATATTCTTTTTTTCCTCTTTTCTTTTTGGTAGTAGTTTCCAAATTTAGAGGTATTGAAGAGCTGTTTTAGGTTTTGAAGATATTCTTGACAGTTTGAGAATGTCATTGTTTGCCTTCGAAGCACATGGATCACATTTCATGATGGGTACTAGTTTAAATGAAAGCTTCACGGATGCATTTGAATTTGTGATGATTTGTAACACTTTTATTCTATGATGTGCAACGGAAGAGTCAAGGAATTAATCAGAATCGGATTAACAGTTCTCATTCTTTTCTTCCCCAGTTACCCTTATGTGAGGTAGCATGCTACCAATAGACTGAATTTCCATATAGCCAAGGAAATAGACCACTCATTAAATTTTATAGGAATGTGTAAACTAATTGGAGGAAAATAAGGTCCCTTCTTTCAGATATTTAATTGAATTTAAATTGTTTTTTAAGGTCTGAACATTTTCCAACATGTGCTTCCCCCCTACTGTTTATCTCTGCACAATTTATAATTTTATCTAGAATGTATAGATAGGAACTTGAAAGATTATAATTATCCAACTAAGTTACATTCGTGAGATGCAGATCACCATTCAAATATTTTTTTTTCTATTGTTATTTAGACTAAACATTGGACTTCTGTAGCATCATTTCCTTCTTGCTCTTGGAAATCTACTTTTTTTTCAGAAAGCAAAACAAAACAAAGATGGAGAAGCAGAAATGTCTCTTGGATTGATTTAATATTTGTTCTCCTAGATGTATCACCAAAGTAACAGAGTAAAGGATTTTTAAGAACTTCATTTCTAAGAAGTTGTGAATATTACTGGAGGATTTTACACTTCTAACCTACCATCCATATGAAACTTTTGAAATCAGTCATACCCGAATGAAAGAAAAAGAATTTTTTTCCTCCTTTGCATACCCCAGTTTTTGTACTAGACTCTTAAAGTTTTCTTCACAGGTACATCATGTTTGGATTTAATACTCCAGTGTATTCTTACCAGTTTTATGTTGATTTGAAAATCTGAAGGACACATTAAAAAGATAAAAAGTGAGAATAAAATAGGCATTTGCTTTTATGTTTGGCAACCACAATTGAGATTCGGGTATGATTTAGCAAAGTAAATTTGGACCAAGAAAAATGATCTTCATGCCAATCTTTATAAAAATCAAAATTCCTTTCTTTCAAACACCTCAACCATTCTAATCAGTTACATATGTGTATTAATATTGTATTCAAGGGCATGCAATCAAAGCTTTCTTCTGCTCTGATGTGCAGTGAGAGAAGGTGATGGTCCAACATTGAGATTCCTAGTAATCTAAATGTTTAGAGTGTACGTAGTTTGTAATTATTCAGAAGAGATGACTGGCATGGTTACTTGAGCCAGTTAATTTATTTGTGGAGATCACATGACACAGAACTGGCACGTACAAGCTCTTGTCACAGCAAAGACATTCTATGAGGCAGCAACTTGTTGGTACTGTGAACCACAACTGGAGTGGTTTAATAAAGATGTTATAAAGCTGGTCCTATATCATCATTAACCTGTGTATCTAGTTGTTAACTTTTGGAAAACTTTTCAAGGTTATAAAATAAGAGCCTTAGGTAATTCTGCCCCTGTCTTTTCACATTATTAATATGTGCAGATGTGGGAACTAAAATGCAAAAATTGCTGGAAAGAAGCAGTTCAGCCATCTATAGCCCTCTGTCAAACTAAATTTGAAGTGACACTTAAACTTGCACAGAATAGTTAAACATTTATTTTGAAAATATTTCATGAATCATGTTCCATGTTTGATCAGCTAGAAAATAAGAATACTGATGTAAATTCATATCTTCCAATTACTGGGAAAAGACTGAAAAATGTAATGCTTGTAACAATTATCCTTTCATAAAGCACAAATTATGGAGAGGAATATCAATCAAAAGTAATATAGTTTAATCTAAGAGGGGGGTGTGTGCAGGAGAAAAACAAGAATGTGGTTTGTCTATATTCCAGGAGAAAAGAATGAAGTCAAAATGAGATCTGATCCTTTCCAAGTTATTCTGTGTGCATCATATTTGAGTATAATTTCACATGCAACTTGATGTTCCAAGTATCATTAAACATCTAGTAATCAGAACAAATGTTCTGCCAAATTCCATTTATTATCTTAACTGTTTAAGGTATTGAGCACCCTAGGTTTATAAATATATAATTAAAGTCCCTATTTAAAATAATAAACCTAGATGAGAGATTTACATTTTTCTTAATCCATGTTTACACAAAGAAGAGATTTGTTTTTAAATATTACATCAGATATTCGGGGGCTCAGATAAATCAGTGGTGATACTTTGCCAAAAGTGTTTCTAAAAATGATGAGTATTGATGCCCTGTGGTCAGAGAACCTTGTTTGTGAAGTTTTAGCAGTCTCTGATTACTCAGAATGACCATTCTTTCAGGTCCCGCTGTTTTTCTCAAGAATATGAGTTTAGGAATGGATCCAATATATCTTTTCCATGCCATCGGCCCATCCATATATGTATCTTTTAAAGAAAATAGTCGAAATGAGGCAAGCGAAGCTCTGGAAACATTTCTCGCTCTTCTCAGATAGATAACTGAAGGAGAAGTCTGGTGAGCTTGATTGCTTATATATAGAAACTCAAATACAGGCTGGCCACCATAAGGGAAAAACATGTCACCCACATTATCATGGGTGCTGTTTCAAGTTGCTTTGTTGATTAAGGCATTTCTATGATCCCGGTTCCAATCGTGTTGTTGTCTGTCCCAGAGACAGGAGATTGGAAAATAACTTACAACACTTGGATGCACATGGAATAAAACATATTCATGAGTTCTTTACTGTCTTTGAAGTGAAATTATACTTGGAACTATAAAAATTCTTACCAATGAAAGTGTGACTTGTATTCACAATTATGGCATTATTAATGTCTGATGCAGAATGCTTATTTTGACTTGGGGTCAATCCATTTGTTATCTCTCATCAAGGCCTGTTGTATATTATAAGGAAACGCAGACTGGAAGTATACGTAGCAAAACAAACATGCTAGCTCCGGATGGAGACATAACTAACTTTGAGCTTAGGAGTGCTAGTATCTCATGAGAGCTAGAGGCGTATGTCGTTTCCATCAGTTGATGCATTTATCACTTAGGACCTAGTTGAGGAACAGTAGTGATAGTCATACAAATCAGAGAGTGTTTAAAATCTTATTTGTAGCAGGTCATGCAGGAACATAACTCTGTGGTTATTCCATTTCCTTTTTACTAAGTGAAGCAGTAGTCTAGGCACCGTAGCTTGAGGAACTTCTTATGCAGTGGTATCTCTTGCTTTCGATGCATATTTCCCTAACGTCTCATAACATTCAGTATCATGTTATGTGTTAATTTTCCATTCTTACTGGTGAATTACCTTTTCAAGTCCTTTACCCATTTTATGAAAAGTGGGGGAATTCTTTTCTTCCTTTAATTTTAAAAGTTATTTCTATTCTAGGGACTGGAGTGGTAGCACAGCAGGTAGGGCATATGCCTTGCATGTGACTGATTTGGGTTCGATCCCCAGCATCCCATATGGTCCCCGGAGCACTGCCAGGAGTTATTCCTGAGTGCATGAGCCAGGAGTAACCTCTGTGCATAGCCAGGTGTGACCCAAAACAAAAAAAAATAAAGTTATTTCTTGTGTGGTTTGCAGATAATTTCTCTTTGTCTTATCTTCAGCTTAACTGTACCTTGATTAAAAGTAGACATTAATTTTGAAAATATTCAATTTAACAATTTTTACAAGGGATCTTGTTTTTATGGTGCTTTTAATAACTGCATGGTCACAAAAATATTTTCACATGTTTACAGAGATGCTTTTCAATGAATACCAGTCTGAATTTAGGACTTTCAAATGTAGTCTTATGCTAACTACAACATTTAATTGCTTATACTGCTTTACCAACAGAAAAATCTCTAAAGTCACATTTTACAAAATATATCATTGAAAATGGAATAGCTTTTGAAACAAACATTTCCTTTTGATTCTAGCATAGTATGCAATCAAAAGAATATCCCAAATTGAAAATAAAACTGTAGAAAATTTTTACTATATCTTGGAATCAGTGACAATTAAGAACTGCTAGAAATAATTTTAATCACATCATTGTGAAAAGCACCAAGTATAAAATAAAATACTAAAATCATATGTTCCTGTGCTCAGCCATGTGCTTATTATTGACAAGGGACTATTTTGCCAAAGTATTATTGTCACTGTCATCCCGTTGCTCATCGATTTGTTCGAGCAGGCACCAGTAACGTCTCTCATTGAGAGACTTATTGTTACTGTTTTTGGCATATCCAATACACACGGGTAGCTTGCCAGGCTCTGCCAAGCGGGCTCAATACACTTGGTAGCTTTCGGGGCTCTCCGAGAGGGTGCCAAAGTATATGTCTCTTTTATTTTTAAAAAACATTATTGCAATTTAGATTAGGTGGTTACAGTGGTGTTAAAGTATATGACATTGAGGTATGAAGCTACTCTCTACCCCTCCACCTCCCAATTTTGTTTTAAAGGAGAGAGAAGAGAGAAAGTGATCAATGCAAAGCTACAGCTTTCCTCAATGAAATCACTTTAAAAATATTTGAACAGAACTAGAAAGATGACAGGGAAAGTTTGCTTCAAAGACTGCTTAGCAATAAAACCAAATAAAACAATCCAGGAAGCTTAGTAGTATACATGATGGTGGGTCCCAAACATGTAGTTTTGAGTGGAAGCACAGATTTCAAGGCTTAACGTCATCAAAATTACATTAAAACTAAATTTTTGCAGCACTTCCAAAGCATCTCCACAGATCTCAAGAAACTGATTTGTAAATCTCCTGGTTTTTGGTGACACCTTTGTTTTACAGATGGAAAAAATAGCCAGATATTAGAAGTAAATGTAAGATCAAATAGAAATCTTATTGCTGAACCAAATCCTAGCCACTATCTTAGTGTGTGTGTGTGTGTGTGTGTGTGTTTCTTTCTATTACCTGACCCAGCTGCTCTAATATCGCCGAAAATACTTCTCCTTGGGCTCATTACCTAGAGAATGAAGACTATACTCTATACTCAATTATGTGAGCCCTTTTCTGGCATCTCAGTTTATGTCTAGTATAATGAGTGTGTGTCTTTTGACTGGGGTGAGCGATTTTTAGAAATTTAAGACATTTCCTTTCCTAACTTCCTTTAGAGGAGGCATCCCAGGCCAGAGCCCGGATCTTAATGAAAAACACGTAAACCCTCTTGTTTGTTTTCTGTGTCGATTCACCTATAATTTTAAACCCTTTCAATGGCAGATTTATCAAGTGACTAATCCCTGGGAAGACTCTTAACGGGGCAAGGAGAAGATGGTTGTGGTCGAGGCACACATCGTAGGTCATATTGAGGTAGAAAGTCAAATACCTTCTTGCTTACTCATGAAAATATATATTCAGGAAAGTTGGCTATGAGTGTTTTAGACTTGAGGAAGGAAAGCAAGTGGCAACTTGCAATGCCTTTAGTTGTAAGGGAAAGGTGTGTTACTGTTCTTGTCATCCTTCTTTACCTCTTCCTCCTCCTCCTCATCTTTTTTTTTTTTCTTTTTTTGGTCACATCCAGCGATGCTCAGGGGGTTACTCCTGGCTCTGCACTTAGGAATCACTCCTGGTGGTGCTCAGGGGACCATATGGGATGCTGGGAATCGAACCCGGGTTGACTGTGTGCAAGCCAAATGCCTTACCGACTGTGCTATCGCTCCAGCCCCATCCTCCTCCCCATCTTTATGATGTGTAAAATTCTCCTCCTGGCAGCTGTTGTGAAAATTGGAAATAACTGACAAATATTACTGCTCAGTTAGAATGTGACCTTGTGGGAAAAAATTAGAAATTTTGAGCTTCTCAAAGTATGGCTTTTGTTGTTTTTCTGATCCTTTCACAAGATCTGGTACGTTCATTGTACAAGCTTGATTGAAAACGATAGGCTTGTCTCGCTTTGAGAGAATGACAACTTGTTTATAGTCTACTTGCTTCAGTTTGTAGTGATAATTTTAGCACAGCCACTTCCCTGAGTCTCTTCCTGGCTCCAGAACACTGCAACATACATGAAGATATGGTAACCCTTTTTCAGTAAGTTAAGGTCTGATGTTACTTCTCCTTTACTTTTGTACTAAGAAGAACTTAAGTACTGATTCTCCTCATTTGCCACCATACAATAATATTATTTAAAACACCTACTTCACTTTACCTTACTACCCATTTTCAGTAAAATAATTTTAAAGGAACATTAAATAGAACACTGGGTGTATGTGAGGCAAATATAATTGATGACATAGTATCAGTTTATAGTTACAAAACTGATACTGGTAGGGGCTGGAGTGATAGTACAGCAAATAGGGCATTTACCTTGCATGCGGCTGACCCGAGTTCGATTCCCAGCACCCCATATGGTCCCCCGAGTACCGCCAGGAGTAATTCCTGAGTGCAAAGCCAGGAGTAACCCCTATGCATCACCGGGTGTGACCCAAAAGCAAAAAAAAAAAGAAAAAGAAAAAAATGATACTGGTAATAGGAAGGGGCCTCTTCATAGATAAATGAAGACATGAAGTTAGAAAGAAATATTAAAAACTAGTCTTGCCTCAAATGATTCAGCTGTATTACTTATTTCTTGTAACTATTCATTTGTTAAATTAATTCCATAATATTTTACAAATATGTTAATTTGCATTCCGTTCAATTATGACATGATAATTTTATTCTTTCAGGAATTTTTCTTAAGTAAAATTATTTTTTTCAATAAAAAAAAAAACACCTAGTCTTGCTTATCAAGCCTGTGTTCTCCCTTGTAGTTTTATCTCACTTTCTTGTCTCTGTATCTTTGCTTGCCTGTTTGCACTCTGGAGAAGCCTGTGTTCTCTCTTGGAATGTCCTTCTCTCTTTATCCCCCTCTTACATCTTTCTACATAAGTGTTAGTGAATACCACCTTGCTTCAAAAAAAGGGGAAATATTAAAAATATTTCTGTTGAGGCCGAAGTGGCAGGAAAGTGTGCTTGGCTTGCATGCAGCCAGTCCAGGTTTGAGCCCCAGCACCCTATATGGTCCCCTGAACATATCAAGAGTGATTCCTGAGTACAGAGCCAGGAGTCACCCCTGAGCATCACAGAATGTGGCTCAAAAACTAAAACCAAAAATTATTGCTGCAATTGCTTGAAGAGTTGTAGTGTAAGTGAATACAGTGTTAAGTATCAGAGTTTACTACCTGTTACTTCTAAGATCGCATGAACTCTGACATGGATCATAAAATCTCATAAGACTAACTATAGCTTCAATAGCTACAATAACCCAGCATAAAGGACCAGCTTCTCTTAATAAGAAAGAATTAGTATGCTGACACATGGTCTAAAAATGTGTAGTCTTGGAATTGCTCATTAGGTTTTGAATTACTTTTTGGAAAATGAAGTCCAAAAATCGTTTCCATGACTCTCTCAGGATATATCCATTCTGTGATTTACACTATATTTTGTGATAGAACTCAGATAATAAATGTTACCAGAATCCCTTATGAGTAATGATTTCTTTATTTTGTTTCACAAGAAGACTCTACCATAACCTTTTGTTTTCTCAGGTTGGATCCCATTCCAGATTTGAAAGATTTTATTGTTTTACTTCCCCCAGTACTTCCTTGGATATTGATCAGTAATTATACTCATGTTTTCAAAGTATTTTCCTGAATATTGTAATAACTATTAATTTTTTAAAAAGCACCATTTTACCTGAATTGCATAATCAACTGCCATTGTATTTTTATATTTAGTGGGTCTGATTGTCTTTAGTGTACATTTGTGGACATAGAGTGAGTTTGGACCCTTTCTTTGCAGTTTAGATAATTTGTGTTACAACCTCATAAAACTTCCATGAAGAAAACTATTCTAGAAAATTTTGAGAGAAATAGATTTAAATCTTAGGTAAAGAAATTACTAACATTTGAAAACTAGGAGCCTTACTGAATAAATATTTTAAGCCTCACATTTTAGATAATACAAGAACTCAGAAATTTCATTAAAGTTAAGTGACTACTGACTGAAATAACCAGGAACAGAATCCAGATCTGACCCTAGGTCAGTGCTCCACTCCCATCTTTCTTGGCAATCAAATGCTTTGGATTTATTACTTACCTGGTGACTCCAGTTCTCTTCCCAAATCAGAAAGGGCAATGTCTTAAGTAAATTGTATTTAATTATTAAGTATCTCTCTTTTCCTTGGGACTCTGACTTTTAAGAGGAATAGATAGTATCAGTTGATAACAAATTCTTGGTACTAGAGTATCAAGTTCTTGGTAATAAACTCTTGGTACTAGATCTCCAAACTGAAACAAACTCTTGGTTCTGAGAACTTCAAGATTGTGATAAGGTAAAGTGGACCCTAGAAAAGGGTGAAAGGATTTGAATCTAAATCTATTCACAATCTACTTAATTTCTCTTTATCATCACTCTTTATCTGGAAAATAATTACCCAAGTTATTGCCATAATTACTTGAATTTATGTAATGCAAATGTATTGCAAGCTATAGGTAGGATATGATGTTTTTAGTCACTGTCACTATCATCCCATTGTTCATTGAGTTGCTCGAGCGGGCACCAGTAACGTCTCTATTCCTCCCTGTCACATGCTAGTGTAGTCCGATGGCGTATTGGGTGCTCTTCCAGGATCAGGGGAATGAGGACTGTCATTGTTACTGTTTTTACAGTAACGATGTTTTTAGTAGATAATTATAATTTGTGAATTACTGTTATTTCAACCACCATCAGTTGATATCAATTTGAAATAGTAAAGTAGAAAGAGTATGAAATTTAGCATTAAAGGATTCAAATTCCTTTGTCACCAAGTTGATACAGACATACTCAGAAAATCGGTCCGATAGATTCGCAAAGACTAAACGAAGATGAAGACACCTAGTATATACTAGTCCCTAGTACATGGATTCCACACTGGTTTCATTTCTCTCATTATTCTGAATGAGTATCAACATGTCAGATGATTGCTGGAGATTGCTAATATGTGATTTTTTGTTTTGGATCCTCTAGCATAACATGTATTTACTTTTACTTCTAAATCAACTTTTATCGTTTTTGATTGCTCTTTCCTCATTTTCTTTCTTGCCTTGTTTCTATTTTTCCTTCCTTGCAATCTCCCTCCAATTACAGTGATAGATCATATATAGCAATGTGCCTCTTGTTTTCAGTTATCCATGAGATGGCTTCTTAGTTATAACATGAGAGGTTTATTTCTGATAAGAACCAAAATTTTCCATAATAGTTAATCAAAACTAGTGATTATTAATCAATGACAGCTTTGCCAAGCCTGATGCCATGGCTTCCTTTTATAGAGACTTTGGTTTTCACAAAGGCAAGAGTCTTAAGTATGATATTTTAAATGATTGAGGTTTTAGTGTGACTTTCTAAGAACAAACAAAAGCCAGGAAGCCCACTTCCAAAGTGGCTGAAGCACCAGCTTCTTACTAACAAATAAATCCTAATTCCTGAGGTGTTTCCTGTTCAAAACCTCATTTTCCCTCCCTCTGTGTCATTGTTGTGCTTTTCCAATGTGGTGAAGCTTCATTATACTTTGGTGAAGTCCCGGGGAACTGTGTAAACCTCCCCAACCTAAGAATATGAGAAGAGCACCTGGAAAAGGTTAACTCACGTTTTGCAAAAGATAATCTGACTTTTTACTAGCCCTGGCAAGGCTACTAGGAGAGAATGTTCATAACAAAATGTTAATGGCTGATTTTTCACAGTACTTGGCAGCAATGAGATGTCTTTCATCAGTAGGCACTTTTCCACCTTCCCCTTGACAGACATATTTGTGGGGACCAGACAAGCAAAAGTCTCTGCTGCTTGGGTTTCAGTACAGTGTGTTCTTTCGATGGTATCTCTGACCAATGGTAATGTGGAGGATATTAAAAAATAATGAGGATTTGGTAGGGGAAGGAAGTACCAGTCTCTGAGGAGGCTAGGGGAGTTGCTTAAAGCCCAATTCCTAATCAGATTAGAATCACAAATGTGGTTCAATTCTACTGAATAGTATATTATACTTATGGGAACTGCCTTCGGACATATTACAAAGAGAACACTTATCTATCTATATTAAGTTTTTGAATTGCTAAAATTAAATAGGATCAACATTAATGTTTGAAATACCTGCATTTAAAGAAACCTGTAAGGAGACTATATTGTTAATTGTTTTGGTGGGGGGATGGGGTAAGTGAGGCTTCAAGTCTGATTAGGTGGGTAATACGGAGGCATAAAGAAATCTTAATATTTGAAGCGAAAGAAATAATTAGATTAAATAAGTATTTATAGATTACCAACTTGCCAAGCAGTGTGCAATGTTCTGGAAGTTCAAACATGAATAAGGCATGGTTTCCAACTGCCTGGAGCTTTTAGATTTGCATGAAGATAAACATACATGACTATAATACTATGTGAACCTAGAAAGTTCTTTGGCAGTAAAGTCAAAGAAAAGCTTTTGTCAAGAAAAATCATGGAAAGTTTATGCCAGCAGGTTCAACTGAGAGTGACTAATTTTCCTTTGGGGATTTCATTAGGTGAAAATGAAGAGGAAAGAGGTATTTTAAAGATATTCTGTGAGTTTGAATGTGCAAAAGATTTGGGAATTGATCATGTGTTTGAATCTATACTGATGCAAGGTTGAGAAGTTTGGAGCGAAATCTGGAAAAGTAGGTAGAGCCAAGTATGACTAGTATTATGCATATTATGGGCCATTTAAGTTTTAGTGATCAAAAGAATTTCCTACAATGGCCCAGATAAACAACTCACCTTGGTCCTTTTACTATTCCATGGAATCTGATCATGAGCTTTTAATGAATCCTTGAGAAAATTTTCAGTTTCAGTTCTCCAGTTTTGTCCAATAATTTAAGGCATTTTGTTAAAGACCTATGTTTTTAAAAATTCTTTTGGGGCCAGAGAAACATTACAGTGTGTGCTTGCATTGCTCAGGGCTGACCCAGGACCATATATTCCCAGGACCACATATGGTCTCCCAAGTCCCACCAGGTTTGATCCCTGGTTGTAGAGCCAGGAGTAAGCCCTGAGCACAGCTGAGTGTGCCCCTTCCCCCCAAAATCTTTTGGACCTAATGTGGCTAGACTGGAGTTGGGGGATTTAGGTGACTCTTGTCCAGGAAAAGACCGCCACATGAAAATTTAAGCCAGGTGGAAATGAATTAGAAATAAGTGAAATTCATTGAATATATAAAATATTTCCCCCCAAAAAATAATAGATTGGTAATGAGAGACAGCAGAAATGATGAAGATACCACTAACTACAAAGAGAAATTATTTTAGGGAAAGAACAAAGTGAGGTTTGACAGTGATAAGTTCATTTGCAGGCATGTTAATATGCAGATAGAAGAAAGTCAGAATTATGGTTTTAAGGAACCAGTTTAGATGTTCCATGCTGTGCTATGTGAATTTCATGAGTATGGACTATGTACTACGTGAGTACAAAGGGTAACTCAAAGAGTTTGTGTAGTACGAGAAGAAAATACAGGCAAATTGCCTATGGAGCAACAAAAGGGTGAATGAAGGAGGAGGAATCCATGAGTTGATAAGAGAGTGAGAGAGCTGAGCAGTGGTGGAGAGCACATGACAAGTTCACGGAAGTCTAGAGTTTCAAGGGGTGTACAACACACAGCTGAGAAGGCACAGTAGTTGTGAATGGCTGACCAAGGTAGCAATTACTAATGTGACTGGTTGAAAAGGAGTGGGGAAGTTGCAAAACCAGGAATTGTGTACGCTTTTTCAAACCTTGCTGTTAAGAAAAAGGGGACAGAACGAATAGTAAGGTAATAGTTTAGGACCCGGGAAATAGTACAGGGAGGGATTATTGAGGCACTTGCTTTGCATGTAGCCTACCCCAGTTGAATCTCCAGCGCTACCTCTGGTCTCCCAAACATCACCAGGAATGACTCTTGAGCACAGAGTCAGACTGGAACTCTTGAGAACCACCAGATATGGCCCCAGCCTTGTGCTACCTGCCCCCGATCCCTCGCCAAAAAAAGGCGTAGAATAAAGTTAGTCAGAAGGAAAGAGATAGATGCAGAATGATCTCTCATTTGTAGGATTTAAAGATTCACAGCACAGTAGTAACAAAGGTTCAAAAGCAAAAGAACTGATTCGCACAATTGAGTTGGGGTGGAGTAAGAGGGAGGGTTGTTGGAGGTTCTTGGGAGAGGGAGGGGATACACACTGGTGATGTGTGTGTTGTTGGAACCATGTTTGTGAGAAACTGTCATTAATAGCATTGTATCACTGTATCGCTGTCACTGTCATCCTGTTGCTCATCGATTTGCTCGAGTGGGTACCAGTAATGTCTCCATTGTAAGACTCGTTACTGTTTTTGGCATATCCAATACGCCACTGGTAGCTTTCCAGGCTCTACCGTGTGGGTGGGATACTCTCGGTTGCTTGCCGGGCTCTCTTGAGAGGGACAGAAGAATTGAACTGTGTACAAGTTGGCCGTGTGCAAGGCAAATGCCCTACCCACTGTGCTATCGCTCCAGCCATTGTAAATCACAGAAAATCAATTGAAAAAAATTTTTCTTAAAGAGACAGAAGGAAAGAATTAAGGATTCTGAAATCTTTTTATTTTGAATGTTTAGAACATGACACTGTGGAGCTTTCAAACGATGTGACTCCTGACTTCTGTCTATCATCTCCCAGGGAGCAATGAGACAGTAATAGCAAATTTGCACAGTGCCTCTCTATTCCATGTGCCCTCTTCAGTTTTGTTTTACATATACTAATACCTGTACTTCTAAACCTGTACTTCTAATGCCAACTTTGTGAGGCAAATTCTGTTATTACCCCCAATTTACTCAAAAGAAAACAGAGGAAATAGAGAGGTAAGATGATGACCTACATTGTGCTCTACCTACTAAGTTACACGATATACCCACAAAATAATCTATAGATTTGCCTCTCAGCTTCAGCAGATTAAGATAATTTATTAAAGGATGGGCAACAAGGGTCTTGGTTTGTAGATAAAGTTTAGTTGTGTGGTAAAGGGATATTTTTTCTGTGCAGCATTTTCACATCTTTATAACTTTTTTTAATAAGAAGAAATTGAGGATTGAGCAAAATTACTGGATGCGCAGTATTGCCTATAACCCTCCTTGAAAATGGATAGCTGGTATCCAGATTTTGTCTGTTGTGAATAGTGCTACGAGGAACATAGGGTACAAAGACCTTTTCCGGGTAGAGTTTTTGGCCCTTGGAGTAAATGTCCAGAAGTAGAATTTCTGGGTCATGAGGAAGTTCAATTCTTAATTTTTTGGTAAGGGTACACTACATGGATGTAGCTGGATGTTACCATCCTGAATAAAGTCAGCCAGAAGGCGAGACAGATACAGAAAGATCTCTTTCATATGTAGAATGTAAAAACTCATAGAAAGGGAGTAACAAATAACCGAAAGCAAGGAAAGCTTAAAAATGGTCTACAGAATGGAGGTTACTAGGCCAATGAGACATGGAGAATAGGGTGAAAATAGTGAAGGGTGGGGGGTCCTAACACAATGATGGGGAGAAATTGGCACCATGGTGGCAGGTTGAAGGTCTTATAAATTTTAATTCATGGTGGGCTAATACAAAATGTTGTTTTTAAAGAAAGAGTTTAGTTGGAAACAACAATCAGTAGTAGTTTGCTGTGGTGAACTAAAATGAAATGAAAATGTTGGCAGGCATTGAAGGGAAAAAAATAAGATTAGGACAGGGTGACTGGGGGAGAAAGAAAGAAGGCAAATGGAGATAAGCTGATGTTGAAACAAAGATTATCTTGACCACATAATTGAATAAAGATTGAAATGACTTTCAGGCAATTAGTAGAATTCGTGAAAGATGGGGAAAATTTCTGTGTTCATGCAAAACTTTGTTTATTAAAGCATCACTCCACAGTGATAACTTGAAAATTATTTGGGATTTTTTAAAAGAAGGATTAGAAATCTGTTAGATCTTGTATTTTAATATCATCATGGGCAACTGTAATTAATAATAACTTTTTTTTTCCCGGGAATTGCCATGTTCCTGGCATAACGCCTACTGTGCTTTATAAAGTATCTCACTCTTGTCAAAAACCTCAGAGATGATTAGCTCTACACTTGAGGAAACGCAGGCCTGAAGATTTTAGGTTTCCTGCTAACAGGTTTGCTGTTGAGCTAGCAAATGGTTAGGTCAGAATGAGATGACATGAATCCAGAACTTGAGTGTTTTACTTATATGTGTGCTATATAAGAAATAGTTTCCTGAACTTGCTGATTCTTCTGAGTTGGGCCAGGGTTGCCATGACCACATTTGAGAAGATGGGCTTTAACAAAATCTTGTCTCCAATTCTGTTGATCAGATATCTGGTGGGAGGATGGTTTGGAAAAGGTAGGAAAAGGAGAACATAGTAAAAATTTTGTTAAAATCTGTCTTTATTAAGACAAGAATATCTGTTTCTTTCTTGACTAAAACACTGCAAGAATTACCTTTTGATACAAAAAGAATCTTCACTTTTATGCATGTTGCTTTTCTAGCTGAAATGAAAGAAAGTCTGCCTTGCTATAAGAAAGGCTCTTGGGACAATGACATTGAATATTGCAGTGGTTTTTATCCCTCCATCGCTTCAATACTATGTACTTGCTGTGCTAGCTGCTGGGATATAGAATAAAGACAGATACTGTTACTGATTTCATCTTTAAAAGTTTATAATCTGATGGGGAAGGAGGAAATTAAATAAATTCACCAGAAATATTTCATTACTGTTAAATTGGATTTTGGAAACTAATAAAATTGGAAATTTGATTGCTTTCCAGTTAACTGTAATAGTCTAGATGACTTTGAATGCTGAGAAATGGATTAGTTAATAATTGAAAGTATGCCAACTCTGTGCTAGTAGTGTAAAACCAAAGAGTCAAAATATAGAAATTACTGGAGATAAATACTAAAAAGATTGTTCTTTTATAAAACATAGTTTAAAATCTATGGTTTGTGAAAGAGAAAAATAGGAAATCTTGACATTCTCATTTTCTATAAACTGCATTGTTTAGATTATGATCACGAGAACAATATTAATGCTGAATATCTTTCATGTAAAATTTTTCATGCTAAAATATTCTTATAACATAATTCTCCTTGCATGCTTTTTTCATTTCACTGTTAACTATGAAGATGAACATTTTCAAAATAACAGTTTGAATAGCGTCTCCACATCAGATGGATCTCCAGAATCTGTATTTTTTCTTAGTTTTTTTCTTTTTCAAATAAACCCCTCTAATAGAGATACATTTAAAAATGTTTGAAGATTTATTCAAATATTTGTCTGGCATTTGATATGAAAAGCATGTGAAAGTTCTTAGATGAGAGTTTTATTTTAAACCTTGGTAGCACTGCACCATTGTCCCATTGTTCATCGATTTTTTTTTGTTTTTAATATTTTAAATTTTATTGAATCACCGTGAGATAGTTACAAGCTTTCATGTTTGGATTACAATCTCACAATGATCAAACACCCATCCTTCCACCAGTGCACATTCCCCATCACCAATATCCCAGGTATACCCTCTCTTTCCCACCCTCCCCCTGCCTCTATGGCAGACAATATTCCCCATACTCTCTCTCTACTTTTGGGCATTATAGCTTGCAACAGAGACACTGAGAGGTCATCATGTTTGGTCCATTATCTACTTCGTCATACATCTCCCATCCCAACTGGTCGAGTGGGCACTAGTAACATCTTCACTGTGAGACTTCTTATTACTGTTTTTGGCATATGGAATGTTCCATGGGTAGGTTGGGTATAAATGCCTACAACTGATATTGCTGAAATGTGGAATTTCTATCTTTATTATTTATTTATTTTGCTTTTTGGGCCACACCCAGCGATGTACAGGGCTTACTCCTGGCTCTGCACTCAGGAATTACTCCTGGCGCTGCTCAGGGGAGCATATGGGATGCTGGGAATCGAACTCAGGTCGGCCGCGTGCAAGGCAAATGCCCTACCATTGTGCTATTGCTTCAGTTCCTTTTTTTTATTTTTTAAAGGGTTCTCCAAACAATCTTTTATGGACACTCGACCAATTTATGGTCTCAACAACAAAAGTATACAAAGATTCTTTTTTGTCCAAATCCTTTCCAAAAAGTTTTTGCAATGTTTTCTATAGGCCAATCTCAGAAGTGTAGGTGATAACTCATTGTGGAAAACAACTGTTTATAACCTAATAATAAGTGATGATGTACATTTCTTTATTTTCATATGCCTATGTGCCACCATCTTTTCTTTGGAGAAGTACCTATTCTGGTCTGTTGACCTTTTGGGGTAGAGTTCCCTTGTTGGATGTTATTGAATTGTGTGAGTTCTCTATTATGAATATTTACTCTGTGTCAGATATATATTCTGCCAATTGCTATCTTGTTTTTCCTGGTAGCTTCTTTTGCCATGTAAAATTATTTTCATATTTTTATTTGGTAAAGCAAGATAGTTTTTTTATTGACACTTAGGAAGATTTGAGGGGTGAGAAAGAGAGAAAGTTCATGTTAAAATGAGAACATGGGCTCAGTTGAGAGTGGAAAAACCAAAAAAAATTAGATAAGCAAGCAAAATACTTGTTAAAGGGAGAAGACAGGCTTGAAGAGCAAGCCTGTAAAAGTCCTTTTTCTTTGTTTGGGGGCAACACTTGGCAATGCTCAGGAAATATTCCTGGCTCTGCACACTGGGATTACTCCTAGCAGGCTTGGGAAAGCCATATGAAGTGCCAGGATTGAATCCAGGTTGTTCCATGTGCAAGGCAAGTGCCTCACCTGCTGTATTATCTTTCCAGCTCCTTTAAAAGTCTTTTTATTTGATATATCTCATTTGTTTGTTCTTTGGTTTCGTTGATATTAGAATTGAATATCCAGAGACATTTCTAATGTTGAGGTGCTGGTATCACCTACATTGTCTTTCATGAATGGTTTGGGATCTAATATCTAAGTCTTTAATCCACTGAGCTAATTTTTGTTTTCTTTTTGGCTTTTGGCTTATACCAGATGATGCTCAGGAATAGTCCTGGTGATGCCCAGAGGGCCGTAGGGGGTTAGGGATTGAACCCAGGTCTGCCATGTGCAATATACTGTCTCTGCCCCCTGAGCTAATTTTTGCACATCGCATGTAGTTGTAATTAAATTTCATTGTTTACAGATGGAAGTCCAGCTTTCCCATCACCATTTATCTAAGAGACTTTCTTAATTATATGCTTTTTCTATCCTTTATTGTATATTTCTAGTCCATATATGTGCATCTATTTCTGAGATTTTTGTTGTCTGGTCTGTATGTCTGTTTTGTCCCATTGCCATGCTATTTTAATTTCTGTTGCTTTTTACTATAGTTTGAAGTTAAGAAATGTGATGAGTTCAGTTTTCTTTTCTCTAGATGTTTGGAGTTTTGGGTAGTTTCATACAAATTTCATAATTACTTGTCCTGTTTTCTTAACATTTTTATAGAAATTGTATTGCTCTGTGTTTTAGATAAGATGGAAATTTTAATAATTTGTATTACAATTCATGAGCATGAACTGTCTTCATTTCTCTAAAAGCATGTGTCTTTTAAAATTTGTCAATAGTGTTTTAATTTTCATTATATTAAAGGTTTTTTACTTCTTTTATTCGATTTCTAAGTTTTTATCATTTTAATGCAATCGCAAAATAGCATTGTGTTATTAACTTGCCTTCCTCATAGAAATGCAGTTATCTGTATACATTGGCTTTATATCCTATCACTTCTGAACTCATTATTTCTATAATAGTTTGGTGGAATCTTCAAGGTTTTCAATGTGTATTTGTATCATGTCATTCACAAACATTTTAGGTTTGTTTTATCCAGTTTGGATTAATTTTCTTTCCTGATTGTACTGAGTAGACTTCCAAAACTTTGTTGAAAAGTTTGGGTGAGAGTTCTTTCACCATTCAGTATGATGTTCTAGGTTTGTTATTTATGTAAGGGACTTATTATGTTCAGGTATGTTCCTTCTCAATTCACTGATCATTTTGATCATAAGCAGATATGATCAATCGTATAAAAGTTGTTTCAGCATTTATTAATACATAGTTTTTATCTCTATTTGGCTGGTGTGGTACGTCATATTAATTGATTTGTATATGTTGGACCATCGTTGCATTCCTAGGATGCATCTCACTTGTTCACGATGAGTGATTCTTTTATGTTATTTTGCATTTGCTTTTTCAAGATTTTCGCACCTGTTGTTTATAAGGAATCTCTGTCTGTAGTTTCCTTTCCTTTTGTGTATTTTTCTCTCCTGACTGGCTCTACACAATGTTTAAAGTTGTTTTTCCTTTTTGAATTTTTGGAAATTTGAGTAGGATGAGTATTAGTTCTTTAAAAACTTTATACAGCTTACTGATGAAGCCATTTTTCTGACCTTTTGTGTTAGGAATATTCTTTATTATTGCTTATGTTTGTACACTTGTAATTAATACCTCAAATTTTTCTGCTTCTCCCAGGTTCAGTTTTGGAAGATTATAAAAGAAAATGAACCATTTCTTCTAGAATGTCAAAATTAGACTCATAATGGTTTCCTATGATCCTTTGTATTTCCTTAATATCACGTATAACTTCATTTTTCCACTTGTAGCTGTATTCTTTAGTATCTAATCATCTTTTTATTCTTTTGTGTATCACTGTCATCCAGTTGCTCATCGATTTGCTTGAGTGTGCACCAGTAACGTCTCCATCGTGAGACTTGCTGTTATGTTTTTGGCATATCGAATACACCACGGGTAGTTTGCCAGGCTCTGCCATGGGGGCGAGATACTCTTGGTAGCTTGCCGAGCTCTCTGAGAGGGACAGAGAAATTGAACCCAGGTCAGTGTTGTGCAAGGCAAATGCCCTACTGCTGTGTTATCACTCCAGCCCATTCTTTTGTGTGTAACTTTTTAATTTTCCTTTGATTTCTTCATTAACCCAAGAGTTATTGAGAAGCATATAGTTTAGTCCTCACATATTTTGAGTTTTTCCTGTTTCCTTTTTGTTATTTAGATCTTACAGTTTTGTGGTTGGAAAAGATATTTTAAAGAATCTTTATATGGTATTTAATATGATTTTACTCTTTATATACTATTTAATATGATTTTACTCTTTATATACTTAAGATTTATGTCCCAATTATGTTCAATGTTTGAAAATTATTTCATCTGGATTATCTGCCCATTACTATATGTTGGTGTGTTGTGAATCCCTATTTTTTGTGTATTTGTCGTTTTTCACTGCTGCATTTATTTAGTGTTAAGTTTTATTTTTTTTGCAGGGAGCACCAAAAAATACCCTGACTGTGCTCAGAGCTTACTCATTGTTCTGTACTCAGGGATTACTCCTGGTGGACTTGGGGGACCATATGTGGTGCTGAGACTAGACCTGGGTTGTCTGTGTGCAAAAAAAAAACACCCTACCTGCTGTACTATTGCTTTGGCCCCACAAGTGTTAAATCTTGCTGAATTAACTAATGAATACAAAATATCCCTGCTTGATTCTTTTCAAGTCTGTTTGTTCAGGTACAAGAATAGCAGTTTCCCACTATTCACTCTGAATTTAGGTTTGTCTTTGTATCCGATAAGACTCTTGCACTGTAGCACTGTAGTCCCGTAGTCCTGTTGTTCATCGATTTGCTCGAGCGGGCACCAGTAACATCTCCATTGTGAGACTTGTTACTCCTGTTCGATAAGACTCTTGCATACATTATAAAAATGGGTCATTTGATAAATTTCATGAAGAATCACATTTAGAGCAATTCTTGCCGTTATATCAGACTTGACTGTTATTTCAACTCTTCTTCTGGTTTCCTTGTACTCCTGTCTTCCCCATTAGTTTCGATCTGTTTTTTATATGAATGATTTCTTATATGAATGATTGTCATATAAATTGTATGTCATATGATGTGGTTTCCTTAGTGATTCTCTCAGTTCTTTTCTTCAGGTCTCTGAAACAATATTCAAAGACTCCAGGGGGCCATTCCAGTGAATTTTGGGCTGTCAGGCTTGTGGTTCAATATGAGGGCCTAAGGATGTGGTGCTGTTAGGTCTTGCAGTGCTGGGGATTGCCCAGTCTCCCTTAGCAGTGCTTGGGGGCCTTACGGGATACACCTGGTTATGTTTAAAGAACCGTATGGTAAAGATAATTAACCAAGGTTGCCAAATGCAAGGCTCGTGCTTTAGTCCCTGTACCATCTAGTCCCCATGTCTTTTCTTGGCTCTATTTCAGATTTTTGGTATGTGCTCACTAGGAAATCATATCTTATTTCTGTGTCTAAAACAGACTTTTTTTTGGTGCAGGTATTGACTCATCATCATGTAACTATACTGGTTCTATCCTTTTCCTTCCTTCCCTTTTATCTTGTGTTGTCTCAAACACTATTGCTTTTGTTTCTATTACCGTGTTACTCTGTATTCCTTTGCTCAAGATTTTGTGATCTTTTGTTCTTTTTATGCAGTAGAAATCCATTAGTCATTTCCTGTAGAACAGCTATGGTGATGTTACTCTATTGTTTGTCTTGAAAAGTATATTTCTACTTCATATTTAAATAATTTTATTCAGGCTAAAGTATTCTTGGCTGGAGATTCTGCCTTTTATTAATGTGTCTATGGCATTACTCTCTCTTCTATTCTATGGTATTTCTGCTGAGAAGTTTGGTAAAAGCCTATTAAGAGAGTGGCCCTTATGCTATTTTTTTTTCTCTAGCCGTCCTCAATTTTTTCCCCCATTTTCATTGAATTTTTGATAATTTAATGAAGATGCACCTGTTGTATTTCTTAGGATTCAAAACTGTGCCTGTTCTCTCAGTTTTCTGGACATCTGGTTTTTGTTTGTTTGTTTGTTTCTCTTTTTTCTTTTTTGGGTCACACCTGGCAATGCTCAGGGATTACTCCTGGCTCTGCACTCAGGAATTCCTCCTGACGGTGCTCAGGGGACTATATGGGATGCTGGGAATCAACCCGGGTTGGTTGCGTGCAAGGCAAACACCCTCCCCACTGTGCTATGGCTCCAGCCCCATCTGTGGTTATTTCTCTCATTAGGTTTAGGAAGTTCTCAGCCACAATTTATTTGAATACGTTCTTTTTTTTTCTATTTCTGTTTACCTCTCATACCCCCTTTACACTAATGTGTACCCTTCTTATGGAGTTTTATATTTCTTAAATATTTTCCTCAGTTTTCCTAATTCTTGTTTCTCCTCTTCCAATGGAGCCATTTCTGCGTCCATCTTCAATTATCTATATTCTTTCTTCTGAGAGTGAGTTTACTTGTGATGCTTCTCAAGTTTGGATATCAGCATGCTGCTCTTCATACTCAGAATCAGAACCACTGTTTGAAATATTTTTAGGAACTGAAATTTCTTTGGTGATGAACTCTTTGTGGTCACATAGTACTTGAAATAACTATGTGTACACACGTATATGCTTATGTGCATATATATATATACACACTATCTTGTCTTGCTTATCTGTGTTTGAGACTCTTTAACTTTTATTATGTTATGTTATGGTGGGTCTTCTTTTTTTTTCCTATTATACCTCTAGGACTATATCTTTAATTTTTTCTACTGATAACTTAGCTTGTTTTGTTTTTTCTTTTCTTTCCTTTTTTTTTTGATTTTATCTCATTTTTTTTTTTTTTTTTTTTTTTTTTTTTTTTTTGCTTTTTGGGTCACACCTGGCGATGCACAGGGGTTACTCCTGGCTCTGCACTCAGGAATCACCCCTGGCCGTGCTCAGGGGACCATATGGGATGCTGGGATTCGAACCCGGGTCGGCCGCGTGCAAGGCAAACGCCCTACCCGCTGTGCTATCGCTCCAGCCCCATTTTTATCTCATTTTTTTAGGATGGTCTTCAGCATTCAATTTTTCTGCATGTATCTGGAATAATGGTTTTTGTTTTCCTGCAGATGGTGCTATGGCTTTAATGTGGAACCCCCCTTAATTTCTAGGACTTGTTTAGAACAGGGAGTTGGAAATAGAAAACTTTAATGATAGTGTTTTCACTTTTGATAGCCAGTGGGGATGTAATAGCTTAGAGGGAGAGCTGCACATTGTTTCTTGGTTTCTGTGTTCATGCCGTTCGATGACTCCTGCTAGCAGTGCTCCTTGCACTTTCTTGCTCTGCCTGCAGCTCCATAGCTGCTCTATTCCCTAAGAGAGGTGGGAATCTACATCCCAGGTTATATTAACCTGAAACACCAGGACTCACTTTGACTTTGGCTCATTTGTGTTTTGTCCCAAAGCTTGGTTTTTAGGCCACAGCAGTCTTCATCCTCTGAAAGAAAGATTGTTCTTTGTACAGTCCCATAACTCCCCCTGCCAGGTCAGGCCAGCCTGCAGTACTCGCAGATGATGTTCAAATCTCTACTGAGCATGATATCCTCAGTGATTCATCTCCCCTTCTAATGCTGTTCTGGACCACATTCATATTTCCCCCCCCCCCAACTGCACAGATGCACATATCTCATATGCAAACCAAGATGTAAAGTGGGTGAGGGTCCCCCGCCCCCCACCCCTCATCATATGTGATTGGATTCTGGTTGTGCTTTAACAAGGAGCTTTGATTCACAGTGGCTAGTCAGCCATTGAAGCAGGTAAAAAGATCTTTACTATTTTACTTCTGGTGTTTGCTTTTAGTAACTCTACTTTTTTCCCCCACTGCTATCCCTATAGGCTCAGTTTGAACTTCAGACCTTTCATATCCGGGGGGAGCATGCAGTGATAACAGAAAGACTAGAAGAAAAAATTGAAAATCTCAAATATGAGATAGAACATCGATGGCGAGGAGGGTGTGAAGAGATGCGAGACGCATGCATCTCCACCGTTGATGATTGCTCTCCTAAGGTCTACAGAAATGTGTGCATCCAGACAGACAGAGAGACTTTCCTCAAACCCTGTGACAGTGAAAGCAAGACAACTAGAAGTAATCAGATAATACCCAAGAAGCTGAATATCTCTTCTTTAAGCCAGCTCTCTCCCCCCAGTGATAACCAAGACACCCACGTACCACTTCCTGCTGCGGAAGGCATCTCCTCAAGTCAGCAGAAAGCCTCATCTCCCCCTCCTGCACCACCTCTCCCAGCAACAATTCCTCCGCCACCTCCTCCCCTTCCTGGACTGGAACCTGTGCCACCGGCACCTCCACCACCACCCATGTGTACTGTACCACCACCGCCTCCACCACCACCATTGCCTCTAAGTAATGGGCCTCTGCCCCCTCCGCCCCCTCCACCGCTTCCCAGTTCTTCTGCTCTGCCCAGCAATGGGGGACCGCCTCCTGCTCCAGCACCTCCAGGACTTGTGCCCCCACCCCCTCCAGGACTCTTCTTTGGAGCTGGCTCTTCTTCTAGCCAGGGTCCTCGGAAGCCGGCCATTGAGCCCAGTTGTCCCATGAAGCCTTTGTATTGGACTCGAATACAAATAAGTGATAAGAGGTAAGTACAATTCTCTGACGCATTTTCAGCTTGTGAATTCACCGAATTGTGTACAAGTGACATTTTATCTTTACCAAAGCAAGGTTTTCATAGAGCAGCATTCGTTCTCAAGTATGCTAGAGTATGCTTCTCATAACAAGATTGGAGTACTTTAAGTTGATTTTTAATTCTTTATATGTGTGTGTGTGTGTGTGTACACATATATATTATGATAAAGTTTAGGTTACAGGACTACAATAGTGTTTAAGACTCTGCTATTGATCACAAAGATACTGCCCACCCCTGCCATGCCACCAAAGTACCCATTCCTGTGTCCACTCTTGTCCAATGTTACATTCTTCCCACTCTGCCACCCCCTGCCCCCCATAATTTCTTGGTACAGTTATGATTTTGGTGCACACTTGTTGGATAACACTGAGTTGTCCTTGCTCCTCCCTCAGGGACCTTAGGTTTATTGAGCTACTCCCACAACAGTGCCCCTGAGGCACACCCAGTTCCATCAAGCACTAATAATCCTATGTTGCTTTTCTCTTTCCTGTATGTCATTTGCCTGGCTTATTGAGCAATGTCCTTTTTGTTTAGACACAGGAAGACAATTCACAGTATGCTTTGTAACATGGGAGTTAACTGATTCCAAAATAATATTTACTCCTGGGCATCCATATTTACCTGACTTAAACCTCACTTGCCCTTATTTCCTAATACCTCCAAAAGGAGTGTCCTGACAAAGTGACTGGGTAGACCCAGGGCAAGTCGTAAGCTATCCTGACATTGGAAAAGGGACAAGCTAAGTGCCATAAGAAGTATAATAAGTTAAGAGCATGGTCATGGGACAAACTCTGTCATGACCCATAAAAAGAAGTAACTGTATAATCCTGCTGGGATTTGGAAAGACTAACCTGGCCTGAGAACTTTGGTCTGGAAATGTTATGAGATGTCCCCAGGAAGAACCAATCTTTAAGATTAATACACCTCTTACTGTGTTTATACAAAATGACTAGAACTGTTATGAGAAGGAAATTTACTATGATTGTTTAAATGGATCACTAGCTGAGGAAAGCATAAAGCAATACACCCTGGATGAAATCCCACCCTTGAGCGGATCTCCCCGTAATCTGGAGTGCTGAACCCTCAGGTGAGATTTTATCCTTGAGTTAATCCCCTAGAACTTCCCCTGAAGGAATGGCTTTACCTCTGTTTGTTGTTATGACAATGTTCAACCCCACCTATGTGTACCCCACCCTTCATGATTTCTGTGCAACTGTGAGGTAAGGAGTAAGTGAGGTAGAGGAGTTTGAGGTCTACAAAGAGGCTTGAAGGATGATGGTACTATGGTGACTGGGACTATGACCAAAACTACGACTATAATTGTGCCATAAGGGGAGAGTTCTGACTATGCTGGGGAGAAGAGAAAAATAAATTGACTACTGACAAACCCGGGCCCTGTTTCTCCATTCCTCCAGTCCTTTGTCCATCGCAATGGGCTGGCCAGGGGAACTCTCGAGTCCTGCGTGCCTCCACGCTTTTCTTTGAAACTCACACACACTGCTAACTTTCTTTGCATCACCCATGTTCTTGAGACCTTCCCCACTTTATTCCTGTGTTACTGTCTGACAGACTGTTTCCTACTCCCTCTAACCTAGCGCTCTCAGGTCTGTATTCCAGTCTCAGAGGTTTATTATTGATAGTTTCTATACCTTTTATTTGTTTGTATACCACAGATGAGTGAGATCATGCCATATTGTTTTGCTTGTAGCTTATTTCACTCAGCATGATGTCCTCCAGTTCTACTCAAATAGCTGCAAATGGCATGAGTTTTTTTAGTGGCTGCATAGTATTTCATTGTATATACATATATTTACCCATTATCTATTGTTAGACACTTGAGTTGCTTCCATATCTTGACTATATGCTGAAAGATGCAATGAACCTCAAATTAATAGATACCTAGAAGTGGGATAGCTTGGAACATTGAATTGTTTGAAAGCAAATATCTCTCCCAAGTCTTTTTTTTTTCTCTTTTGCTTTTTTGGGTCACACCCAGCGGTGCACAGGGGTTACTCCTGGCTCTGCACTCAGGAATCATTCCTGGCGGTGCTCAGGGGTCCGTATGGGATGCTGGGAATCGAACCCGGGTCGGCCATGTGCAAGGCAAATGTCCTACCTGCTATGCTATTGCTCCAGTCCCCCAAGTTATTTTTATATTCTAAGTATCTTCTTCAGCATTCCTCTATTATTAATATGATTTATGATTACTAATTCCTGTTAATAGTAAGCAATCAATCATAAATTGTCCCTGATGTTTACCATAATATGCTCGTTGAAGAACTTTAGAATATGTCTTATTAGCTATTATCTTATTATCCTAAGAGATCTGTGTAAGTTCTTATTTTCAGAATTAGACATAGCTGAATCACTTTCTTTATTTTATCTTTTTTTTTTTTGGTTTCTGATTACACTTAGTAGTACTCAGGGCTTATTCCTGGCTCTGAATTCAGTGATCACTCTTAGCAGTGTTTGGGAAACCATATGTGGTATTGGATATTGAACCTGGGTTGGCCTCCTGCAAGGCAAGTGCCATACCCACTGTAGTGTCTCTCTGGCCCCATGTCATTAACTTATGTCCTAAAATACGAACTCCTTTTAAACTCAGATTCCCTTACTTGAATGTTGTCCAGCTGTCCATCTTGTTTTCCTTTAGGAAATGTGTCTGTTGGGGAGGGGAGGATGGATATCTATGGAGCATCTTCCATTTGGCCAGCTGGTTAATGTAGGTCAGGATGGCAGGAAGCTGTCATTTCTTGGAAACTTTTGCACAGATTTAAATACAATTTCTCTTGCTTTGCTTTGGAGCTTCTCGAGAGGACATTGAGCATGATGTTGAGCTCCTCTCTAGGTTCAAACTCCATTTGCAAAGAGCTGCAAATACAGAACATTTAAAAATTTTGATCCTAATCCCTAAGTCAAGATGTAGTGATGGATTTTTTTTTCAAAGTATGTAACATTTTGCTCAGGCAAGGCAGAATATTGAACAAAATAACATATGGCTCACCATTTTAAAGCAACTGGAAATTACTAGGCATGAGAAATACCTTAATACTAAGCATATGGTGACCTAAGTCAATTGTGTACTTGTTATTATTCTCTTTCTCAATAAAGTCTCAATAGAGAGTGTTTGTTTATTTACTTGATTTTGGGACCACACCCAGCTTTGCTTAGGACTCCTGGCTCTGCATGCAGGGACTCCTGGCAGGGATCAGGGGACCATATGTGGTGCTAGGGATCAAACCTGGGTCAGCGGCATACGGGACAAGCATCTTATCCTCTGCACTATCTCTCCTTTCTCCAAGAGTGTATTTCCAGATAGTTCTGATACTTTTAGAATTTCCCAAATGAATCATTTAAAATAAAAATGATGGGCATAAAATAAAGTAGTTCCTCCCATTAACTAAAGTACTCATACCCCCCTCTCCGCATTTAAAACTCAGGTGATATTTCTTAAGTAACTTCCCAGAATATTTATTTAGAACTATATTCTCTTCTTTGTGCTGTCAATTTAATGTTCCGCTACTGCAGAAGGGGTGACCTACCACTTGTGTGTGTTGACAGCATGTGGAGCGGTTTCACACCTGTCATTCAGTAGCTCAAAGGATTTTATGCACAGAGAATGCCAGAGTCCTTGAGTGGGGTGAGAAATGGGTTCCTTCGCCCACCTGTCCCTGGTGGGCAAAGGCAAGCTGGAGATAATTATTGACCATTTTGAGGAAGAAAGCAATTGAGTACTCAAGGTCTTTTGAGTCTTCCTAGAAATTTAGGGTCTCAGTTTGGGCAAATGAAAAATAGATGAATGTTCTAACTTTCCTGACTGCTCACATTAGGCTACCCTAGTCTAAAGACTGTGTTTAGGGCAAGGATAGGAGCTGCCCCAAAGTTGGATGCTAAATGTTGGAACCACCCTCTTCCTGCTGTACTGTTCATCTGTTATTGTGGGTCTCTCAAATGATTTTGTACTCAGAAGCACCTCTACCACTGTTTCTCCCTGTTCCTTCCCTTTGTTGTTTCTGCTGAATGCTGTGAGTCACACACTTGGCTGTATTGCCGAGGATCACATCAGAACAAGAGATCACACTCAGCTGTGCCTTGGGGTGCGGCAGGACTTGAACTGACAGACTGACACATGTGCATTCTTCTGTGGAGCCACATGCCTGGCCACGTACAGTGGCTTACTTTAAACTAAAATGAACTTTGTAGCATTCACTTATGGGGAAAAGTAAAATTATTTGAGGTGAGCTGTGTTTTTATAAAGGAGGTGAAATGATATTTTAATATCTTGTAATACCAAGGCCAAGCCCTGTGTACAATCCATACAGGATCTCTATACTGACTTTCATCCACCTAATTTGCTTTTTCTACTGACATGACCTGATTATTTTTCCTTTGTTTAAACATTGTGGTTTACAAAGTTGTTCATAATACAATTGTTGCAGACATTCAGTGTTCCAACACCAATCTTGCCACCAGTGTAACCTTCCCTCTACCATTGTCCCTGTTTACCCCTGAAATATGACCCTTTAGCCAGCACAAAATAATTTATTTTATATTGCTTATTACAACAAAATGACCAATAAAATTATCAAAAGATACTTAAGTAAAAGAAAGTTTGTGAAAATGTTTATATCTCACCATGGGGTCATTAAGTCCTTGTCTGAGGGTTTACCAAGTTGTTTGTTGCTAATTGAGCCTTCTGTGTTGTTGTTGTTGTTATTATTATTATTATTATTATTATTATTATTTGCTTCTGGGGTCACACCCAGCAATGCACAGGGGTTACTTCTGGCTCTGCACTCAGGAATTACTCCTGGTGGTGCTCGGGAGACCAAAGGGGATGCTGGGAATCGAACCCAGATTGGCTTCGTGCAAGGCAAGTGCCCTAACTGCTGTGCTATCGCTCCAGCCCAGAGCCTTCTGTGTTATTGTTTATTGAGTTTGGTTAGCTTTCATTCTGCTTTCCCATCTAACTTCGTGTGTACCTGTTGGGATGTCAATGTTGTAAAATTTGGAGGTGTTGCATGACCTTTATAAGAACTCCAGGATGTGTATTCGGGTTGTAAGTTTACATGGTGGCAGTTGTGGGATGTGGGTGTGGCCACCAGGGATTCCAGAAGTACAGAGGGCTGAGGGGGAGGCTGCCCGTCCCCACTTGGACAAGACCCCAAAGCTTTCAGCCTGAAAACTGGTGTATCTAGAATTTTTCTGTTTGGTGTCTCTTTTGCATCTCTGTAGAGATTAGTCATGAAGCCGTGCATTGAGCCATTGGCATGGGGTAGCTGTGGGGTGTGAGTGCTTCTGCCAAGGTTTCAGTAGGGCAGGGACTTGGCCCTCTCCCCTCCAGATCCTTGTACTCATGAATTTTGGTGGTTTGATTTGCATCTCTTCGAGATTTAATTGCGAATCTGTGAAGTTGGATCAGCAAATGAGCTTACGTGGTGGTGTTTGTGGGTTGACCAGTTATTTTTATCTTTAACTCTTGCTTTTTTACTTTGATTTTTGTCTGTTTAGTGGCGTTAAGTAAGAGACATTTCACTAAAGAAGAAATTCTCATCTTCTAGTTCCTCGGTGTCTTCCTTAGTGTGTATCTTCACTGTATCTTCCTCCTCCCCACTTTCTTCCTCTTCTAGAATTGTACGTTTAGTCAGAGAGAGAGAGAGAGAGAGAGAGAGAGAGAGAGAGAGAGAGAGAGAGAGAGAGAGAGTAGAGGCAACCACTGTGCTAGATGACTTCTCATGAAAGTGGTATTTCCCTCCACCCCCAACTCACACTTCTATCAAGTACCAGTTGCCTTAACTCAAAGTTGAGAATTCCATTTATTGTTCACTCATTATTGGCAATCTCTTTTCCCATAGAAACATAATAAATGGTGATAAAGTATTCTACCAGATTCCCAGAGTGTAATTTATCCAGGATATGAGGTACTGCACTTGTTCCGACTTGAGGTCATATTTCTCAGACTGAGACCGTGTGGTCCAGGTCAGAAAGGTGATGGGAGGTGATGGATCTCAACAGTCTACTTGCTTCATCTTGTCTTCTGCTCAATTTTCCCAGAGCCTTCCTTCAGCCTGAACCAACAGCCCTTAACAGGCTGCCAGCTCCAAACTACCAAAGCTCTAAATATTAATGGTGTTTATGTTTTAAGTTAGAATGAAGTGAATCAAGAAAAAGAGTGCCCCAGGAAAGAGCACATAGACATATTTTCATTGGAAATGGTCGAGTCCTTGGGTGGTGATATTACAAGTATTCATTGTAATATTTTATACATTACATATGCTACATATGTGTTCTTTAAATGATCAAATATTTCATTAGGTGGTATATATCTATGTGTGTATATGTATGTAAATATATTTATATAGTGAGTGAAGTGAGTATATATATATATTTAAATAGATTGAGTGAAGAGAATGTAACTAGAACCCAGTGTCATATCTCATGGGAAAAATAAACACAGCAAAATATGAACACAGAATAGTTGCCAGTTATTTTCAACATAAAAGTCACCATGTAGGCCTGGGATAGAGTGCATGCTTTGCATGCAGCAGCTCTGAGTTCAGTTCCTGGCACCACATGGCCCACTGAGCACCACCAGGAGTGACTCCCAAGCAATGAGCTGGGAGTAGGGCTCAGGCACTACAGGGTTTGTCAAAAAATAAAGCTAACAAAACAAACTTTTGGTTAAAAATTTTTGTAATTCGTGCCATATAATAGTCTTTTGGTTTTTATCTACTGAAAAAAAAAAGCATTGAAACTTGGTAATTCCAATGAATGTGCAGCTGAGGCATCTTCCCCTCCCTAGCTTTGGGCATTAACATTTTTTTTTTAATGAGATAAGTTATAAAGGAGAAACTTTGGGAGAAATTTTGAGAGAAAATTGTCCTTTTTGATGGAAGTGTGCATAATAACCCGTTGAAGAGCTCAGAGGCAGTTTTCTGTGCCTGATTTTCCATATTGTTTTCTTTTCCTTTGTTGCAAAACTTGAGGCACCCTCCTTTTTAGAGACAAAACTCAACTCCGTTTCCCTGTGGCTGCTGTAGTTGAAATCCCCATGGAGGCTGTGGCAATGGAACTTTGGGTTTGTTTTTTATTATTGATGATGGTGGGGTGGGGTATTATATATATAAATCAAGTATTTCTAAATGAACACAGCTGTTCACATATTATGGATTCTGCACTGGGTTGACTGAAACACATATTTAAAACTAGTAGAGAAAAATTAAGAGAGAGGTGAAATCTTTACATGTTAGTGCTCCATTTTAATTTTTTTAAAGAATGATCCCATGAGTGTCTCACAGTAGTTTTTTTTTCCTACCTTTATGCTCCTTTTTTTCACATGCTATGAAAATTCCACATTTAGAGAAGAGCAGATTATATAGCCTCCAGGATTCTAGTCCAGCTTTCTGTGGCTCTCCTGGCTTCCGACCCTCCCTAGAAGACACCCCCCTCCACACATGCCTCCCCGGTGAATAAAGTGCTTTGATCCCCCCCACCCGGGAAAAAAATATCCTAATCTCAGGATTTCAGGTTCCACAAAATTTTGCTATGTCTCTGATAATATTATTTTTTTTTAAATGTTCATATTTTATTTTGACTTTCAGGGGAAAATGTGTATAACAAAATAATTCTTTCTCCAAGTTTTATTAGAGCTGCATGTTTGGATTTAAAAAAAGAGTTAAAACATTAGAGAGATACTCCGTTATATTCTTTTTTTATGTATTGTCTCTGAAGTTTAACCTGTTGCTTTCTCTTTGAAGCCAAAATACTGAACCAACCTTATGGGATTCCTTAGAAGAACCTGATATCCGGGATACCAGTGAATTTGAATATTTATTCTCCAAAGATACAACTCAGCAGAAGAAAAAACCTCTATCAGAGTCCTATGAGAAAAAAAACAAGGTCAAAAAGGTACTGAATATAGTTATCATTATTATATATATGTAATATGTAACACTGTAGCACTGTTGTCCCATTGTTCCCATTGCTCCAGCGGGCACCAGTAATGTCTCCATTGTGGGACTTGTTGATACTGTTTTTGGCATATAGAATATGCCACGGGTAGCTTGCCAGGCTCTGGCATGTGGGCGGGATACTCTCGGTAGCTTGCCGGGCTCTCTGAGAGGAACGGAGGAATCCAACCCGGGTTGGCCGCATGCAAGGCAAATGCACTACCCGCTGTGCTATTGCTCCAGTCCATTGTAGTATGTAATAAAAATTATTATGTGCTGCTGGTTTGTTTGCCCTCAGTTTTAAAAAATTGGGGGTAGGGCAAGAATTTGAGTTACAGATGACAAAACAAAGCCAATAGTTTGAGAAATCTGTGCTGGAGGTTTGGGTTGTATCATCTAAATTTTCAAACTGTTTTCTTATTCTGGACTTTTTTTGACCATTAATCCTATTGAAAAAAATGTAAAATTTAATTTGCAGGGAGTGAAAAATGTTTTATTGACATATGGAAAGACGTGTTTTACTGTTTCGCTTCTAAATTTACCAAGTATTTATTGGAATTCTGTTTGTGCGAGGTTTGTCTGATGCCTGGGCTGTCCAGTATGGTGGCCATTAGCCAGATGTGGCTATTAAATAATAAAATTAGATGAAACTGGAGCCAATCCTACATTTGTACTAACTTCTTTGCAGACTCCTCCTTCTGGCCAGTGGCCACCATATAACATAAAAAGAAATCATTTGCATCATGACTGAAAGCTGTTTTGGAGAGAGTACTCTAAGGATCTGGGATATCTTGATGAAAAAAAGCCCAAAGGTCCTTATTCTGTGGCGCATATACTACTAACAGACGGAAAAGACAGAATTAAATCACATGGTAGAGCAGGCAAGTGGAGCAAACTTTGGCTAGGATGGGAGTTGATGAGGGGGAGAACTGGGGGGGACGCGGAGATAGAAGCTGAAGCTGTAAATGGAGTGTTGAGAATAGACTTCATGAAGGAGGGGACTTCTTTTTTAAAAAAAAATTATTTTCATAAGGTTGTTCACAATAATTGACTACATTCAATATTTCAATGCCAGTCTCACCACCATTACACCTTCCCACTACCATTATTTTGAAATTTCCCACCAATATCCAAGCCTGCCCCTCAGACAGGTTCTAAATAATTTATTTTGTATTGTTTATTATGAATAATTGACTAAAAGTGATCAAAAAAGGTTTCCTTAGAGGAAAGTGTGTGAAAATTGTTTTATCTCGCCTTGGAGCCATTAAGCCTCTGTAAAAGATCATTAAAATGTTATTAGAGTTTGAGCCTTTGTGTGCTTACACACACACACACACACACACACACACAGAGATCAATACTAGTTGTCTTCTACTCTCCGTTGCATCCCATCAAATGTAGTGTGCTACTCTTGGTATATCAGTGGCATAAAGTATGAGAAGTCGTGGTTGCTCATGAGGCTTCTGAGGGAAGGACTTGAGGACTTGAAATCTGGCTCTCTCAGACATGTGTCACACAACAAGATCAAGATGCTCATGGGATTCCAATATGTGACATGGAATTGTTGCTGTGCCCCCTAAACTGGCTGTGTGCTCCAAGTCAAAGTGCTTGCTCAGTCCCCTAACCCTGACATTGAGACCACCAGCTACTGAAGTTGACTCCTGGTATTTTTAAGTGCGATTACATATATATCCTCGTCAGCACTCCGGCTGATGTATGGTTTTCCCTCATCCAATCAGAACTGCTTCTATTTTGCTTCTGTGTCTGCCATTCAAGGCTGATACTTCCTGCATTGGTTTGTTGTTTGACGTAGTCTAGAGAGTGTTATGGGTAAGTAGAGAAGACTGAGCCCTTTCAATCCCTGCATTCTGCGTCTACACATTAAACCAACACTGTCTGAAGCTTTGCAGAATTGAGCACCCTCATATTTTGGTACTATGAGGCAAGTGATACAATGGTCAGGGGTATCCTGGAACCAGTTTTCATGAATAACTAACAAACTTGTTTCTGCATTGTTCTCGATTCTTGGTTCTGCATTAATGGATTGTATGAGTTTTCCTGTCGTACCAGCATGTTATAAAGTTCAAATCAAAAAGGATTTGAAGAAATATATCACGTGTAATATTGAATATTTGATCAGGTCTTCATACTTAAAGTGGGGTTTGTGCATTGGTTCATGTTTCAAGTAGTTAGTAATCTTAAATCAGTTGTGCCTTACTGGGGTGGGGGGGAAGAAAAGTTGTGGACGTAGTCTTTCTGATCATCAAGTCAGATTTCCTTTGCTATGTGAAATGTGGATTAAAAAAATCATGATCAAAGGTTTTCACCTCTTGCTTCTTCTGGAATTGTTTTTTTTTTTTTTTTTTTTTTTTGGTGAGAAACATGTGATCCCAGTAACAAATATCAGAGCAAGTCTTTTCAGAGGACATACTTCATGCAACAGTTTGAATATTCAAATGAAGAGTTAGTTACAGGCAGAAGTTAATCGATCCACTAACAGGACGATATATTTCTCTGCAGTTACAGTCATGTGAGATGGAAATAAATATACTTTTATAGGTGTGATAGCTTTATTAATGCCATCTATAAAACCAATACAAACTATTACTTCTTTACAAAAGATATCCTACATCTAGTCTCAATTTGACTTTTTTCAGGAAGTTTTTCTCTGACTAGTCATGAACTCTACTGGATATTTTTCAAACCTGTTTTGTTTTTTAGTTGTGGTGAAATGTATATTATAGAAAACTTGCCATTAGAATCTTTTTCTTAAAGAGATGTATTTTTTTCTCTGTGCATGTTTCTTCTTTTTCTTCCGTTTTAATAGTTTGTAATTATAATGAATATTTTTATGCAATATGATATTAATCTTCTGTTCTCTATTTCTCTCAGATCACTATTTCTACTTTTGTTTCTCTGGATGCTTGGTAACATGTTGTTTATTCATCAAACTAATTATTTCTGTTTTGGCAAATGAGTATTTTAAAACAAAGCATTTGTTTTTAAAACTTCAAAGCACTAGGTTATTTATTCTTATTTCTTATCTCATAATTGTTTGCGTGTTGAACAAAGGATGTTTCACTAGGCAGTTAGGGCGTAATGTGTTTGTTGTTTTTTTCTCTCTCTCCAAGAAGGAGAATACCCTTCATTTGAACCCTTTAATCTTTGTGAATTGAGTTGGCCATTGCCCCTATAGCACTTTAAGAGAGGCAAAAAAAAAAAAAAAAGGTCAGGCTAATAAGCATTATAATCTAGAATTTTCAATGTGAATTTTGTAGTCTACCTGTTAACTGAGATTTAAGTTTTCAATACCAGAAAATGCCAAATCTGCCTCTTATCAGTCTCCCTTTGTGTCTGTGGCCAGATTCCCAACATCAAATAGATCCTGTAGTCTCTTCCCAGAATCAGATGCTTTTCTCTCTAAAAATGAAAATGAAAGTGAATGTTAGAGGTTGTGAGCAGCCGAGAACTCAGCACTGGAGGCCAATTCTGTTAACTTAACCAGACAATGGTTCCTATAGAAGAGGACAAGGACAATTCTTGCCAAATTGAAACTTCCATGACTAAAGTGCAATACATATCGGACATCCTAAAGTCCAACATTGTGAATTTTGGTTATGGGACCTCAGCCAGGACTGAGACATACATGTAGACATCTTTCAGTGGAGCTGCTCTACATCCCTTGGATATTATTGGTTTGGTGATAATTCTTGGAATTTCCAAGGTTCTGCAGAACTCAGCTCGTACTTTCTAGCTTTAGCTTCTATAATAGCATTTGAAGTGTCTGGCACTGGCATTAGTTAAAAGTATGTGGATAATTCTTCAGCTGGGAAAGGATCCTTTCCTATATTATTATATTGTCATAGAATTAGAAAGAACCTTCTAATTCATTACCATCATCTAATTCATTATTCTCCTTTGGTACATAAGAAAATGGTGATTCAAAAAAAAAATTTTAAAAAAATAAAAATAAAAATAAAGGGTAAAATTAAAAAAAAAAAAAGAAAATGAGACCAAGAAAGATAAATGACTTCCAAAGTTTCACACTGTTAACAAACACTTGAAAGGATGCCGCAGAATCTCTTAACGGGTCCTCACATCCTCTTTATTTTAATTGTAGTTTGCCATTTTGCTAATGGTAATAGTTTTTACTGGGGTGATAGTTTTGATATTTACAAATGAGAGTAGCCATTATTAAAATCATCAACATAATACAGTTACACTTGTGTGATACCAAAATATTTCTCCATGTTGGGTCATTATCCAAAGCTTTCTTTCAGTCTTTGAATAGGAAACCAAATCTTTGAGCGGAGAGAAACTACATAGAGCTTCAACAATAAATAAGGAGATTTGGATTTATGTTTTCTTTTGAATATGTTTCTTATATTCAATAGTTTAGATATTAGCTATGTAAATACTATGACAAATTTATATTGTAATACACAGTCATATCACATACTCATTTGTGATACAAGGCAGCCTTAGCACCACAAACAAAATCAACAAAGTCAACAAAGTGAAAACTAGTCAGAACATTGGATTTTGGTACCATCGATATCAAGTACTATTTCCTAGCTTCTATTCTCTGATGATGAACAGAACAAGCCATTTAACATTCCCCACACTAATTCTCTATCAGTGAAATTGGGAACAATAATTTATATGGTTGACTTGAGGATAAAGTAAAAATATGTTTCTGGTTGTACTTTAATCTCTAGGGCCAGAAAAATGGTACTGAGGGTAAGGTGCTTGCCTTGCACATGGCTGACTCTAGTTTGATACTTGGTACCATATATTATCCCCTGAGCATTGTCAGGAATGACTACTGAGCACAGACCCAGGAGTAAGCCTTCAGCATCACTGGATGTGGTCCCAAACTCATATATGTGAGTATGTACGTATGTGTGTGTGTGTATGCATGTGTATACACACATTCATTCTTGAGAATTTATGTATTCTCTAGAAATCATTTGTTCATTAGTTTATGAACTATTTTGAAAGTTTTTTGAAAACTTAAATGATCTTAGTGTGACTCCTAAGGCTGATAGGACATCTTAAAAACATATATTCTTGGGGCTGGAGTGATAGTACAGCGGGGAGGGTGTTCGCCTTGCAGGTGGCCGACCCAGGTTTGATTCCCAGCATACACTATGATCCCCCGAGCACCGCCAGTAGTAATTCCAGAGTGTACGAGCCAGGAGTAACTCCTGTGCATCACCGGGTGTGACCCAAAAAGCAAAAAAAAAGAGGAAAAAAAAATTAATATATTCTTTCTTGAAATTATTTGCAAATGGTAAATCTAGACCATTCCTGTTTTGTTGTTTCTGAAGAATCCCACAGCTCCACTTAGTGACCTGTAGGGACATCTAGTAGTTCCTCTAACTTGGTTTACATAGTCAACTCTCTGCTATAAAATAAGGGTTTCCACTGTGCGCATGCCTGCATTTACACTGTGTCTACATTACATTTATTCCTGGGAAAGATAGGTCAGTATTTTGACAAGGAGCCAGAAATCTTTCATTGTCTGAGGTTTGTTGTTGTTGTTGTTGTTGTTTTTTTACCTGGTGCCTGTCAAAGAAGTAGCTACACTGCTGATAGATACACTTTCCGATTGCTTTCTGAACTTGCCCAGCAACTTTCTGAAAATCAGCATGACCTGCCAATATTCTTCCTCTCTTGAAATGCCATGATCTCAGTTTGAATTGTAAATAATCTCTGTGCTTGTTCCCTCTTCCATAAAATATACAAAAGCATTCCTCTCCCTCTGCTCCTTTTGTAGATATTTCTTAAGAATTAATGAGATAATGGCTATTCCCTGAGCACTTTGGGGTGGGGGTGGGTGGGGAGAGGTTGTGATGGTTCAGCAGACACTAGTCTGTTGAAACTTCCTGGAGCCAAAAGCCTTCAGTTGTAAATTGGTCATTTTGGCGAGGATCACAGCTGTAATTCTCAGATCCCAGACTTGGTGTCTCAGTGTAGTGGGGAGGGGAGAAGGGTGGAAGGAGAACATTGCTTGGAAGCCTGTACATAAATTTATTGGGTTTTCATAACCTGTTGCCTTCCAAGTTTTTATAATTTCAGCTTTTGTGTACAAATTTCTGTTGAGTCTTTGCTAAGGTATGTGCATTTTTTTCTCATTTGCCCTAGAGAGGGGCTGAATTTGCCAACCTCTCTATATTTCTCTTTGAACAATGAACAGTGAAGTTACAGGTTACCATTTTATAGAGACGAGTAAAATGAACCCCTGTATTGATTATATGCCTGGGCAGTCATTAGTACTCTGTTCAGTTTCCTTGAATAGTATATGGAATGTTAAGAGTTTTTCTGAGCTTCGGCATGAAGGACTCTGACTAGACAAATCTACCAAAAGCAAGCAGGAGCTTCTGCTTCATGACAGGAAAAATGTTTACAAAAATTCTGCCTTGCAAATTTTATTTGGCAATAAGAATGCCCTCCAAAATTTTACTATATTTACTTAAGAAAAAAAGATGCTTAGAACTTGTCAAGCCTAGATATCAATGATTCTTTCAGCATTTGACTTTGACTATTATTCTTGGAGTGAAACTATGTTTCTCTTACTGGCTGTGAAACAGTAACTTAAACTGGGCTTATTTGTACCTCAAACCAGTGGTAGCATTATTAGGATGCACATTACCCTCCCCCAACCACAAGAGGGCACCTTCTCGTACTGAACTCTGCAGAGCTAAATCGCATCTCATTTGGAGCAGGGAGAAGTGGAAATTTTAAGAGAGCATCTGCCCCTCTTCTGCACCCTCTTGAGCCATTTCATTTCTCTTTGTTGTGGGCCCTATGGCCAAATGTGCCAACAAATTCTCCCATATCTTTATGTGTCTTCACTATATGCAGAGTTGAAATAGTCCCTGCACACACATGCTCTCACAGGTATGTCCTCAAAAACAGAAGTCTTAGCATGTATTCATAAAGTATTTTTCAAGTGAAGATGATAATCACTGATAGTAACATGTGCTTGGCATGTATTGATTTGTTACAGGAAGTCAGTTTTATGTTTCCTGCCTTGTAGATAAGAAAAGTAGAATTCAAAGGGCCCTTCAATTTGCTTAGTTTGTTAGTAGTAGAGTAAGAAAATAAATCCTACTCAAAACCAAAATCTGCTCATTGAATGGTCTCTTGGTCTGAATTTAATAGCAAGTACTGATTCACTTGGGAAAGTCTCAGTTTTATTTTCTCGTTATAGTAGACCCAGCTTTCAGTTCTGGCTCTGAATCTAACCAACCCGAGTCTTGGAAAAGCCCTTTCAGTTATCTGGATTTGATGTTTCGTTTTTTCCCTCTGTCAAAAGGTAAACTTGAATTTGGTGAATTCCAGAGGCTGGTCTTCTTTGCAAATAAAAATACTTCAGAGTTACCAGCTTTAATATTTTAAATTTATTAGAGGGATGATAGACAGGAAATTTTCAAATAAACCAATGGCTCAGTACTCAGACTGAGGCACAATCTGATGTTTCAAGACATTTGACCCAACAGCACTGCATTGTTGGAAACTCAGAGAATAGCTATTAGGATTTCAACTATTCCCTGTCTAAAATCACGCAAGTACACTGCATAATTATTTTTAAAGAAACTGTTTCTTTATGAACTGAGCTATCAACGGACTAGAAATATGATGGGGGAAATAGAAATGGAAATTGGGACGATTGAGAACCAGAGATCTTGTCTTAAATATTGTTAGCAATTATGGGTTTTCATCTATGTCACCTCCCTGCCACAGATGACATGGCATCTAGAGAGGATATATTAAATACTTTTTCCATATGCAGGATGTCAAATTATACTCGTTTGTGCACATCTTCTATTTTTTTAATCTTACCTAACATTTTAATTGAGTAATTATTGATTTACTATACTATCCAAAATTTAATAGCATAGTAGTATAATTTTAAGTATACTCTTAAGGTGTATATGTTTCATTCACCACTACCCAAGTTCTAGTGTCCTTACCATTATCAGACTGATCCCCTAGTAATCATATTTTGTACAAAGTCTGAGTTGTTTCTGTTGTTTTGTTTATTTTCTTATTTTTAGTTCACACATGGGAGAAATCATCCAAGTAGTTGTTTCACCTTTTTACTTTGCATAACCACCTAAAGTTCCTTCCATATCATTGTAAAAAGGTATGATTTCATCTTTTTTAATGAGTTGTTTTGGTAGTTTGTTGTTGTTGAGTAGTATTCTATTGAGTATAGATACCACAGGTCTTTCTCCACTCATTCGTGGATGGGCATTTAGACTATATCAATGTCTTGGGTATCATAAAGAATGCTTTGAGCATACAGGTGTACATATATTTTCCAATTATTATTCATATTCTACTGAGAAGTACCTAGGAATGGAATTATTAAATGATAGGGTAGGTCTACTTTCAGTTTTCTGAATTGTGTCCTTACTGTTTTTTGTAGCGGCCACACCAATTTGCAGCCCCACCAATTGTGTCCCAGAGTTCTTCTTCCTCCACAGTCTTATAAGCACATGTTGATTCCAGTTTTTCTTTTTAGATAGGCCATTCTCAGGTGTCGAATAATATCTTATTGTGATTTTGCTTTTTTCAATAAGTGAAGTGAAGCATTTTTTTTTTTTTAATGTGCCTGTGGGCTACCAACATGTCTTCCTTGGAGAAGGAAGTATTCTTTGGAAAAGAAGCATCATGGGGTTTCAGGTTTCAAATCTAGGGCCTCCACATGCAGCGAAAGTGCTCTACTACTGAGCTGTATCCCTGGTCCTGAGTGCTCTTTATAGTTTGGATATAAACCCTTTGATGGACAATTTTCAAATATCTTCTCCCAATATGTAAGCGGCTTTTTCTTTCTCACGAAACTTTCTTTCACTGTAAAAATACTTTTCAGTTTGATATAACCCCATTGAGAGAGAGAGAGAGAGAGAGAGGTGTGTGTGTGTGTGTGTGTGTGTACGTACATGATGCTGGAGACCAACCATACACACATGCAAAGCAAGTGCTCTGCCACTGAGCTCCTCATCTTTGCTCCTTTCTCTTGTGCTGTAAGAGTTGAGTCCACAAAGAGGTCTCTGTAGCTGATGACTAGGAGTGTACCTTCTAGGTTTCCTTTTATGGTTTTAGGTCTGATATTCAAATATCGAATCCCTTTTGACTAAGTGTAGTGTTAATTCCATTTTTATTTCTTTGCACGTGGCTGTGCAGGTTTCCCAGCAGCACTTCTTGAAGAAACATCCATTCTTCATGGTATGATCTTAACGCCTTTGTCATAAAATAACTCTCTCCATATAGATTGATTTCTGGACTCTCAATTCAGTTTTACTAGTGTGTGTGTGTGTCTTTTTGTTCCAGTACCAGAAAGTTTTGATTATCCATCTTTCTAATGTCAGGGTATGAGATAACAATCATTGTCCTTTTTTCTCCAATTGCTTCAACCATTTGGGGCCTTTTGGTTTGTTTGTTTCATACACATTGTAGGATTATTTCTTTCATTTTCTTAAAAAATGCTAGTAGAGTTTTTGATAGGAGTTGTATTACACCTATAAATTGCTTTATGTAAAATGATTATTTTGACCATATTTTTCTTCAAACCCATGAACAGGTACCCTTGCACTTTACAATGACTTATACAAAAATGTGTGAGAAAAACAAAGCCAGATTCTTGGACCTTGTTTAGTCAGTAACAGAGGCGATTCCACGAGATAGTCACGCAACCACAATGCTTCTTTCCTCAAAGGTGCATTATTTTTCTTCTGGAGCTTCTCTATTTAACAATAACAAACAAGACTTGGCATTTGTCAGCAGCAGCTATGGGTCTTGCTGGCCAGCTCTGTGGGTTTGAATCACTCTTCAGGGTCCTTCCCTCCATCTCTGAGTCTCCAGGGTTCAGAGGTCTCGCCAGGAGTTCCATTACACTCTGCAGACCTGTCCACATGTTTCCTAGGACAGTCTGGTTTGACCCCAGTATTATGACCACACTTTCAATTTTTGATAAAATGCCTTGTGGCCCAGAGCTTGATTTCATTTGGACCTGACCTGATTTCGCTCCAGCTGAGGCTAATTTGCATGGCTGTAAACACGGGCCCTACAGAGCTCACCAACTGTGATCAAAGCCCAGGAAACCTGAGACCACTGGTAACTCCACAATCCACCTTCAGTATCTGTGCCTGACTCTGAGTCACGCCTCAGCCCAGGAGGCTGCCAGCTTGTAGCAGCTAAAGAAATGTTATTCTGATTGATCTGATTAGGGCAGCAAGGTTAGCCATGGTCAATTTACAAAGACAGTATGAGAAGAAATCATGTGTGTAGCCATGTTATGGGTCAGCGAGGCCCCTGCCAGAAGTTATAAAAAGCCACAGCTCTGCCAGGACCATTATCAGATCTCCTCAGTGGGGTACAAATGGGATTGGAGGGGCAGGGGCCCCTCTGGTGGAATGAGTGACAAAAGGGGTTGGGCTGGGAAGAGTTAGTGAATTGTGCTTGCTTCCAGCTGGATTCCTTGGCTGCCAAGCCCTTCCTTGTGAGTGGAAGAGCCCTGGAGTTCCCTAGTACCTTGTGAGGAGGACTGCCCTTAGCTCCTCATCGCAATAGAAAGGAAGGGGCAGGGAGGCTCCTTTGATAAAGATGTGAAGCTCTAGAATGACCCAGTCAAGAGACCACATGGAACCAATTGGGCATTTTGATCTCTCCCCTCACCAGAAGAATTAGCTCAATTGGGATCTGGCTCTGGGCCCTGGTTACTAAATAATAGTGTTTTTCATTTTCACTAATTAACTTTTTGCTCGGTTCCTTAGTTGTCACATTAGGCATTTGCATGTGCAAAATATCATAGGAGGTGAGAGGGAGGTCTTATAAATAGTATAGCGTACAAGTACCAGGGAGTTAATCCATGACCTAATCATCACATCAATTTTTTCTCTAGGTAGACTGTCTGATTCAACTTCTTTAGATTATAACAAGCACAAAAACTTAACTTTTAAGCTTTGTGTTCATAAGGTATTGTATTCATATTGATTCTGAAGTTTCTGGATCCTCTATTCTGGGTGTGGTTCTATTCCTCCCTGTCCAATTGAGGAACATAAATGTTACAACTCTGGGATAAGGTACATTAATTAACAAAGAAAGATTTATCTTAAATGAAGCCAACTGAAAGCCACATCACTTGAGCTGGGGCTCATTATAAATAGTTCTCTCTGTACTATAATCATCTTACGAATGGAAAAAATGAGGCATTGAGATGGTTGCTTAGAAAAGAACATGATTCAGAAAGTAGCAGCAAAATGCCTAAAGCAGACAATGTGTTGTAGGATCATTTAATAAGATGCTAGAAAACTGGGCTGTAAAACATTTTTTACTGTATGTCACCATTCAATATATATGTATGTGTGGTATATCCTGGGTTATGGAGGTAGAACAAATCAGTTTCGGCTATATAGATCGTGGCCATTGAGTTGCCTTAGAAGGAAGGAGAGTGAATCTTTGAGACAGAAAGTTCATGAAGAAGAAGTTAGAACCAGCAAAATAAGCTTACACCTATTAGTAAAGAACTTGGTGTTTGTCTCAAAACTCCCAGGAAGCCAGTGATAGGCAATCCCAGGAGTCTTCAAAACAAAACATAAAAACTTGTCTTTACCATTATGAACAGGTGGAGGAGACTGGAGGAGATACAGAGAAACTACCTAATTGAATGATAAAGAGAAATCAAGAAGGAAAGATTTTTAAAATCTGAGGAAGGATGAGAATAGTCACTGAGATACATGTTGATAAAATTCTTAAACTTGAAGACTAAGAAAGTACCATGTACATTTTTCATGTGCAAAGTTATTTTAAAGAATAATTCAAAGATTCCAGTAGTCATTGTTCAGCTCATCTGCAGAACGAGGAGCAGTCAAACATGAGATGTCATTTACAGACAATTAAAGAAGTGCAACTATAAGTCTTATATGCAACCAAAATGCCATCTGCTGACCAACTCAAAAAAATATACTTATGAATATACAATCATTCAAAGTATACATCATTCAGTTATCCTATAGGAAGACAATTCAGGAGAATGGGACTCGTAATAATACACAAGTGAGATATGAAAAAGTAGATATTTCATGTTTATTTACCTTTCATTTGTAAAGCTTATTAATGTGAAATACATATAATTTTAAATGTATAAAACATAATTACACATAATAAAATGACTTAAAAAATAAAAAAAAAACTTGTCTTTATCCTCTAGTTCTATTTTGTCTCAGTTTTATGGCTAATGTGTGATTTTGGTACAATTTCAAATATGTGGAGTACTGACACATGACTTAAGGTGGCCTTCTTCAATTTTTTTCACTTATTTTCTCTGATTCTTATGGCGGTATGATGATATTTAATAATGTTAATAATGACCTCCTTAAATTCATTAAGAATATAACATGCTATAAATAAGTATGAGTATTTTCAGGATGGTTGATTTAGGTCATGATTACATCCAGCTTGATGTTTTAGGGTTTTATCTTATTATAAAGAAGCTTTCTATACTATATATTTTTACATATGGATATAATTTTAAGTTTAACAGATCTCCAATAGTTTTTAATGTAGACCCCATCTTTTACTAAAATGAAGTTAGAAAAATGATCTATCAATGATGAAAAGACTTCTTAAACATGTCAAAAACTAAAAACTTGACGATTTAAATTACACCTACAAATACAGCACTAGCATCCAAAGAGGCAATTATGATGGGATTCAGGAAACATATAGTAGAAAATAAACACATTTCTACCAAGATTCATCATTTAATCATGAATGTTTATGTTCTAAAAAAGATAGATCAAAATTAATTTTCGAAACAGATAAAGTATTTCATTGATGCTAAAGGTATTTTCAATGATTCAAAACCATTGACCCTGCAAACTCTGACACAGATAAACAAATGGGGCTGTATCAAACTACAAAACTTCCATACTACATAGGAAATGATTGCCAGGATAAAAACACCTCACAGACTGGGAGAGGATGCTTTTTTTCACCATTCGTAAAATAAAGAGTTGATAGCCAAGATATATAAAACACAAGTAGAACTCTATAAAAACAAAAAACAAACGAACAAAAAAGCAAATCATCAACATCCAGTACCATCATTGGAAGAATGAACAGAAACCTGCTTAAAGAAGATATATAGATGGCCAAAAGTATATGAAAAAATGCTCTACATCACTTATCAGGAAAATGTAAATAAAATTAAAATGAGATATCATCCTATACTAGTGAGACTGGCACACATTGCAAAGAGCTAAAACAACCAATATAGGTGTGAATATGGGAGTAAACAGACCTTCGTTCACTTACATTGGGAATGTTGACCTAGTGTAACCTTTTTGGAAAGTAATAAAGTACTTCTCAAAAGTGCTATAGGAGTGATAATATTTTATTATTTTGCCATAGTTAAGCTATAGTTAAGGTAACATGGGCTGGAGTGATAACACAGTGTGTAAGGCAGTTGCCTTACACGCGGCTGACCCGGGTTCTATTCCTCTGTCCCTCTCAGAGCCCAGCAAGCTACTGAGAGAATCCCGCCCACATGGCCAAGCCTGGCAAACTACCCATGGCCTATTTGATATGCCAAAAACAGTAACAACAAGTCTCACAATGGAGACATTACTGGTGCCCGCTCGAGCAAATAGATGAACAACAGGACTAAAGTGCTACAGTGCTACTTCTCAAAAAAACTAGAAATTGAGCTTCCATAAGACCCAGCAATTCCACTTCTGAGCATCTACCCTAAGGGCCTAAAAACTCTAGTCAGAAAAGACATTTGTACTATGTTCATTGCAGCACTATTCACAATAGCCAAAATCTGGAAACAACTTAAGTGTTTAAGAACAGATAACTAGATAAAGAAACTATGGTACATATACACAATGGAATACTATTTGAGTGTAAGAAAAACTAAAATGTGCTGCTGTGTGGATGGAGCTGGAGAGTATTATGTTTAGTGAAATTAGTCAGAAGGAGAGGGACAGAAACAGAATGATCTCTCATGTGCAGTATATAAAGAATCTTTATAGGGGAATAACAGATGCTCAGAGGCAGCAGAAACTCAATTTGTTTTCAGCAGGAACCTTACTGGAGTGGGGACGGGCTATGAAATGGTTAAGGAAACTGAGACAGTGGTGGAGAGAAGTGAACGATTGGGTGGAAGGTGTGGTGCTGAAAACATTTTATGTATGATACCCTATTAATTAGTTTGTAAACCTTGGTGCTAAAATAAAATAAAAAATTTTAAATAATTTAAATATTAAGCTTTCAAAAGTTGCTGAAAAAAAGAAAAATATCAAGGAATGAGAAGGAACTAGGTTGAACTTTGACAAAAGCCATTTTTTGCAGATAGAATACGATAAAATGTTTGATACCTCTTTTGTGTCAACCATGTACGTTAAAAGATGACAGTAGGATCTGGGAGAGCGCACAGGTTAGGGCACATATTTGAATGCATTGTTGGTTGATCCCTGGCACCGTATGTGCTCCCGAGCCCTGCCTATCAGGGTGGCCTGAGAAAACCCCACCACCGCAATCCAAGCATCACTGCATCCTAGGGCCCTAGCATTGAAGTACCAGCCTGCTTTTTTGGCTGGAGTTACTGGAAATGACCTCTGGGCCTCCTGAGCACCACATATGAGGCTCCATTGTCCTATCTTAGCCCTCCCCCCAAAAAAATTATTAGTGAGAATATATAGAGGAGAAAAGGCCAGGTGGTAGGACACTTGCATGTATAACATCCTGTGTTTAATTCTCAACACTTACATAAAAGAGAAAAATGGCAATGCAACTTGAAAACATTATGCATTATGTATCATAAATAAAGTCAAAAGTTGTGTGTGTGTATGTGTGTGTGTGTGCATGCGCACATGTATGGTATTGGAAATTAAACCCAGAAAATTGAACATATGTGAGACATACACTATACCACTAAACCATATCCCAGCCACCAAAAGTTTAATGGAAAAAATCTTAGCAAGAGTGATCCAAACAAATAAGCAAGACAAATACAAGTATCAGGGAAGTAAAAGTGAGTGCAGCTATAGATACAGTAAAAATGTGTAAAGATGAACAGATTTTACCAGTAGATGAAAATAACATGAACAGTTTCCTAGAAAATATAAATTATCAGAACAGAATTAAGGGGAAATTGGACACTTCAATATCCTCTGAATATTAAAGAAATTGGATCAGTGATTTAAAATCTTCTTACAAGAAAATTGCCAGCCCCAGATGGTTTTATTACATCATGTATTTCCTTCATAGTCAAAATACTCTAGAGAATAGAAAATGATGATGTTCTTAAAACTAGGAAATAATCTTAGTAGTACTAACAGATAGACAAGAAGAAAAGGAAAAATTAAAGCCTATTTTTACTCATAGTGTGATGAAGATTTTAAATAGAATGTTAGCAAATAGAATTCCACAAGTATGAAAATATATATACTAAAGCACTAAAATAGACTTACATAAAACAGAACCCATGAATAAGAAAATAAGTATTTTTAATTGTCAGTTAACACCAAATTTATTTCTTGTTTCAAACTTAGTCAAAATATAATTATGTGGCCAGAGAGATAGTACAGAGGATAAGATTCCTGCCTTGCAGGCGGCTGACCAGGGTTTGATCACAGGCACCCCATTTGGTTCCCCAAGCACCTCCACGAATGATCCCTGAGCGCAGAGCCAGTGTTAAGCCTTCAGTAGTGCTGAATGAGTATTTTGGAGAGCCCCAGCCTATGGAAAAAATTTCAACTTATTAAGAAAATGCAAATCAGAACAACAATAATTAAAAAAACACACAAGACAATAATGTGATCTCTCAAATTTATGAGATTACCCTACATGAAAAGTTCAGAAACAAATGCAAATTGTATGAAGAAAAATACTATTGGTTACAGTTAATTGAAATGTAAGTTGGTATATCTGCTATGGAAATAGTGTGAGGATTCCTAAACAAGATGAAAATGAAAATACTATCTGATTCAGCAATAACACTCTGAGGCAGTTATCCAAACAATATGAAGACACTATTTCAGAAAATATATTTACCCAGATATTCCCATTAGAAATATTTACAATAATCAGATTATGGAGTCAGCCTGTGGGTAATGGGATAAAGAAGTTTTGTAATATATACTCAGTGGACCACTAGCTGGCTATGAAAAAAGATGAAATTGTGCCTGTCACAGTAATATGATTGGAACTTGAGATAATAAGGAAGTAATCCAGAAAATGAAACAGCAACTGCTAAATGGTTTCATTCATATGGGAATATGAATAACCAAAGAAATTAATTGGCCAAAACACAACTAACACCACTGTTACATTTCATGGAAAATATAGTGGTTTCGAGAGGGAAAAGGGGAAGCAGATGGAGGAACGGGCAAGGGAGTTATTTGGAAATAAATAAAGCCTGACACTCAAACTTCAGTGCTTGTTACAGTGAAATACACATATAAAGGTATGACATGAAATGGCAAGCAATGCTAAATCAATAAAATTTTATATTTTTTAAGTGCAGATGGAAGATCAAAGTTTCAGAAATAACAATAAAACACCCACAAAGCCTCTGATAACGGAAAACTGTAGATGCTTACTCTACTTCATATTGAGAAAATTAAAAACAGTTATTAGTTAAGTACCTAATTGTGATAATTGTCATGAAGTAACAAGATAAAGATCAATGGAGAGAAAATATAGATAAGAATAAGATACATATGGTAACTGACATATGTATCTTAAATTAGACCCATGTGTATATTCACCATTGAAATTGGTATTTTAACAGTTGAATATGTGGTCAAAAATTTAATGATTCTTCTATCAAATCATGAAAAAAATCAGTCCCAAATATATTATTAAGCACAAAAGTGAGAAAGCAGAAAGTTAAAAAAGAATAGAGAAATTTATCACTTATCCTCATATAGGAAAGATGCAGGAAGCAGAAATTAAATTAGAAGTATGTATTTAAAATAAAATTATAATAATAAATTTTTGTTTGTCGGGCAATAACACAGAGTCCTGAAAGATGAGTCATAAGCCTGGAGATGACCTTTATAAATAAATATATTACTGAAGAATTCCTATCCAAATTACATAGAATTCTTACCAATCAGTAAATTAGCTTTCATTGAAAGGCGGGCTAGAGGTGTGATGAACATGCTCACCATGAAATGGGAGGTCAGGAACATAAAAAGATGATTGCCAAATCTGCAATTAGTAAATACAGAATAAAACCAAAATGAGATGCCACTGTAGACTTACCATCCTGACAAAGATTTTTTTAGAAAGTGTAATTCTGAAATTTTGAGAACATTTGAAACATTATGATCTCTCATTACTGTTACAGGTAAATCCATTGTTCAGTAGAAATCAGCTTGGCTATATCTTGTTCATAAGAACAAGCGTAGATCACCCACTGCCTAGATTTTTGCAGGTTTGAACTTGGTGGCTAACCGGAGAATGTAGGGGAAATAAAAAGAAAAAAAAAAAAAGCTCTGTTTTTAATGGCACTGAAAAATTACAACAATGTCCAGTGACTACAGTGCTTAGTAAAGTCACAATAAAGTCACATATAGAACACTAAGCTTTGAAGAACTATAGCTATAAGGATCTAGCACAAATGATATGTCATAATTTTAATTTTGTATTTATTGAGGTAACATTGGTTTATAAGAGTGTAAATGTTCTTATGTTTCAGGGGTCTAAGGTTGCCAACCCATCCCATTACCAAAGTGCATTCCCCATCACTCCTTGGTAGACCTCACATCTGTGACCAGTCTAAGGGTCTTGGATATTGTCTCTTCCATTGCTTCATTTCTTTAATCCCACTTATGACTGAAATCATCTGGAATTTGTCTCCTTCTGACTTTTGCTTCCGTGACCACCTACAGTTCTATATGTATTTAACAAAAGGCAAGATGGTTGTTTCAGCATTGTATAACTGAGACCTAAGCCCGAAAGCATTGTAATCTTCCACACGGTGATTTAATTAAAAAAAAAAAAAAGGCAAGATTTCAACTTTTCTAATCACTGAGTCGTAATCCATTGTGTATATAATCCATGTCTCCTTTATGCACTCATCTGTCATTGGGCACTTGGTTTGTTTGCAGATCTTAACTCTTGTAAATAATGCTGCGGTGAACATAGATGTGAATGAAATACATATATCAGACTTTGAGTGACTACACTTCTTGACTACCCTTCCCTAGTCATCTCAAGCACATGATGCTGTGAATTCATGGCCTGCCTGTAGTTAGGTTCGTCCTTACATCATTTTGCCGTGGGATTTAGCACTCCCAGAACTACCTTCACATTTTTCTGTTTTGAAATTTATGGGCTCTGTTAGCTTCATTGAAAATGGATTTTATGTTTCTGATCTTCAGTCCCATAATTTTTGGGTTGACTTATTAAGAGAAAAGAAAGTGAAAAGGCCTTTATACTCTGTAACCTAAAACTCAAAGTTGTATTGTTTATCACAGCTCAGAAGCCATTGGCTTGTTGCAACATGACTGATGAGGCAATTAGAGTCTAGCCAGGATGAGATATATTTCAAGGGAAAGGACACAGAACTAGAAGTCAGACTTTTGGCAGCTCTGGGAAGATCATCTACTTACTGATCATCTATTTACACACCATTCATTTGAAAAGCAGATAGTTGAGCTCATTTTTTGTTTCATATTTTCCATATTACTGTGTATTGGTTTTATTCTTACACTCAGAAGGTGACTTGTCCCTATGAGAGAACCTCAGGGTATACATAATAATGATTCTGTTTTGAATGGAGGAGAATCATTTTAGATCACACATTAGCTCCATTCACATGGTTAACTGAATGATGGAGTATATGTGGTGTGTGCTTCCTTCCCATGATAGATGTGCAATAAGAGCAAGGACGATGCTAATGACTAATTATGGGGGAAATACACTGTTAGAAACCATATGCTCTGACAATCTTCAAACAGTTTTAAAATGTGTATCCATCTTGTTTTTTTCTTTCCCGTCTTTCCTTTCCCATAGCATTTCCTGGAATCATCATCTTGAGTTTCTGGAAGGAACTCAGTGATGTTACTAGAAGCCATGTGTTTATGTCAACTGCTATTATCCAGAAAGTTAATAGAGTAGAATAGTTTGTGGAAGTAGTACGTGTAACATCAGTGGCTACAAATTAAGATTATGAGTTAGGTTTTGCTATCATGTCATGTCCATAAAAGAAAAAGATGAAGTAGCTTCAAATGTCTTTAAAGAAGGAAGTGCTTGTCTTATTTTATTTTGTTTGGTTTTATTTTGTTCGCTTCATGCATAGACTTTGCTGTCTTTGGCTTAAGACCCAAAGCTAGAAGCACCCGCTGTCATTAGCTCTTCACCTTCCAGGCAGAAGGGGGGAAAATCAAGTAATTTGCATCATGGTACACTCAGAATCAAAAGCCATCCATCATTTCTGATATCTTGAATGCAATCATTATCATATCAAAGACGTATGATGACATTGAAGATAATAACTTTTCTGTTGCCCATTATCTCTAACCATCTTAAAGTAATTATTAGCATGTGTCCTATTCAAAAGGCTCTCTAAATTTTGGAGAATAGCTCTATTTAAAGCATTAAGAACATATATAGAACTGTATTCAATTCTTAGTGTTAAATGAGAAAGTATATGAGACAGATCTTATAAACTTTCTTATTCTGAATCCTAGGCTATATGATCATCTGCAATTCTGGGGTTCACTTTATATGAAAAGTCATCTTCCTTCATGAAAAACATAGCTTGAAGATAAAATGCCATGGAGATTGATAAATAGATACACACTTCAGATAATTAGCATGAAAAAAAAGCGCTCTGGGGATCAGAAATGATATCAACATGCAACATATACGTCAGGTACTAAAATGCTAGTGATTATAAACAAGACGATGGATTTATTTGCATCTCCTTGGCTTCTCCATCTACCAAGTATAGGCTTCACCCCGGTGCTTTTTAGAAATGTCAGAGTTAGGCTCTGTACTAGTTTCTGAGAGTCATCTTCACACACTTTTGTAACTAGATGCTTTAAGAACCACAGAATTTGATTACCTTAAGTTCTGGAGACTAGAAATTAGATGTGGTCAGAGTAATGCTTCTCCTGAAACCAGCAGGGGATTCTTCTCTGCCTTTTGATCTCTTCAGGTGGGCCATGTCCATTCTTTGGAATTTCTCCACACAAAGCTGCAAAACTCCAGTCACTTCATCCACTATCATGAGTGCCTCTGTGTCTTTATGTGATCTTCCTTTATAAAAGTACTTGTGGTATTGGATTAGGCACACATCCAGTCTTAGTATGACTTCATCCTAATTACATTTTACAATCACCCTATTTCCAAAAAAGGTTATGTAGTGAGAAAGTGGGAAACTTCTCATATATATTTTTAGGGAGAATACAGTTTAATCCTAAAACAATCCTGTTACTTATGATAAATGAGAATTTTTATTTTTAATGAGCTTCCTAGTTATTCATCTGTACACTGCACTTGTAGTGTGGTGTATCCTGCAAATTCTTAATTGTTTTACACTACAAGAAACTTTTTTCTCCATCAAATTTCTCTGGCTTTGATGCATCTTCATTTAGAGGTATAAGATGGGGATGATTCCATGGAATTTGGGAATAACAGTAAAGACTCTGACCTGTCATCTCAATACTAGGTATTCTGTAAAATAAGAGGTGAAAAGAGGCTGGAGAGATGATAGAGCATGTAGGGTGCTAGCCTTGCATGAGGCTGACATAGGTTCGATCCCCCAGCATCTCATATGGTCCCCTAAGCTCTGCCAGGAGTGATTCTCTAGGCACAGAGCCAGAAGTAAGTCTTGAGCTTTGTCAGATTTGTCCCCAAGACCCCCTCTCCCCTCCAGAAAAAACAAGAGGAAGTATAGGGGACCCGGAGTATTTACTCTTCCAATCTTTTAATAATCCATGCAGATAGGTTATTGGGCTTAGATTATAGAGATTTTTTTTATTAGCGAATCACCATGAGGTACAGTTACAAACTTAGTGTTTGCATTTCAGTCATACAATGATCGTTTACCCATCCCTCCACCAGTGCCCATTCTCCTCCACCAATGTTACCAGTATCCCTCCCACCATCCCCATCCCATACCCTACCACCCCACCCTGGCTCTGTGGCAGGGCATTCCCTTTTGTTCTCTCTCCTTTTGGGTGTTGTGGTTTGCAATAGAGGTATTGAGTGGCCATCACATTTGTCTATAGTCTACTTTCAGCACGCATCTTTCAACCCCAGCGGTCCTTCCAACATTCTTTCCTTGGTGTTCCCTTCTGAGATTATAGAGAAATTTTAAACAAAAGACAATAGAACATGAATCAGATCCTTTGCCTCATATGATTTGGTGGTGAGCTACCATATTCTTGTCTACCCTGAAAAAGAGAATCAATACTTCATCCAAGGTTGAATTGCATTTATGAAATAAGTTCCTGGCTTTGGGAGAGCCATGATGGTTAGAAGTCATCCAAAAGCATGGTGTTGAATATTTCAGCATTCTGTCACTGTATCACTGTCATCCCGTTGTTCATTGATTTGCTCAAACGGGCACCAGTAACATCTCCATTCGTCCCAGCCCTGAGATTTTAGCAGCCTCTCCTTACTCTTCTTATTTCAGCATTAGCCTGATGTTAAGACCTGAGACAGAGACATCCCCTATTTCCTTTGCCTTTCTCACCACTGTAGTTTAGCAGTCACACCATTCATTTGAAAGGCAGATAGTTGAGCTCATTTTTTGTTTCATATTTTCCAGAAGTTGTATTCCTATTGTGCTCCACAGTCTTCTGTTCTCTTTTATTTCCCCCCACCCCCCACTCCCCTCTATTCATTTGTTTTACTGCAGGATAATAGTTAATGATTCATCATGGGCCAGTACTCTTTAAAGAGCTTTGAGCTTTAAGGAATAATATGATGATGTTGCTCATCTATGTCTTTGTATAATGGTGGCTTTAGTGTCATTTTCTACATCTCTAGTCAATATGTAAATACATGTCATTTTGCGGTGCCCACTTGAGCAAATTGATGAGCAACAGGGTGACAGTGACAGTGACAGTTTTCTTTATAACACAAAAATTCTCAAACCCTCAGAAGCTACTCCTGCACCCCTGTCTAGACATAGCAATCACCTGCTGTGGCCTTCTCTGTTTGCTTTCTGGACAGAATTCACTAGCCTGAAAGCCAATCAAAAGGCTATTCTGTCTCCTTAGTAAGGGCATGGTTTGCCAAATACATTCCCAGTTGCAGGACAAATGACAATTTGCCTTTTCACATTTCTTGGTGATGAGCCTAAATCCTTAAAGTAAACTTCAACTGAGCAATTTTATGTGCCCCCAAAAATAAGGCTATGGAAGCGGTTCAGACCTAACAGTTTGACAGAACAGTAGAGCTTAGTTTTCCTTGAAATATCCAGTGGGTGAGCAGACTCCATGTGGGAAGCTTATTTTAATGGCATTATCAAGCAAATTGATGGTCACCATTTTCCAGAAGCATACCCAGGCCACACTAGCCATCCGAAGTGAGTACTTATTTGCACCAAGTCAGGTGACATTTTGTAATATGGTACCATGGAGCCAGCCAACTGGTTTTGTTGGGTGTGATGCCAAAGTGTGTCAGGGGTGGAGCATAAAAGAAGAAGTGAACAAGGAACCTGAATCAGCATTAATTTTCCTGAACGCCCGCCAAGAAACAATTGCATATTTCCAGGGAAGTGCTCATTCTCCCTGAGGAGAGAGACCAAGATGACTGCCAATTCCTTTCCTGCTATTTATTTCCAGCTGGCACTGGCTGGAAGGAGCAGTTGCTTACCTGCTTCGCCTCTAGCCAGTGCCCATTAGAAATGGCAGAGAAGGTATAAGAATAGCCACTGCTATAAAGGAGGATGTGTCAGCTGCTTTCTCGTATGATTTAAAAAATTATTTCTTGGTATAGAAGACATAGCATTAAGAACATATGGTTATTCATGGTCTGCCATGCTTCATGGTCTTGTGTCATCATGGAATTTTCATTGGGTGAATACCCATGGAATTTCATGGGTAAGTCTTGCCCTGTTTTCCAAATATTTTTGGAAAATATTCCAAATTTCCAAATAAGATGTCTGTTATTACAAAGAAGAAAGGAGCTTCCAATTTGGAGATTGTGTAAATGGTGACTATTTAAGTGAAAGTTAAAAAAAAAAAAGTTAAAACCTAGAGTTTCCTTCCCCAGTAAATGCCATCTCATTTTCCAGAATTTACTGCTTTCTAATCTGACTAAAGGGAAATTTGTTCTAATTTCATTCATGATTTGGAGTTTCCAAAGTCAAATATCAGCTTACTGATCAAAACTTTATTTATTTATTTTTTGCTTTTTGGATCACACCCAGAGATGCACAGGGGTTACTCCTGGCTCTGCACTCAGGAATTACCCCCTGGCATTGCTCAGGGTACCATATGGAATGCTGGGAATCGAACCCAGGTTGGCTACATGCAAGGCAAACGCCCTACTTGCTGTGCTATTTCTCCAGCCCCAAAACTTTAGAGCCTTTGGATATTTGCTTCAGTTTCTGCATCTCTAATGCTGATTTCAACCTTCCCTCCAATCTAGTGTACAAGAGTGTCTCTCAGATAAAGGTAGCTGTCATTGTGAAAGCACCTTGAACCCTTTGCAAGTCAGTGACTTAGAAATGCAAAGATTTACTTTTAAAAGCAAAACAAAACAAACAACACATACACACACGCGCGCGCACACGCACACACACACACACACACACACACACACCAAACTTGTCATTAGTAAGCATATGCTTTGCACCAAACTCTTAATGTCTATAGTTTTGCCAACTAGTAGAATTTAATTAGGGTTGATGTGAAGCATAAGCAGAAGATCCTGGCAGTCCTACAGGCAAACAAATGTAAGTCAGTTTTAGAATTTTGTTTTGAAGAGTTACATTGTCTACTTTGGGTGTATCATCTACTGTGAATTTCAGTGTACCTAATAGGCAAGCCATGTGCATATCTGCTGTGTATAGTAAAAAATAAAAAGTTATTCTCCTGGCTATTTGACAGCTAACCTGGTTATGAATCATCATCATGATCATGATCATCATGATCATCATCATCCTGTTGATTGTCGAATTTCTCAAGCGGTCTCAGTTACGTCTCCATTCATCCTAGCCCTGAGATTTTAGAAGCCTCTCCTTACTCGTCCTTCCTAACGATGCTGCATTGGAGGCTCTTTCAGGGTCAAGGGAATAAGACCAATCATTGTTACTGGTTTTGGCATATGAATACACCACGGGGAGCTTGCCAGGCTCTCCCATGTGGGCAGGAAGCTCTCGGTAGCCTGCTGGTTCTCCCAGAGGGAGAACAAGGCTATAAGTTGTAAAGCAGCCACAAGGTTCTAGAAGCTTGCTTTTAAGTCCCTGGATGTTGGCCGTTGATGGGATCACAGGGCGCCAGGGAATAGACCCTGGGGGTGACTGCCTAGCTACTGAAAAATGGGAAATCTGGGGAGAAGAGGCCCAGTCCCAATCCAAGCAGGCTTGGAGTTCTCAGCCCCGGGTCCCATACACCTGTGTTCCTCTGCCAGTACCGTCATCTGTGAGGCTCGTCGGAATGTGTGGAGAGGGGCCTTGAGCATGGCTCTGGCTAAAGCTCCAGAGGTCTTCGGCCACGGGAGCTCTCATTATGAATGTAAAGATTTAATAGTGCATGTGGTTATGAATGTAGTTATAATAGTGCATATGGTTTTTGGTTATGAAAGTAAAGATTTAATAGTGCATGTGAATCTTCCAGTTGGTTGGTTTGTTTTTGAGTGGAGAGGTGATTTGAATAACAAGGGAAACAACTTTTATGTACACTCGTTTGGCTGAAGTAACCAGGAGATTGATGTTTCATTGATGATGTGACTGTATTTAACTAGACTTGATATCTTATTCTCTGATAAAAATCGACTTGACTAGAAATGGAAACTCAGAAACTAACGACCTGAGGAGTTCAAATGCAAATACTAAGTCAAAAAACAGAGTAGCCATTTGATATGCTGGAGGTATGCATGTGTTTGGCATCTGAATGTCCTTTTTACCTTCAGTAAAGGAAGGCTCCCTGAAAGAGGAAGGTTCTTCTGATGGTCTCAGTTGTACAGCTGTTCCAAACTTATTCGGCCTAGCAAGCTTCCAGTGTTCATGATCTATTCAGATCTCTTTTTTTTTTTAAATTTTATTTTCTGACCACATCTGCCAGGCTTAGGCAAAAAGCTGAAGATATATATGGATTTTATATTGATGTGAATGTCCCACTGGACCTGGCAGAATCTCCTTTTCAGTCTGGCTGGCAAAACTCTTCTAGATGAATAGTTAGGGTGTGGTTTTTCCAGTGGAGCAAATCTGCCCTCCCATTTTTGTAGTAATTCTTACTCAAAGAGGCAGGTCACACCCCCCTCCCTGGGGGGGAAAAAAAAAACCTTCACATATGTTAAAAATAATAACGTGGATACCACTTCTCAAAGTACAAATTTAGACAGTGTGGGTGGGGGTGTATGTCTGTTTTTCCGTGCTCTGGAAGGCATCGCGAGAGTTCCCGAGGCCATATGAAAGCGTGCGGGTGGAACAAGCTCTAATCCTCGCATGAGGTGGGTGTCTGGAAAGGCTTTGCCTTAAACTAGGCATGTCTAATAGGGTTTAACGCAACCTGTGAATTTGCCCCTGCACAAGGTCAGCTTGTAGGTCAGTGGAATGCTGCACAAATTGCATTCTCCTGCAGACTGTAATTATCCCTAGGAGAAGGCCATGCACTGCCAAGTTCAGCTGACTCCAGATAGGAACAAGAAAAACCAGAGACTTGCTAATGTTCCTCAAAAACTGGTTTTTAAGATTTGATATAAAACGTCTCTTGTTAGACAAACAAATAATCTTGATAGTTATGAAGAAGCCTTGTGTAGAGAATGGTGAAACTGTCCATGGTCTGACCTCTCCAGGAGCAGGAATAGATTGTTTAAAACAGAAGCAGGAGGCATTTGAGTCAGATACAAGATAAAATGTTTTGGTGGCCAAGTTACTTAACACTAGAAAATAGTTTTGAGCACAGCGGGTAGGGCGTTTGCCTTGCACACGGTCGACCCGGGTTCAGTTCCTCCATCCCTCTCGGAGAGCCCTTCAAGCTACCCGTGGTATTTGGTATGCCAAAAACAGTAACAAGAAGTCTCACAATGGAGGCGTTACTGATGCCCACTCGAGCAAATCGATGAACAACGGGACAATAGTGCTACAGTGCAGCAAATTGAATTATATGTCCATGAGAACAAAGAGAGACCTGGAGGTGTAGTACAATTGGGCATGTCTAGCATGTGCCCAATGTGAGTTCAATCTCCACTACGTGGTCCTCTGAATATCACTGAGCGCAGCCATGGAGCCCCTGTAGGCATGATCAGAATGTCCTGAATAGTACTTGACCCTTCAGGGTTCAAGCAGCATCATACCTTCAGGCCTTTGCATTTTACTACTGACTGATCTACCTAAAAGTTGCAGGTTGGTCCCCATTCCATTCCTCAACTTGACTTGGGAGATACCACCATCTACAACAACAACCAACGAAAAAGGAATGAAAAAAGGTGTTTTGAGTAGTTATGGACTACTTTCCAAATCAAGAAGAGTTTAGGTTGTATTTACAGTTAGTTGAAGTAGTACTGTATATTTGAGGATTGAAAATAGCTGTAAGAAAAGGAGTGCATCATTTATATGTGTGTAATATTAATAATTTCTTAAAAGTGTGAACTTCCTTTTAAAATAAGGCCCTGGGACCAGAGCAATGGTATAGCAGGCGGGGCATTTGCCTTGCATGTTGCCTACTCTGGTTTGATCCCTGGCACTCCATATGATTCCCCAGACCCTTCAGGAGTGATTTTGAGCAGAAGTCTAGAAGTAAGCCCTGTTCATTGCTGGAGCTTACTAAAATAACCACAATTATTATTAATAATAGCACTGTAGCACTGTTGCACTGTTGTCCCATTGTTCATCAATTTGTTCGATTGGCACCAGTAATGTCTCCATTGTGAGACTTTTTGTTACTGTTTTTGGCATATTGAATATGCTCCGGGTAGCTTGCCAGGCTCTGCCATGCGGATGGGATACTCTCGGTAGCTTGCTGGGCTCTCTGAGAAGGACGGAAGAATCAACCCCAGGTCAGCTGCATGCAAGGCAAATAAATGCCCTACCCGCTGTGATATCTCTCCAGTCCATTAAAATAATAACAATAATAATAATAATAAATAAAGTCCTATTCTAACTCTGTGGGTTCCTGGGCCAACCCAAAGGCAGAATAATAAATTTGTCAGCATTTGCATGTTTCTTCAATGTTAAGAGTTAAATGATTCCAAAATGTACTTCGACCAGAGGGCTTCTAAAATAAGTAAACTTTTACTTAAAAGTATTTTTGCCTACAGTTTCTGAAATATTTTCCTTGAATAACCTGGAGCGGGCACTTACTTTCAACCTACAAGAAAGAAAATAATGGGGCCGGAGCAATAGTACAGCGGATAGGGCCTTGCATGCTGCCAATTCGGGCTCAATCTCTGCTGTCCCATATGGTTCCCAAAGCACCACCAGCAGTAATTCCTAAGTACAGAGCCAGAAGTAACCCCTGAGAATCGCTGGGTGTAACCTAAAAAGGGAAAAAAATAAGAAAGAAAAAGTCATGTTGGGAGCATCATGGAATTCTACAACTCAGAATGGAAAGTCATTCATTCACCATGTATGTTATGAAGCTATGTACAAATAAAGTGATGGAGTCTACCAATATCCAACACCGAATGTGGTCAACTGACCTAAAGGTTTTCTGAAGTATGAGAGTCCCTTACTCTTGGTCTAGAGCCTTTATACCAGGCGACCCTCTTCTAGAGATGGACCAGAGCAGGAGTGTACAGTTCATTTTGACTTATGATCTTCAGAGTTTACTGTCTGTTCATGGTTCTTCAGGAAATGTTTTAAGTGTAGGTGGCTGAATGTGTTTTCCATAAGCCCATAATATGTTAGAGAAACTGGTGAGTTTGGAAGAATAAATAACCAGAATTAGTCTTTTGTCATTCTTTTTTTCTTGAGAGAAATATTTTTGAAATCTCTTTTATCTGTCTGGAAGTTAGATGTCCAAACAATTAAAGGAAAACAAAGGAAGTTTTCATTTAGTGGCAGATCCTACATAAATTGGATATTGTTTTAAACTTTGATTCTAAAAAGTATCTTAAAATAATGTGATCACTGTTTGTAGATAATTCATTGAACACATGAAAAAATATTTTGAAGTCCATCTCTTTGCCCGTGCCCTTTCTTTTCCTTTTTCCTTCTTTCCATTAGTTTTCTTCACTCTAGTTGTTTTACCTCCTTCATGTTCTCTTCTAGTTACTGTGCTAATGAAGGTTAGTAGAAGCACTTACCCGAGTAAGATGTGCAAGTTTGATCAAAGAAGTTATAAAAGGGAATTAGGTTAGCAGAGTAGTGTTGTGTTCCTGGGCTATTGCTTTACCTCTTAATAGTGAGGTGACCACACTTTACATTACAGAACTCTAAAGCAGAAATATTGTTTTCTCTCTGGAAAGCCACAGGAGGCCACTGCAGGAAGAAAAGTGTTCATTATTAAGCTCATTGCCTCTAGTTCACAGTTCTTATTTGGGTTGCCTAGTGAGTAGAGAGGCACTTAGTAGGGGTGCAATAAAAGCAATTCTCCTCCTACTTCATTTAGAAAATCTCCCTTTTCACAACAGTTTTCTTGTAAATCCCTTTCATCTTACCATTCAACTGTGCTGTTGTTTAAATATCTTTGTTCTGTGCCAGCCCCCCCGCCCCAAAAAAAGAAATCTAGTATTTAAAAAAATGTAGAAACAATATTATGGAGACAATTTATAAGATTAAGTGACTAATAAACCTGGTGCTTGTCCTTATCTATTAAATTCTTTAAGCATGCAAAACAGTAAGACACTTTATCATATTAGCTAATAGGAGAGTCAAGTAGTGACTGAGGTAACTTTTAATAAAATAGACATATATAGTTAGCAAGAATATAAAATGATAGCATCTACTGGAACAAAATTGGCAGTGCTTATCTAATTTTTTCATTTGTTTGAGGGGGCATACCAGGCAGTGCTTGGGGTCAGAAATGATCCCAGCAGCGCCGACTTTAGGGGGGAGAAACTCCAAACAATAATAGTGAGTTTTGTTGAAATATTGAATGTAATCAAAGTGAAAGTAAAGTGAAATTTATCAGTTACACAGGCGAGGTGGGGGGCTAGCGGTGTGTGTGGGGCGGCTAGGGATGTGGGGTGGGGTGGAGCTATTCTGTGATTCTTGGTGGTGGAATATGTGCATTGGTGAAGGGATCGGTGTTCGAGCATTGTATAACTGAGACTTAAACCTGAAAACTTTGTAACACTCTATTTTTAAGAACTAATAAACACTATTTTTGCAATTAAAATAATGCCAAAAAATTGACAAATATTTCTGTGAAGTTGCCCTCTCTCAACAAAGTATTTCTTTTCCTTGACCTCATCACCTGTGAGATAGAGCTCATCACAAACCCATGTTCAGTGAAGGCCCTTGCCTATTACTGTGTATGTTCACAGAACACAGGTTGGCTTGGGCTTATAAAAAATATGACCAGAATTTTTCTCACTTCCTTTGTTCCTTTTACTTCCCTTCCATTTCTCAAATTTCCTTTTTCTCCTTCTCCCAGCAAAAATAGAGAAGTAGAACTACATAAAGATAAATACTTTCTGTACATCAAAGGAAAGGACAGAGGGCTGGAGCAGTAGCACAGCGGTTAGGGCATTTGCCTTGCACGCAGCCAACCCAGGTTCGATCCCCGGCACCCCACATGGTCCCCCAGGCACCGCCAGGAGTAATTCCTGAGTGAAGAGCTAAGATTAACCCCTGAGCATCGCTAGGTATGACCCCCAAAAAAAAGCAAAAGAAAAAAATTAAAAGAAAGGATAGAGTGAAAGACACTCCATGAAATGGGAGAAAATATTTGTGAACATAATCTGATAAAAGATTTTAAGTAACACAACATTTCCCACAATTAAAGGAAGACAAGTCAACTTGAAAGTATATATTTTTTAAAGACTAGTCAGAGGTAAAAAGACATTTGTACACAAATAGGATAGAGAATATAAAGACTTCACCTTTTGAGGGTGCAGGACAGCATTTCAGAAGTCTTACAATTTTAGTCCTGCCAAAGGCAGTACTCACCATACCAGATCATTAAACAACATCCCAGATGGTTGATTCTGGTAACTTTCTTTCCTTCCTTTCCCTCATCAGTCTGATTGAATAATGAATGGACTAGCTTGTTTTTACTGAGAGTGACAAGAATCAATCACTCCTTTTTTCTCTTCTCTATCTCTCTTCCTCTCTTGCCCTCCCTTTCTCTGTTCTTTTCGCCTCTTTCCTCTCTCTCTTCTCTCCATTCTCTTCTTCTCTCTTTTATTTCATTTCAGTTTGCAATCCCTCTCCAGCCTTAAATGAGGTGTATGAAAACCTTGCATTTGAGGCTTACATTTTCTTATAGGCAGTATGATTTTAAAAAATACTCATGATTTTTAGAAAACTAGCTGGATAGCTTGGTGACTGAAGAAATCTTTTTTCTTTTGGGTCACACCTGGCAATGCACAGGGGTTACTCCTGCCTCATGCACTCAGGAATTTCTCCTGGCAGTGCTCAGGGAACCATATGGGATTCTGGGAATTGAACCCGGGTTGGCCGCGTGCAGGGCAAACGCCCTACTCGCTGTGCTATCGATCCATCCCCTAAGAAATTTTTGTGAACCAGCTGTAATCATGTCATAATTTACTTCTGATGCCCATTACCTTGATATCAAGGCCATGGTCAAAGTTGCAATAGCCAGTATCCTACACATTTATTTACTATCCTATACAATACCCTACACATGGGTTATTTTCACCAATGCTATAAAAGTAATTTTTTTTTTAATCACTAAGTTTTAGTAACTTGGTAAGCTCAAGAGCTTAATCTCTTGATCCCCAGAGTCAAGAGCAGTGCTATTACATAACAGATGTGGACAAATACTTCTTGAAAGCTTGCCTAAATATTTACATAAAACTGTTGTGGATCTTCTTAATTTTGTTTTGGCTTTTAAAAATCACTTCTCTTTCCTAAGGACAGTAGTGGAAGGTCTTGGGCACTTTGATGGGTGGTGAAGGTGCAGTGACTTTGTACAACAAAATCATAAATTTAAAATTTTTGTTACCATGTTACCTGAACTACAATACAAAATGAAAATAAGACTTTTCAAAAATCATTTCATTTTAAATGTGTCTTTGAGAGAAATACCAAAAATGCACTTTAAAATATTTTGAATATCCATAATCGGGTTTTGCTTTCATATAAAAACATTAAAATACCAAGCATCTTCTGCGATCCTTTCTTGAAATGGAAATTATGTAATTCTCAAGAGTCTTTTCTCAAAGACTAACTGAAAAATCAGATTTTTCTTTTATCTTGATGCAAGATTTGTATATACTCTGCTTAATTCTTACATAAAAGTAGCTATCTGAACAAGGAAAAGAAACATAAGGACTAACGATACCAAATTCAGGTTCCATTAATGGGTAATTAAAAGATAGTCTTGGTTAGAGCTAACTTATGACATCTTATTGTTCAACCAGTAAGCAGCTCAGCTAGTTTAGTATAAATGTAAATGCTTACTACTTTTGAATCTTCACTATATTTTGGTAATTTTTAAGTATATAGCTGAGAGTGAAAGAATTGTTCCCAGCAAGATGCATTAAAAATTTTTTAATTTTTGACTATGTTTCATATGCATTTCCTATTTCTTAATCATGCCACATGATAAAAAGGATAATTTTTTCCAAGTGAACACTGTTCTATGTTATTAGAAGCTGACTTGGTTTAGAGACATATAAGCTAGGAAGAGCTTTTCATGGGGTTTCATAAAGCTTAAATAAAGGTCCTAAGGAGATTGTAATAGTTCTGATGCATATTTACAATATTAAAAAAGCAGTTTTAAGAGGCTGGGTAGATAGTACAGTGGGTAGGGCACTCGTCTTGTATGTGTCTGGCCCAGTTTCAATCCCAGACACATTATAAGATCCCCTGAGCCCAGTAGGAGTGCAGAGCCAGGAGTAACATTGGGCACCACCAGGTGTGGTACAGAAACAAATTAAAAAGGTAGCTTAAAATAATTTAAAATTAAAGTTTTATATTACATTACTTATGTTAACAATGAAACACATGTGAAGCAATCTCACCTTCCCAAACAAGAATAAATCTTTGTCAGGGATGATATTAGGTGCTTTATATATTGGAAGCCATTTAATTATAAAATAAATGTACAAATTAAGTACTCTCAGCCGCACTTCAGAAATTAATAAATAATGTTGGAAACCAATCATATGGCTGGTTAATCTTGAGTCAAGGTCACAATGATCTTTCTCCTGGACCACTTGGTAGATGAGGAATGGAGGATGTGAAGTAACTTAAGCAGTAGCATGGAAGAGACCAATGAAAATACTTAGAGTTGTACATGTATTACAATTACAAAATACATAAAGAATAAAAATAAGTTCTTGTATAGACTAATAGAATATATGGTGCTGTTTTTTCTTTATTTTCCATAGTAATTATATTAGACATGTTACATTTAAAGTAAAGTATTATTCCCAGGTTGATCTCCAGCACTGTTGTGGTTTCTGTCACTGCCTGGGGTGGTCTCTGCGTGCAGAACCAGGAGTAAGCCCTTAGCATCACCAAATATAGCCCCCCCAAACATAATCAAAGTAAATTATTATTTTTAAAAAGTGTTTATAGCATTAAATAATTTGAGTAGATTTTAAAAATTGATATAGCATTGATTTATAATGTAATGTAATGGGTGTACAGAAATATACTAACACTTGTATGTTTGGGTATGCTTCTGAAAGATGGAGTGATTTATTTTTTTTATTTTTAAATTTTTTTAAATTTATTTTTAAATTTTAGATCATCAAGTTACTGGATGGAAAAAGATCGCAAACTGTGGGCATCTTGATATCCAGTTTACATTTAGAAATGAAGGATATCCAGCAAGGTAAGTTTTCCTCATTACTTTTTTCCCTCCTCAACCTTTAAATTTCTCTGTTTTATAGTGAAAATTTTCAAACAAGTAAAAAAAACACTAGAATGCCTAGTGAATTTTATATGCCCAGTACACAGCAAAAAAATCATCAATTCTTGTTTCCTCTTGAAGCACCATCCTTCCACCAACTAGATTATTAGGGAATAAATATCACATTTCACACTTCCATCAGTTTAAAATGCTGCTCTTTTTTAATTTTCTTCATTCTTACTAAATTTTACATTTGTAGATTTTAGCACAAAAATTTAAAGAAAAGATGTTTTGTTTATCACAGGGAAGACATGAGTACCACAATAAGATCCAAGTAAAAATAAAATTTGTAGTGTATTTTAGATGTCAGAATTAAAAACTTATTTTGTAAAAAATAGAAACTATATTATTTGACTTAAATTTGTTTATATATCACTGTATCACTGTCGTTCCATTGTTTATTACTTTGCTCGAGCGGGCACCAGTAACATGTCCATTGTGAGACTTGTTACTGTTTTTGGCATATTGAATACGCCACCAGGAGCTTGCCAGGCTCTGCTGTGCAGCGGGATACTCTCTGTAGCTTTCTGGACTCTCCCAGAGGGACGGAAGAATCGAACCCGAGCCAGCCGTGTGCAAGGCAAATGCCTTAGCCGCTGTGTTTTGCCCAAGCCTTTCTCTCCGCTCTTCTCTGACCAGTATGTGCTCACTTGAGTCCAAAGTGAGCTTTCACGTTAGCACAGGAAATCTTGGTTGTAGCATCAGAGACTTCTAGGACTTGTGGCTGTTATTTTAGTTCTTTCTCTGACTTCAAGTACTTTCATTATATACCACAAATTTGGCTCCTAAATTGGGGGGCGGGGGATCCTTTATTTCATGTCTTCATTTAGTAATGCATTCCAGATGAATATGGCAATATTACCAAGAGCTGAATTTTTCTTTGGAATCATTTGATTGACACAGGCATCTGAAGGTCACATAGGCGCCCAGGCTGTGTCAGTTACATTTCATCCTGAGTCCATGTCTGGTCGTGAATGGAATGTACTTGGCCTTGTGTTGTCATCCTGATGAAAGGATGCCCTGGTCTGAAGTATTTGTTTCAATGTGACAGTCTGTAGTAAGATCTGATTGGGCCAGGTCAGGCCAGCGGGCGGCCAAGCAAGGTCACACAGCACATCAAACCAGGTGAAAGGATCACAGTTCAGTGACTGTTCTTAGTCCTCTTGTCATGTATTTATCTTTGTCAGTGCACAAAGACAGAAACACTTTCTTGCATCTTCTAGACTCACAGGAGCTGATGTATGAACCTCGAAAGTAGTATATGCACCAAGAAGATTCTTTGTGACGATAAAAAATTTATCATATCTGTTTATTGTTACCTCTACAAGCCTTATTTCCACCTGTGTATTTGCTTTGCAGACTTTCCGCCCCCCTGAGATTACAGTTTGGTCACCTTGATAATCCTTTGGGGCATTTCTGTCTATAATCCCCACTCCAATCCCCACCACTGCCAGTTTTGAAGAAAAAATTTTTACTGATTTAAACAACTCATCTTTTCCTTACTTGTAAGGATGGCACCCTACATTGCCCACTAACTGTATTCACACTGCCTATAGTGTGAATTTTAGAAGTGAAATTTGAAGACGGTCTATTCTAAAGTCTTAAGAATAGTAAATAGCAGAGCTAGTATTTGTTCATAGCCTGCTAAATTTCTTTGCTAGGAATTTCTGTGATAACTAAGCTTTGAAGCTATTGGAAAGTCATCCTCATAAATGTCAACTTTTAATTTGATTTTTGAAAAATGAACTGAATCTTCGACTAGATAGGATCAGAATGTTGTGTATTCCATTTCAGTGCATTTTGGCAACATGTCCTCCCTTCCTGTATCCCTTCCTTCCTTATTAAGTATCGAATGCCAGCTCTGCATCAGATTCTATAACTGTCATAACACTTAGGATCCAGATTTGGTCTTGATATCTTAGAAGAGTGGCGAGACACATCAAGCAGCCAAACATTAAGTAGAGTATGAAACAATAGAGAGCAATATTTTAAGTGTTCCTGTGAATTTTAAGATGAACTATAGAAAATGGATTGGTGGTCATCACAAGGAGAAAGAACCTTTCCAAATGAGAGATAACGTGAGCAAAGGAAGTGCAATTGTAGTGTAATGGATTTCTTGTAAAATATGGGTTGTTTGGGGGCACGGAACTGGAAAGACGCATAGTCTCTAGACCAGGATGGGTCTTGCACGTCATCACATGAAATTTTCACATTGTCCCATCAGTAATGGGGGAGATGAAATGTTAGAGGAGCAGTGATTTGATTTGATCTTTTGAAAGCACAATCATGTCTTGGACAGTAGAAGATCAACCTCCAAAGCCTTGTATGGTTTGGCCACGCCCATTTTCTCCCACATCACTTGACTCTGATTGCTTCCCCTCATACTACACTCTTCCGCACTGTTTGTCTTTGGTTCTTGAAAGAGGCCATGATTTTTCTTCTTTCTGTCTTTGAGTATATAGCTGCATGCTCCCTTTGCTTAGAATGCTTTTCCACAAGACTCATTATTGCCTCCTTCTTTTGGGGGAGAAAGGAGGTCCCCTCTGACAATTATCAACTAGGCCTGCAGTTCAATGAGGGTACAAAAATGCAATGGTGCTTGGGCCTGCAGAGTGACGGCCTATGTGGATCATTGTGGCAGTACTTGAGGTACCATGTTTTGCTGGGGATTAAACAGAGCCTGACATCAACCTTAACCTCTGGCCCTAACTTTCTCCTTTTATTGGATTTTAACTTACATATCACCTCAAAAAGATTCTTCAGATCCTGTCTCTTAGCCATCTCAAGTTATCCTTTCTGTACAGCATTTAATATTCATATTTGTTCATCTGCTTGAGTTTTCACTTGCATCCATCACCAGACATAAGCACTTAGAGGGAGATTGCTCACTGATGTATCCCCAGCATTCAGTTTTGGGTCTGGTACCTAAGTCACAATTATAAGGTGTTTGTTGATTGAATAAACAAAAATAGTACTAAAGGTGTGGTGACTCTGTTAGAAGCATATTGTGATTGTTGAGATGACATGCCAAAAGCTTGAAATAAGACTCTGTGTGTATGAGGCTGGAGCGATAACACAGCAGGTAGGGCGTTTGCCTTGCACGTGGCCGACCGGGTTCGATTCCCACAATCCCATATGGTCGCCTGAGCACCGCCAGGGGTGATTCCTGAGTGCAGAGCCAGGAGTAACCCCTGTGCATCGTCAGGTGTGACCCAAAAGGCAAAAAAAAAAAAAAAGACTGTGTGTGTGCGTGCGTGCATGTGGTGTGTGTGTAAATGGGGAGGAGACCATATACAAAGAATATTTGGAGAGATTATTGCTATATCAGATGCGAAAACTGATGAAAAAAATTCTTGTCTATATCTTGGGGTTCTGGCTTCAATAATAATATATAAAATGTTGCCAAAACCTACAGTACAAATATAGGATAAAAAACAAATACAGGATAAGAGAATTAGAGTGGTCTACTATGTTTGACGATAATTTTAGCATTAGATTACCAGAATCATGTAATCTCATTCAGTGAGAATGAGTATAGTGTATAGATTTCTTATGAAATATGGGTTTCTTTGAAATTGAAAATTGTAGTTAGATGCTAATGTGATAGGGCCAGGTCACAGTGATGCCATACCTCTCAAAACAGCTGTCTCTCTCTGTTTCTTTCTATTTAGGTTGGCATTGGATACAGTGTAGGAGAAAGATAATGCCTATGCTGACTGAATGACTAAAGGGAATCCTTGGTTGTGGAGGAATGAAGGAAAGATGGTTTTATAAGACTCTCCATGACATTGACAGTATATGTGTGTGTGTGTGTATATATATATATATATATATATATATATATATATAGATATAGATATATATTGGTCCAAGGGAGACTGAATAAGTGATTTGCTTACTTCTGGTTTTCCATCTGCTCAATGGGATGACTAATATTTGAAAGCATTCCGGCATCTTTAGACACAATGACTGCCTACATGATTGCATATGAGTGCTATCATTCCATGTTAGTGATTTTCTCTCTTAGTCTTTTCCCAAGGGAGATGGAAAACTGCTGTTGACTATTCTTGATATAAACCTCCATATGCGTTGCAACAGACTAGGTGCAGAAACCTCCTGGCATTCATTTGGAATTTCCTGTAGACTCAGAATTCATATTTATAATATTTAACATCAAAACAAAGCATCATCCAGTTTTAGTTTCTTATAGTCCATAATTGCAATTGGCAGGTCAGATGCATCAAGACTTATTTTCTGTTTAGGAATTTCAAATGAAAATGTGAGAGAAGTAATAGAAGAGGACCAGAGAGATAATACAGGGGTAGGTACTTGCCTCGAATGTAGCTGACACCAGTTCAATCAAAGTACTACATGTGGTCTCCTGAGAACTGGTGACACCAAGGTGTTAATATTGCTAATGTCTTGCTTATTTGGATAGGCTTAAGTTCTCATTAACCAATATCTTGAAGTTCAATCTATAAATAGGATAGGGCACATCATTAACAAGTCTCTTTTTTGTCTTGAGGTAAGTTGATTTACAATAGAGTAATGTTATTGCATTAGTCATGCCGGGTTACTGCACCTCACTAAATTCGGTTACATTTATAGACTCCAACTTGTTGGCAAATCCGACCTGACTCTTCTTCCTTTGAAACCATTTCATGACCAAGGAAGAATTTCTAGTACCAATTGAAGGTTCTGCTCAGACACTTTCTTTATAGCTGATGGATTATCTTCAATCTGGGGGTTCTCTGCAGGAATCTTTTGAAGCCAGCTTGTTTGTTTTGTCAGGTTTAGTTTAGTTAAAACCATATTTTAGGATCAGAAAGCTTCATTTAAATGCCCCCCACCATGAACCCCAAATCACAATATGTGTTGAAAGCAAAATAAGTGAGCAGGTCCCCAGTGATGGAGTCTCTTCCCACCAAACACAACAGGTGCTGGGGACCTGCTGACATATTGAATTAAGATGCTGGATCAGTCAACTGGATATCTACTGGCAAAGCTCAATTTAAAACTAAAATTCGTTGAATATAATTAGTCGCCCTAATTCTCCCTTTTCCTTTCCCAATTTTTCTACCTCCGACTGAGTCTAAAGCACCTGACCAGCAGGGCTCCCACCCAGCCCTTTCTAAACTACCAAACATTCCTCTACTCAGAGCTGAGTCCAGCGAGCAGAGGGTGGCATTTCTTTGTACTTTACCTTCAGGCAATTGACTGAGACCATCCAATCTGCCTGGAATGTAATTTTGGCTTAAAAGAACCAGAACTAATGGAAGAACAGAAGCTGCTTAACCCAAACTTTTTCTCAGTCCACTGCCCCATGGAGAATAGAGGAGATGTAGAAGGGGATGTTCTGTGACTTCTATGTCATATGCCCTTCTTTGAGGTTTGAACCATGGACAATTTTAATTGCACCCATGAAATGGCACCTTGGACACCTTCAGGCATAGGACATGCCCAGACTTAAGCAAGAATTGGCGTGTTTGCTTTAGAATAGTGAGTGGTTTTGAGATTTTAGAATAGATTAGATAAGTGTCCCTTTCGGGACTGTCATTTCTTCCACCTCTCAGCTTGTTCATTGTGATGTAGACCTACCTCTTCTTTCCCTCAAAGCCCCAAAGTGAGGTCTTTGCCAGCTAACGTGACCCACTAGCAAATATTTGGCAGTAGATACACTATTGTCAAGATACTCCCTCGATGGCACTTATTTTTTGTGCCCAGAAGCAATTTTGAAACTTTTGTTTCTGGTTTGTTTTGGTTTTTGTTTTCAGTATATGCCTTTGCTTCCACTTATTCTGCCGTGTATGTCAAATTATAATTGTTAGTTTATTTTTGAGATAACTGGGCTCCAACGGTAGAGAAATAGTATGTATGTATGGTGCTTGCCTTGCATTTGTCAACCTGGGTTCCATCCCATCTCAAGCATCTCCAGGACCCTTGTGCACAGAGCTAGAAGTTTGCACTAAGCATAGCCAGGTGAGGTCTAAAAACCCAAAGAAGAAAAGAGAATTTATATTACTGTAGATTCCACTTTCTTTCTATAATGATATTTTCTTTTAAGATCATTCCTTTTCTAAGAAATAGAACTCAGTAAGCTGCAGTACATTTTCCATGCTGGAGGCCCAAGTTTAACTTGATTCCTGGCACCACATGGTCCCCCAAAGACATGAAAAAACCTTGGTGCCTGTTTTTTTTAAGCTAATACCTTTTTTTAAAAATTTATTTATTTTTAATTAGTGAATCACCATGAGGGTACAGTTACATATTTATACATTTTTGTGCTCATGTTTCCCTCATACAAAGTTCGAGAACCCATCCCTTCACCAGTGCCCATTCTCCACCACCAGTAAACCCAGCCTCCCTCCCATCTCCCCCCACCCCACCCTACCACTGTGGCAGGGTATTCCCTTTTGTTCTCTCTCTCTAATTAGGTGTTGTGGTCTGCAGTAAAGGTGTTGAGTGGCCACTGTGTTCAGTCTCTAGTCTACTTTCAGCACGCATCACCCTTCCCCTGCATGGCCTCTGACCACATTTTACTTGGTGTTCCCTTCTCTGAGTTGCCTCTCCCCAGAATGTGAGGCCAGCCTCCAAGCCATGGAATCAACCTCCTGGAGCTTATTTCTACCATTCTTGGGTGTTAGCCTCCTACTCTGTTATTCTATATTCCACAGATGAGTGCAATCTTTCTATCTCTGTCTCTCTCTTTCTGACCCATTTCACTTAGCATGATACTTTCCATGCTGATCCACTTATATGCAAAATTCATGACCTCATTTTTCCTAACAGCTGCATAGTATTCTATTGCATAGATGTACCAAAGTTTCTTCAACCAGTCATCTGTTCTAGGGCACTCGGTTTTTTTTCCAGATTCTGGCTATTGTAAACAGTGCTGCGATGAACATATAAGTGCAGATGTCATTTCTACTATACTTTTTTGCTTCTCTGGGATTATATTCCCAGAAGTGGGCTAATACCTTTTTTATGTTAGAGGTTTCTTTTTTCCTTTTTAAAAAATTACGCTTATTATTTCTGGCATAACTTACTGTCTTTTTTAGTAAGTGCAAATAATTAGCAGCGTTGATAATTTTTTTATATATCTATTAAGATATCAGGCTGGAGCCATAGCACAGCGGGTAGGGCGTTTGCCTTGCAAGTGGCCGACCTGGGTTCGATTCCTCCATTCCTCTCAGAGAGCCCGGCAAGCTGCCAAGAGTATCTCACCCGCACGGCAGAGCCTGGCAAGCTACCCATGGCATACTGGATATGCCAAAAACAGTAACAAGTCTCACTATGGAGACATTTCTAGTGCCCGCTAGAGAAATCGATAACAATGGGATGACAGTGCTGCAGTGCTACATTAAGATATCATTTTGTGGGCTGGAGCAATAGCACAGCGGGTAGGGCGTTTGCCTTGCATGCGGCCGACCTGGGTTCGATTCCCAGCATCCCATAGGGTCCCCTGAGCACCACCAGGAGTGATTCCTGAGTGCAGAGCCAGGAGTAACCCCTGTGCATTGCCAGGTGTGATCCCCCACAAAAAAAAGATATCATTTTGTAACTGAAGTTTAAATGATCATCATTAAAAGAATGGTGACTTTATGGATGTGTATAACAGAATAAATGAAATTTTCACAGCATGAGTTACATATAGATCCCACTGGGAAGCTATGGGATTAATGTGCAAAGTTATGGTGTCATGCAGAGGACAAGATTTCTGTATATTCTCTTGTGGGTAGTTGTTGTTTCATAGATTATTTTTCAGGTAGTGAGGATTTTTGGTGGAATAATTACTTGCAGCCTATCATTACAAAAGCTAGTGACCTGATAAATCTGACTATGGAATTGTGTTTGGAAAATTCAATTTCAAATAGGTTGCTTGTATGACTTTTTTTTTTATCATCTGTAAAACTAGGGCCAGCAATAATACCATGCTCAGTTGAAGTGATCTAGAACCTTTAGGATAATACCTGGCACATAGGAAGCCTCCAATAAGGCTAGCTCTTAATTTATTATATATTTATTCCCAGTAAAGTCTACCAGCTGCCCCTACCCTCTGGCCCAGTGGACAGAGATTTAGTAAAGCTCATTCTAAATTGACATCCTTAGCATTTCCTTTGGATACTGGCAAGGAGTGTGATGCATGCAAAGGTGTATAATGCAAGAAGTTCTGCATACCTCTGTTTGTACAGGCGTGTCCAGGATGATACGAGCTGAAACTTATTTGATGTAGGTTAAAAAGTTGCAGGAAAGCTTCCAACTATGGAGCAATCTTCCTGACCCTTCTGTCTACTGTCCTTGGGTGTCAGTCTTGTGTTATGTTATTTTATACTCCACAAATGAGTGCAGTCCTTCTATACCAGTCCTTCTCTTTCTGACTCATTTCACATAGCATTATAATCTCCATGTCTATCCACTTATCAGCAAATTTCATGACTTCATTTCTATTAACAGCTGCATAGTATTCTATTGTGTGGGATGGGTGTTTAATCATTGTATGATTGTAACTCAGACATGAGAGCTTATAACTATATCTCACAGTGAATCAATAAATTTTTTAAAAAAGTTTGCAAGAAAGCTATGGTCATTATAGAGAGATTTGGTTACAAAACTCTCAGTGGGGCCAAGTTTTACCAACTCCTTGGCCACGATGATTTCTCCTTCCACCACACTCCTCTCTGCCTGACCTAGTTCTTTGCACCTTTCCAGTTTTAGCTCAAGTTTGATCTTCCCTTATGGCTGGGAGGCATTCTTTCCTTCTCCTCTGGCATCTACCCCTGCTTCCTGGTCGAACTCCATGGCACTGTCTTGTAGTAGTGGAGTTGGTTTGTGGGAGGCTTGGGTTGTTTTTTTTTGTGTGTGTGTGGGGGGGGGGGGGATGGATGGAGAGAAGTAGGTCGTCGTCATCGCCGTCGTCATCATCATCATCATCATCATCATCATCATCATCATCATCATCCCGTTGATCGTCGATTTTCTTAAGCAGTCTCAGTCTCCATTCATCCTAGCTCTGAAATTTTAGAAGCCTCTCTTTACTTGACTTTCCCAACTGTGCCACATTTTTGGAGGCTCCTTCAGGGTCAGGGGAATGAGACCCATCATTGTTACTGGTTTGGGCATATGAATACACCATGGGGAGTTTGCCATGCGGGCAAGAAAATCTTGGTAGCTTGCCAGGTTCTCCCAGAGGGAGAACTTGGCTATAAGATATCTATAAGCTTCCGGGAGTTTGGTTTTATAATCTCTGGATGTTGGTTGTTGATGGGGCAGTTTCTGGGTGTGACCGCCTAGCTACTGGGAAATGGGGGATCTGAGCAGAAGAGGCCCAGTCCCGATCCGAGCAGGCTTGGAGATCTCAGCCCCAGGTCCCACACACCTGGGTTCTTCTGCCGGTTCCTTCATGCGTGAGGCTCGTCCGAACGTGTGGAGAGTGGCCTTGAGCATGGCTGTGGCTGGGTTCCGGAGATCTTTAGCTTGGGAGCTCTGCTCGGGGCGGGGAGGGAAACTCAACCCACCCCCTCCGAGGGGCCCTGGTGAAGACAGCCAGGCGTGGGAGCAAGAGACTCTGTGAAGTAGGTAGGTCATATGAGACTAAAAATTTCAAATGTTTCTGCGTGTTTTTTCCCATTCCTGTTTTTATTTCCATATTTTTTCCTTTATAAATTGAGTTGTCATTGAGCTCTGGAAGTTATTTGAGAAAAACAGCTAATAATGTAAACAAAGTCAATACTTTGTAAGAGTCAAAATACCCTATTAATTTGGACTCTCTTGAGCTGAGATTACAGCTAGTCCATTTGCAGGTGATTATTACACCCCCAACTGGAGCCATAGCACAGCAGGTAGGGTGTTTGCCTTGCATGTGGCTGACCCAGGTTTGATTCCTTCATCCCTCTTGAAGAGCCTGGCAAGCTACTGAAAGTATCCTGCTCGCACAGCAGAGCCTCACAAGCTACCCATGGCGTATTCAATATGCCAAAAACCACAAGTTTCACAATGGAGACATTACTGGTGCCCACTTGTGCAAATTGGTGAACAGGAAGACAGTGCTACAGTGCTATTACACACCAACTTGGTGCAGAGTGTTAGCAGCTTAAATAAGAAATGAAAGGCGACATGCAATGGGCTACACTGAGGTTAGTTTGGACTGCCATCAGCCTAGTGAACCAACCTAACCCTGTCTGTCTCTGACACCTAGCCCTTCTTGCCTGGCCAGATTTACTTTCACTAATCTCCCAAACTCAAGAGTTGCTTTTCTTTCTCAGTCTCCCATGTGTTTCTGGCCCAAAGCTGTTGGGTCAAAATGAACAGCTCCCTTAAGCGACTTCTTGTCTTTTACTAATTAGAATCCTTTCAAACAGCAAATATCATCCTTTATTTATTTGAACGTGGCGCACTTGGGCAATAGAAAAGAGTTCGGGATGAAAAATGACTGGAGGGCTGAGAAAATTCCTGCTTGTTCTTTTCTACCACCCCAGCCGTGTGAAAAGCCGTCTTCAAACTGAAGAGGGAATTTACTGATTGTGTAAGACCCTGACCCCGTGCCTGTGCCTGAAGCAGGCACGTAGTTTTTATGTGCGCCTGTTAGTTTGAATTTGTGATACTGATCTGCTTTTTGTCCCTGCTGATGGTTATTATATCTTAATGGGTGAAACACTACTCTAATGATCCGTGTGTATATAATTCTTGGAGTACAGAGCAGGCACCAGAGGACCACATAAAAATGTTTGCCTCAATTTCCCTGCAAAAAAGGAGCCCAGAAACCAGACTTGACCAAGTAACAGATTTTTAAAGGTAAAGGAACCCAATAAAATTACCAGCTTTTCACAGCGTGTGTCTACTTCCTTTCGACATATTGTGAGGTGTAGGTGAAATATTCTAACTGAACTGACAGTGTGAGTGGGGACAACTAAGGAGAGAGGGAGATAAAAGTAAAATCCACCAGCAATGATTGATATTGCGGTAGCAATGAGTTGTTGGGGTCTCCCCTTTGTGGATTTGACACTTCACCTTTCTGACACCATCTGCAGCACTGTTGGAATAATGAGGCCAATGCAGATGGTATTGAAAGCTGGAATTACTTGGAATTACTGTATCAGGGCTTTAAGACATGCTGTAGAATGGGGTAGGAGAGATTGTAGAACATGCTGCTATTTTCCTATTTAGTTTACAAGACAAAAATGTGCATATGTGTGAGAGAGACAAGGGAAAGAGACTGTAGTTTTTAAAGTATGAAATCAAGGTTGCTAACAGAACCTAAATAGTTCTAAAAATGTTCAATTAGTAACAGATTTCCTTCTACATTGTAATCTTTTGTTAACTAATTAAATAACTTTATATAATGGCTTATAAGTTTGATTATAAGTTCCCTCCAGAATAAATTCTAGAATATTTAAGGAATACACTTACCATATATTGATTCTGGCCTTATTTAGGAACTCAAACTATATTTGACAAATAGAAAACAGAATTATATACATGCAAAACAGCTCTCTTAGGAGTCCAGAAACTGAAGATTTTAAGAAGAAAAAGAAATTTAAGATTGGCCCATAACCTAACCTTCTGCAGGGGCTGCTCTGTAGGGTAGAAATAATAGAAATAATTCAATTTCCTTAAGCTCCTGGGCTCAACCAGATGTTCTGTTGATAGGAATTCTACCTCATTTTTTTTTCTTTACCTTTATCTCCAAGATCACTGTGTAAAAGAGGAAAAACCTCAAACACTTGGCACTTTTCAAATAATTTTATGTACCTGTTTCACCAGGCTTTTGCTTTTCCTGTGCAGCAGGCATCCAGCCCTTTTGCTTCCTCCACTGTCTCCTATTGTGATGGTCCACCCCCCATCTGGCAATTTGAGGTATAAAGTCTCCAAGGGATTGACACTCACTTGCCTCTAGTTAATGCCTCTCTCCAGTGCTGTCAGCTAGACAGCGAATGCTAGAGGCTTTCTCTTCAGTCCTGTTGTTTTCCTTCACAGTGTTCAGGGCTTTGCTATCTGCAGTTTGTTGAGGCATTCAGAATCCTACAAGGTCTTGCTCTAAGCTGTGTTCAGGGCCTTATCTTCATAGCTTCCTCAAAGACTTCTCTCTGCAAGTAGAATTGAACTTCCTGCCATTGCATGTCATTCCACTCGCTGCCGCTGCCTTGTCCACATGGGATGTTACACATCCTTCTACTTGAAGTCCACTGACACTTGACATTGTTTGAATGAGTTTGACTTAATAGTAATTAGTAAATAGAAGTTGCAAGTACCCCAACGATTTAGAACAACTAAACTTTTATTTGCAAACTTTTTACCTTTGCTGACATACTCTTTAATTTAAAAAAAAAATAAAAGGAATGTTATTTTCCTTACGAGTGAGAGAATTTACTTGCTAAAAGTAATTGTTTTGTATTACGGAATATTTCAGCAAGTTCTGTATCCAAGCTCTATATCCATGTGTGTAAATGATGGCACAATTGTGCATCTGTATAGACTAAAGTTTGAACAGGGTCAGGGAAGGGAGCAACCTTATTTTAGACACACTCTTGTTAATGTTACCCCCTGTCAAATCTTATTTCTTTTTGTGATCTTTGTTTTTATTCCCCAAGTCTCCTATATTATCTCCTTTTTTTGCCCTGGACTAATTCTGGGATTTTTGGCCTATCAGTTTCACTCACACACATTTATTTCATATTTATTACATACAAGGAACTGTGCTGGGTTCTGGGGTTATCAAGATCATAGAAATGATTGCTGACTTTAGGGCATTAACTATCCAGTGGAAAAAGGAAATTGTTAGTTAACATACCAGGGCTCAGGTTCTTAAAATAGATGCACTTGCTTCAGTGTAAAAAATGCTTGCAGTGCCATTGCAGAAAAAAATAAAAGCATGGGTTTGATAATCAGAAGGTCAAGAGGTACCTTTTCCAGCATAAACTTTTGAATCGGGTCTTTAAGGACAGATGTAGGAAGGCAGGAAGCTGTAGCATGTTTCAGACTGAGTGGTTGCCTGGTACATAGGGTGCCCAAAGGAAGGGGTAGGAGATGATATTCAAATGGTAGCTTAGGACCAGAACAGAAAGGGATGAGTGAAAAATCAGGTCAAGGAGTTGGATTGCACTAAGTATTTAAAGCAACAACATCTGAGGTACTCTAAACATAAAGGTAATATTTTTTTTTATTTTTTTTTATTAAATTTATTTATTTTTAATTAGAGAATCACCATGAGGGTACAGTTACAGATTTATACACTTTTGTGCTCATACTTCCCTCATACCAAGTTTGGGAACCCATCCCTCCACCAGTGCCCATTCTCCACCACCCGTAAACCCAGTGTCCCTCCCACCCTCCCCAATCCCATCTCCCCCCCACCCCACCCTGCCACTGTGGCAAGGCATTCCCTTCTGTTTTCTCTCTCTAATTAGCTGTTGTGGTTTGCAATAAAGGTGTTGAGTGGCCACTGTGCTCAGTCTCTAGCCCTCATTCAGCCCGCAACTCCCTTCCCCCACATGGCCTTCGACTACAATGTAGTTGGTGATCGCTTCTCTGAGTTGACCTTTCCCCGGAACGTGAGGCCAGCCTCGAAGCCATGGAGTCAACCTCCTGGTACTTATTTCTACAGTTCTTGGGTGTTAGTCTCCCACTCTGTTATTCTATATACCATAGATGAGTGCAATCTTTCTATGTCTGTCTCTCTCTTTCTGACTCATTTCACTCAGCATGAAACTTTTCATGCCCATCCACTTGACTACAAAATTCTTGACCTCCATAAAGGTAATATTTTGAAGCCAATGTTCAGGGAAAAAATTGGAAGCATAATAATGGATGGGTTGTTAGAAAGGCATAACCTAGATGTTCAACAGCAGATCAATGGATCATGAAGATGTGGTACATAAACACAGTGAAATACAGTGAAATACTATGCAGTTGTAAGGAATGTAAGGAATGTTGCAACATGGATGTAATTGGAAGAGAACATGTTAAATGAAGCAAGCCAGAAAAAGGACAAACATAGGATAATATCACTTATATGTGGTAGAGTAACAGGACGGGGGAGATGCCATGGTTTAAAGAAGGGATGCCTACACCACCCTCTGCTCCAAAGTATGAGAAGGAGAAGGAAAGAGAATGAAGGGAAAGGGAAGAAAAGATAGATGAGAAGCAGTGGGGTCAGAGATCAAGAGGACTGAGGTGCACTCGTGGTAAGGAATGATAGAGCTAAATATCCAAACCAGAGTCAACACCACCAAAGTTGTGAGACCCAACTTTAATAACCAAACATAAAATATTCCTGTCAAGGGGGCAGGCTGGGGCTGGGGCAGGAGGCTAGAAGAGGTCATCTTGGAATGGGTTGAGGGAATTTGACACTGGTGAAGGAATTGGTGATGGGGCATTGTATGCCCAAAATTCAGCTATGAATAACTTTGTAATTCACGGTGCCTTCATATAATTTAAAAAATTGAAAATAAATAAATAGATCAAAGTTAGGTTGATTTTCCTGGGCCAGAGAGCTTGCACAGGGGTTAAGGCCTTTGCCTTGCACGTGACTGACCCAGGTTCCATTCCCAGCACCACATATGTGAAATGTCTTCTCCCAGTCTCTAACCATTCAGGATACCTAGAGCACTGCCGGGGGGGCAGGGGTAGTTCCTACCCAAGGACAGAGTCAGGAGTAAGTCCTTTGTGCAGTCTGGCACAAACTGCTACTTTGTTCCCCTCCTCAAAAATAGGTAGCTTTTTGAATGGGCCCAAGTGTCTCTTATTATTGTTTAATTTCTAGAGTTATTTGTTGCATGTACCTCTCCTATTAGTAACACCTTTTATGATTGTTTCTCAAGGGTGGTTTTGAAGGAATGAAAGCGTTTAATACCAACTAGTCCTATAGAAGTATTTAAGAATTTTGGAAAGTTTCATTTATTGGCATGCAAGACTCCATATCGTTTTCTGATTCTTTCCAGATGTTAAAGTAGATAAGGTATTAACAAACATTAAAATGCATTAACAATCTGCACATTTAAAATCATAGTAATGAATCTATAAATCATGATTCATATGTATCATTAAGTTTGCACTTTGCTCTGTGTGCTATATCAAGCATATATATCACCTCCATTTATGGTTTGAGACCCGTTTTATGGATGTACAGAGACTCACACCATTTAACCTGCCAGGAACACATGCTAAGATAACCATCTTAGTCATTTTCTGTATCTTGAACTCATTTCCTAAAAACAAGCTAGCTTGCTTTTGCGGTTACCTCTGTGTGAAATGCTCTTCTCCCAGTCAGTCACCAAATGGACCATTTAAGATCTTAGCTTAAAACTCGCTTCATCAAAGAAGTCTTCATCAATGATTCCTTTTGATGCTGCTCCACTTCCCAATTTTATTTCACAGTATATTTTTAGCAGAACCTGGCAAGCTCTCCGTGGCATATTCCATATGCCAAATACAGTAACAATGATGGATCTCATTCCCCTTACCCTAAAAATGCCTCCAGTGCGGCACCGCTGGGAAGAACGAGTAAAGAGAGGCTGTTAAAACCTCAGGGCTAGGGCGTATGGAGATGTTACTGGCGCCCGCTCGGAAAAAAGCAGTGATCAATGGGATGACAGTGATACAGTGATTTTTAGCTAAAGTTATGTATTTGCTTTTATTTGCTGTTCCCTGCATTAGAATATAAATTTTATGAGCTCTCTCTGATACTTTTGACTTATACATATATCTACGGCATATTCAAAGTTCCTGGTACTCCCAACAGATATTATCCAAGGAATGCGTGAATAAATGAATGAAGTGTCTTCAGGTCCTAAGCTTGTTTTCTGTGTCCATTCTCCCCACATGTTTTCTTTCTGCTACCTAGAACAGTGAAGGGGACTTGGCTCACTCTCTGCCTAACTGTGTATCTGAAACCCAGAGTGATTAACATTCAAAAACCAAATATTTACTTACTAGGAAAGGAATCCCACAAAGGAGTCGCTTCCTCATTAATCAAGATCATGTTCTTAACTCTAAGCTACTAAGTTTGTATGTGGTAGCTGGGAGGTATAGATACTTATAAATGAGCATTTCTCTTCAGTTATTTTCAGAATTTTACCTTTTCTTGTAGCATTCATTTTGGCTCATCTTTATAGGAGCATATTGGAATTTACATAAAATCAACGTTGTACCTGGTGCTTTCATTTTTGTCTTTCAAAGTAGGGGCATTTAAAAATAGAGTCTCTGTAATCATTTAGAAAATTCATGTTCTCTCCACTTATAAAATAAAAGTCCTGGGAGGATAAACGCTTTCAAATTATGTTTATCTTTTGTGTGCTCAGATCAGCCTTTTCTGATGTGTAAATTTTCTTTGTCTTGGTGAGATCTGAGAAGACTAGGTTTGTCACGAGCATATTAACCTCTTCTTTCCTCACTACCTTACATTTTGAGAAATAACTTGCTGATTAATTCCTGAGTTAGAGAAGGTGGCCTGGAGAGGAATTTTAAGTACATTTCTTGGTTGTTCTGTGAAGTTACATGATCTTAGCTCAGCTAATTAACGTTGTTAGAATTGTGTTCGAGGGGAGTGTTTCTTTATAATAAACTATATAAGAACCCAAACAATTTGAAAGCAGCCTGCCCTTTACCTTGATCTCTACCTTGTCCAAAAAACGTAGTGTAATGCCAATGAACAGAATAATGGTTGACAAGCAAAATTCTAAGGCATTCTAAATATCACTGGTTGGTTTAATAAAATTAATTAGCCTGCCATGCAGAAAATTTACTAGCATGCTGGTTAATTTCACAATGTAAAGTCATAGAAGGGAGGTGGGGTTGGGGAAACAAACCTTATTAGTTTTGAATAATTATTTAAAGATGTGGAGCTGCCTATTTTAGGCACTTTGTCAAATTCATTAGGGCTTTAAAATCACAAATGTTTATCCTGGTATGTATGTATGGGTAGAAATCGCTCTAGTATATTAGCTAATAACTAAATTACTTATCCAAGATATAGGGCAACAAGTAGAATCCTAATAAAATACATAGGAATCAGAACTTGCCCTCAAACTGGCTCATGGGAGGTTTCCATAATCTTAATTTGCCATTGATGCAATTACTGCTTTTTCTTGTTTTTTAAAATCCAAACAAGATGTTTGCTGTGGCGATGGAAAGGTGCCTGAAATCACATGCCTGAATTCATTTAATTTGCCAACATTGTCTTTTCTCTCTCCCTCTCTTCCTGGTAATGGGCAGGAGTCGGTTCTGGTGCATTAGGTACTAAATCTCTTCAATTACCAGCCGGGAAGAAAGATTTAAAATGGTGCTCTAAGCCTACTAACTGATTTAGTTTTAAAGCACAAACACTTCTCCTGTGGAGCCTAAATTAAACTGCAGAAAGGATGCAGAGCTTGAGAAATTAAGCCAGGCAGGGCCAAGGCTCAGGCTGGGGATAGGAACCGTTTTAGTTTCTTTCATTGGAACCCCTGGTGCAAAAGAAAGGCAACAGAGTGTGGTGAAAGATGCGACTGGCCTAAGAAAGTGCAGTGTTATATTGCTTTGAGGCTAGACATAGACGTAAGTGTTGATGTGGTGCATTCCAATCAAACTCAATACCCATTTTCTTCTTTCTTTCTTTGTAGCCATTTTCAATGTGGATGACTCTGTGGTTGATCTGGAGACCTTGACAGCCTTATATGAAAATGTGAGTATCAAAGACCGACACCGTCAGAATTTCCAATGTCCTATCATTGCTAACAGTAGGATATCTAAGAAATGCTAATGTGCATCCCCTTCCACCTGGAATATCACTGAGCCATTTATATTCTTTGGTGGTAAGAAAGTTGAGATAGCATGAAAGAGATTCAAGAACAGAATCTCAATCTCCAATGAAAGCAGACATGAGAAAAGCACTCTGTGCTGTGGTATCCGGGCTGTTCGATCTCACTGCTGTTGATCTGCAAAGAAAGATGATTCACTGTGAGCAGTGCTTCTCTGTTGTGCAACCGGTCCTGTTGCTTGCCCTAAGAGTGAAGGAAAGCAAAGTAGTTGCTTACCGTTTATGTATACCAACGTTTTCTTCTGGGAATGGAAAGGCTCAGACTGGCTCAGATGATTATTTTTAATCCATGAGCCAATAACCTTGAAATAGAATGGGATGGCAGGTGTCTGTTTTAGTTTTAGAGACAGATGGTCGTACCTTTGAGGTCCAGCTCTACCATTGGGTAGTTGCTGAAAACTTCAGTTGCTGAAAATTCTTGAGCCTGTTTGCCCATCAGTACAGTGAGGATTATCATGGATTTTACCGTGTGTGTGTGTGTGTGTGTGTGTGTGTGTGTGTGTGTGTGTGTGTGTGTGTGTGTGTGTGTGTGTGTGAAGAGTAGGGAAATTCAGTACAGGTAGAAGTAGAGACCTATTTTGAGAGCTTGTTTGGGGGCTCTAGCAGGGGAGCACCGCCCCTTATTATACCTTCAGCTGAAGAATGGTCCATATCTATTTGGGGAAAGCCATCCTCTTTGACCAAGCACACAGCTTTGGCAGGGATGCTCATGGAGTGATGAGAGAGAAAGGGGTTACTCACCTAGCAAACCAGATCAGCTGAATCAACACTGGTGGTCAGTGAGGTGACCACTATCACAACCAGATTACCCTCACATCTAGTAGGGGAATATTCTAAAATTAAATGCTAGTATACACATCTGAGTATTTTGATTTGAGTTTATGTAGGAATAGCTGATAGAATTAGTAAGATCATTGAGAAGATGGCACAGGAGAGTTCAGAATTGTTACTATTATTAACTGTGATGGTCCACTGACTCTGGGTGTGAAAGCATTGATCAAATTAGATTCTTTTTAATACCAAAGTAGCAGCATTTTTCAGGAAGCTTCTAGAAGCTTGAGAGTACTCTATGATCATCCAGTTAAAGCATAATTTTCTTATTATTTCTTTCTTCTGTACCTTAATTATTTGCTTTTAAAAAATGATTATAGTGTGATAATAAGAACCAGCAGAAGGTAAAAGTATCTCCAAGATGTTTTTTGTTGATACCGTGGACTCTGAACTATGCACATGGTCAGTACTTGTTAGCTCAAAGAGGCAAGCTTTAAACAACTGAAATTACTGGATACACAGACAAAACAGAAACTAATGTTAAAATAAGCACTTTGGACAATAAGTACTCAGAAAGTTTAGAAAAAAGAGAAGGTGGTGACTTGAAATAAGTGTCAGGAGCCTACATAAGTAGAGAGGGATGTTCCAAGAATTAGGAAGCTTATTCTAGAGATGATTTGCTCCACTTCTGTTGACAGAGGAAGAGACATGGTACTCAATGGAAGCAGCCAAAGAGCCTGTCTTCTGTATCCAGATGAGTTTTCTTACAATGACCTTTGGAATCAGCCAGGGATTCTAAAGTGCTAGCGTACTTCAGAATCACCCAGAGAACTGACTGCTCCCTGGAGTTTCTTCGTGTGCGTTTGGGCCAATAATCTATATTTCTGACTAATGATAGGTGATACTACTGCTGAGACCTGACATTTGAAGACATGCGCCTTTTGATGGGTTCACATTGCTCATTCTTGGGGTCTGTTTTGTTTCTTGTATTTCAACATAGAGAGCCCAAGAGGATGAACTGGTTAAAATAAGAAAATATTACGAGACATCCAAAGAAGAAGAATTGAAGCTGTTGGATAAACCTGAGCAGTAAGGACACTTGATCACTTTTCTGGTCAGCCAAGAGGAAAAGTGCAGTCGTTGTCTTCCTGCCTCCCAACTCTGAGTAACCTATTTTAAATTGTGCATTGAGCTAAGCTCCTGTCCCATCATTCCCATGACCGCAGGATGACTTGCCTGCTGGGAAGCCAGCCGGCAGATTTGTGCTGCTGGGTAAAATGTCTCAACCTCTTTCCCCAGCCCTTGTGACTCCCCTTTCTTATTCTAGAAACTTATTAATTCATCCCAGACTAAACATTTTGGCCAAAAGGGTAACTGAGGAAGGAATAAGTCATTGCGCTGTGTAGGGTTCAGCTGATGCAGTCGAAAAAGATGATATCAGAGTCACAGAATTCAAACTGATTTTCTCAAAGATCATATACAGGTAATATTGTCTGAATATGCCAGCTTTCTCCCAAATTTCTCCACCGAGTCTGCTCAATTTAGATGGGCCCTTTTCATCCTCCTATCCATTCTTGATTGATATCCATCCACCCATCCATTCCTCCAATCCATTGCTTGCTCAATGGTTAACGGCTCTGGTTTCACACCCTTGGAAAAATCCAAATAAGACCTGAGTTTCCTGGATGCTATAGCGCCCAGACTTTGTCCGGCACTCTATGCAAGTGTAAATGGGTCAGAGTAAACATATGAGTACTTTACCTATTGCTATCTTGTGGATTTTGTGTCCATTGCAGTTCAACTCTCTCATGAATAAGAAACAGCTGGGAAAAAGAGGAAGTAGAATAGTTAGATTAAGGGTAACTCATCAGTTTTAGCTATATCCCGGCCCTAACAGCATGAATTAAAACTTTCATACCTTGACCTCCGTTCCTCTATAATGCACCTATTCCCCAGAAGAACTTGGGCATCCAGATTCAGAAAAATCATCTCTAATGGTTGGGCAAGGAACTTCTAAGTTTACTCAGTTGTCGATTATTTTGATACCGTATGTGTATTGCTTTTATATGAAGCCTAAGCCAGGATCCTTATTCCTACATACACCCCACACATATATTCATATACTAGTTTTGGTTATTGTTTGTGTTGGAGTCACAGTCAGCAGTGTTCAGTGCCTGCTTCTGGCACTGTGCTCAGGGATCACTCCTAGTGGACTCTGAGGACCATATCAGGTACTGGGGATTGAACCCAGATCAACTGCATCCACAGCAAACACCTTACATACTATACTATCATTCTAGTCACATATATTAGTTTAGGATGCCCAGTAACCTCATGGGTTATTATCAGTGAATTTCTACTGCCCTTCTATTCTAACTTGGGCCATGCTTATCAACTCTCACCTTTGCCTGTTCCTATGGCCCACACCCAAATTTTGTTTTTTATTTAATTAATTGATTTATTTTTTTTTTTGCTTTTCAGGTCACACCCGGCAATGCTTAGGGGTTACTCCTAGCTCTACACTCAGGAATCACTCCTGGTGATGCTCAGGGGACCATATGGGCTGCTGATTTGAACCCAGGGGCTGCATACAAGGCCCTACCCACTGTGCTATCATTCCACCCACCCACTGTGCTATCGCTCTACCCATCCCCCAATTATGTGGGGGTTGGTTTTGTTTTTTTTTGTTTTTTTGGTTTTTTTTTTTTTTTTTTTTTTGCTTTTTGGGTCACACTCAGTCTTGCTCAGGGCTGACTCCTGGCTCTGCACTCAGGAATCACTCCTGGCCCTGCTCGGGGGACCACACGGGATGATGGGAATTGATCCCAGGCTGGCCACATGCAAGGCAAACACCCTACCTGCTGTACTATTATTATTATTATTATTATCATTATTATTATTATTTTTGCTTTTTGGGTCACACCCGGCCATGTACAGGGGTTACTCCTGGCTCATACACTCAGGAATTAACTCCTAATGGTGCTCAGGGGACCATATGGGGTGCTGGGAATCAAACCTGGGTCAGCTGAGTGCAAGGCAAACATCTTACCCGCTGTGCTATTGCTCCAGCCCCCAAATTATGTCTTTCAATACAATAAATTAGAATTAACTGAAAATAAAGTGGCTACTAATGAGATATTTAGATACTACCAAGGTTCTGGGAGTGTTTGAGTTTGCCTCAGCTTGGACTGCTATGACAAAACTTCCTCACCTGGGTGGCTGATAGATAACAAAGACTTATTTCTCATAATTCTGGAGACCAGGCTGGCAGTGTGGTAAAGTTCTGGTGAAAATCCTCTCCAGATTTCAGACAACTTTCTGGGGGTGGAGTACACATAGTCGTATTCAAGCCTTATTCCAAGCTCTGTGGAGCTCAGGGAACCATATAAAGTGCTGGGGATCATACTGAGGTCATCTGTGCATAAAGTAAGCACCTTTCCCACTGTACCATCCCTTCAACCCCAATTTCATTCAACTTTTACATGATAGAAAACAGAGAGAAGAGCAACTTTTTAATGTCTCTTTTTCATAAGGAAGTTTTTCCCATTCCTGATTATTCCACCCTCACCATCCAATTTTCTCCCAAAGTACTTACCTCCCAATACCATCACTTTGGGGCTTAGTATTTTTGAATGCAAATTTTTCAAGAATACAAGTGTTCAGTTCATAATGGAGGTAGTAAATAAGATATATCAAGCATTTGAGAATTACCAGCTATCATGAGTTTAACAGTTATTCTCTATTGGAAGGCTGGAATTAGTATTTTTTCTTTTTGTTTTTTGGGCCACACCTGGCAATGCTCAGGGTTTATTCCTGGCTTTGTGATCAGAGATCCTGGAGGTACTCATGGGATCATATGGGGTACCAGGTAGTGAACCTGAGTTGGTCATGTGCAAGGCAAGCACCCTGACATTGTATTCTCTTTCTAGAACCATGGCAAATTTTCTTATAAAGTCCAAAGGGACTTTCAATGCTTCTCAACTATGCATAGGCCCCAGTCTGTGGACAAGAGGTGGAAAACCACTGCTATAATGGATTAAGGCACTAAATATTTCAAGCTTATTTGAATCACTGTTCCCTTAAAACTAGACACGCATCATTGTAATGCATAAACTGTGCTCTATTGAAATTGTTTTTGTGAAAATTTAAATATGATTTCCCTGTCATTTTACCCATTGTGAAATATTATTTCATTATTGATTCTTTTTCCCCCCATCATCAAAAACCTTTAAAACCATTCTTAGTTGACAGAACACAACACACACACACACACACACACACACACACATAAAATAAGTAGCATTCGTTATTTGTCCTATGTGGTTGTTAGCCTTGCTTTTCACTATGGAAATGACCAACCTAGTGAAGTGAAAAGTGGGTTTCTGCTACTGGAAGTGTTTTCTCTTTGCTTTTGTTTTAATGCCTTTCTAATACTTTTCTTTAAGATTTAAAGTGTGCAAATGGTCATTGTAGTGGCTTCCTGAACACACTAAGCTGTTACTGACAGCAGAGAGGTCTGTTGTGTTGTCTTGGTGACATGATGTGTGGGGGCCAGTTGCTGGGAGAGTCCAGGCCCGAGTGGATTCCACCTTTGCTCTTGACCTTCTGCACAGTGAAACATTTGTTTGATATATGCCAGAGTCTGATTCCCTGGCTGCTGACTTGCCATTAGCTCCAAATGAGTTGAGTATAAGCATGTTTTACATACTGGAAAATATGAATCATTTATGGTTCAGCATCATAATTTCCTAAGATCCCTGCAGTGCCCAGTCCTATAAATTATAACACAGAGAGGAGGCTGGCTTCATCATTCACCTCATCACTTCGCTTGCACCCCAGTGCCAGATATAGAAAGTCATTTTCCATAGAGGTGTCACCTGCCTGCATCCAGCTCTCTGAGAGCCTCTCCCTCCAGAACCACTGTCCACTCTAGTTGCTGCCTTCCATGGAATGGTGGTTAGGTGACATTCTGCTGGGTTGGATTAGGTATCATGCTTTACTTTTAGTGGCCTAATTCTTGATATTGGGATGCTCCTCTTGCATCTCTAGTGGCCTTTGGGACTCTCATAAGAAAAACCCACTGACTTGTGGAGGCAAGGCTCTATTGGTTGAACACAGGTTGCAACGAGAAATTGCTACGTATACACCTGAAAAAATGTACTCAGGATTTGGGGCTGATAAGCCAAATATTACTTCCATAAAATTATCGAGTCCTGTTGCACCATTCCACCTGTCACTTGAGTTGCTGCTGTGGGTTGGATAATCCACACAATTCGAGGAAAAGAGCTTTGTTCCTACCTACAGACTAAAGTAGCACTTCTTTCTGAAAGAGCAAGCCTGCTGTGGGGAAAGATGAGAGAGAACCCTTATTTGTGGCTTCTTTGGGATTACTTTGTCCTCTCTATTATATGAACCTAGGAAATAAAGTTAGACTAGTACAAAACGAAACCAGTCCATAAATATTTAAAATCCAAGGTCTTAAGACCCATACTTAGAGATATGCAAAACAGTTGTTATTCCTTCCCTCCTTCCCTTATTCAGAAATACTATGATGAAAACCTATTGTAAACAACTATGTAATTCATGGTGTCTGAAAAAAAAAAGAAAGGAAAAGCAAAGAAAAGAGAAAAGAAAAGAAGAGAAAAGAAATAGAGGGGGAGGGACTATAGAGGTAGTGCAGCCTTGTACTATTTCAGAGGGCTCTTGGCCATGCTCTGTCTGACCCAGGCTCAATCCCCCAGCAGTGCTTATGGTCTCCTGAGCACCACCAGGAGAGATTCCTGAGCACAGTGCCAGGAGTAAGGCCAGGCCCCGAACACCACTGGAAGTGGCTCCCAAACAAACAGTACAGGGAAGATAAGATATTTTTTCATATTCTTGCTTCATAACTTTTGGGATTATATGTACTTTTGGAGCTTTCTTTAATTAATGAGAAGGGCCCTTAAGTGCTATTTTTCAAATATTTGCATAACTATTTTTGGTCCAGAAGTGGCATAAAATCAGTTTTTTCCAAATTTGGTTCTCTAGTATTTTATGCTGTCTTTTTCCTGCTGTCCATGTCTGCGACTCAAAAGTCATCTTAGACTCTTTACAGTAATCCTTGGGATTGTTCAATTATTCTGGGTCTTGCTGCCCTAGTTTTCTCATCTCCTCTCTAAGCACTGGGATCAAAGGTGATCTAGTCATTCTCCTTTTGTTATATTTCCTCATCTAGTATTCTGTGTCCCACAGATAAGTGAGATCATTCTGTATTTGTCTCTCTTCTTGTGGCTTCCTTCACTCAACATGATATCTTCCTGTTCCAACCACGTTGCAGCAAATTGCATGATTTCATCATTTCTTGAAGCTGCATAGTATTCCATTGTATGTATATAGATACCACATCTTCATAATCTATTCATGTGTCATTGGACACCTAAATTAATTCCATATCTTACCTATTGTACTGAGTGAAGAAATGAGTAATGGTGTGCATATGACCTTTGCAAGATTGGTGTTGAAATGTTATATGCCTAAAACTCAATTATCAATAACTTTAAAAATCACAGTTCTTTAATTTAAAAATGAGACAAATATTTTTTCAATTAAATTTGTTTTAATTTTAAAAATAAAACAAGTAGTTTTCTCATATACTTGCCCTTCTTCATTCACTCTGCAGACCTTCTTCATTTTTAGAAAGAATGTTACAGCAGCTATGGGATATAGTCTAGCCTCAAATCTTTTATCCACTCCCATCTGTCAACCTAACTACTGCCATAGTTTTCCAAAATCAAAAAACTAAGGTCATATCTTTTCTACATAAAACCTTTCATTCATTCAGACTACTGTAATTCTTTGTTTTAGAACACAATACCCCATTTGAGCATCTGACTGCTTTCTGCCTCCCTCTCAGATATCAGTCAAGCTGTCTTTTTTTCTTTTTTCTTTAAGTCTATTTATTTATTTATTTATTTATTTATTTATTTATTTATTTTTATTAATGAGTCACCATGAGGGTGCAGTTACAGAGTTTCATGCCTCTGTTACAGTTATACAATACTCGAGTACCCATCCCTCCACTAGTGCCCATTCTCTTCCATCGATGGCCCCAGGGTCCTTATCCCTCAGAGCCATAGCACAGTTGGTAGGGCATTTGCCTTGCATGTGGCCCACCCGGGTTCGATCCCCGACACCCCATATGGTCTCCCAGGCATTGCCAGGAGTAATTCCTGAGTGCAGAGCCAGGAGTAACCTCTGAGCATCACCGGGTGTGACCTAAAAAGAAAAAATAAAAGTGTATGCTATGGAGATCTAGATCCTTTTGTGGAATAACATCATCTCTGGTCAAATTTGGGAGGAAGGGGATGTGACTGAGGTAACTTTGGGCTACATCTAAATCAATGAAACTTGCTAATATACGATAGAATGAAAAGCAGACAGTCCCGTGAGCTTTCTTCTTTTCGTAATCAGGAAAATTGATAACACGCCTGATTTTCAGTCACAAAAGGGCAGGTGAACTAATACTTATCTTTATCAAGAAGCAATTTACATATAAAATGGCAAGGTTTTTTTTTTTGAATTCAGAATTCCTATAGGTTTTTCTACTTTTTTACCTAATTGTATGTTGTTTTTGTAATAATGAAAGCTTAAAACAAAGGTGTCTTTTTGTTTACAGACATTCTTTGTGTCATCTTGTTATAAGATAAGGATTATGATCTTGTTGTTCGATAATTTAAAAACAAAACAAAACTCAATGTCCTGAAATCTAAATGTCCCACAAAAGAAAAGAAAGAAAGATACAAAGTATAAGCCAAGGACATTTCTATGGGTATGGAAAGGAACCTTCAGCTTTGCTCCTATGTAAAAGCATACTTGGTGAACGATCATAAAATGTCAAGTGACTGATGTTACATGTTGACCAAGACTTTCAGAAATATCAGTTAATCATCATTCAATCCCAAAATGAATTTAAGAACTGTTAGTAGATTCTCTCCTTTTCTGAATTTATGTCCAACTTTTTCCACCCATTTTAGTTTATACCCCGTTCTCTGCTGTTTGGCCTGGAGAGTATGTAGCTTTTCCAACTTAATTTTGCAAAGGGCACCAGAGCCCAACTGCTCAGACAGTGAGCTTCTGTGTGTAGGTCAGAACTTACCTTTAGTTTTTAAGGTCTTGCTTGCCATCATTTTTAAGAAACTTTATATTGTGTGCACGTAAATACTGCCTGCTTTGTTCTAAGAAGCACTGGGCTGTGAATTCTGCCTCTATAGGCATATTTTGGAAAGTAAATATCAAAAGTAGGTCAATTCAGACTATTGAATGAGCAAAATAATGGTAGCCATAATCTCACTTCAGTAAGAGATTTTATTTTTCTCATCACTCCCCTACAGACGTTTGCCTCAAGTCTTCACTTTACTGAGCCAGTATAAATACGCCCTTAGAGAATGCTACATTGCAACGGGAGTTGATTGTGCATTTCTTTTTCCTCATAAAGATTAACATTTTCAGTCTGGGTTTAGTTTTCTATCTGAGTAGCCGTAGATGGATAAATGGTCATGACTTTAATGAACTTTATATCCAAAAGTAAGCTGTTCAGCTATATTTATTCACCATCAAAGAAACTTAAGAAAATCGCTTTGCTATCCACAGAAAAGTTCCTTGAGCTTACTTATCTGATACCATGTATAATTTTTACACTGGAATTGTCAAAGAACACTCGCCTGGTGGATATTTGTCAGCTATCCTCTTATTCTTATAGTCATTTTATATGAAACTAGAAAATTTATTTTTGATTTTTACAGATTTTTGCATGAGTTGGCCCAGATCCCTAATTTTGCAGAGCGTGCCCAGTGCATAATCTTCAGATCTGTCTTTTCAGAGGGAATGACCTCCTTGCACCGAAAAGTAGAGATCATCACTCGAGCATCTAAGGTATGCACAGCATCTATATTTAAAAGTAGTGTTGCTGTGGGGATTAAAGTTGAAAATGGGGAGTGGGACTGATCAAGTTTTTCACACCAGGGTGTGAAAAAAATGTTTTAAGTTTAATATTGATGGGGCTGGAGAGATTGCACCCATGTCAGGACAGCTGGTAGGAAGATTGCCTTGCACCTGGCCAATCAGGGTTTGATCCCTTGTTCCTGGAACCTCATGTGGTTCTCCAAGCCCTGACAGGAGTGATCCCTGAGTGCAGGGCCAGGAGTAAGTCCTGAGCACTGCTGAATGTAGCCCCCAAAACAAAATAAATAAAGAACAATTAAAGATTGTATGTTTTTCTATGTGTTGATACAATGATTATCCAGCTCAGTTGTGAGTCTCTGTGCATGCAAATGAGTGAAACCAGAGAAAGGAAGGAGCTGCAAGCTGAAGAGGGGGAAAGTGATACTTTTTACATATTTACTCTCAACTACTCCAAGTACAAGTGAAATGCAGACAGATGACTTATGATCAAGTTAAATATTGTAGTTTTCTTTGCACTAATGCACTGGATTGAAAAACAGATTTCTAGACCTACACATTGTTTACTTGAAATGTGTCTACATAAATAAATTAACAAATTCTAGAGATTTGCTAGGTTAAATGAGGGATAGAAAATAAGTTTGTGTTGGCCACTCTGATAGTCATTGTAAACTTAAGTTGTAACCCTTGACTTTTCTCACAATGATTCATGCCATCAGTGTGTGATATTCCTCTCAGGATTTAATTGCTTATCTGCAAACCTGATTTTCTCCATAAAGTAAGAAGTTTCAATAAAAAAGCACAACCTTTACCAAAAACTGATACACCCTTCAAATTGAACCCTGGAAGACAGGAACAGGAGTCAGCATAGAACTGAATTTGACTACTTCTTTACTATTTCTTTACTAAATAAAAGAATATTAAATCAACTAAAATTAAATCTACAAAAGGAATGAAAGTATCAACTTGAAATTTTGCACTTGAAGCAAGGTGGTAATAGCAGCGGTGGGGAGGGGTGGACAACTGAGACAGAAAGTTGAAGAAACTTTAGTAGCTTGAAATTGTAAAACTTAATACATATATCAGCACACTTAATGAACATAAACTATAGCTTAGGGAGCTGGAGCAATAGCACAGCGGGTAGGGCGTTTGCCTTGCACACAGCCAACCCATATAAGTGTTTTTTCATAACACTTATTGTAAAACATATAACACTTTATAATGTTTTTTTCCAAAAGCAAACTGATACAGAAGAATATATAAATATTAATATTTATTTTTATTTTTCCTTTTTGGGTCACACCTAGCGATGCTCAGGGGTTACTCTGCACTCAGGAATTACTCCTGCTGTTTCTCGGGGCCCCATATGGGGTGCCAGGGATCTAACCCGGGTCTGGCCGCGTGCAAGGCAAATGCCCTACTTGCTGCGCTATCACTCCGGTCCCCAATATTAATATTTAATCCCCAGTTTAACAACATGTGTAGTCTGCAATTCACTGGAAATGTAGAAAATAAATAGCTGTTACTTTGTCACACTTGAATTTTAATAAAGTAGATTTTTCATTGCACCAACAACAGTCTGTCTGAATGGGAAAGCACCACCCAAAGAGCCCAGTGGGAATTAATATAAAATATCTATTGCTGAATGAACATTGGTCAGTCCCTTTGGTGTTTGGTTCTGTATTTATGGGTGTTTGCCTTTACAGGGTTTGTTGCACATGAAGAGTGTGAAGGATATTTTAGCTCTCATTCTGGCTTTTGGAAATTACATGAATGGAGGAAATAGGACTCGGGGACAAGCAGATGGATATAGCTTAGAAATTCTGCCCAAGCTCAAGGACGTCAAAAGCCGGGTATTTATTTTTTGAACTATCTATGATTGGTCACTTCTACACCTGTCATTTTGGAGGGTGAGATGGTGGCTGGGGCATTTCTTGTTTTTCTATTTCTCTTTGTCCTTCCGCTAACTATATATTTTACTATGTAGTAAAATATATAGTAATATAAATATTACTGTATATTTTTCTTGTTTCTTTTGAATAAAGATAAATTTTTTATGTTAGCTCTCATTTTAATGTTAAAATCCCCATTTTTTTTTTGCTCTAAACTACAGAATTAGAGGTTGAACTGCCAGGAGAAAATCAAACAGATAAGCCTACAGTATTAACCACAGCACAAAGGTGGAGTCTGAGTTGCCTGTTGGCTACTTGTAGTTTGCTTGTTCCTCAGTAGCAGAGCAATGTTGAATCATGGGCTGAGCCGAGCATTTGAATCATTCTTTTGCTTACAACAATTGGACTCAGGCGCTACTGTGAAACTCTCTGAACCTGATTATCATTTGGCTCCACACCCCCGTGGAGCTCCGTCTTTAGAAACAACCAGCCCATATCTAGGCATCCCATGGGGGCTGGGGGAGTGGAGGGAGGGAAATACACAGGCAAATTAGAATTAGACTCAGTGAACAAGACACAAAGACTGCCTTGTGGGAGGGCCTGCTTGCCCCTGGCCTCCCAGGGTCATAAAGTGGCATGGCGGTCCTTTTAAGCTGTTCTGATTGTTTTTCACACCATTAAGAACACACTTTTTTTTCCCCCTTTTTTTTTTTTTTTTTTTTTTTTTTTTTGCATGGTGGGAAGAGAGGGATGGTTTTCTGTTCCCTGGTTCCCTTTAGTACTCTCTTGCCCTCTCTAATTTTGCCTTAATGCCAAAAAATTATTGAGAAAATATTTTTATTTGTATGTGTAAACCATTAACTTTAAGGTTTTGTAGATGATCTGTTTTTCTCTCCACAAAAGATAGCATGTTGTCATTTCTTGGTACTGATGTCATGAAATGTGGATGGTCAATAAGAAGGAAAGCGGAAAATCTTGCCAACCTCTAATAGAATTAGGACCAGATAGGTAATATTAAAGTATTACGGTCACAAACTGGGATTTCAGCTCTCAACTGAATTGTATGGCAGAGACTCATGTGAAAGATTTTTATTTTAATTTCTCTTTTAAACCTAGGACAATGGGATTAATCTGGTGGACTATGTTGTGAAATATTACCTGCGCTACTATGATCAGGTAAGGAAGAGCATAATATGGAAAACTACACTAATAGGGTTTCAAATCTTACAAATAGCTGGCATTCAGAAATTGGATGATGGATGGATGGACGGATGGATGAATTTCAAGTCCAACATAATATTTGAGCATTGTCCAGCTTCATCGGTTTACACACCAGAACACTGGAGCCAAGAAAATTCAGTTGAGTTGTATAAAGAGAAGCATTTTATTCAGTGACACAGATCTACTGATCCTCCCTCCACCGAGTAATACAGCTTCAGAGAGACCCACAGGTATCTCAGTGCCTTCTGACTAGATTATGAGGGTCTCTCTGTAAAGTGGATAGCCAGTCAGTAATTTATTACATTTGAAACTAGAATCTGGGACATGGACCAAAACTTATGAAATGGCACCACAGTAATCTCCAATACTTTATCAGGAATGTTCATCTGTGAACAAGTTGAAGATGTGGAGTTTGAAATCCATCCTCTCTGGTTGAATTTCACTTGTAGTTGGAAATGAACATTTCTGAGGATCCTGAGCCCAATTTTCTGTGTTTTTTATTTCTTCTCATTAAATTGAGAACAAGGAGTCCTAACTTTGAAAAGAAAGAGCTACTGTTCTAGGTTGTTGAGAAGTATAGCAATCAATATGAATGGGAAAAGTCTCAGGAAAATGTTGTCAGGACTCCTGCTTAACTATCCGGTACACAGTTTTTTTCCTAGTCAGGAAAGAAAGAAAAGTAAAGATTCCAGAGTCTTATCTTCTGACACAGTTCCATCCAGAAGCTAAGTACTGATAAAATCTACAGTAATTTTCTTACCTTAGACTCATTATAGTTCTCAGTATATTTACCATTCTTGCCATTACCCCCATGTTCTTCCCTATTTTTGTTAAGGATGTACTAATAATTTTTGGTCCTTCAGGCATAAAGTTCATGAATTCCCCTGGTTCCTCTCTGTTCTTCAACTGAGTTATTTCTTTTCCCTGTCCTCTGTCCTGGCTAACCTCAGCTTTGCTTTCCAGTTCATCCTTCTCCCTTGACTTATTTCCCATTCCACATCCAATTATTCTTTATATTTAGTTCTGTTCACAGTGTATCATTTTTTACTCAAAAACAGAAACAGCTTTCCATATCTAAATGAACTCAAACTCTACCCAGTTTAATTCCAGTCTTTCACAACCATGCTCTTTTGACTTTCCCTCACTATATATGTTCTGATTCGATTCAAGACTTGATATTTTTCAGACATTCACAGTACTTTCGTCCTGTGTTTTTGTGTCAAATGCCCTCTGAAATTCGAACTATGCCTGTCATCAGCCTTTTAATGAAACTTCTCCCTTTTAATGAAACTTCTCCCTTTCTCTTTAAAAATTTATAAATTAAGAGACCTTGTGAGGAAAAAAGATCCCAGTAAGAGTAATAAATAGAGATAGACAGTGATACAGATTTTTTTGGAGAGTCACACCAAGTTGTGCTTACTACTGGTTCTGTGCACAAGGATCACCACTGTTGGTAACTGGGAAACCATATGGGGTGCCAGGGATTGAACATGTGTGGAAGGCAAACACCTTATCCACTGTACTAGCTCTCCTACCCAGAGATACAAGTTGCAACATAAAAGATAATGAAATCTTTATAATCAAAAATATAAGGATAATATCCATTTTTGTTAAAAAAGAGAGAGAGAGACAATACCAACCAAACATGATTTACAAAAAGGAAATTGAATATATAAATTGCCAGCTTAATATATATATAATTAGCAATATAAATTTTTTAAACCTTTCCCAGAACTCTGATGTGCATTTTATTGAATTATTCAGCTTAAAGTCTGTACTGAACTCACCAAATTTTATGTTTTATAAAGGGCACCTTTAAAACCTTGACATTTTAAAGGGCTGGAGATATAGTATAGTAGGTAGAGCTCTTGTCTTGCATGCAGCCAACCCAGGTTCTATCCGTGGTACTACATACTGTTCCCAAGTCCTCCCAAAAGTTATCTCTGAGCACAGAGCCAGGAGGAAGCCATGAGCACTATCCAGTATGGCCCCAAAGACACAAAAAATTTAATTCACATAAAAATGTCATGTATTAGTTATGCTGTTTGTCCATGAAGCTTTGCCTTCCTTCAGGGAAATAATACCTTTCCCTAATGCAGGCAAATGTATTATGTGACCTAGCGAGCCATGACTCTTCTGCATCCAAAGTCCTAGAAATATATACATATATAATATATACATATTATATACACATATATTATATGTGTATATATGAAATAATATGATATATGAAATAATATAATATATGAAATAATATATACATATATATTACTTTTCCAAGAATTTCCTAAGGCAATAAAAGATTTATCAACATCTTATTTATGATAATGTGTAATAAAAAATGTTGCAGAACTTTTTGGTAGATGTTCAAGGTAGAAACCAAGGTCAAATAAAGTAAACTTGAATCACATAGCTGCTAAAAAGAGTGTGTAGGAGAAATTTTAGTGTAATGGAAAGTATTCTTGATCTGCTTCTAAATTTCAAATCTGTGTTTAAAAATAATATATGTTATAGTCCCAAATCTCTAAATGAAAATATATGTGTGTACACATATAGATAAATACACCCATATATTTATTTATACATATATATGTAATGTATATATAGTAAACAGTTGTCCTCTGACTGGTAAGTTGTAAAAGACATGTACTTTATTCTTTCTTTTTGCCTCCTTTAAGTCTTTGCACATTTATTTGAAGACTGAAACAGTTCATTTGAACCTCTCCATGATACTTCTTGATCTTTCTTATATAGCAATTAATATAGCAATTATCCAGGCATTGCCATTTGATTCCCAGAACTCCGTTTCTTTCAATGCCTATAATATAGGTGTTTGAAAAATACTTGAATAGCTGAATATTTTACAGATAGCCACAAGAATGTAATGAGTTATGTCTATAAAGATTTAGACACTAGAGGTGATAACTAATTTTTGGTATAGTAGGGCAGCATATTCCGTTGCAGTCAGTATATCTATATATCCAGAGGTCTGACAGCAAGGTGCCACTGAGTCAGGAGAACTTTCCCAACCAACCTTGAGAGGTGCTGTTTCTGTCCTGAAATTGGTACAAGCAGATTCCCTTCATAATATCTGACTCAACCAAATCAGATACATTTTTTTATGAGGACTAAAAGCTGCCTCTGAAATATGATTCTCTCATTGAAGAGAGCTGAATCGATGGAACCAACTTTACAGAGGAAAATCTTTAAAGTAAGAAGAGTCTCTCACATGGGACGGTCAAGTGTAGGAAAAGTATGAAGTCTACATTTATGTGGCACTCTCCCAGTCTTTTGTGAAAAATGCATTTCACTCAGCAAGAGTGTAGAATTTTGTGATTTATTCAACTCTCTTTTCCCTCTAGGAGCGTAGGTGATGATTTTTGTGGTTAGTGGTGATGAGCAATTAGCTGAGGGAAGGTGACTCCTGCTTTAGGCTTTCTTCCACTCATGCCTGGTTTTAGTTCCAAGGCTAGATCGGCAGAGCTTAAAGAAATCCATCTAGAGCCACGTCCTTTGAACTCTAATTGAGCAGCTTTCACAAGAGCTGTTACCGGACTGATTTGCTCAGCACATTTTTCTATTGCTTCTTTAAAAATAATGAAGCTAGGACTGACTCTGATATAAAATCTGGGAAAATAAAGTATGCATGAGTTTTTCCCACGTAGATTTTTATGTGGCTTTGTGGTACGCATCTTAGATATTATTCCAGCTTAGCCCTCAGATTAGGGTATCACTTTCATTGTTTTCAAACTAACCAAATAAATGTAGGAAAACGCAGAAGGAAAAAAAGAAGTACATTGTGTGTTGTTCTGATAAAATGAGGAAACCATTCTTTCGCCTCCCAAATGAAATGAAAGGTTTCTCAGAGGAAGAAGTAGAAAGCAGGCAATTCTTGAAAACATAAGAAATGATAAGTTCAATATATCCTGCTAATGGTACAAACTTCCCAGAAAAGCATTTATAGGATTTCTATAATGATGCTGACCAACCCAAGCCAAAGTTTATTGCTATGCCAGACATTGTATACCATACTAAGAACAAGATTCGTGGTATGACTTCTAAGTGTTTATAGTCTTGTGGGATATTGGTGCTTGGGTGGTAAGCATGGTGTGGTAACACACATTTTGAAGAGGTGTGAAATTGTACCCCTAAAACATATACAGGCTTGTTAAGCCAAGGTTACTTCAATTAAAAAGAAAAACAAAAAAGTATCGTATCATAGAGTAGAGAAGACATACAAAGCTAACGTGTCAGTTTGAAGTGAAGCGCTTGAAAATGGGACTCTTGAAAACAACCAACTTCTATAGGCAAGAAGAAATGACAGCTGGGCTTGAGGAAATAATCATTGTCTTGAGACCTGAAGGATGAGTGTGAGAAAGGAGTGGTGGACATGTTCTTGGGAAATGTTGGAAAGGTCCAGTTTTATAAACACCAGTCTGGAGGTGAAAGATTGTGGCCTGTTCTATTATTTTTTATGAAAGTTTGGGGACAGGGCCTAGAGATAGGGGGAAGGTTGAAGTGAGACTGGAGATGTAGACAGAGGCCAGATCATAAAGTGCCTTGTAAAGCAGTTTCAGAGTTTGGAATTAGTCCTAATGGCAGTAGGAAAGATGGAATGTGAAAGCAAGCTGGCAGAGTTGCTTGTATGGAGAGAAGGATAACTGAATACTGCCTGAGATATGCAAGACACAAAGCTTATATTAAACAACTGAGGGAGCAAGCAAACTGAGTTGGGAAAGCTATTTGAGATGCAGCTTATCTTTTAGTGCGCTTGCAGGTTTTGTTCTTCAAGATGTTTTTCAGCCAAAATTCCCTCTCTTAAGTATAGCTGTGGGGATTGTCAAAACTATCTGAACCACTAAATATCTGCTAAGTCAAATAGTATTTAGGAAGTCTTCACAAAGATTTGAAAAATCTGATATCTCTCTCTCTCTCTCTCACGCACACACACACATACACACAATCATACCTTCATCCATAGGTAATAACCTTAGAAGAAGGTGGTCAAAAGATTGTTAATGCCATTGCAATGCTGTCTATCCACACCTTCTAATTCCCACCTATTGGCATACCTCAGAGGTGAGTTGTCTAATTGTTACCATGTGAAGCTTCAACAGGAACTTTGCATTTAAGTACTTGCATGTGTTCCTTCTATGCCTTTTGCCATGGAAGTGGAGTGTTCAGGTTCAGAACATACCTGACAGTTTTCTCTTTGATTCATGAGGCAAACAATAACCAAACCCCAAACCTGGTCACAGCTTACCTGAATACCAGGACTACCAAAATGACATGGTGACTAATTCAAAGCACTTCACAGTACCCAGTCTGGATTTAGGAATAGCAGAGAAGCTTTGGTAGGATTGTTATTGAACAGTCAATGAAAGAGATGCTCTTAATTTTAACTGAAAGTGAAGAATAATGGGAAATGAAAAGAGAAGTGAATTGAGAAGTGAAATATAATTGGGAAAAATAATGTAATTTTCTTTACCTTATCTTTCAGGAAGCAGGGACAGAGAAAAGCATTTTCCCCCTGCCTGAACCACAGGATTTCTTTCTGGCCTCCCAAGTCAAATTTGAAGATCTCACAAAAGATTTGCACAAACTGAAGAGGCAACTAGAAGGTAATAGAAGGTGTTCTATTGTGATAATAGCTAAGGTTCTTAAAAATTATGTAAGAGGTTTATTATGTTTATCTCACTTGATGAAATGGGTTTGATGATCAGTTATGGTGTGCCCCAGACTTTTTTTAAATATATATTTTATTTTCATAAAAGTAGTTCACAATAGTTCATTACAGATAATATTCAAACACCAATCCCACCACCGAGTACCTTCCCACCACAATAAAAGGGAAGTGTGTGAAGGTTGTTGTATTTCATTCTGGAGCCATTTAAGCCTGTAGATAAGAGAATACTAGCAAGTATGTTAAAACCAAACAAATGTGTGCCACTTTTGATAAGTAAGTGAGATAGAGTGTAAGAGGTTGTGAGGCCAACTTGCGACCACGCGCTCCAGGAAATTCTGAGTCATTCTCTTCCGGGAGCTTTAGTTTACAGTCTCTGAGTCTTAGCTGTTGAGATTACATGGCGCCGGTGGCAGTTTGTGGGTGTGACTGCTAAGCTACTGGAAAACTGGGGAACTTGGGGGGAGGAGGCCCAGTCCCGATCTGAGTGGGCTTGGAGGTCTCAGTCACAGTTTCCCGCATACCTGGGTTTTCCTGCCAGTCTGCTCTCTGGTGAGGCTCATCTTCTCTTGGGTGAGGCTCATCCTCTCTTGGGTCAGGCTCATCCAAGTGTGTGGAGAGCGGCCTTGGGCATGGTGGTGGTTGGGTTCTAGAGATTTTCAGCTTACAGGGTTCTGCTTGGGGCCAGAGGGAAACTCAACCTGCACCTTTCTGAGGTGCTCTGGTGAAGACAGACTGGCGCGGGGTCAGGACATTCTGCGGTACTCTCCTCAAGGAGCTTTACTTTATAGTCTCTGGGTCTTGGCTGTTGATGAGGTTACATGGCATTGGGGACAGTTTGTGGGTATGACTGCAAAGCTACTAGAAAACTGGGGAACTGCAGGGAGGAGGCCCAGTCCGATCCAAGCGGTGTCCTAGACTTTATGAAACTTTCTCTCTTTATTCTTTGGGTGTTTGGAGGCACAGTATTTACATAGCCCTGTCTACTCATGCTTAACATTTGCTTCTCAAACTGAGCACTTATATAGAAATATCTATACTTCTAACGTAATAAATCGAACTTTAAAAACAGTAGTGATCGAGGCTGGATCGAGAGTACAGTGGGTACTTGCCTTGCACGTGGCTGACCTGGGTTCTATCCCTGGTACCCTATACGGTCTGCCTGGGCTCCACCAGGAGTGATCCCTGAGCAGAGAGCCAGGCATAAGCCCTAACCACAACTGGGTGTGCTCCGCCCCAAAATAATCAATAACCAATGACAATACCTACCAGCAACCTAGATAATTGTTATCACATATAATTTTTTAACAATTCTTGCAAGTAGGGACTTTCTAACTCCACTTTTTAGATGAGACTACTCTAATTTACAGAAGCTAAATTCACATAGTCAGCAAAAGGCAGATTGAGCTCTGATCAGACCTGTCGCATTAGAAGTTGTTCGTTATCTAAGCTGGTTTAGTATGTTGCCTAAGGTATGTATATCACACCCATGCCTGTTCCTCCACACATACACTTCAAAAAATTCTATTTTTGTAGATGAGTCTGTTAATGAGGGCAAGACACAGAGAGATAAACATTCTGTTTTGTTTGTTTAATTTGCACTTTTAATTATCCAAGGCAAAATACCTAAAGCCCTTTTTGCTTTTTTTTTTTTTAAGGTGAAAATATGCCTCTCTTGGGCAGGAATTTTCCTTTGGCATTTCTAAAGTCTTGTGTTTTCATTGTGGAGACATCTCCTTGTCCAGGAATATAAATACTTGCCTTGGAGCTTGTATAACTCCGATTGAAGAGCTATGCAGAGGATTTAGGGAGCGTGTTAATGTGGAAATGGAGCCCAGTGTGCCAAAAGGAGAGCTTGAGGAAATGAAGAGCTTGAACCAGGAATAGTTTTACACTAAGACATAAAATAAACATTTTTTAAAAAAATGTTTATTGTGAAAGAGTGCTCAGAAACCTAAGTCTTAGATGGAGAACAGCTTGAAAATGGAAATAAAGTGGGAAAGATGTGCTCCCGGTGGTGGAGGGTGAGGGGGAGCGCATTTACTTTTACTTGGAACATAAAGCTTAGGATAGTGGTTACAAGTGATTTTTTACCTTGTAAATTATTTTTAAATGAACCTGTTGATTTTCTTTCCTCTTGTCGATGTGGTTGAGAGCTTAAATGCATCAAATGGAGGCTCCGATTCCGAATGCCATGAATGAACCCTTGGTCCCTCTTCTTCCTCTCAAAAATCTGGCAGTTTTATCCTGATTTGAGATGAGACACTCGATATCTGTTGCAGTCAAACAGCACCGGCAATCTCTGAAAAACATAGTAACTTTCCTTCTATTCCTCTCTAATGGCAGACTTGGAGCCCAGGATGATGACAAGCCTCACAAGGGCAGACAAGACCCGTGGCTTGAGTTCTTGGTGACAGTTTGAATGCCTGTCCCTTCCCTGATGCTTTCTGGCCCTTCAAAACCTCAAGTCAAAGCCCCAGTAGTGTGGTCTTTTGAGCAGAAACTTGGTCTGTTTCCTACCTCCTGACTCCTGTCTCCTGCCTTCTTCTTAGGGACAATCCTGACTTAGTGGCCTTCCCGGGAATCCCTGTGTGTAAGGTTATAAGTGACAGAGGAATGAGGAGAGTGAATTAAGATGTGAGCACAGACTTTGGGGTGCTCCTGAAGATCCCCATCTTGCTAGACCTTTGTTTCACTCAGGAGATCCTGGGTGTCATTCTAAATCCCTCTGAATGCAAATGACAGTTTCCTCCATCCCTTCTAAGAACATACAAGAGTTTCTGAAGCCAGAGGAGCTCCGTCTGCAGGGCACAGGAATTCTACTTAGGAGGTTTGTTTTTGTGGTAGATGACCCAGCCCTGAAAGATCTGATACTTTACAGGGGTGAAGGAAACAACTCCTCTCATGGACCCCCTCACCCCACCCCACCCCACCCCACCCACACACACAAGCGCTCGCGCACACACACAGTGAATATTTAAACAAAAATGCCCTGCTAATCTTTAGAGATGCCAGTGTTTTTAACACATAAAAGGTACCTAGTAAATATTTAAAGAAAATACAGACCATTGGTCCTCTAATGAATTTCTTTTTCTTCTAAATACCATCTGGTAAGATGACCGGCGTCCTGGCGGCCGTTTCATCTCACCAGCCTGTTCAGATTTCCCCTCCTCTTCCATCAGGCCTCGGTGTGAGCCTCGATTGAATGTTTAATTGAAGAGGACGTAATTTTCACACATACAGCAAAGATTTGATGAGGCTTTGAGGTTTATTGTAGCCATTAAAATGTCGTGGCTGCTGGCAAAACCCCAGAAAATGTCTAAAGCTAAACCAGATGTGATTAACCAATTTTGAGAAACGTCTCAGACCCCATTTTTCCAGGCAGGCCCAGATCTTTAGGTTTTTCCTTCTTTTTTTATTAGTCATGGTGAAATTACAAAATCATTCATGATTGGGATTCAGACATACATTGTTTCAACTCCAGTCCCTTCATCAATGCCCACTTTCCTCCATCAATTCTCCCCTTACCCCTTTTGCCTCCCACCTACCAGCATGCTTCTTACAAGGGACATGTTTTAAAAGTCTGTTTTTGCATTGTGGTTTTTTATACTGTTGCTGATAGGATTTCATGCAAAACCTTTTGCCATCTTTTAGCACCACCACCTCCCTCCCACTAGAGTTGTTATCCTTCCCTATCTTTCTCTCAGCCCCTTCAGGTGGTACGTCTCCTACTGAACACCAGTTCTCATGATTTCTGTTTCCTTTGTCTTTTGGCATTCATTATACCTCCATTATGTTTTCTTAGACCCTGCATATGGGAGAGATCATTCTGTGTCAGTCTATCTCCCTCTGACTAACTTCACTAAGCATTATGCTTTCCAGGTCTCTTCATGTATCAGAAAGCTGCATTGCTTTATTGTTTTTCTTATGGCTGTGTAATATTCCATTGTGTATATGTACCATAGATTCTTTTATTTAATTTTAATTTTTTTTTTTTGCTTTTTTGGGTTATACCTGACGATGCACAGGGGTTACTCCTGGCTCTGCACTCAGGAATTACCCCTGGCGGTGCTCAGGGGACCATATGGGATGCTGGGAATCGAACCCAGGTCAGCTGCGTGCAAGGCAAACACCCTGCCCGCTGTGCTATTGCTCCAGCCCTTAGATTCTTTATCCATTCATCTATTCTTGGACTCTTGGGTTGTTTCCAGATTTTAGCTATTATGGATAAGGGTGCAAATGTCTTTTCTCCATTTTTTTTTTTTTGCCCTTTGGGATATATTCCAAGAAATTGAGTTGCTGAGTCAAATGCTCTTTAGAAGAAACTTGGTATGAGGCACATAGCCATACCTTAACAATAGAGTGTGAATGAAATCATGGTTGTGGACTGTACAGGTGTTATTCTTTTTTAATTTTATTTTATTGAATCACTGTGACAAAAGTTACAAAGCTTTAAGGTTTAAGTCTCAGTCATATAATGATCAAACCCCCATCCCTTCACCAGTGCCCCTGTTCCCCCACCAAGAACCCCAATATGCCCCCCTCCCACCCCCGCACCCCCTGCACCTGAGTGGCCAGTGATCTTCACTTTATTCTCTCTATACTTTGGATACATTCAATATTTCAACAGAGAACTGACTATTATTATTTGGAATTTTACCCCAACAATAAAACCTGCTGAAAAGGCATCATTTGATAGTTTGTTTTCCATTGCTGAGAATGAAGATTATAGGAACTGTCGTGGCCACATGGTTTTGGATTTCTGTTGTTTTAGCTTCGTTTATAGTCTAGATGCATTTCTATAAGTCTCTGGGTGCCAAAATGGGTCAGTAGCCCTCCCAGATCATAGTCTTTAAGAAGCAGAGGGGCCGTGTCATGCACAGCTGCTCTGGATCTCATCTGGGCTGAGGGCGTGCCAGTAACACCCACATCCCATGATCTCTTACGCACCACATCACAACAAGCAAGTACCTTTGGTTTGTGAGTCCTAGAAAATGGCGGATGCCACGTGTGTGCTGGTGCTGCTGCCGCTGCCATCTTACCCGTAGAAAGAAAGCGTTGGGAGAGAAAATCCTTTCCCCTTCCCGGGCGGCATGGGGTCGTAGCTCAGCTCACAGTCTAGATGCATTTCTATAAGTCTCTGGGTGCCAAAATGGGTTAATGGCCCTCCCGGATCACAGTCTTTAAGGAGTAGAGGGTCTGTGTCGTGTGCGGCCGCTGTGAATCTGTACAAGTGTTATTGCTAGAAGAGGTTGTCAATAATCATCTTGTACAGAGACAAGAATGTCAAGCAGTATTTTATTTGTATAGATATAACAAAGAATTAATTCTAGCAGTTTCTCACGTGATTATTATGTCTCTTCCCTAATTCAATGATACTATGACAGAGATATTATCATATGTGTCTTGTAAGATAAGGTAACAAGTTCCTGATGCTCAAGTCATCTGACAGATTATTTCACAAGTGAGCACTTAGCCATAATCTGAAACTAAATTTAGCTTTAAGACATGTATTCATAATATATCCGACCCTTGTCTCTAAGACTCTATATTTGATCAGAGATCAGAGAAGGATGTGTATTCAGAATTCATTTATACGGTATCAAGGCGTTAGGCTTCTGATGCAAATAGCAGTTCCCATAAATGTGTGTGTACATTGCTGAACTGAAATCAGTATGTTCACATGAACACAATGTATGCATATACATTCTTTTAGAATCACAGGGGGAAGCCCTCAGATCAGATACAGACACAGGAAAGAATGTACCTCACACTGGAAATAAGGAGGTAATACATAGAGAAGAGATGGGTTATAAATAGAAATTAACATACAATTAGATAGGACTAAGAACTTAGACTTTAGAATTTGATGCTATTTACTCATTAGATAAAAACTGGATCTTATCAAGTAACATAACCATGAAAGTATTTATTTTCTCACTTGTAAAATGTGATAATTATAGTACCATGTAAAAGATGTAATAAATGCATGATTCTTAGAGAATTTTCAGTGAAACTGATTAATGGGACTGCCTTAAATTTGAAATCACACAACCTGTAGAATCAGGCCCATATGATTCAGGGAATAGCTGACTCTGTTAATAAGGAGTCTAATTTTCAGAGCGTTTGTGTTCTCTTCTATGCATTGTGAAGATAGAACCAAGTTTTTGATTCCTAAGAACATGTTTCATATTTTGCTTACTGTTCTTAGTGAGATGTGTTGTTACTGTTTTTGGCATATCAAATATGCCATGTGTAACATGCCAGGCTCTGCCATGTGGGCAGGATATTCTCGGTAGCTTGCCAGGCTCTCCAAGAGGGACGGACCACTTGAGCAAATCGGTGAACAATGGGACGACGGTGCTACAGTGCTGCAGTTCTTATTGAGATGCTAGTTTTTATTTCCCTTGTAATACATTGTTCTGCATTAGGAAAAGGAAAATGGTAGGAATAGTTGCCTTCTCTTTTTTTAGTTTGCCCTGAAACCAAAAGTATTTTTTTCCATCCTACATGTGGTAGACAGAAATAATAGCTTCCAAATATGTCCAAACTCTAATCCATGGAATCTGAAAATATATTACCTTATGTGGCAAAAAGGAACCTTGCTGGGGCTGGAGAGATAGCACAGCGGGTAGGGCGTTTGCCTTGCACGCGGCCGACCCGGGTTCAAATCCCAGCATCCCATATGGTCCCCTGAGCCCGGCCAGGGGTAATTCCTGAGTGCAGAGCTAGGAGTAACCCCTGTGCATCGCCAGGTGTGACCCAAAAAGCAAAAAAAAAAAAAAAAAGGAACCTTGCTAATGTTTAGATGAGGAAGTTATCCTGAAATACCCATGTGACCTTAGCCAAATCACATTGATCTTTAAAATGAATTTTGAGAAGCTCAGAACTTCCCTATCCATGATCAGTGGGAGATAGTATAGAGAGATGTGATGTCGTTGGCCTCAAAGATGTAGAGAAACGGGCAATGAACCAGAGTATTTTCTGCCATAGAGGTGGGGGAGGGGTGGTATGAGAAGGGAGAGATACAGGGGACATTGGTGGTGGAAAATGTACACTGGTGAAGGGATGGGTGTTCGATCTTTGTATGACTGAAACTCAAGCACGAAAGTTTTGTAACTGTATCTTACAGTGTTTAACTTAAAAAAAAAAAAAGGAAAAAAAGCCTTTGAGGACCTGGAGCAATAGTACAGCATACAGGGCATTTGCCTCGCATGCGACTGACCCCAGTTCAATCCCTGGCATCCCATATGGTTCCCAAAGCCCTGCCTGAGTGATTCCTGAGTGCACAGCCAGGATTAACACCTGAGCATCGACGGGTGTGACCCAAACAAACAAACAAACAAACAAACTAAAAGCCTTTGAAACCAGGCAAAGGTGAGGAATAAATTGTCCCTAGAGCCTCTAGAAATGAACGCAGTCTGTTAGCATTTTGACTTCAGTTCGCTGAGTCTCATCCCATGTTTGACCTTCTTTCATATGGAGCTCCAAGGTTATATTGTTTCAAATTACTTTGTTTCTGGTAGTTTGTTATAATAGCAATAGGAACTAATATGACACGCAACATACACGTTGCTTTGAGTGTGACAGTTAATAGGGATACAGACATCTGTGCGCATATCACAGAGACCAGAGACAGAATTTCCCAAGTCATAGCACTCACAAGAAGTACATGAAATGTGAATTGATGCTCGCTGAAAAAAGAAATCTTTAGTCAAACCTGGAAGTTCTCTATACCAGCAGTTTCAACTTGTGGTCCTTGGACAAATATACATCCACAGGTATGTAAATATTGAAAGCCAATTAAAATAATATTCAGGTTCACAGAGCACATGAGTTTATTAAAGGATTTGGGATTTTCTGCAAGAAAATTAAAGGATGAAGAGAAGTAATTTTAGTCTGCTTAAGGCATTTCCAAACTTAAAACATAAAGCTTATTTTACTTGTTTTGCTTTTCCACTCCAAACCTAACAAAATGCTGTAAAATATGCATGTTGTGGCATATAATTTAAGAAGAAATGATGTTGATATCACTATCAACTTTAAAATATAAATAATATAAGTTTCTGGTCAAATGGTCATTTACTGGATGATCTTAATAGGAGGATATGATGGATGATTATAATTTTGCCCTTTAATATTGCCCTTACTATTTCCTGGCTTCCTTGTCCTTCCCAGAGTTAGTTATTCCTATAAATAGAGTGGTTCAAGTCTTGATGTCTAGATGTCTTGATGCTTAAAAGCTAAAATGAATAACATTAGTGTTGTTCAGAATTACTCCAAATCCACATTTAGTTAACATGAGCCTGAGATCATATTTTACTGTGAAAAGTCATTCTGGCAATGAAAAACAGAAAAATTAAATCATGGTTTTGTGTTGGTAAAAATAGACAAAATCTTCAGATAGCTATGAAAAGTCAACATATTTTATAAATATATGAATAAAATTAAATTCTTCTATTAATTAGCAATATATATCTCACATTTCCTGTCATTAAGGATAAACTCTTTGATCAACTGGCTAGGTATGAAATCTTATCTTGAAAATTATGCATTATTGGACCTATTATTATAAATGTACATATATAGTACATAAACTAGAGAAGTATAGTAGTTAACTCAGTGTAAGATATTCATGCTTGTTTAAGAATGTTGACAGAGATTGTGTTAAGATAATTTTGATATTACTTTCTCTAAATATTTAAAACTATATATTTGAACATGTTCTTTCTTATGTACCATTTAGAAATATTTGGAAATGTACTTACACAGTTTTGGAAAGGCAAGAATTCCTGTTGACTTTTGATATCTGTTATCACCCTATAAATGTTTATCCTGTAATTGTTTATCCAAAAAAATGTTAACTCTTAAACTGCTTCTAAATGAGATGCTGACTGAAATGCATAGTCCAGGCATTCATTATTTTTCAAAGCTTGAATTATAATAATAATATATCTAAACTATTTTCACAGTAAAGAATAGCAGTCATGTCTTTCGGCATTTTCAGTTCCAATCTTCAGATTTTTTAACAGCACAACTAGGTTAACCTAGAACCATCCAGATGAACCTGTTTTGTACAGCACTTGCAGTCAGCATTCCACCTTGGCATCCAAATAACAGGAAGATACTAATTCACAGAAATGTGAAACTAACAATTCACAAAAAGGATGGGTAAATTTTATTTATTTTATTTTATTTTTTTTTTTGCTTTTTGGGTCACACCCAGCGATGCTCAGGGGTTACTCCTGGCTCTGCACTCAGGAATTACTCCTGGCGGTGCTTGGGGGACCATATGGGATGCCGGGGATCGAACCCGGGTCGGACGCATGCAAGGCAAACGCCCTACCCGCTGTGCTATCGCTCCGGCCCAAGGATGGGTAAATTTTTAAGAAATTAACAAGTCAAAAAATCTTCTGGTCAACCTGTCTTCCAGATGTACTGTAGCACTGTCGTCCCATTCATCTATTTGCTCAAGCGGGCACCGGTAACGTCTCCATTGTGAGACTTGTTACTGTTTTTGGCATATCAAATATGCCCCGGGTAGCTTGCCAGGCTCTGCAGTGCAGGCAGGATATTCTTGGTAGCTTGCCGGGCTCTCCAAGAGGGACAGAAGAATCAAACCCAGGTCAGCCATGTGCAAGGCAAATGCCCTACCCGTTGTGCTATTGCTCCAGCCCTTCAGATACATGTGGCAGATTAAATTCATTTATTTATTTCCATTCCCTCTTACTGGGTGACCAAAATCTCTTGTTATTTATAAATATACAGTCAAGAGAAATATAATGAGCTTGAAGAGGAGGGATTTTGAGAGGAAACCATACTTCCACATGTACAAAAAATAAAATTTGAAGTTTTACATGGTAGTTTTTAATGGCCCTGGATAGAGACTTGGATATGTGTAGTCCAGGAATTCAGTAAGCGCTCAGAGTTTGAATTTTAATAATAATATTCTAAAATACATAGTGAAGAATAGCTATCATATATTTACAATTTTATCTAGATTTTAAAATATAGTCAATTCTTCGTTATAGGTAGGTTAAGGGTTTTACAGGTTGATATATTGTTTCTGCTATGATATATTGTTTTTATGATATATTGTTTCTGCTATGAGTCACTGTGAGTTAGCTCTATCTTTTCTATTTATGATACTTTTCAATCCAAGACACCACAGTAAGCAAGAAAACACTATGGTTTGTCCTCCACAGTAGAAATAGCCCCTCTCCATTGCTGCTTGGTTCAGTGAACTTATTAAACAAATGAATTATGTGGACAAATAGTTTGATAAGATGGTGAGGTATGTGAGATAGGGTTTGAGACTCTGAACACTGATAGCAGGGAATGTGAAGCTGCCTGCAGAGAGTTGGTATCTCTGTAATAAGGAGAGGGCAAGGGGAGCAGTTAGCAGAACTTGAACTTCATATTTTCATTTTAATTTAGGGTTATGTAGAGTGTACTCCCCTCTTATTTACGGATGTGAGAAGGCTAATATCTGGTGCTGCTGTCCCAAGGAGTATTCAGGTTTGAAACATTGGGAGAGAAGATGTTGAAGAAAACTCTTTAATGAGTTTTTGAACAAAACTCTTTAATGAGTTTTCTTCAACATCGTCCTTTGTAAACCTGGATTTCTCATGACCCTGTTGACTCTTCCTGCATCAAAATCTATATGTCGGCCCACCATTTGGATAAAAATTTTGTCTTTGGAAGGCAAAGTCAATCAATACTATTGAACCCATAACAAAATTTATGAAAAGTAATTATGCCTACTTAAATTACCTTAGAAAGCAAAAAAGACTCAAAGAAGGTCTTTGACACCTATTCTTTTGATTTTGTAGAAGACATAGTCAAAGGTCTTCTAAACAATGGGATAGAAGGTACAGTGGTGCATTCTGTCTCCTAAATGTAGTGTGGCTGTCTGCTCGAGTTGTCAGAATTCATAAATAAAGTCCAGGAAGCCAAGCTCAACTTGAATTTTAGATTAAAAAGAAATTTCTAATTTACTGGTTTGGGCAAATCGATGAGCAACGGGATGACAGTGATACAGTGATACAGTGATTGTGTATCTCAAATACTGCAGGGTACTTATTTCTACTATAGAAACCATTCTATTGAGTCGGGCCCGTGCTCGGCTCCGGCCGGCCGGGTTTTCGGCCCGGGCGCCCATGCCCCTGCAGAGCCGGTGGATGTGGAACAAGCGGGAACCAGAGACAGCCTTAGGAATTGGGGTTCCAGCAAGTGCCTGCACCCATGTATGGAGACTGTGAATTAAGCCTTTGCCCCACGCCGGCTAACGGAGGAAAGAACCTTCCTTCTTGGTCTCTCTCCCCTCCGGGAGAAGGCGTGGAGTCCGACATTTTGTGGGTCAGTTGAGAAGGTACGAACTTGGTGGCGCGGAAAAAAAAAAAAAAAATGTGTGCTTTGAACTTGAAACAGCCGCAGGATACAGAGCCAGCCCTAGTCGGGCCCGTGCTCGGCTCCGGCCGGCTGGGTTTTCGGCCCGGGCGCCCATGCCCCTGCAGAGCCGGTGGATGTGGAACAAGCGGGAACCAGAGACAGCTTTAGGAATTGGGGTTCCAGCAAGTGCCTGCACCCATGTATGGAGACTGTGAATTAAGCCTTTGCCCCACGCCGGCTAATGGAGGAAATATGTAATTTCTGGCAGAATTTTCCCAGGACTTTATACAGAAATCCAAAACCGCGCGGACGCTGCTGCGTCCGCGCGACTTAACATTTATAATTGTCATCAATGTGAAAGGGTTCCATTTGAACAGGTCAGACTTGGGGGGGAAACTCCAAATAATAACAGTAAGTTTTTGTTGAAATATTGAAGGTTCTTAATGTAACAGCCACCTCTGGACTATGAGCTAAGCAAAAGCCCCACGCTGGCCAACGTGGCGTGGAGTACACCATACTATGAGGCGCAGGAAGGGGGATGAGGGGGAAAAATTAAAAAAAAAAAATGGAAAAGGAAAAAGAGAAAAAAAAAAAGAGAGAGAGAGAGTTATGTCAACTATAGTGAGTTTTGTGTTGAATTATGGAATGTAATCAAGGTAAAGAAAAAATGAAGTGAAATTCATTAGTTATACAGTAGGGGGTAGGGGGTGGGGGCGGGGGGTAAACTGGGGTTTCTGGTGGTGGAATTTGGGCACTGGTGAAGGGATGGGTGTTTGAATATTGTATAACTGACATATAAACCTGAGAACTTTGTAACTTTCCACATGGTGATTTAATAAAAAAAAAAAAAAAAAAAAACCATTCTATTTTACTTAGCTGGCACATTTATATAGAATGAAAAAGACAGTGATAAAACTAACTAAAAGTTTTTTTGCTTTTTTTTATTCTTTTTGGGCCACACCCAGCTATGCTCAGTGGTTACTCCTGGCTCTGCACTCAGGAATTACTCCTGGCTGTGCTTGTGGGACCATATGGGATGCCAGGGATTGAACGTGGATAGGCTGCGTGCAAGGCAAACAAGCAAATGCCCTACTCTCTGTACTATCGCTCCGGCCCCTCGCTTTTTCTTTTGAAGGTGTCAGTTTTTATTCTGTAATATTTTTTTGAGTGAGGGATGCACTCGGTGGTATACAAGGGAATCATGTGCAATGCTGGACTCAAATCACTATAAGACTGCAGCCACATGCAAGGCAAGTGCCGTAACCTCTGTGCTCTCTGGTTCAATTTTATTAGTATTGAATCAACAAGGCTCTCAGTAGTGTGCATATTTACACTTTTGGCATACAAAGTAACTTCACCACACACACAAAAGAGCCAAAATCCGTCCACCTCTCTTCCTAGGTCCTGTCTAGTCTGCCCCATACCTCCCCACCCCGTTGGTAATCTCATGATTCACATTTTTGCATGTGTGCATGTGTGCTTTGCACTGACTGGTAATTCTAAACCACATCTGGTATATCCTTGTGAGGTTAGCAAGTAGTGGACACAGGCACAGCAAATATGCTGAAGTATGTGGTCCATGCCTAGTCCAGCATCTCTAGTACCAACTACCAATTAACAAGCTCCTACTAATAGCAGCAGATTTATATACCCCTCCTTCCTTTCTCTTTTCTTGCCCCCTTTTCATTAATGACCCAGAAGTTAGACAATGTCAGAGTTCTAAGTAACTCATCCCTACATAGTTGACTCTTGTTACTGCCTTCATTTGTAGAAATAACATGCAGTGAGGTCTTACAATTAGAAGATCTGGAACCCTCCAGAAATTGTCATTCAAACAGCAGGGAAGAGAGTTGCATTTAATCTTGGGATAAGTCCTGACTCCACAGGATGCATACTACCACCCAACATTATCAAATGGACTTCTCTCCATAAGAGGATATGTATTCCCTGAGAGAAAAAGGAAAGAAAATAAAAAACACTAGATCTTGTTATAAGAATAAATATTTTCCTTAATTACTCATTTGAGCTTAGTCCAAGAATAGTATGGTTCTAGTTAAAAAAGGAAAAGACTAGAAAACGCCTGGAGAACTTATGAGAACAGATGGTATATTGTTTGTATATGCACCTAAGGGATTGGATACTCAAAGGTTTCAATTCCTCTTGAAAATTACTAAGATAATATTAAAGCAAGTTCTTAAAAAGCATAAACTCAAGAGCCTGGGATAAGTTTGAAAAGCCACAACCACAAAATTTTAGGAGCTCAAGAAGGAGAAGAACAAGTGGGAATTAGGCAAATAAAAAATCTGAATTCTAACCAGAAGTAGAGAAGGATGAGAAGCCAATCAATTTTTATTATAAAATTCATATATAGCACTAATTTGTACATAAAATTATATGTATTTCTGCACAAATGAACACCCATACTTCTCCATAAATCAGTGACATCATTTCACAAAATGAGAAATGGACTGTAGTTCCTAATTTCGAAAGGCCCAAAGACACTGTGGTATAATGGAATTAAACATATCTATCCTATTATTAGAACATTTCAGAATATTCAGGGGAAAAAACTTTACACAAACCTGGAAGCAGAGAGAACTGTGGAACGTAGAAGATAACTACTGAGAAAATCAGAATCAGAAGAGCACCAGACTTTCCAATAGCAAGACTAGAAGCTACAAATAGATGGGAATTCTGAAAGAGCATTATTCTTCATCCAGAATCTTATAATCACCAAATTACCAAATGTGAGAGCAGAATAAGAACTTTTTAATAATACGTTCTCAGTTTTTTCTTCTATACAACTGTCCCTTGGATGTAGCTAGAAAAATAGGCTTTAACATGAAATTGAAAGATAATGATAACAGTAGAATATCCAGTGGCAAAGGGAAGTTAGGAATATTTCAAAATAACCCAGGAGAACAGCCAGGCATGGGGGGCAATCATTCCATGTTAGAGTAGGTCAGATCTTCATGGAAAATATTCTTGAAGAAAACACAATTCCTACATATGATATGTTTGAGTGTTTGGGCAGGAGCTTTGTGCAATAAACAATCAGTTGGAAATCATTTAGATATGATAGCATGCCAAAACAACATGTTAGAAAGAAATTATTCTGTGGGCATAAGAGTCTGAGGAAATTGAATAGGAAAAGTGAATTAATCTGAATTTACATATTTAATTAGAGTGGACAGTTGATGCAGCTAAGATAGAATGTAAGCACTGTACACCCGTCTGCCTGACTCACGGCAGACCTATATTGGGATTATTAGGAGAAGGGGGTAGCAGGGGCTCATCTCATGTGTGGCACCTATTAGGGGAGAGAAGAGAGTGAAATTATTTATAATTTTTATAGGTAAATGTTGAAAATGACTGGTCAAGTTTAGTTAGAAACATAAAACTAAGTATAAAAATAAACGGGGGAAATTGGTCTAAGAGGTTCCACAAGGGGAGGAAGAATTGGGTGATATGTGTGCTGGATATTGGGAACTGCAGTTCTTAGAAAGCACCACATGCCCTTATTCTTTTAGCCTATATGTGTGTGTAACTCTGATGACTATATAAAGCCCACATAAAAGTAACAATAGCCAAGGCTTGTTGAAGAAGTAGTTTCAATGTCAACAACAGAGGCCGGTGTATTGAAATTAGTACTGGCCTGGGATTTAGGAGATGCAGGATTTAAATTGAGCTCTGCCTCTTATGAACTGTGTGATGAGCCCTGCAGCTCTGATAGATTCCTCTCCATGAGCCTCAGCTGAAAAAGGGAGCTGATCTCCCTACGCTTCCCACTGGTACATCTCACATAAATATTGCAGTGGTCCTATGAGCAGATGTATTTGGAAATATATGGGAAGGTGTGGGAGGTATTAATAAAATTCATTCAGAAGCCCTGTAGTTTGTTATTTACTTAATGCTTGTTGTTGTGTCCTAGAAGGTGGTGGTAGTGAGGTGGTGGTATTGATCCATTAAGACAGGCCTGACTAATTTATTACCTTTTAGGAAGCTCCAGAACTCATGACCTGAATGCTTATTGATGGTACCTAATTTATGAGCCTTTCCCTGCTCGCAGCCCATTTGTCCATGGCAGGAGTTTGCTAACACTGAACTCTGGTACGCTATCAGATACATTAGCCAGAGTTCTGGCTCTGTTGCCATGGTGTTAAAAATATTTAGTTTTGCAAGCACAGCTTTAGAAATAATAATAATAATAAAAAACCTCTGATATGATTTATGTTTGTAAAACGATTTCAACAAAACAGACGTAAGGAACTGGGGTCAGTGTTTCAGAAAGGCAGTGGATGTAAAATGCTGATCAGCTCCGTGGCTTTTTGATGCAGAGCATTCAATTAAGTGTAATATGGTGGGTAAAGGTCACACGTTTCCCAAATGGAGCGCCTTCAAAGACATGTTGTAGGGAACGGAGGGTAGATACGGAAACTGAAACCTGATTCATCCTTTTAATTAATGGAAGAAGTTTGTGTTTCCCTTTGAAGCCACGATTGTGAAGTCTCTAGGTGGGAAGTATGAGTTATGTTGCCCTAGCTTCCTCTTTTTAGATTGTGCTCTATTTCAACTCTTTATTTATAAATCAACCTGTGAATGGGGTTTATTTTGTGGTTTTCTTGACAAGAAAAATAAAATACTGAGATATAAAGGCTCCTACCATAGGAAAAAAAATGTGAATCACAGTCCTGAATTCAAATCCTTGTTTCCTAAACTTCATCATTAACTGATCATTTCATTCTGCCACATCCCAGTTTCCTTGTACAGAAAGGAAGGAGCTACTGCCTGACTCAGAATTGAGAGGATTATCTAGAACACTGTGAAAGAAATCCTTTGCAGAGTAGGAATAGTATTTTTAACTCTGATCTTTGGTGCCCATCGTTACTTCATATCTAATACCCGTTCCTCCACCAAGACCCATGTAACCTGTAAAACATTTCTCTCCCTATCCACAGCACGTTGCTAGTCCAAACCACCACCTTCTTTCACCATAGGTTCCTAGTTGGCTTCCCTGCTTTCTCTCTTGCTCTCTCTGGAATCCAAACAGATCATACTGCTTTGTTGTTTTCATATTCACTTTTAGAATAAAATCCAGCTTCAAGCTGGTGGCCACGCCTTTCTCCATGATTGAACCACTGTCCTCCCACCCTTTCTCTGCTTGCCCAGTAAACTCCAGTGATGTAGGCTTCTTTGTTCCAGTGCCATGAGCTTGTCTCTGTTTTAGGACCTTTGTGGCACCTATTACCTCGACCTAGAATGAATTACCTTCTAAATGCTTTGGTCCTTCTCTGATTACCTGGACTATTTTTAAAGAACCACTCTCAGATTAGGAGTTGCAGCTCTTTTCTATTATTAATTTGTAATATTTTGATAGCCAAGACCCCTTCATGAAGGCAAGGTTCACATATGACCTGTGACTCTACCAGTTGTGTACGTCAAGACCCAGCACACAATTGTCATTCAATATTTGTAGATTTGGGTGATTGAATGAACATATGAATAAATGGTAAAAAAAAAAATGCAACTTCAAGACTCACTGGTCTTGTTTATTAGATGGGATTATGAGGTATTTTAGATTACTTCTTTATGGGCAAAGATAACAAATGAACAGATGTAGAATCTTTAGGGAGACAGATTTTAAAACTGTACAAGGGAGAGCTTACAACCTTGAGAAATAATAGGCCTCTCACTTATATCTTCTTAGAAGACTCTTTTATAGGAGATAGGTATAATTGGTACTATGAGAAAGTGGTAGAGCTAGATGATGTGTGGTCCCTCAGTGGGTTATTATTGTGCATTTTGTGGTTCTCCTCGTGCAGCGAGGATGATCTAGTTCTTCCCTACAGTAAATTAGAAAACTTAAACAGGGGCCAGAGTAATAGTACAGTGGGTAAGGTATTTATCTTGCACACAACTGACCCCCATTCAGTTCTGCTCTACATGTGGTTCCCTCAAGCATTGCCAAGAGTGATCCCTGAGCACGGAGCCAGGAATAAGCAATGAGCACAGCCATATGTGGCTCCAAAATTAAAAAAAGAAAAGGAAGGAAGGAAGGGGGAAGGAAAGAAAATGGAAGAAGAAAAGAAAAAAAGGTTAATTATTTCTAGAATTCTGACCAAGTACAGGATATAAAAGTCAACTATAAAATTATAACAGGTTTGGATCTCAGATATTTACTTTCTGAATGGCTTCCAAGTGTCTGCTATTGAATTAATCTCTGCCTCAAGAATTTAAGCATTGATACTATCTAGAAGTCATCTTTATAGAGTTGAACTCTTTTCTAGTGTGGTTGGTTAAATCAGTAATAATAGAAAAATGATACTTGCATCCCTTAACCTTTAAAAAAAAATAGCATTGGTCTGTCTTTGTTTTTACATTTCCCTCTCTTTTAATGCAGTACTCTGAGGCCTTTTTCTGAATGATAGATTTGTTAAATGGAGTTTCACTGGGCTCCTTTTTTCCACACCCTGAGTAGTAGATCACTGTGCTTTCCCCTTTTTCTTTGGCAGAGTGGTTCTGACATATATCAGTATAGAATCTAGATACTTATATTTAATCTCAGTATTTTAAAAATGCTCTTGTTCTTGGCTAGAGGAATAGTACAGCAGGGAGAGCACTGTCTTACAATGTGGCCAACCAAGGTTTGATCAGCACCACAGGTAGTTAGTGATCCCTGACCACAGAGCTAGGAGTAAGCCCTGAGCACAGTCAGGGATGGCTCGAAAACAAGAATCAAAACCAACCAAATTGTCTTTTACTTACCTTTAAAAAAATTAGTTTTTAATTCTTCATTTGGAATAATTTTAGACTTACAGAAAAGCTGTAAAGAGGATGTAGAGTGGTAGTTTTCACCATTTTTATACCAGCAAACCAGCAGTTAAAAAATACTGCTAGAGCATCCCCACATCTAATTTTCCCCTTTGTTAAAATTGCATTTCAATTAACCAAATTCTAATCTTTATTTGACCTTTATTCCCCAGTATAAGAAGCAACATAGCTAGAATATCCCAGTGAAACCGAGAACTTGGATCTTTGTAATTACCAAGCCAACACTCATACTGTGCTACCATGAACTTGTGTAGAGTCAAAACATTTTTTTTCACAAAAATAGATTTGTGGGTGGTTTTGTGAATATCAAAATATTTTTCTGCCCAAGTAAATTGTGTATCTTGGACCTTGTGGAAGATTCACAATCAACAAATGGATTCTTTTCATGTTAAACAGCCAAATGAGTGAAGTTAGACGGAGCCCTCTTTGACCTGGCAAAGCTGAGGATTTTTTTCCCAACATCTCTTATCTTTCCCAGTCCTTTCCAGTCTTTTTTCCCCCATAGTATGGCTTTTGGATGGGTAGTGGTTGTGGACTGTGACTCTATTCCTTAGGAACCCAGGAATAGATCAGTGACCTTCCTAGTAATTAACCGCCCTACTTCAGATCTCTGCTGTATCACTTGATAATGTAACCTCTCCTGGCCTTCTGATTTCCCATTTAAAAGTAAGGGGACCCAATACTTACCTTTACTAATCTTCAGTTTACATTTGCCTCGTTCCTTGTGCAAAGTACTTTCCTTCCTTAGTACTCCATGGTGATTCTAGAATGTGCCATAGGTGGTTATGGCTGGACACAGAATGGTACAAGGCTAGTGGAGCTGACATCCCTGAGTTTAGCAGTTTGTCTCAGCCACTTAATATCTGTGTGACTTTACTCATTCTTACCTTAAAAATGGGAATAATGTTGGAATCCAGCTCACTGGATTCTTAGGAGAAATAAAATGAACTAACAAATGCAATGCAGTGTGAGACTCACGGTACTCTTATCCATTAAGGACCATTTGTGTATTATCCGGGTTTATAACTTAGAATAGTATTCAAGAAATTACTGGGTGAAGAGCTACAGCAACATGACAAAGTCAGTGTAAGATACCAGTAACTTCCTCTGCTATAACTTACAGGAAGAGGAAAGACAAGGTAAATCTATCAAGATTGTATCACTGTATCACTGTCATCCTGTTGTTCGTGATTTACTCAAGGGAGCACCAGTAACATCTCTATTCCTCCCAGCCCTGAGATTTAGCAGCCTCTCCTTGTTCGACTTTCCCAATGATTGGAGGCTCTTTCAGGGTCAGGGAAATGAGACCTGTTATTGTTACTGTTTTTGGCATATCGAATATGCCATGGGTAGCTTGCCAGGCTCTGCCCGTGCGGGCAGGATACTCTCAGTAGCTTGCCGGGCTCTCCAAGAGGTATGTATGTATGTGTGTATGTGTGGACTGGAGTGATATCACAGCGGGTAGGGCATTTGCCTTGCACACGGCTGACCTGGGTTCGATTTCTCCATCCCTCTCGGAGAGCTTGGCAGGCTACTGAGAGTATCTTGCCCACACGGCAGAGCCTGGCAAGCTACCTGAGGTGTATTTGATATGCCAAAAACAGTAACAAGTTTCACAATGGAGATGTTACTGGTGCCCGCTCAAGCAAATCGATGACCCATGGGACAACAGTGCAACAGTGCTACAGTATGCATATATATATATATAACGTATATATATATATATATATATAATTACTCTATGATTTGTTGCCTACTTGTCTGAGCTCCATCAAATATGGTGTAGTAATTATGAAAAATGGGTAGGAAGTGTCTTATAATGTGTCATATAAAGTGTCGGGAAAGTGGCCTGGAGCATGGTGGCAGTTGGGTAGTGGAGATCGGCTGCCGGGGCTGGGTCCCTTGGGGTGGGGAGGGTTCTCACCCACCCCCCTCTGGGGCGCCCCAACTGAGAACAGCTGGCGCAGTTTTACTATACTAGTCTTGATTGCATCCCATCAAGACTAGTATAGTAAAACCACTGACTCAGCTGTCTTTTACTGGTTATTTTCTTTTGTTTTATTTCTTGATGGCCTTTAACACCTCTATAATTTCCAGGTGTAAAACACAACAACAACAACAACAACAAAACAACCTCCAAAATATGCAAAGAACTTGTTTGACCTTTTCAAATGGCTCGTTTTTTTTCAGCAAATATTTATTCAAAGCACTGGGTTAGCTACTAATTATACATAACCTCACTCAAATATCAAGTCATTTATAAACACATTTTACAGGCAAGTGTTACCTTCATTTTCTGGGGGCAAAATATATTTCTGCTGACTCTTTTGGCATCACTCCTGCCAGGAGCAGCAGCCTGACTGTCCCTGACTAAACTTGTCCGTCTGCCTGGAGGTGCCCGGTGAAGAGAGCTTACCTCCCAGATGTTCTGGATATTCCCAGAAGCATTTGCAAAATCCACAAAAATCCTTCTCCAGGTTGATATTCTAAAGGAGGATGAAGCAATATTTGTTCTTTCTCTTTACAACTACTATACCTGGAATTACAAATGCCTGGTTTTCCTTCTTAATCCAGGACCCTCCCTGTAACTCCCTTCCCCACCCTGCCAACAGAATGTTTTAAACTGGATTAAGATTTTTTTTAATGTGTTCCTATAATGTACTCATTACTTTTTCTTCAAAGCTATTTTGAAATTAATCATAATCAATGACATATTCGCACTGATGACATAGAGTAGAAGTGAAAAGACAGTTATTCTAATCGGAGTAATTGAGGGAACAGTTTGCTCCAAGTCTCACCACAAGAACCTGACTCACCTTGAAGGCAGGAGCAAGTTCCTGGGACCAGGCAACTTACAGAAGATGGTTTAAGTGGGCCTTTCTTGCTGAGACTCATTAACTTGGGGACCAAAGACGTAAGAATTTGGTAGACTTTTCTGAATCCGCTCGTTATAGCTTCTCCTGCAGAATACTAATGATCTGTTACCATTTCAGCTGTCTTGTTCCATCGTCAGCCCTGTCCAGCCCCTTGCCCCTAAAAAACCCTTCCCCAACCCCCCTAACATACTTAACACTCTTTGTATCCTGTGGTCCCCTGTTAAAGACCTCACCCATTCACCTTCTCTAACCAGGCCCCAAGAGGCAGACTACCTGGGGCTTCTGGACCAGTAACTTTTTCTGTGCCATTATTCATCAGAGAGGTAGGATCAATGACAGTTTTACAGGAGAGCAGGGTTTTAAATAGCTGAGGTCAGTGTCTGGAGACTTCCCGTTAATACCACTGACAGCAGCCCCGCCAGGAGACGATTGGCAACTTTGTTACCGCTCTAAACTATTTCTGATTTTCAACTTTTTCAAACACATCCCAAGAAATCTCAACTCCCAGCACATTGACAATACAGCTCTCTTTATGCGAAGCCTTGTTTATAGGCCACAATTCCCCCGACAGATTTACAAGTGTCTGCAGAGTTTTAAAAAACGATTGCTTAACAGGCATTAAGTGAGACACATAGGACTGTGTAAATATTTTAGCTGGAATAGGGGATTTTTTTTTTAAACGCCCGAGCCAAATATTGCATTAAAACTGAAGACAGTGGCAAACTGATGAGCAGTAGTCGCCAGCTATGTGCTCTGCCAGTGATTCCGGCAGCCAAGATTAGATACCAGAGTCCATCCACCAGTTTCAGTTGTGTGTTTTTAAATAACTTGCTATTCTTCTTCTTTATTTCCTTAGGCCTTTCCATCTTTTTTATTTCTTCATGGTTTATTTGGATGTAAACACTTTCCAGAGTAGAAAATTACAGTTAATAGCACGATCCAGTAAAGGCTGAAATGGGGAATATGGGTCCAAAGGTCAGAGAAACTGTGGAAGACTTGCAGCTGGCGTGGCTGAGTAATGGGGAAGCAGGTTGCTTCCCACTAATGGGCTGTGTCTCTTAATCACTAGTCTCCTTAGGGCCAGTGGTTGTACTGTTGGAAGGCACTGTTATACTTTTGTACCGATTTCTTTTTTTTTTTTCTTTTTGGGTCACACCCGGCGATGCACAGGGGTTACTCCTGGCTCATGCACTCAGGAATGACTCCTGGCAGTGCTGGGGGGACCTTATGGGATGTTGGGAATCGAACCCGGGTCAGCCGCGTGCAAGGCAAATGCCCTACCTGCTGTGCTATCACTCCAGCCCCTGTACCGATTTCTGAGATCTGCATGGCTCGTTCTTCCATTTGCTGAGTTGGTTGGTCTTCGGGATACGTCCGTGTGAGAGAACCCATCACTAAATTTCAAAAAGAACTGCCACTATTTAAGTATAAGCATTTTGATTCAGAGAAAATATATTTTGTTTCATCATTCCTATAGTTCACATCATCACTTTCCTGATATGTGTGATAGGTAAGATGTGTTGTGATTATACTTCTTGAGGACCATTTCTGAATACAATTTCTGTGTGACTTGGGCATTCTTCTCAGTAGGGTATGCAGTGCTTTGGCACCAACTTCTTAATTTTCACTTAAGATTTTCCTTAAAGTAAAGGATGTGGCTTAGAGGTAGAGCACTCGCCCTGTATGTGTCTGGTCTTGGATTTGATCTCCAGCCCTGCAAAAAAATAAAATAAAATAAATTATTATCTTTCTTAAATAATACTAAAAGCCACCAGATTTCTAGCCCAATACCAGGACATACCCTTCACATGCATGAGGCTCAGATTTTGGTCATCCCAAAATAATGTAGGTTCTGTCTATTCTTTAAAGCTGACTTGAATCCCCTTAAGACTGACTTGAATCTTCAACACATGTTCAAGTCATTACTTGATATTTCTGATACAGAGAACTTAACATCTTTAAATTATGGATTTGTGTAAATATCTACTGGAGCAATAGGACAGCGGGTAGAGCATTTGCCTTGTACGTGGCTGACCCGGGTTCGATTGCTCCATCCCTCTCTGAGAGCCTGGCAAGCTACTGAGAGTATTCCTCCCACATGGCAGAGCCTGGCAAGCTACCCGTGGCTTTTTGATATGCCAAAAACAGTAACAAGTCTCACAATGGAGACGCTACTGGTGCCTGCTCGAGCAAATCAATAAACAATGGGAAACAGTACTACAAACATATAGTTTGTGTTACATATAATAGTGTTACTGCTATATAATTCATAAATCTGAGATATATAAACTTGCCTGTTAATTCCCACCCCATGCCAAAATAAGATGGTATTGACTCACTAATGTGTCCAAAATAAATGTGAATCAAAGGGTTCAGCATAAATCAGGGCAAAGAAGAGGAACATTTTGATTTTAGTTGTGGCACTCCTGAAACATGTAATGTTATAATATAGTGATACTTTAAGAAAGACAAGAAAAAAAGAAAAAAGTTTTCAGGGATAATCCTAAATCCTAGTCTTATGCTGTGGTCAACTCAGATTATTTTGTATCAGCTTTCACAGGTCCTCAGTTATCTTCATTGTGAATAAGCATTACTTCAGTTCATGAATTAGTCCTCTCTGTTTTCCATTCTAGAATGAAATCACCTAAAATTAATCACCATACCCCTTATATTACAGAGATAATTTAATTTATCTTATGTGCAGCCAGTCACCCTTGCTAAATGGTACAGAAAGCATCATTTTACTTTTAAAAATCTCTCCCATTCACCTTTTCATTTTGTTACAGTCCATGCTTTTGTTACACCAAAAGCACCTGTCCACCATGAATATAGAACTCTAAAATGGGTTTTTCTAGTTGACCCATCATTTTGCTTCTCGAATTTATCCTAAAAATTAAATTTAAACATTAATGTTACCTAAAACCTGATCCACTCCAGGATGATGGTAGAAGGAACTTGACTGTTAACTGCAGGAGAATTGCTCAGTGAGTCAAGGTACATCTACTTTGTGAGGTTTTATATGACTGTCAAGCTGTGCTTGTGACTTTTATAAAACAAAACAAGAAAGTGTCCTTGATATGTTTAATAGAGTAAAAATATAAATCTTTACCAAGTAAAACTTTATTAAAATAAGTTATAAAATCACCTTCTCTGGGGTCAGAGAGGCAATATAGGGCTTAAGGTACGTGCCTTGCACACAGTAACCCCCAGGCATTCCTTATCACTGCATATAATACCTTGATCAGCTTCAGGACTGACCCTAGAGCACACAGCCAGGACTAAGCCCTGAGCACTGATAGGTGTGGCCTAAGCCCACCTCAAATATATAAAATAAAATCATCCCTATGAAAAATTTTGTGGGGAGAAGAATGGTGTGATGCATACAAGCAGGACACTGGAAATATCAGCATCTAAGTATTCCATGGTAATTGTGTTCTGGTCATAGTCCTATGAAAAAAAAAAAACTAACCCCCCACCCAACTGTTTCTAGAAACAGTTTTTACTTTTCTATCTTTATGTTACCTGCCTAATACTTTTTCGAAGTTAATTTCAGCTCTTCACCCAAGAGGATGTTTGGGGCTACTTGCCCAAGGATGCTTCTTTCACTATCTGGCAGTCAGAGCCGTGCTGAGTGTGTCATTTTCTGGGATTATAACAGTGCTTTCTTGCCTATTTATTGAAATTCCTAGCTTTTCCAAATCAGTCTGTGAAATAAGTTACAATTAAGTGTTAATGGATCCTTCTTTGATAGTATTTTAAAGTAATTAATTGGACTTCTGGACTTAGGGTCTTTGCCACAAAGGAAGGCTTTAAATGATAATTTTTCATGGAGACCATGGAAATGGATATTTTTCATAAATGAATGGATCACTTAACACCCTATAAATCAAATCATGCTCAATCCATCTATATTTAGGCCTAGTCAGGGGTAGGTGATTAATGAATATTTTTCATGCTAATGTCTCGCAGACCAAAGCTGCATCTATAACCACATAATCATCACAGTGGAAATTCTGACTCAGTGGGTGATGTTTGATAGGAAGAACCTTTGAATAGTGCTTCAGACAATTCCGTGCAAAGGCTGTAGTCAGTGGCCCAGCTTCGCAAGTCTTTCCAAAAGTCCTAAAGCATGTTGGCATGTCCTCACTTGGCCCTGTCACGTCTGCTTAATTTTTTTCATGGAGAATAGTCACAATCATGGGACATTAAGGTGAATTTGATCTTGGATCACCTCCCTCTGTCAAGTGAATCAGCATCATGGGATTCTCATGGGCTAAAGTGTCCCTGGGGGGGGTCCGGGATATTTTTGCACAACATTCCTATGGGGAAAGGGACACCCACTTTGATCAGAGCAGCCCTAGATAGACAATATCATCTAGAGCAATATTTCTCAACCTGCAGGCAACAGGATGTTCTGATTGGACCACAGGTGAAAATCATGTAAATGATAGGGAGGTGGGGGGATGTGGAAGAGGTCATGGCACAAGACTAGGAGGCTAATCAGTCAGACTTGGGCAGGGGCGGGGGGAGGCATAGCTAAAAGCCAAGTCCAAAGGGGACCAGGGTTAGCAAAAGTTTGAGAAACCCTGATCCAAAGAATAACTCCTTAGATGAAAGGGTGTCCTCATTTTGCTACTCTTCATTTAACTCAACTTTTAAAGCCAACGACTACAGAATCTGTCTCCATGTACATCAGCCCTCTCCAATTTGTCTTACTCTCTTCACGCCACTATTTCCTGGAACAGCCTTAAAGATGACCAGTGACCTCCACATTGCTCGAATCGCAGTCACACTCTGTCTTCTGCTTGACCTTTCAGAACAGTGAGGCACAGAGCAGGCTGTTCTTTCCTTTTTGGAAATCTCATTTCCTCTCTCACCATGTGATTTCAATTGCCTTCTCTTCTACTTTCCTGCACGTTCTCCATCTTCTGCTGGCCTCTCCTCCACTGTTCGTGAGTCCCAGTACTGGTCATGAAATGTCTTTTCTACAGCTGCCGTTTCCCTAACAATTGATTTACTTCTGTAACTTTAAAAGAGACTTTTTTGCCAATGACTTACTCAGATATTTCTATCTCAACCACACAGCCTCAATGACAGACTTGTACATGTAACTCTCCTCTCTAATTGGTATCTCAAACTTAACAGTCCTAAATAATTCTTGATTTTTCTCCTTCAGACTCACTGTTCTTTCCTTTACTCAAATCTCTAGTCAAATATCTTTGTAGCAAGACTTCTCCCAACTAAGTGTAATTAAAAGTACAAGCCACCTACTTCTGTCGCATTTTCTGTCCTCCTTTGTTATGCCATGGTGTGGTGCTTATGCCTCCTGACTGCTCACCCCAGCCTATAAGTGAGGAGATCTTTGGTGCCAGATAACATCAGATTTTTCTCCCCTATGGGTATTTTCTTTTAAGTCAAAATATAGACAGGATTAGAAATCCAAAAACAAAGTCTGTGTACATTAAGGTGTATCTTAAGTCCAGGCATACTGTTTCCTTTTAACCCATCCCAAATATCCCATCCCAAATATCCAAAGCATGCTCATAAAATTTCTCTTATGCTCATGACATTTCTTCTCCTTGAAAACACTTCCATCTTCGTTTCCCTTGATTGACTGGCTAACTCTTTCTTGGCCTTTGCAACTTGTAAGTTATCTCTTGTGGAGAAATTTGCTTGGCCATTGCTTCCCGACCGTAATTTGAATTGAAAGTCCCTGTCCTATGTCCTATGATAGCAAAAGGTTATAATTTGTTGACAGGGTTTCTAGAGGACAGTCAGTAGGTCACGTTAAGTGTTTGCTCCCAACAATATCTACACTCTGACAACATACAGATATTCAATAAATAAAAGTTTTTGTAAAAGTCATTTATATAAATCATAGAACTAGAAAATCACCCTTTCCCACAATGTGAGAGCAATTCACTCCAAAAAAAACCAGTTTATTGCATTTGATATCTCAGGAGATTGACCACATGCTGAGCACATACTTTGTATGCAGGAGGCCAGGTTTTGATCCCTGAACTAAAGAGTATTTAAGGGGTACAAGTGAAGAATGCAGGGGTTGGGGGCCTTTGCATTCATGTGAAATGTCGGGTGTCTGTCTTACTCTAGATCCAATCTCAATGGGGAATTCTTTCCTTTCTTTGATATCCATTACCCACAGTTGAATATTGTGCATTTGGGATGCTGTGCTAAGTCTTCGAAGAAGTGCCAGAACCCAGCTTTCTCTGATTCAATTGTTCCTCTCTCCTCCTCCTGTTCATTTTCTTTATCCAGCACTCTTCCTGAGAGAGATCCAAACTCTGATTTCTCTCTCCTGTTTCCTTGAAGTCAGAGTAATATGTCCCCACCCAAACCCTCATTTGGAAATGGCAGGGTGCTGTTTCCAATAAGTTATCAAAGACTTCAGTCTATCATAATGACCATTCTATATCTAAGAATTCTGAATCTTGTTTTTGAAATTATAAAAATATACTTATGTATCTTATATCAGGATAAATGAATGTGAATTAGAATGGCATCAGATCTCCTCCACTTATTTTCTCCAGTCCTTACATCATTATATGTACAGAAAGATACATTTTCTGTGTCTGTGTATGTATGGTGTATGCTGTTAGATTCTCTGAAAGCACGATCTTTGCTACATGTATGTCAGACAGTTCTCCAATGAGTCACTTATTCTTTTTGTTGTTGTTGTACTACAGATATTATGAATCTTCTGTGGACAATGTATTATAGTAGATGAAAGTCTCTAATACTAAGCAACATATATTGCTTTTGCCTAATGAGGAAGACAACAATCCTGAAAACTACAGTATAAAACAGAAAAATATAGTGCAACAAAAATACAGTGCTTTCCATAAAGCATAGAAGAATATAGTGCTACAAAACTGTTACAGTGGAAACCTATTTCTGTGGAGTGGAGGGTTGAAAGATATCCTAGTGAACTTGATCTACTTTCAGCAAACATATCTCATTCCGAGTGATCCCTTTAATCATCATTGACTTAGTCATCCCATCTCTATCTCAGCTGCCTTCTCCGTCAGCTCATGAAGCAGGCTTCAAGTCGTGGAGCAATATTCTTGGCCCTTGTCTCTGCTGTCCTTGGGTATAAGTCTCATATTGTGTTATTTTGTGATCCACAAATGAGTGCGGTCTTTCTATGCCTGTACCTCTCTTTCTGACTCATTTCACTTAGCATGATATTCTCCATAGCATGTCCATCCACTGATAAGCAAATTTAATGACTTCATCTTTCCTAACAGCTGCAGAGCATTCCATTGTGTAGATGTACCATAGTTTCTTTAACCATTCATCTGTCCTTGGGCACTCATGTTGTTGTCAGATGTGGCTATTGTGCTGCAATGAACATAGAGGTGCAGCTACCATTTCTGCTGTGCTTTTTTGGAACTCTGGCATATATTCCCAGAAGTGGCATTGCTGGGTCATATGGAAGGCCCAAACATGATGGCTTCTCAGTATCTGTACTGCAAACCATAATGCCCAAAAGTAAAGAGAGTAAGACGGAAATTGTCTACCATAGAGGTAGGAGTGGAGTGTAGGTGGGGGAAGCAGGAGGAATACTGGGGACATTGGTGATGGAAAATGTGCACTGGTGGAGGGATGGGTGTTCGATTATTGTATGACTGAAACTCAAACATGAAAGCTTTTTAACTGTATCTCACAGTGATTCAATTTAAAAAACTATCACTGTCACTGTCATCCCGTTGCTCATCAATTTTCTTGAGCAGGCACCAGTAACGTCTCCATTTTGAAATGTGTTGTTACTGTTTTGGGCATATTAAATACGCCATAGGTAGCTTGCCAGGCTCTGCCATGTGGGAGATACTCTCAGTAGCTTGCCAGGCTCTCCGAGAGGGGCGGAGGAATCGAACCCATGTTGGCTTCGTGCAAGGCAAATGCCCTACCGCTGTGCTATCGCTCCAGCCCCAGTAAAAAAAAAAAAGAAAGAAAAAAATTCTAGTGAAATGGCCTTTGAGCTGAGGTCAGAGCAACCACTAACTACTAACTAATCCTTGGTCCTAGAGATAAGTGAAACCAGCACTGGCAAAGGAGCATTCTGAAGAATGGGGTTCCTCCTTAAAGAGCAACAAAAACCACTGGCAGATTTCAGCAGGGGTTAGACATGTATTTTATATCCTTTATTTCCTGTTTTCATATCAGTTTATTTTCAAATTGAATCACAGTGAGATACACCGTTATAAAGTAGTTCATGATTGGGTGTCAGTCATATAATGTTCTAACACCTGTCCTGTCACCAGTGTACAGTTCCCACCACCAATGTCTCCAGTTTCCCTTCTGTGCCCACACCCTGCCCCTGCTTCTGGCAGGTACTTCAACTCCAGTGTAAAGCATGAATCAGGAGGAGAGAAGTATAATACCAGAAGAATGGGGAGGAAGAGGTCACCACAGTGTGCTGTGTGTGTGTGTCCCTGACTTTAATCCAAGATACCGAGGAAGACAAACAGGATCCAAGAGTTCTATTGGAGGGACTGGAGAGATAATACAGTAGGTAGGGAATTTGCCTTGTAAATGGCTGACCTGGCTTTGGTCTCAGCATCCCATATGATCCTCTGAGCACCACCAGGAGTGATTCCTGAGTGTGAGCCAGGAGTAACCCCTCAGCATTGCTGGGTCTTGCCCAGAAATAAAACAAAAGAGCTGTTGGAATTGAAGATGTACATTATATTTAAACCTGGGAGTCACACCATCCTAACTGTGGTTACCCACCCAATATTCATCTGGACAAGATTTTCTAGAAAGGAAGCATAACAGTAGAAGGGGGAAAAAAACCCCTATGTACCTTAATATTTCATGGCCATGGGGCTATAAAGGAGATAGCCTCTTATATATACCTGTGGATGAGGCTATCAAGGATGAGGCTGTAAGAGAGATAGCAGTCCAAGGATGGAGGAAAAGGCGGGAGTTGGGAGAACACATTGCAAGGAAAACCAAGTGTTTCAAGGAAGAGGAAGTGTTGGATAGAGTGGACCCTTGTTGGCCAGTGAACCCGGATAAGCCTTTTCTAATAAAAATTTCTGTTTTAATTTTTTAAAGGAGAGGATAGTAACTATAAGCCAGGGTTGTTGGTCAGCAATAGAATTCCTGCCTTGCATGTGTGAGGCCCTGATTTCAATCCACAACACTGAGAAAAACAAACAGGACACTGGGATGTATTTTTTTGGTGACTTCATGGTGTTTTTTTCAGTGTTATAATAGAGTCAAAGTACATTTCAGTGGTTCCAGAAGTCAGTGGTAAGTGAGAAATCAAGGAAGTGAGTATGGGTAATTTTTTAAAGATGGATTGGCTGTGAGGAGATTAGCTATTTATAAAAATATTTTCTGGTTTATTAAACACATAAATATTAGAACTGTCAACATTTTCAAAGAATTTTTGGAACATGGATGTTATTGTTTTGTTGTTCTTAGAAACAAAAATAATGAAGCCATGTCAGTTATGTTATCTAGCTAGGTTTAGGAATGTTTGAATATTTCAGATCTTATTGTAGGCTATGATCACTGTATCACTGTATCACTGTCATCCCATTGCTCATTGATTTGCTCGAGCGGGCACCAGTAACGTCTCCATTGTGAGAATTGTTGTTACTGTTTTTGGTGTATCGAATATGCCACGGGTAGCTTGCCAGGTTCTCTGAGAGGGATGGAGGAATCAAACCCCGGGTCAGCGGCATGCAAGGCAAACACCCTACCCACTGTGCTATCACTCCAGCCCTATAATACCTCAATCAAAAAGAGTATTTCAGAAAGAATTTTACTCTTCATTATATGAGGTGCTTTTTATTTTTTCAAAAGTATACTTCATTTAGTCCCTGTGAGATTTTTTTTTTTAAAAAAAGGAGAGAGGGTACAGGGCCACACCATGTTGTGCTCAGGGATCACTCCTGGTAGTGTGGAAGGGAACATGTGTTGTCAGAGATTTGAACCTGGTCAGCCGCATGCAAGGCAAGCGCCTTAATGTCAGTATTATTCTGTGGCCCTTTATGAGGTTCTTATATATCAGGAAACTAAAAATTGGTATTAAATAACTTTTCCAGTCAGTAAAGAATATGAAAAATTAAGAATAAATTTTCCTTAAGAGTAGTCCAAAAAGGATATAGATGTATGTGTATTACAGACCTATGCGTAGATGAATATCCTACAACTAAGAATGTGCCTAAGCTCTTTTTTTGCTTTTTCAAGTTAGCAAACGTATCTAGCTTATCTTGTTAAGCTCAAGTATTTGTTCAATGGTTCTTAAATTTTATGATATTTATCAGTACTACTACTTTGAAGACTAGTATGTGTTATTTCCCAGGTAAATGAGTATTTCCAACACTTTACATTTTTGACCCAGGATTTAATATTTTAAGGCTACCATAATACAGACATAGTTGTACCTAGGATTTGAAAAATCCCTCTACCTTATAAAAGAAACACAAATTGGACAGTCTTTCCATATATGCATTATAGTTTCAGTTTAAAGCTTAGAGGTTATGAGTAGCTTTGTCTATCACTGTATCACTGTCATCCCGTTGTTCATCGATTAACTTGAGTGGGCACCAGTAACATCTTTCATCTCAGCCCTGAGAGCAGCTCTCTCCTTACTCGTCTTTCCCAATGATTGGAGTCTTCTTTTAGGGTCAGGGGAATGAGAACTGTTATTGTTACTGTTTTTGGCATATTGAGTACGCCATGGGGAGCTTGCCAGGCTCTGCTGTGTGGATGGGATACTCTTGGTAGCTTGCCAGGCTTTCCAAGAGGCATATATATTTATTTCCCTCTATGATGATGTGTTAGCGACCACATGGTCCAGGAATATGTTCACTCATGTGTGAGGCTCTGCCTGAGCGTGTGGAATGCAGCCTGGAGTGTGGTGGTAGTTGGGTTGTGGAGGTTGGCTGCTGGGGCTGGGTCCCTTGGGGCAAGGAGGGCTCTCACCTGCCCCCCTCTGGGGCTCTCTGAGTGAAAACAGCCTGACGTGGAGCCCGGTGACATGGTTATGGGGGCCTCATTTTATGCTCCCTTCTGGAAGAAGCAACCACAAGTTCTGGAGGGAGGGTGGCCGATGAGGAGATTTGTCTATAACAGCCTTGTTGAGGTGCAATCACATTCTGCATAATTCAAGTGTCTTCTTGTATGTTTAGGGCGTGTGGGTATGACAGTGCTTCCCCATGATTCTGCGGTCACATTCTGACCTTGTTTTCATGCATCTGAGGTATATATTTTAAGTACAAATAGCTATTTGTTCACTCAGGTAGAAACAGAGTTGATTAATCGTATCTGGACCCTACGCATGCTATTTAATTGACTCAATGATGATTATTTCTTGTTCCTAGGAATCAAAAAACAAACAAGGGGCGGGGGTTGGGGGGAAGAAAACCACCTATGATCTTGACAGTTTCACATCTGGAAACTAGGAATACTCAAAACCATATGTGCTCCTAATTAAAATATTTTTAAAAGGGCTTAATCTTTCAATGAGAATGTTCTTAATTTATATTTTCCATTTTTATTGTGTATTGCTTTTTCAGTACTGCTCTCACAGTGAGCATTTTTAGTAGCTAATTTCTAGAATGAATGTGTTTATACTTAATTTTATTTTAAAAAAATCCTTAGGGAGGGAGGCAGAGAGAGAGAGAGAGAGCTGGAGAGAGAAAGAGAGAGCCCAAGAGAGAGAGAGAAAGAGAGAGAGAGCCCGAGAGAGAAAGAGAGAGAGAGCCTGAGAGAGAAAACTGCAGAGAGAACAAGAAGAAACTAAAGGTAACATTGACTTGTTAGCACTGAGACTCCTAGCACAACCAGTGTCTGAGGCAGCTTCTGTGTTCTGGATTACTGTGAGGGCATCTTCTGGTAGGACAGTAACTGATACTTAGGGATTTGTCTGTGACCTCTTTCCTTTATGTGCTGCCAGTCTCTATTGTCATCATTAGTTTTCTTCAGGACTCCTTGCGAGAAAGCATCAAAGATAAGCAAGTTACTAAGCTGCAGTAGGCACACTGCCTGACCAGTGGAACTTGAGACTGAGTGGAGCTGGTTGGAGAGTGCTTCTGCTTTGCCCATGGAGAGTCTAATTCTAACCAGCCATGTGCAAAGGCTGGGCCCACTGGGAGTGCAGAAGGAACTTTGGAGCACAACTGGGGAGCTGCTTTCATTTGCTCTGGTTTCATTTTCTAATTTCAGAACCATGACTCTCAGAGCCTAGGAGACTTATTCCACATTTTCTTTCCCTTTTATCTCAGGATCTTCCAGTTAATTATCCCAAGGGGTGATAGAACTTGGGTGAGGGGACAAAGTTATTTGTCCTGTGTTCTAAATAAGATTTTCAACTGGGATTATTTCCATAAAGATAGTGCACATCAATAAGAGCCAGCATCCCAGCCATGCTTTTCTTGTTATTCTTGCTGTAATATTTCCTGATCACTATTACTAAATCATAAAGCTGACAAATAATATTTATGAGGCCAGTTGCTAGTGCCAGACTTCCTGCAAACCACTTCCCTGCTTTAGCTCACTTATATTTTCCGTCATGTCTGGGACCAGAGCGATCAGGCAGTGAGTGGGTAAGGTGCTTGTCCTGTACATGACTGACCCAAGTTTGATGCCCAGCATCCCGTATGTTCCCCCTAGCACCATGAGGAGTAATTCCCGAACACAGAGTCAGGAGTAACCTTTGATTATTGCTGGATGTGGCCCCCAAACAACAAGAACTGAACATTTTCTATCATGTTGATGAGCTGAAACAAGTCCGAGCCCAGGTATAGGCCTCTACCCTTTCATCACCCCAGCCCATGACCTCATAAGATATGAGCGGACATATGAGTACCCAGAGTTCTATCACCACACTCAGAGCAAAGTGAAAGCTACTACTGTCAACTCTCATTCAGACCAAAGTGAAAGATTTTCTATTGTAAATGAATAAGCTCTCCCTTCAGCATTGCTTGACTAGGGAGAAGTAACCTTGAAGAAATTATTTTCATAATTAATTTATATCCTATGACCAGTGTTCAGACATGCCTCACCATAAATTACTTGTGTTCTTGAAAAATAATTTTCTGCAAATGGCATCACTTCTGTAAGTAGAGTGTGGTAGAGGGCTGGTGAAAAAATGTAAATGACTCTCTCAATTTAAATGGTGAGAAACTCTAACTTTCTTTTAAGTACGGCTACCTATATTTGCAGACTCGTAGCTGGGTATCATCAGAAAAGCTTATGCAGTTATGGAAGATTAATGGGACATGCCAGTTATTTAGAGCAGACTGAAGGATTTCTGAACAATTGCCTATTTCTGGGTAGTTCTGCCTTCTTTTCTGGACCAGTGGGTGTTTGGGATGACACTTTGAATACACACAAATCTTTCAGATCAATTTGGGCCAGTGATAGTATTTGTAAATTGAAAAGGCAGAGCCCTGTGGAAAAAAAGGAGGAGGTCACTCTGTCCCACTCTAAATAAGCATTCATCATCTCTTTTTTCAATCTTTTGTGAAGGTGAGGGAATCATATACTTTGGCCAAATATACATGGAACTCCAGGTAAGAATTTGAGGACAAGTCAGTGAAATTTGTATAATGACTTTGAAGGGATCACTGTCACTATCACTGTCATCCCGTTGATGGCTTATTTGCTCGAGTGGGCCCAGTAACGTCTCCATTCGTCCTAGCCCTGAGATTTTAGCAGCCTTTCTTTACTCGTCCTTCCCAACAGTGCCACATCAGAGGCTCTTTCAGGGTCAGGAGAATAAGACTCATCATTGTTACTGTATTTGGCATTTGAATACACCATGGGGACTTGCCAGGCTCTCCCAAGTGGGCAGGAAACTCTCAGTGGCTTACCAGGTTCTCCAAGAGGGAGAACTAGGCAGTAAGATGTCTCGCTTTAAGGAGCTTGGTTTTATAGTCTCTGGATGTTGGTTGTTGATGGGATTACACGGCACCAGGGGCAGTTTGTGGGTGTGACTGCCTAGCTACTGGAAAATGGGGGTTTTGGGCGGAAGAGGCCAGTTCCGATCCAAGCAAGCTTGGAGATCTCCTCCCTGGGTCCTGCACACCTGGGTTCCTCTGCCAGTTCCTTCATGTGTGAGGCTTGTCCAAGCGTATGGAGAGTGGCCTTAAGCATGGCTGTGGTTGGGTTCCAGAAGTCTTTGGCTACCAGGACTCTGTTAGGGGCAGGGAGGGAGACCCAGCCTGCCACCTCTAAGGAGCCCTGGTGAAGACAGCCAGGCACAGGGGCAAGAGACTCTGCCATTCCTCTTGAAGGGATCATTGTCAACATCATCCCACTGTGCATCGACTCGCTCAAGCAGGCACCAGTAACGTCTCCATTGTAAGACTTGTTACTGTTTTTTGCCATATCAAATATGACATGGGTAACTTGCCAAAATCTGCATGGGGGCAAGATACTCTCAGTAGCTTTCTGGGCTCTCCAAGAGGGGTGGAGGAATTGAACCCAGGTCGGCCGCGTGCAAGGCAAACCCCTAACCCTCTGTGCTAAATAGATATAAATATAATTAAAGGTTAGAAAAAAAATACTATCCAGGAATAGAGAGCTTTGAAGAATATGGGAAATGTGGCTTATAAAAAGAGAGCAACTGTTTATAAGGAGCTGGGTTTAAAACAGTGGATATTGATGGAAGGAAATGGACACTGGTGAAGGCATTGGTGTTGGAATATTGTATGCCTAAAACTCAATCATGAATAACTTTGTGACTGTAATTCATGGTGATTTTATTTAAAAAATAGTGGAAAGGAAGTATGTGTATTATATAGGTAGGGAAATATAGGTAGGAAAAATATAGATATATGTATTATGTGTGTATTATATAGGTATAGTGTATATTATGTAGGTAGGAAAATCACATGAATGAAGGCATGAAACTGGAAATATTGACTGATTCAGTTGGAAACATTTCATCATTTTGGTGAACTCCATCAGTTTCCCATGTACATGGAAATAGATCTGAGAGAGAGTGAGTGATAATTTAATTGAATTAGCAGTAAGTAAAAATACATTAATAATGTTATCTTTTCTTCCTTTTCTCCTTTTATTTAGTTATTTTTCCTGCCTTAATTATTTGTAAAGACCAAAGCAAAGTTCATATGTCTCAAGGTTAACTCATCATCTCCTTTCCTTAAACAAACAAACAAAAACTTTCCAAAATTTTCCCTCTCCATGTCCAGTCATGTTTGTCTTGTCCTTCAACCCTAATTTGACTTGTGTCAGCAAAGTGAATTCCAGCTCCATTTACTCTCTCATCTCCTCCTCCCTTTAACACCAGTCTAGCTCGGAGCATCCTGCTTTCAGAAGAGAACAGCAGCAAACTTACCGTTTGGCCATGGCTCCGTTTTCTGGGAAAGAAACATAGGGGAAAGTGATGAATGTCAGTAGAGAGATATGATGATGTAGATGCAGTAGAAGGAACAGATAACCCAACTAAGAAAGGTTCAGTTTTTTAAAAAGGTGTTTTTAAATTGTTGTTCGGCTGGTTTCAAGGTAGGATCTGTATTTCTTCAATATAGTAAGAGGCTGTACAGAATGCTCCAAAAGGTGGAGTATGTATAGAAAGCTCAGAATGCACAAGGCCCTGCCATGTGCATTCCTGACATAACATGGCCCATGAGCATGCCTCAGTGTGGCTGGACCTGAGCAGCACTTTTATCACTGAGCCAAACACCTAACCATGAGATCTGGCCCTGAGGGTCTTGTATCACTGGGGGTAGCTCCCAAATATCTCTGTGGAATGCCTTTCCGCCTTTCAAATAAAGTCATTTATAAAGTAATTAGCTTTTATATCAGTTTGTTTTCCTAGATTAGGGATTCTTAAACTTTTTCTTCATATAACCATTTTTTAGCAGAGAAGTGCAACATGTTGTTCTAGTACAGTAGCCACATTGGCTGTTGTATGATATTGTATAATATTGACTTTTGTACCTCTGCCCCTCTCAGAGCACCTGGCAAGCTACTGAGAGTATCTCACCAGCATGGCAGAGCCTGGCAAGCTGCCTGTGGCATATTCAACATGTCAAAAACAGTAACAAACAAGTCTCACAATGGAGACGTTACTGGTGCCGTGGGATAACAGTGACAGTGACTTAGGAACAACCCAAATGCCCAACTACAAATAAATGGATCAAAAAGTTGTGGTTCACATACACAGTGGAATACTATGCAACTCTAAGAAAAAAACAAAATCATGCAGTTTACTGAAACATGGATACAAGTAGAAGATATGCTGAATAAAGTCAGTCAGAAAGATAGGGACAAGTATAGAGTGATCTCTCTCATATGTGGTACTTAAAAATACACGGAAAGGTATCATCAAGGGCCAAAGGCAACATAATGGGAGAACTAAGCCACACAATTGACTTGGGAGGGAAGGAGAGGAAGAGAGCAGTGTCTTTCCTTTGGAAGAGAGAGGGGGTACACTGGAGATGGGTGTAATATTGGAATTATGTGCATGACAAACCATTATTTATAGCATTGTAAGCTATAAATAATATAGCATTATTTATAGCATTGTAAGCTACAGAAGATCAATTAAAAATAATTTCAAAGGAGGAAGAAAGAGAAGGGGAGAGGAAATAAAGAAGGAAGAAAGGGAAGGAGGGAAAAGGAAAGACTGACTCTTCAGATTCCTTGTATGTGGTTGATTTTTTTTGGGGGGGGTCACACCTGGCGATGCACAGGGGTTCCTCCTGGCTCTGCACTCAGGAATTACTCCTGGCGGTGCTCAGGGGACCATATGGGATGCTGGGGATCGAACCCAGGTTGGGCGCGTGCAAGGCGAACGCCCTGCCCACTGTGCTATCGCTCCAGCCCCGTATGTGGTTGATTTTTTAATTAAGTTTTGGTGATTGTGTATTCAGAGACCTCCTACTATTGCCAGGTTTCTTGTGACCATGCCCCACCCCCATTCATTTACCCCCATATGACATCCTGACCTGCAGCTTAAGAAGCTAGGCCCAGGGCCAACTTGCATGCAGCCAACCTGGGTTCAGTCACCAGCACTCCATATGGTCCACCAAGCCCCACCAGTGGTGATCCCTGAGTGCAGAGCGAGGAGTCAATACTGTACACTAGCCCCCTCAAAACAAAATTAGGAAAAGCTAAATTCAAGATAACATTGGAATAAGTTATCAGAAAAGCTGATCACAGTAGTCAAAGTACATTATTTAAAAACTTTAGAAAATAACCATGTCTGTTGAGACCATGAATTTAGGTACCACTGTTCTGTGGTCTGTTTTCTGATCCCAGGCAAGAATAACTCTAGACACTTTTGAAAAAGTAACTGGTAGCACAACAGGTAGGATGCTTTCCTTGCATGTAGCCAACCCAGATACAATACCCAGCACCCCATTAGGTTCCCCTTAGCCTCCAGAAGTAACCCTTGAGCACCACTGGGTATGGACCAAAGAAACAAAAACAAAAAGAAGAAGAATGTAATAGATTCTGAATTTGACTTAGAAGGTAACGCCACTCCCTCTATCGTGCTTTCATCTTCCACACAATCTTAAAGTCTCCCAGAGTTGTCTAGGACATTGACAATCTAGCTGGCAATATGGCAGAAGCAGTGTCAGATACCTATCTTTAGGTGGCACTGAGTTACCTTTTTTTCAGTGCTGATCTGTTAGTTGCTTTGCCGTATCCTTTCTCTATTGTTTTTGGAACCTGGTGGAATGATTTCTTGATGGTGAAAATGTCAGTGTGCTATTACATTCTCTTAGATATGGACCTGTCAGTAATTTCTAACAATGGTCAGTAAGGGGGGAAAAAAGTGTTTTTTGAATCAACACTTCACTTTAGTGAAGTTTGCTTTTCTTGGTACTTTTTCTGCCACTGGCACAAGCATTAGGGAAATGCCTTCTGCCTAAATTAACTCCATTTGTAATGGTGAACTAAGAATACATAGTTTCCATATCACTAGATCAGAACTAGTTTGGATATATGTGTGTATAGTAAATTCATTCTTCTTAAATCACATGTAAAATAATTTCACATAATACAGTGCAATATGAATAGGATGAGCAGGTGAATAAGAAGCATGAAGAGAGATGCAATTCTCTGTATCCTTAGCATTGTTCTTATTTTAGAACATGTTAGGAGGGATTCCCCATTCTGTTGTTCCAAAGAGTTTGTATCTGTAATATGTAAACTAGAAATTCCTGCAAAATTCTATTAGGAATCTGAAGTTTGGAGTCCTTAATTTCCCAGACAGGTCCTTAAGTAGTGTTTCTTTCTATGCTTTTTAGAAACTAAAGGTAGAGTATTCTCCCTGTCTCAAGTCAGAGTTTTAGGTGTGTCTCTATAAAAGGGAAGCCTAAGACGATGCATTTTCCTGTTCCTGGCAAGAGATGTAGGGGGAGATCATCATTTTTCTCTATGCATATTTGTGTTGTTTCTGTTTTTCCCTTTTCTTCAAACTTATAAGTAATGATTGATTCCACACTTATGACACCCAGGTGCACAACACAGAGCTTAAGCTCAGCAAATAGTTGTTCTTGAAGAAATCTAATCCCACGCTTCTCTTCACAGCAAGTGAGAAACAGATGGTAGTGGTGTGCAAAGGGTCACCGAAGGAGTACCTCCAGCCTTTCAAGGACAAGCTGGAGGAGTTCTTTCAGAAAGGTAAGAGCTGGATTCAGCTGCACATACATTGTACTCTGAACAAGTCTATGTTCTGTGGCTCATTCTCTGGTACCTGTGAACGCCTTGCAGTTCCCGTTTCCTTTTTGCTCATTTGAGTTGCACATTCGAGGTAGTAGATGGAGTGACCTATATATCATCTTTCAGATTTATTCTAGTACTTTTATTCTTCAACATTACTCATTTTTATAAACTTTTTTGAGGGGAGATTGCTTGCTTTGTTTCTGTGTGGAGCCTCAGAGGATTCTCAGTAAACACTGATGGGCGGACTGGTCAGGACATGGCAGAGTTTTGATGATTCTGGACAGGTGATTATCTTTCTGGCTTTGTGAGTGTAACTGTAGGATGCTTGTGTTGTAGTTTTTATTCTTTCTCAAGAAGGCAAATTGAACCCAGGTGGAAGTCACATATCTAATCCCTTGATAACCATCAGCTCTTCGGGCAGATGGAAGTGTGCCACGCAAAAGACTGTGGACTCTTTTAGGTATCTTAGCAAGTTATGTTTGTCTTTCATGATTTTGACAGGAGTAGCAAACTGCTATTGTTCACTTTCAGTGAACTTGGAAGCTTATTCTAGCTTAATTTTTCAAATTCAGCATAGGATGTGAAGTCAAACTAAATATGAAATATAGACTTCGATTTATAAGTTAACTGAGTTTTAAATGCAGCATACAGCATAGTGACCATAATTAATATTGCTATTGTATACTTAATATTGCTAAAAGAAAAATCTTACAGTGATAGATGTCACTAGACTTACAGTAGTAATCATTTCACTGTGTAAATGTGTGTATGTATATATATGTGTATATATATATATACACATATATTTATTGTTTTATACACCGAATCAAATTTACATCAGTCATATCTCAAAGAAAAAAACTGTAAGATAGTTAGAAAGAGCTTTTGTCTTTGCTAGAAAGTCAAGGAAATGCATGTAGGAGCCTTTGGGAATATAGCAACATACTATTTCTATTTATTAGCAATACCACATGATATCACACCATCATTAAAACAAAAACCTCTAGACAGGATGAATCCATAAAAGTTTGGCCAAACCACCTTGGGAATTGGCGAGAAAATTCTCAGTCCCTGAGTCAGAGTAACTTCATTCCAGCTGCTCCCTAGGAGGAGAGATTATTGTTTCTTCCTCCTCACTGACAGGTTGGTATTAAAGTAGAATATGGAATTTTTTTTCTTGGCCGTTGCCGAACCTCATATATGATAGAAATAATACTGTCAGAAAAAAAGAAAGAGTTCGGTCAGGCAAAGTGCCATTTTGAATGTGAACAGTGGTACCAAACTTCTGGCTAAAATTAGGTAGGTTTTATATATGACTTACAAAGTGGATTTATTGTTGTATCATTTTGAAGTATGAAATGTTTTTCTCAACCCCAGTGAATAATTTTAGTAGACATATAAAATTTAAATAAGCACATTGTGATCATTCTTATTTTCAATTGCTATTAAGTTGTGTCTAGAAAAATTCTGCTCTGTGTGTGCATGGGTATTACCTGTCTGCATATACTAATAGCTTTCTAATCCTTATCTTTTGAATCCAGCTAGCATCTTAAGACACACATATTGGGGCCAGGCGATAGCACAGTGGGTAGGGCATTTGCTTTGCCTGCGGCCGACCCGGGTTCAATCCCCGGCATCCCATATGGTCCCCCAAGCACCGCCAGGAGTAATTCCTGAGTGCAGAGCCAGGAGTAACCCCTGCGCATTGCTGGGTGTGACCCAAAAAGAAAAAAAAAAACCACAGTCACACATATTGTGAATTTTAATTTTTGTTGTCATTGAGACAGGATATATAGGAATAGACCCCAATGATCTTTGATATTTGTAAAATATATTTGGAAATCACCACTTAGGGTTATCTGTTAGTCTCTTCTATCATGCTTTCTCAGGAAACTTCCATTTTGCTCTGTGAAAGAAAAATGAGGTGAATCAAACTGGACTTTTTATCAAGGAGACTAGAGTGTGGCCACAATAAGCTAATCTAAGGAAGTCCTAGAGCAGTGGTTTTTAACCATGCCTCCCTAGCTACATACTAGATTCATCGAGGGAAGAATAAAAATTTTTGACATGTAGACTGAACTTCAGAATTAACAACCACAATCCTGAGGGTAGTCCCAGACCTGAGCACTTTTATTTCATTCCACAATGAGTCCAGTAGAGAGGCAGGTGGGGATTCACTATTGCCAAGCTCAGTTCATTCTTTAATATGTATTCACAGATAAATGTCCATTTTCCACAAGGAGATATTCTGGGAGATTGTAGGAATACAGAACCACATATTCATTGTCCCAGCCACCAGGGGTAGATCTGTCATTGAATAAGGGAGTCAGCTCTTTTAATCCACAGAGTTAAGGGAAGATGAGAGGACATTAAAAATAACCATGAATCATGGTTTAAACAAAATCAGCCAAAACTAGGCACAAAACCTGATGGGAAAGTGTCATTCTGTGAAGAATTTTTAAATATACAAATAAATATTAAACCTTCTCTATATTATGTCATGAGAAGAATCAAGGTTGACATAGTGTGTGACAGTTTCCTCATTCCTTGGCTGGAATGGTTTTTAAAAATGTGGAGAATTGTGCTGTCCAATATGACACTAGCCGCAGGCAGTCATTGAGCAACTGAAATGTGTCTCACCCCAATTGAGGTAGGCTCTAAAGGGGGAAATACAAACCAGATTTTGAAGACTTGCTGCCAAATACTTTGTTCCTGATGTTTTTGCATTGATGACATAGTAAAATCACATTTCTGACATATTGAATTAACTAAGTAGAATATTAGTTATCTTACCCTTTCTTTTCACTTTGAAGCTTGGCTGTTAGAAAACCTTAGCTATGGCTCTCATCATTTCTCTTGTACAGTGCTAGTCTAGAGACATGGTCTCTCAGTCTTTGTCCCCTCAGTTCTTCCTTTTCTTCACATTATCATTCTGCCTTTTCAGTATAAATCCTGCTGTTCTGGAATGCAGCTTCACAAGCCAAAGTCTCTCCATTTTTGCCCGGGGAATTGTTATCGTTTAGCTCTCAAGTTGCAGTGCTTGGATGAAAAAGATGGCAGCATACTACTCCATCAAGTGGCTACTCAGAAACTTCAGGGCAGCAATTTGCTTATTCAAATGCAATTGCAATATCTTTTGGCTACCAAGGAGCTCAAAATAATAGTCCCTCTTTTTCACTTGGCCACTCCTGGAGGTGATTGGTGGATTCTTCAGACTGACATGTACTACATCAGTTAAGTCACATCACTCAGTAATCTATTTTTAAAGTAATTGTTTCACTGATTCACAAAAAAATTACTGTATTGCTGTCATCCCGTTGCTCATCGATTTTCTCGAGTGGGCACCAGTAATGTCTCCATTGGGAGACTTGTTGTTACTGTTTTTGGTGTATCGAATATGCCATGGGGAGCTTGCCAGGCTCTGCCGTGTGGGTGGGATACTCTCGGTAGCTTGCCAGGCTCTCGAGAGGGATGGAGAATCAAACCCAGGTCAGCCCCGTGCAAGACAAACACCCTACCCATTGTGCTATTGCACCAAAAAAGAAAAGTGAATTTCTACCACCATAAATATGTATTACACACCTTGGATAATTAAAAATTGGGGTGAGGGGGAGTTATGGGCTGTGTTCAGGGCTTATTTCTAACTCTGTGCTCAGGGATTATTCCTGGCAAGGCTCAGGGGACCATATGTGGTTTCTGGTTTTGAACTCTGGTGGACTGCGTGTAAGACAAATGCCTGACTTGCTCAACTATCTCTTTAGCATGAAACTAAACTCTTTTTTTTTAGGGTGGAAACATTTTATTTATTTATTTATTGAATCACTATGAAAAAAGTTACAAAGCTTTCAGGTTTCAGTCTCAGTCATACAATGACTGTCATACAGTCATACAATCAAACCCCCATCCCTTCACCAGTGCACATGTTCCACCACCAAGAACCCCAGTATACCTCCCCTCCCACACCCCCCCACCTGTGTGGCTAATTATCTTCACTTTATTTTTTCTATACTTTGAATACATTCAATATTTCAACAGAAAACTCACTATTATTATTTGGAATTTTTCAATATATGAGCTTTCGCAGCCTCAACAGCAGCCACGCGGTTTTGGATTTCTGATATTTTAGTAATAAAGTTCAGAGATTTCTGCCAGAAGTCACCAAAAGAAAAGGCCAAGAGAGAGAAACTTTCCCCTCCCGGGGTGGCATAGGGTTGTAGCTCACTTCACAGTCTAGATGCATTTTCTGTAAGAAGCCACTGGGGGGGGGGGGGGAAACTCCAAACAATAATAGTGAGGTTTTTTTTTGTTTGTATGTAATCAAGGTAAAGAGAAAGTAAAATGTAATTTACCAACTACACAGGTGGGGTGGGGGGCAGGGGCGGTGGCGGGGTGGGAGGTTTACTGTGACTCTTGGTGGTGGAATGCATGCACTGGTGGAGGGATGGGTGTTCGAGCATTATGCAACTGAGACTGAAGGCTTAAAGCTTTGTAACTTTCAACATGGTGATTCAATTAAAAAAAAAGAAGAAGAAAAGAAAATGCTCTAACTACCAAAAAAAAAAAAAACAAAAAAAACAAGAAGCCACTGGGTGCCAAAAGTGGTTAGTAGGCCTCCGGGATCATAGTCTTTTAGGAGCAGAGGAGCCGTTTCATGTGTGGCCGCTCCGGATCTCGTCTGGGCAGAGAGCACACCAGTAACACCCCCCATCTCGAGATCTCCTGCTCGCCACATCACTGCGAGCTCGTACTTCTGGTTAGTGGGCTCTATAAGGTGGCGGTTGCCACGTGGGCGTTGCCGCCACCGCCCCCCCTCCCAAAGAAAGAAAAGGCCAAGAGAGAAAAACCTTTCCCCTCCCGGGATGGCATGGGGTTGTGGCTCAGTTCACAGTCTAGATGCATTTCTGCAAGAAGCCGCTGGGTGCCAGAAGTGGTTAGTAGGCCTCCAGGATCATAGTCTTGAAACTAAACATTTAAAAACAATTTTCATATGGTTTAAGTATAATGTAGCATCTAATATGTCATTGACTATTTTAATATGACATATTAAAATATGACTATTTTAACATTCAGTCAAACCATGCATATACCTTATTATCAGAGACCTAAACTGTGAGCATTCTGTCTTTAAAATTGATGTAATCTGGTTCTCTAATAAGATAATTTGAACACAAGATGAGAGATGCTTTCATTTCCTAGGAATACTTTTTGGCTAAGGGTAGCTTTTTGCTTTTTTTTTTTCAGAATTGATAATGAAAACAATAATTGATAACTGTTTCTGTTTGCCTGACTCTCTAAGGCATAGATCATTGTTCTCTTTTATTCTCTATGACAAACCTATAAAAATTAGTACTACCATCACTTTCTTATAAAAATGAAGCAATTGAGGATTAGAAATTCTCAATAGAAAATTTAGAAAGGCATCGTGGCAGATGAAAACATGCACTGCAGTCTCCAAATGGAATAGATGGTGTGCTGGGGGTGTGGTTAGATCACAGGGCATAGGAGAACCAAAGACCTAAAATAAGAGAAGGGTCACGGTCACAGTAGAGCTTGATAAAGAATCTGAACTTTGAACAGGGAATGGAGAGAGTGTGTATGGGAGTGACCTAGTAATATTGAGCTTACTGGTTTGGTTTTGGTGTGAGGAAAATGTTGTTTTTTGGTTTTCCTGTTAAAAAACTGTTGCTAACAGCAATTTAAAGACAAGCTGGGAGCTGTAGATATAGCCTAGCAATGGAGACTTGCATGTCCTGGGTTTAATCTTCATTACTGAAATTAAAAATGGAAAGAAAAAAGACTGATATCGGCCAGTTACTATTCTTATAGTAGCCCAGGCAAGTGATGGTAAGAACTTGAATAAAACCCATCACAGTAAAAATAAAGAAACCTACAGGATTTAATAACCCATTATTAGTACCAGAATCACGGAAGAATTTACTTGCTTGGATAATTGGCTTGATATTTATTAGCATTAGATTGGGGATGGAAAATGAAAAGGTAAACTTTGGACATGTTGATTTTGACATATGTATGATCTGCACTGATAAAAATTTGGGGCTTATGGAGAGTGCTGAGAGAGACTTTCAAGGAAGTGATTTATTATAGGAGTAGAACGGAATAGCCAAAAGAAAGGATATACAAGATGTTCTGAAGTATCTAAATATCTGAGCACAAAGATATGATGATGATGATGATGATGATGATTATTGTTACCATGTTATTATGGTACAATAAGCATAAATTAGGAAAAAATATTTCTATGGTCTTTGAGGGTTTGGCAAGAAAGCTAGTTTTCTTTTTTTTTTTTTTTTTTTTTTTTTTTTTGCTTTTTGGGTCACACCTGGCTATGCACAGGGGTTACTCCTGGCTCTGCACTCAGGAATTACTCCTGGCGGTGCTCAGGGGACCATATGGGATGCTGGGAATCGAACTCGGGTCGGCCGCGTGCAAGGCAAACGCCCTACCCGCTGTGCTATCGCTCCAGCCCCAAGAAAGCTAGTTTTCTATTAGGGTTCTTATCAATCATAAAGGCTTAATCTTTTGATCTTTTGGTCTGAGAAGTCACAAGCATCTGTGATTTAGTTGATTCATCTATTGGTTAATTTTTTACATAAGCTGCAATTCAGCTCTTCAGCAATAGAGATGAGTGGATTTTTTTTTACAAGACATATCCTATTGCCACAATCAAGTGGAGAAAATATGTTTATCCTAATATTTTATCAACGTTCCTTCCCCAAATACTTTTTAAGAATGTTTTTTAACCACACTGTGTTAAATGTTTTTAACTAAATTTATTTCCTGCTATGAGTCAAAAGTAATGTTAATAGAACCACCTTTTAAAGTTGTAATCTCTGAGTATCTAAGCCTTTTCCTTACTAGTTTTTTTTTTTTTTTGTCTCCACATAGTGAGCTCTCGTTGGTTCCAATTTATAGCTCAGTGCAGAGTAACCTGGTGTAGGCATTATTTGGACTCAAGTTTTCCCACCCTCAGATCAAACATGGTCATAATGATATGGCCCTCAAAACTGTGATGCTCGCATTAAAAGTCTCCATAAACATAGCAGGGATCCTATAATTGAAAGAAGGTGCAGAACAACTTCCCTGATTAGGTTCCAGGTATGGATCTTGTAGGTGGTCTTTTCATGCTGTTAAATTGGTCATTTGTATTTATAGCTTTGGCAGGGAGAGTTGGAACCTAACCTGGCGCTAATACCAGCCCTCTCCCACACTTGGCCTTATCTCATTCTCCATTAATTTTACCTGGTACCCATGAATGGAACCAAAGCAAAATGAATATGAGTGAGCCACTCATCAAGTGGCTATTCCTAATTCATCAAGCTATTCTCTAGGCTTTAACTAGTAGAGATTAGAGTGATAAGTAATGTCAAGAAACTTTTGTCTAATAATTAAAAAAAAGATAAATTTATAAAATGAATGAAGTAGTGATGCTGATTTCCCACAGTTATTGTTTAAAGAATGATCTAAAAAACTGGATTACTCCATGGTATCTGGGATTTTTGTCTTCTGGTCCTATTTGCTTTCTGATTTCAATACACTAGAATCCCAACCTGGCCCATGATAGGAGTGCATAGGGTTCATCAAATTAATGGTGGGGGAAAAAAGTGAATCTTATAAAGTGCCCAGAGGCTTTCTGTCCCTCACATGGTTTTCTGTTTAGATCCATTGAGATCATGTTATTTTTCTAACAGTTTTCTTAGAGGTTTTTTTTTTTTAGTAACTTAAGGGAAATTTATTATTTTCTTCTGACTAAGTTAATAGAAGGATTATTACTAGTGTTCCAGCAATGTATTTCACAAATAAATAAATCCATTTAGAAAGGGGAAATCATGCCAGGGTCGGGTGAAATGCAATTTGGGGGGTCTCTAGTGCATGTCATCAAAATATCCTGGATATCAAAATTTCAGCATCACAGATAGTCGATTCTTCATAAGTCTGATTAGATTGACATGGACATAATTTTACTCTAAGCTGTGGAGTAACCATTAGGTAATCTCCTCACTTTAACCCCCAGAAACTAGAAAAGAAACTGTCTGGTTTACCACCATAATCCCATGTTAAGGTCAGAAAGATCAGGGGAGGGTAATGATCTTGACATTGTAACATGGAAGAGGCAATACCTTTTATATTCTTTGCAGAGCTTGCAGAAATAACTATGATTTCGTTTTCACCTCATTAATGACAAAAAGTATTAGGTGAAATATTTGCTGATAATGTCAGAAAATCAAGACTTAAGGTTTTTGATTCTGAATTCTGAGTCACTGAAATAACATCAGAAATCCTCGGCAGCCAGTGAAAGCCATCTCAACAGGTGTTTTTTTTTATTATTATTTTTTTATTAGTGAATTACTGTGAGGTACAGGTACAGGCTTACAAACTTTCATTCTTGTGTTTCAGTCATACAAAGATGAGTACCCATCCCTCCACCAATGCCCATTCTCCACCACCAATGATCCCAGCATCCCTTCCACCACCCCCACCCCATCTCTGTGGCAGGGCATTCTCTTTTGGGGTGCTGTGGTTTGCACTAGAGTTATTAAGTGGCCATCATGTTTGGTCTATGGTCTACTTACAGCCCCCATCTCCCATCCCGAGCGGGTCCTCCTAGCATTCTTTACTTGGTGGTTCCTTCTCTATTTGAGCTGTCTTTTCCCCCAGCATGTGAGGGCAGCTTCTACGCTGTGGAGTGATCCTTCTGGTATTTATCTCTACTATTCTTGGATGTTAGTTTTTCATTGTTACTTTATATTCCACAAACATCTCCTCAGAGTTTTAAGAGTACTCAAAGATCAAAAGGTTAGTTTGAATCTTTTTTTCCCAATAATGTATGTCTACCCCCTCCAAAGTAAAGTTCTTTCTTTCCCTCTTGTCTTCATTCCCTGTCCCACTTTTTTCTTCCTCTTTTTGCCCCTCCCTTATATCTTTATTCAGTTTCTTTTTGACCAAACCCCACAAACTCATTTTCATTTGTTTTCATTTCTCTCCAATTGAAAGCTTTGCAAAATGAATAGAAATGTCAGAATCATTTTTTTCCCCTATGGGTCACACCCGGCAATGCACAAGAGTTACTCCTGGCTCTGCACTCAGGAATTACTCCTGGCAGTGCTGGGGGACCATTTGGGACACTGGGACTTGAACCCAACGTAGGTTGGCCTGTGCAAGGCAAAAGCCCTATCCGCCCAACCTGCTATTACTCCAGCCCTCAAAATCCTTTCATGTGCAAATAAATGCTAATATAAATGTTTTTAAAAAGTTGCATGTCCCCCTCAGGGGAAAAAAAAAAGATTAAGAACCAATCTTACCATAATTGTAAAATTCTAAATAAGGTGGCACATTTCATGACTAATTAGAACTTATTCCCCAGATTATAAAGACAATATATTCGAAAGTCTATTAATATAATGTATAATCTACTAATAGCTCTATTAGAAAAGGTCAGAAAATGGGGTTCTGCAACAAAATTCCATGTCCGTTCTTCATTTTAAAACTCAATAACTCAGTGGAAACTATAGTGTCAACCCGGGAGAAGGAGAAGGAGGGCTCATGGGAAAAATGGATAAGGGTGCCCTTTTGGTTGTGTGCTGGAACTGGAACTTTGTTAGGGGAAACTTAGGTAGAAGAATAAATCTATATCCTTAAAATTGCATAGCATTGAAAGCCATGATAAATCAATTTGTAAAAATTCAAAAATGCATTAATAGTTTCTGCCTTAGTATAAAAGAAAATAAATATCAAATCCCAATTTTAGACAAGTTTGTGCTTTTATAGACAAAGATCAGTCTACTTAATATTTATATATTCATAATATATGAATTCCTAAATAGCATTAGGAAAAAAGACATTTAGTAGAATGATGAATAATCTGAACTGAAGCTGTTCTTTAAACAAAGAAAAGATGCCATTCTTAAAATAGAAGATATATGAAAGAAATAGAATTGTGGATTAAGCTAGTACAGCAGGGATAAAGGTGCTTGCCTTGAATGTAGACAACCTAGCTTCCATCCCAAGCATCCTGTCTGGTCCCCTGCACCTGCTAAGAGTGATCCCTGCATGCATAGTCAGAAGTAAACCCTGAACATACCTAGGGTGTGTCCCAAATACTAAAAAATAAACAAATAAATAAAAGTAAAGAAATGACATTGAAATTTCATTTTTATCAATGATATTCACTGTCACTGTCATCCCATTGCTCATCAATTTGTTCGAACGGGCACCAGTAACGTCTCTCATTGTGAGACTTCTTGTTACTATTTTTGGCATATCCAATACACATGGGTAGCTTTCCAGGCTCTGCCGAGCGGGCTTGATACTCTCGGTAGCTTGCCGGGCTCTCCGAGAGGGGCGGAGGAATTGAACATGGGTCAGCCACGTGAAAGGCGAATGCCCTACCACTGTGCTATCGCTCCAGTCCTGGCAAAAACAATTTTTTTAATGATACCGTTCTTTTTTACTAAAAAAGAACTTTTGAAGTTTTACCGTACTGCACTGCTGATCTTATTTATCAATGGGATTGGCAGTGCAGTAAGGTAAAACTTCACGCTTCCATATTGTGAATGTGTAAATTATTACAATCTGTGTGAAGGTCAATTTAGTAGTATCTATTCAAGTTACAAGCCTTTTGACTTAGCAGTTCTACTTCTGGAAGCATACTCTCAGAGATACACATGCAAAGTGATTTATGTTCCATGTTACTTACTGTGACACTATTTGTAATAATCATAGATTGGAAACAACCTAAGTGACTATCAATAATGCGATTGTCAAATTAAGGCATTTCCATATGATATAATACTAAGCATCTGTTTAAAATTTTAGAAAAAGAGAACAAGGAAAGTCTGCATGTATCACAGAAAGGAGTATTTAAGATACATTTTTAATTGAAAAAGCAAGGGTAGATATACTATTGTATTGTTATTTAGGTAAAGAAGAAGGGAAAAAGGATAGTGCATTAGCAGAATTCTCTAGGGACAAATAATAACCTAATCTACAGCTTATAAGTAGTTGGCCATGCAGGCTGCTCCTTCTGTTTAATCAGACTGGCAGTATGTAAAATATTAATCCTGAAAAATCATTAAATAACTTCACTGCTACAGTGATTAGAAAATAAAATGAAAAAATTCAGAGGTGGTATTTTAAAAATTCAAACTTTACACCTTTTCTCAAAAATAAAATATTTTTTAAATAAATAACTTTATAGGTACTTTGCATTTAACTTTTTATATTAATCTTATTATTTTTTAATCCCCAAGACAGCTTCCCTATTCAGGGCCAACCCATTTGACTACCAATTGAACCTTGTAATCTGGTCTCACTCAACTCTTTCCCTTCTTTGAGTGCTGGACTGGACCATGTGGAAGGAAATTTGAAGGTCTAGTATATTTTCCTTATGTCTCAAATGGAAAGTCAGAGCTATCAGCTTTTTCTTTCCTTATAAATCTCTTCCCCTGAACCCTTTTACAAAAGCTGTAAGCAATGAGACTCTTCTAGCACACACACACACACACACACACACACACACACACACACACACACACACATACACACACACACACAGAAGGTGTGCACATCCACTAAAGCTCCTCCTTCCTCCTTTCTTCTGGCATAACTTTTGATGCTCATGATTCCATCATTCTCTTGATAAAATATGTATCATGTCTGATCCTAGCAGCTCAGCTGTTTCAGCCTGGCGACTCTGGTCTCTGAGATCCCAAGTGCCACAAGTAATATCCAACCACAGTGGGATTCATGTGCCAGGTGTATGTACGCACCACAAAAAAATGGTTGTAATCCCTAGCAAGAGCCACAACTTAAAAGATGTTTAATCCTTGACACCAAGATGGTTACCTTACCTCGACCAGGAGTGATCCTGACCACAGAGCCAAAAGTAAGCCTAGAGAATCACTGAGTGGTTCAAAACAAAACAAAATAAAACCAAGAAAGTTCACACCACCGGGGCTGGAGCAATAGCACAGTGGGTAGGGCGTTTGCCTTGCACGTGGCTGACTCGGGTTTGATTCACAGCATCCCATATGGTCCCCCAAGCACCACCAGGAGTAATTCCTGAGTGCAAAGCCAGGAGAAACCCCTGTGCATCACCAGGTGTGACCCAAAAAACAAACAAAAAAACAAGTTCACACCACCATAGGCCAATGGGCCAATGAGTAAGTATGCAAGCAGCATAATCTGATGTGTGACTTCTAGCAAGCACCACAGCCAGGTGTGTGTACAGTCCCCAGTCACAATATCAATAACAAGGAAGGAAAGAGTGGTGAGGGAAGGAATAAAATTAAAATCCTTTGAGGATCATTTTGTTATTTCTAACTTTCCAGATAAGAAAACTGAGTCTGAGAATTTCAGTAGCTTATTCGGGGTGAATGTGATTTCAATCCCCATGTTGGTACTGTGCCATTTTATAAAATTGAGAGGATCACTTATTTTCTGTGTCTCAAGACTTTTGTGGTTAACTGGAAATAAACAGTAAACATTTATTCTTAGCATTTAAATGAGAAAAATGTGAGAATAACAGACTTGCCCACTAGCCCTAAAACCAGAGTCCCCTATTCCTGGAGCCCTAATAAGGATCCCCTGACCCAGCAGTAACGGTAAAATTTCATTTATGCTTGGAAGAATTGTGATGGAAGCATTTCATGGAATCAACATTGAGCTCTGCATTCTTGCATAATAGTTGTTTTCATGATAAATTGCTTCATGTAATTGTTGGCTCAGGCACCACTTCTTCTTTGGATTCCTGACAACTATCAAAGAGGTTTTAATCAGTGATTGATTGAGTTGCCATCACATGACTTCTCTCTAAATTACACAATTATTGTCTTCTCGCTGGATAACTTAACACCTATACAGTCCTCTGGGAGTAGAAATTGTGCAATGGGTGGTTTCGCAGATAATATGCAACTCATACAACTCTGGAACGATTTCTACATTCTTTCAAATAATTCAAAGTCAGATTCTTCTGTTGAGTTCATTTTGCTTTAGAGGAATCATGGCAGCATTAGTAGGAGCCCAGGACTGAATGAATTAGTGCATGTGGAACGTTTAACACAGCCTGGCACTCTATATGTTGGCTGGTGCTGTTACTGATGACATACTCAGTAATTTTAACCTAGTCTTAATATATGATGCAGAGGTGAGGCTCAGAACCTCAATCTTTTTTTTAAATTTATTTATTTTTAATTAGTGAATCACCGTGAGGGTACAGTTACAGATTTATACATTTTTGTGCTCATGTTTCCCTCATACAAAGTTCGAGAACCCATCCCTTCACCAGTGCCCATTCTCCACCACCAGTAAACCCAGCATCCCTCCCACCTCCCCAGTCCCATCTCCCCCCATCCCACCCTGCCACTGTGTCAGGGTATTCCCTTTTAGAACCTCAATCTTAAAAGTATTACTTGGACTCAGAATTCAAATAGCAAAAAATAAAAAGAAAAAGAAAAGGAAAAAATAGTAAAGGTTGTCAAGTACTAGAAGAAAAATTACCATGTACATCTTTTTCATCTCCTAACAAAGTAAGATTCGAATCAATAAATATAAACTGGGTTTCTTTGAAATGTGAACCTTTCTTTATATGATCTATAAATTAATCATGTATGTAAGTAGAAAAAGTCATGTGAGTAGAAGCACTAAAGGGGTTAAATATATGTGAAGTTTCATATAAGATTATATTCTTTCTCCATTAAAATATTTTAAAATATGGCTAAAAGTTCTAAAATTGCATCCAGGTATGAAGTGTTCCCCATAATCTCCTTCAAGATAGCATGCTGTATGTGTGGCTCTCGCATCTTGCTTACTCAAATCAGCAATATTACCACCTAGTGGCCGCTGAATCTAACTGCAAACACATGGTCCTTGGGTTCCACAAAGGGTCCCTAAGCCTTGTGTTAGAAGCTAGAAGTGACTAAAAATGACAGCCAATACATACCACTAGCGTAAGCACCTTGATAGCTGTTATTCTTGATAGCTGTTAACTAGTCATCATTAAAACCCTTCTTTCTAGCAGATGGAAAAATGATAATTAGCTGTTTTATTTTTTGAGAAATCAACCGATAGGTTACACACTGAGGCTACCAAAGTACTTAATTGGGGCTGGTGCGATAGCACAGTGGGTAGGGCGTTTGCCTTGCATGCGGCCCATCCAGGTTTGATTCCCAGCTTCCCACATGGTTCCTCGAGCACCACCAAGAGTAATTCCTGAGTGCATGAACAAGGAGTAACCCCTGTGCATTGCCGGGTGTGACCCAAAAAGCAAAAAAAAAAAAAAAAAAAAGTGCTTAGTTCTTTAACTCTTTTATTATTTCATAAGACATTTATCTACCTTTTTCCTATTCCAGTTTTGGTTAAATTCTAACATTTTTTTCCTCTGAAAATATGAATTGTGTATTTGAGAAGGTATGAATAACTTTCAACAGGGATAGACAATATTTTTCTCACTGTTAGGAAGTACACAATGACTGTTTATGTCCTTCTGTAAATTTATTAGAATTTAAGTTCTTCAAGTGCTGGTACTTGAAAGCACACTTTCATTACATCTCAGGAGTCAAACACTGGGACCTTTGTTATTTGCCACATCTCTTTCTCCTTAGTATCCACTAACTTGTTGATGTTTAAATTATTCATTGAATATCTACGTACTGAGCTCACTATAATATCGCAGTTCTGAGTTGAAATAAATAAAGTGTGGCATAATTGTAATACAATAAATCTGAGGTAGTGTAATATGTTAGAATAGGTAATGCAGAAATCCACTGAAGAAAATCTGTTTGAAATGCTTTTCATCCCAGGAGAACACTATTCTTCCCTTAATATTCTCTCTTTTATGACTCTTGGATATGATGATGCTAGAAGTAAGCCTAATTGCTAGCATAATATATGTGCGTGATCATCTGCTTTCTTAAACTTAAGCTTCCTCTGGCATTGGTCCCTGGTTTGTAATCATAGCTGTGGCATTAATTTTAATTGGTCTGAGCTTCATTTTGTGAAAAATGTTCCAACATGTTGACAGCAATTATTGGAGCTAGTCTCGGGTACAATTCAAAGAATGGGTATTGCCTCTTTCAAATTGTTTTCTTATTGTGTCTATTGTAGTCTCTTGGGAGACTGTAATGAAAAGACAGTTGACTTTCGGATTATACATATCTGGGTTCAAATCCCTTCTCTAACTTTCTGACCTTGGGAAATGAACTTTGTCTAAACAAAACTGAGCTCTCTGATCTCAGAGACAGAAATAATATAACCAATACCATAGTATTGTTGTGATCATCAAATCGGCTAACAGGCATCAACCATTCAGTACAATATCTAATATCTATATATGAAATTATGCATATATTTCTACATATGTATAAATATTTGGTTTTCTTCTCATCTTTCCCATTACTCTCCATAGTGTTTTGTTCTGACCTAAGTTTCTGAAGCAAAGGCAGATTTAGTTTCATCTAAGTTACTATTCTTAGATGATTCTTTCACCATCCCAGTACAGATTTAGCTGTTTCAGATTGTTCATTAAATACTGATTAAGCCTTACTTTGTTCTTGATGTTATAATATTTGTTATAATTGATGAATGATGAGCAAGATGAACACAGTCCTTGCCTGTGGGATTTATATTTATTTACCAGTGGAGATTATAGTCTTTAGCTTTGGGAACTTTGGGAACTTTGGGTCTATTTAGTTGTCTGTTGCAGTGTCATCAACTGCCACAAAAATTTGTAGGTAAAGAATGTCATGTATTATTATCTGTTCTATTTCTATATGTTGCAAAACTCAACTGAGTGATTCTTGTTCAGCTTTTCCAGAAGGTTGGAGTCACTAGGTAGCTGGTGTGAGAATGATCTGAGTCCTGGGCCAGTGTGAGTAGCAAAGGTGGGCTTGCAGGCCATATTTGAGTCCATGCAATCTGCCACACTTGACTTGGGCTTCCTCATAGCATGGTGGTCTTGGAATGGTTTGATTTCTTACATATGGCTTGCTTTTGAGGAAAAAAATGTCACAAGAAATAGGAAATGGAAACTGCTAATCCTCTGACAGAATAGAGATCAAACATATGTCACTTTTGTTTAAAGAAGTCACAAGTCAACACACTTTCAAGGGAGTGGAGCGATAGACTCTACTCCTCAATGGAGAACAGTGCATGAGTACAGAGAAGGAAAGAATTGGGGGGCTGGAATGATAGGATAGAGGGTAAGGTGCTTGATTTGCATGTGGTTGATCCATGTTAAATCCCCAGCAGCCCATATGGTCCCTGAAGCCTGCCTGGAGTGATTCCTGAATGCAAAGCCAGAAGTAAACCCTGAGCACTGCTGGGTGTGTGGCCTAAAAACAAAACTCAAACCAAAACAAACAAAGATGAAGAGAAAGAAAGAATTGATGGTGAATCTCCTGGAGGCAGTATACCACTGAGTTTGATCTTAAGTTTAATGTTACCTTGACTTAGTAGATAGTGATTTGCAAAGCTGAGCATTAATGCATACCCTAGGAAAAAAAATCCGTTTTATTTTTAGGTTCATAGATAAAGCAAATTACAAGGCCATGCTCTTAAAATTTCATCAGGACAGATGGTATTTCTAGGGAATGAGATTTCATCAGACCACCCTCCAAAGAACTTTATTTCTCTGTCACTACATGGAAGAAATAAGCAACTTCATAAATAGTAGCTTCTCAAATTCCTCTTACCGTGGGACTTACATGTTACCTACTTGAGCACATAGAATCATCAGTATTAGCTCAGATATATTTCCTGAGGGTTGGGGGGAGAGTTGGGGAAATTGGGGGATTAGTGTGAGGAAAACTGGGGACATTGGTGCTGGGAAATATACACTGGTGGAGGGATGGGTGTTGAAACATTGTTTGACTGAAAACCAATCATGAACTGCTTTGTAATGCTCTATCTCACAGTGATTCAATTAAATGAATAATTTAAAAAGAGATTAAAAAAGAAAAAAAAGAAATGCAGAAAGTTCTAGGTGGCACACCTTTTTTGAGCATAAATACTGTTCAGTTTCAGATTTAACAATTTACATACCTTTTGGAAAAGGTTTATTTACAGAAAACTGAAAACACTGGGAACTTGAGTGTTTCTTTTCCTTTCCTGCTGTTGCCAATAAAAAGGTCTATTCTAAACAGCTGTGAAAAAATTCATACTTGTCCAGTATCATGATTTGTTCTCTGGGATCTGAGTGGTCACTGTCTGGTCCCAAGACCAGCATGTGGTACTCAAACTTGCTGGCATATTTTGATCTAATATGAATCAATGGAATTGAGTAGTTTTTTTCCCAAGAGAATAAAGAATGTTTTAAAAAACATATTTATAGAGATTTTTATACTTTTATGAGTATTTTTTCCTGAGCTGGTTAGCGCTATTATAGATGAAAGTCTTCAGCATGAGATAATAACGAAGAAGATAAATTTGACCAGTTGCCTGGTTAGGCTTAATATGCTCCCTGATCAGGAGGGGCTTGAGGGAGGAGCTGGTAGAATATGTTGATTTAAATCTGTACATTCTATGCCCTGCCACAAAGGTGGGGTGGAGGGGGTGGGTGGGCTGGGGGCAGGGGTAGGGATACTGGGATCATTGGTGTTGGAGAATGGGTACTGGTGGAGGGATGAGTACTTGATCATTGTATGACTGAAACACAATCACGAAAGTTTGTAAGTCTACAACTGTACCACATGATGTTTCACTAATAAAAAATTTTTTAATAAATATAATGCAGGTATGAGGAAAAAATAAAAATAAATTTAAAAATCTGTACATTCTAAATCACATTGAAACTATGATGTTTTTAGATTGTTAGATATCTACCAGATTTTTGTCCCTAAAAATATAGACATGAAACCAGAGTCTGGAATTTATATTAAAGTTTGTGAGATTTGATTACATAGTTTGAGTGGATCAATTTGAAACACCACCTGTCTTAACTTAAAATAATAACTTTATTCTCTTGGATTTATGTGACCTCTTCTCCATGGACACACCAAATATGCCAGATATTGCTGTACCATATATAAGGGTTTGTGTCTCTCTCTATATTTCTCAAAATTATTAAATGGACAATATCCAAAAGGCATCAAAGCAAAAACAAGCCTGAAAAGTAGTCCAGAATGTTTCTCACAAACTGTCAGGACCCACACTCCACAAAGATCAATTAGCTGTTAAAAGAGGCGGTAAAAAATCTAAGCAAAAAGATCTATAATAATGGCCAAAGGAAAAAAGAAAACCACAGATTACATAAACTGTGATAAACGGTGGTGGTTGGTTTGTTTGTTCATGTTGTTCCTTATGTGTCAGTCCCTCTTTGAGCAACGGTTTCTGAGCAAAACAAGTTTTTTGTACTATGTGACCCGCTTCTCAATGTGTATCTTCCAAAGATCGGGTGGGTGGAAAGAGGAGTCATTTTTATTTATTAAACAATGACTTCTCACACTTAGTAGTCACTAGTTATGTGTAATCTCTTCCTAGCACTCCCCCTGTCCAAAATTACTGTGTACTTAATTATCTGTATAAGTGGGATTTGCAAACCCAGCAGCACAACTTCCTCTTGTATGTGAATGGTTTTCAGACACTTCACCTCTCTCTTGGGGGGTGAATAATCATCCCAAGGATTGCTCCATTCCCCACATGACTGTGCCCCCCCCCCACCAGCATCATCTTTACTCTGGTGCTCAGTGGAGCAGCCAAGTCTCTGGGAACCCTGCAGCCCCCTTTTAAGGGAGCCCCACATGCCTGATCTGAAATGCTTTTGTTTTGAAGGACATGGTTTTAGTCTTTTGTATTCAATTATCTGCGATATTTAGAGGTTGCACTGTGCTGTCAATTTTTTTTTTTTGGGGGGGGCGCATAATCAGTGGTGCTTGGGGCATATTCCTGTGTCTGCACTTAAGGATCACTCCTGATGGGCTTGGGAGACCATATGAGGTGCCATGGATAGAACCTTGTTCAGCTGTTATGCAACATAAATGCCCTACCCGCCATGCTATCACTCCAACCTCCATGCCATCAACTTCTTAGTAGTGTTTTTGAAAGCAGATACCAAATGCTACCACTGTTCTTTTGGCGATTGGGGAATAGCAGAGCTAGGTATTCAAATAGTGTCATGGCTCGTCCTGAGAATGGAGTAAACCTCAAAAGGATGTAGTCCTCAGCCCTTCCAGAAAAGAGATGCTTTCCTCTGCCTTCCCACTGCCACAGTTCCTCCAGTTGTAGTGGATGGGCCACACAGATGGTCACCAAGCGCTGCAACAGAGTTGTGACAGCGGAAAGCTGAGTTGATGGTGAGCAATGTGTTAAGTTGAAACCACGAAGTTTTACCCACTGACCTAGGCTATCACTCATCAGCATTTACTTTGGATTCAGAACTTCAGACTTCCTCTCTTTTAAGGATTGGTCACTTCTTTAACACTAGTTAATTCCGTTATGCTTATAATGTCCCAAGGGAAGAACCTGATATTTGTCTCCCTCTTATGTATACGATCTTCAGTTTACCAACAGTGAGTTCTGGCTAAGCAGAGGCAAGTAGTTTTCAGTTGCTTGGGATGTTGTGAGTGTGCTGCTGCATTGTAACATAGTAGCTATGGGCTTTGCCCTACAATACAGAGCCAAGTGGGTAGGTAGATAGACCTGTCAACATGTAAATTTATTCTTAACCTCATTTTGAGGTTAAATGGATTCCTGAAGTCTGGGTCTCTTTTCTCAACAACCCAATTTTCTGCAGTTGAACCCGAAGTGGTGTATGGATACTGGTGGAGGGTCTCAGAGCTTTGGGTGGTACAGTACCTTTGTTATCAAAACTATAACTGGGTTTAATGGGACCAGAGCATTTGTCTCGCATCTGGCCCACCGGGTTTAATCCCTGGCATCCTGGCATCCCATAAAACAAAACAAGAATAACAAAAATAAAACCATAAATAGAGGCTATAGAGGTGGTGCTACAAGTAAGGCATCTTCTTTGCAAATGGCCAACCCATGTTTTAGTGTGTTCCTGACACCCCAGTAGGTCTCCTGAACCTGTCAAGAGATCTCTTGGCCAAGAGTCTAAGTACAGATCACTGTAGCCTTCAAACAAAACAGCATAAACAGTAGCATTGTTATAACCATGTTTCCTAAACTACAATAAAAAATTTTTAATTAAAAACCTTCTAATGTGGGGCTGGAGCCATAGCACAGCGGGTAGGGTGTTTGCCTTGCACGTGGCTAACCCGCGTTCAATTCTCAGCATCCCATATGGTTCCCTGAGCATCTCTAGGAGTAATTCCTGAGTGCAGAGTCAGGAGTAACCCCTGTGCATCTCCGGGTGTGACCCAAAAAGCAAAGAAACAAAAAAAAATAAAAACTTCTAATGTAAAATAAAAGATATCTACCTATATTTTTATAGCATTAAAAGTTTCCAATCACCGTTAACAACCAGAAGCATTTTGGCTAGTGGCTTTTCATGTGTAGCATCCTGTTGCAAAGTGTAGAGCTTCTAATTGTTGTCCTCAAGGAGCATACAGTTCAGAGGAAGAGCCAAGGCAAACCTTCAAATGATAAATTCTTTGGTGTAGCAAATGCCAAGTGAAGTATGAGATGGACGGAGTTTGCTTCAGTAGAAGTATTTAGCTCTAGAAACCTTGGATGTTAGCACAGTGTTGACAATTCTCCCATTCGTTCTAGCATCTGAATACGTCCAAACTTTCTTACCTGTGAGAGTCGGTACATGAATGGACAAGGTGCAGAAAGTGGTGCATCTCGTGCTACTTAAGGAAATCCAGCTGCCTGAAACACTCTTTGCCCGGCCTGCCGCTCCCAGACTTAGCTCTGGGATCATGGACCCATGAGTGTTCTGCCTATTCCTCCTCTGTCACTTATGACAGCCTACCGCCTTTTGGTCAAGTTTCAAGGGAAATGAGCTGTTTGTCCAGTCACCGTTTCTGCTCTCTGTAAACAAGCAGATGGGCAATTAGTGGCTGTCAGGGTCTTGGCCCGCCGTTCTGCGTGCACAAATGGAGACTCATCACTCATTTTTTGGATGATAGTCGTGCAAGCATGAGCTAATGGGGACAGCTCAGCTCTCTCGATTTCTTCATGCTGTTTAGATTTCGGTCTTCGTGTCAAAATCCTATTGTTCAAGCAGTCTGGGCAGCAGCCATCACTGCCACCCAGCTCATTGGAGAGAAAAATCATTGAAATTCTGGTGTCTTGATTTCTTTCTCATTAAACCATATTTTAACGAGCAGGAAATAGAACCAAGACTTAGAGATCTGTAGGTAATATCTTTCCTTAATTAGCCAAGTTCTGACAAGAGAGGTCACCCTTTAGAACGGGGGCTTTTTCTTCCTCCTGACCCCTTAAGGTGGCTGTGTGTTGTGTTCAAAGCCTGGAGGCCAGAAATGGGCTCTGGGGCCAACCATGGGTTTGTCAGACATGTGGTTGGGTTGCTGGAGACCCCGGGGCTTCTGTTGTTTGTGTCTATCTGAGCGTTTTACCCTGGCAGCATTTCTCTGCTGGGATTCAAACTGCCTGGCGGTTTTGTGGAGGGCTCCCCCCGAATTTACCGTTTATCTTTTCTCGAAGAGCTCAAAGAAACCAGACACCAGCCCCTGGGTGCCCAGGCTGTTCTAGCCAAAAACCCTGGATTTGCTTTGATCTTTCTCCAAAAGTTGGCATCACCTCCCCAGGTTTTTCCTTTCTCTCTGCTTTTAATTTTCTCTCTCCTCTTACCTCAGGTCTTTCTTCAGCCTTCTTCCCTAGCTTTCTGTTTCCTTGACACTGCCACCTGCTCTCTCTGTTTTTCAGTTTCTTGTCATCTAGATTCTTTCTGATTTGGGCACCACCAGCTTTTTCCAGGGTCATTCCTGGCATTCTGATCTTTTCCCCTTACCACCGTCCCTGCCCTCCGCCTCCTGAAACCTTTGATGTTCTTCAGACTCCATCATCTCTTTGGGTCATGTCCTGTGGATGAGGCCCCCGGTGATCCTTTCAGCAAGGCCTCTGCGGAAGTGGCCCTGCCTGCTCCATTCTGCCCGAGGGCAGGCATTTGTTGAAAGAAGAAGAGCAACCGGAGCCACAGCCTGTTTTCTGTGGCTGATTACAAGTATTCTTGTTCACTCAACATTTAGAGGTCATCTACTGTGTGTGTGGCCTTAAGTGGGGAGAATGTGAAAATAGATACAGAGCAAGCTCCAGCCTTAAGTATCCTTTAATTCTGTCAAAATCTGTTCATCCTTCCAGGAGCATTAGGCAGAGCTGACCAACCATGCATCAGAAAAGCCCATCTCTTAGCCTTAGGTCTGTCCTCTTTCTCCTTCATGGAAGCTCCTCGGATAGCCAAGCTGGCTCCTTGTCTGTCATCTCTAAAGTTTGCAAGACTCAGTGAGCTGGAAAGAAGTGCTCAACAAGTTAGAGCATGTGGGAGGCCTCAATTCTATCCCCAGTATGACACGGTCCTCCAAGCACTGCCAGGAAGAAACCCCTGAGCATTGCCCCTAAACAGCTAAAAATAACTCAGTGGGCATCCCCTCTCTAATTTTGGGGGGGATAATGGACGACTACCAAATTTATATTCCTAGGCCAGAGCTTGCCTCCAAATTCATATTTATATATCACTCTATCACACTGTATCACTGTCATCCCATTGTTCATCATTTTGCTCAAGCAGGCGCCAGTAACGTCTCCAGTTGTCCTAGCCCTGAGATTTTAGCAGTCTCTCTTTTCTTGTGCTTCCCGACAGTGCAACATTGGAGGCTCTTTCAAGGTCAGGGGAAGGAGACCCATCATTGTTACTGTTTTTGGCATATCAAATATGCCACAGGGAGCTTGCCAGGCTCTGCTATGTGGGCAGGATACTCTCGGTAGCTTGCCGGGTTATCTCCAAGAGGGAGAATTAGATAAGAGGTCTCTTCCAGGAGCTTTGTTTTATAGTCTCTGGATCTTGGCCGTTGATGGGATTACACGATGCCGGGGCGGGGGGGGGGGGGGCAGTTCGTGGGTGTGGCTGCCAAGCTACTGGAAAATGAGGAACCTGGGTGGAGGAGGCTCAGTCCCGATCCAAGCAGGCTTGGAGATCTCAGCCCTGGGTCCCACACACCTGAGTTCCTCTGCTGGTTCCTTCATGTGTGAGGCGCTCTTCCAAGCCTCTGGAAAGGGGCCTTGAGCATTCCATGGTAGGGCATTTGCCTTGCATGCAGTCGACCTAGGTTCAATTCCTCCACCCCTCTCAGAGAGCCTGGCAAGCTACCAAGAGTGCCTCGCCCATCCAGCAGAGCCTGGCAAGCTACCCCTAATGTATTCCATATTTGTATATACTTCTGTTTATTCAACAATGTATTTCCCATTTAACCATAGCACCATCACATATTTTTTCCCACAAATAAATGAAACCACCATTTAAGATTCTCAAGCTAAAACTCATAAAAACCTAGATCTCTTCTCACAACCAATCTGTCAACAAATTTAAACAGCTCTTCCTTCAAAATGTCTAGCATCTGACAACTCCTCTTTCCCTTGTCTTGCACTACGTCTGATCAAACACCATCAATATTTCTCACTGGTGGTTATCGTAGGTTATAACTGGTCTTGCTCTTCGAATTTGCTCCTTTGTCCTTTAAAAATTAATGTAGAAATGGGGATGGAGAGAGCGTTCAAAGGGCTAGAGCCCATGCTTTGCATTCAGAAAAACTGGGTTTGATCCCTAGCAAACAGACTGTCCCCTGAGCTCCACCAGGAGCAACTCCAAAGCACTGAGCTGGGAATAGCTCCTGAGCACTACAGGCTGTAGGCCAAAAACAAAATTAAAATTAGTGTATGACTAAGTAACTTTTTTTTTCTTTTGGGGCCACACCCGGCGATGCTCAGGGGTTATTCCTGGCTCTGCACTTAGGAATTACTCCTGGCGGTGCTTGGGGGACCATGTGGGAATCGAACCCAGGTCGGCCGTGTGCAAGGCAAGCGCCCTACCCACTGTGCTATTGCTCCAGCCCCACTAACTTTTTTCTTTAGGATGGTAGAATATGTTTCTTAGATCAGTAAGCATCATAAGAAAGGATTCATATCTGAATACCTCTTTTATTTCATTTAGAAACCTGAAAAGAATATTTTCATTTTCTTTGCAAGTTAGTATATATTTACAGATTGAAGGGGGTTTACAAAGTACTATGCTGTGTTGCCACCAACATGCTGATATTCCTTCCCCCTGGACCTCCTCTGCCTTTCAACACCACCCCACGTTTGTAATCTCAGTCCTATATTCAGAGACTATAGGGTTTGTTTATTTATATACCATATATGACTGGTGACTTACTTCACAACCTCCTTTTTTTAAATTCATATTGTTGCTAAAAGAAAGATTTTGCCTTTTCTTGGGACTAGGAAGCAGTATATTCTGTAAGGCACATGCCTGGCATGTGTTTGATTCCACATCTGAATAGAACCCAGGTCAATCATATGTGGCAAATGTCCTACCCACTGTATATCTCTCGGGTCCCTAGAGTGAGGTCAATTTATAGTTCTATCAATATTGTGTGGTTTCCTTTTTTTTTCCCCCATACCCCTGCCAGCAGTCATTGCTCATACCTTTTTGAGATATATGTCATTCTCACAGGTATGAGGTAGCAATTTCATGCTTGTTTTTGTTTGCATTTCCCTGGTAATAAATGATCATGATTTTTTTTTTCCATCTACCTATTGACCATCTTATGCCTTCTGTGATAAAGTCTGTGCTTAACCCTTCTTATTTTTGGCTAGATAGTTTTTGTTTCTGTTGAGTTTTCTGAATGCTTTATAGATCTTGGATATTAGCCCTTTGTCAGAAATATGATGTATCAGTATGTTCCCTCATTAAATCGAAAATCTTTTTGTCTTAAGGGCTGGAGCGATAGCACAGCAGATAGGGCATTTGCCTTGCATGTGGCCGACCTGGGTTCGATTCCTCGCCCCTCTTGGAGAGTCCGGCAAGCTACCAAGAGCATCTTGCCCACACGGCAGAGCCTGGCAAGCTACCAGTGGCATATTTGATAAGCCAAAAACAGTAACAAGTCTCACAATGGAGATGTTACTGGTGCCCACTTGAGCAAATCGATGAGCAACGGGGTGACAGTGATGACAGTGATAATTTATTTTGTTCTGCAGAAGTTCTTCAGTTTGATGTAATACCATTTGTTATTTGGGTGTTTGTTTTCCTTGCCAATGGTGTCAAATCTCACAAAGGCTTCACTGAAGCCAGTATCCTGGATTGTTTTGTCTATGTTTTCTTTATTGTATTTTATGGTTGTTAGGGCGGACCTTTTTTGTTTGGTTTGGTTTCTTCTTTTTGGTTTTTTTGGCCACACCCAGTAGTGCAGTGCTCAGGAGATGAGGAGATACCAGAGATCAAACCAGAGTTGGTTGCATGCAGGACAACTGCCTTAACCCCCGTCCCGTCTCTCCGGTACAGCCCAGTGTGCATTTTATGTGTTGGGGTCTAACATCCAAGTCCTTAATCTATAGTAGGTTAACACTGGTTAAATTGGCATAGTATGAGAAAATAAACCAATTACAGTATTTTTCTCAACTATTTGCTGAAGTGGTATTCTTTATCCATTTATGCTCTTGGGTCCTTTGTTGTCAATTGATTGTTCATTTGTGAACTCTGTTCATTTGTTCTGAACTCTCAATTCTATTTCATTGGTTTGTGTGCCTATTTTTCTTCCAGTACCATCCTGTTTTAATTATTCAGGCTTGCAATATAGTTTAAAATTGGGGAGTATGATGCTTCTATTTTTCCTGAGGATTACTTTGAGTCTTTTGTGGTTCCATAAATTTCAGTAATATTTCTTTTATTTCCTTAATTCTGCTTTGGAATTTTCATAAGGATTGCATTGACTATGCATAGTAAATATGCTTTGGATAAAAAAGACCATTTTAACAATGTTAATTCTTCAAATTCTTGAATAGATTGTAAAAATAAAATTTATTTCCATTTCCTTATGTCTACTGTTTCTTTTAACAGTGACTTAGAGGTTTCTCTGTATAAGTCCTTCAACTCTTTCTTTAAGTTGATTCCTAGTTACTTTTTCCTTCTTCCTTCTGTATTTGTTGTTACTGTTGTTGCCATGTCCAAGGGTCAGACTGTTGGTCTCAGTGCTTGCACACACTTTGGTGCAGTGCATCAGAGGTCATACTTGTTACGACACAGGGAATCACAACGGCAGCTCCAGTGACTGCACTTGACAATGTGGTACAGCAATCAAAATGACAGTCCCATGCATGCAGAGCAGGTGCTCTGCCACTGTGCTACATTTCTAGGGTAGGGCCCTTAATTATTTTCATTTCATTATAAATGATGCCATTTTCTTTTTTTCTCTTCTTGTTTGTTTCCTGGATATACAGATTTTTATAATTTGTAAAGCCAAAATCTTAATGTATTGGTCTATTGTTTCTAGCTCTTTTGCTTGAATCTTTTTGGGAATTTTAATGCATATAATCTTGGCCTCCACAAATAGCTATACTTTTACAACTTGTATTTAAACTTGGATTCCTTTTATTTTTTGTTCTTGACTAATAACTGTGGGTAGAACTTTTACTCTTATGTTCAATAAAGGTAATGAGAGTCCTTGCCTTGTATTTGTTCTAGAGGAAAATCTTTCAAGTTTTTGCCAGTAAGTATGATGTGATCTGTAAACCTGTTTATGTGCTTTACTCTGTGTATATCCTTAACCCTGTGGAGGTATGTTCATTCTATCCCTACTTTATTGATAAATTTTGTCACAAATATGTTGAAGGTTTCAAAACCTCTTTCTATATCTACTGATAGGGTTTTTTCTCTTTCCCTTTGTTAGCCTGGTATATTAGTTCATTTGCATATGAATTTTTTTTGATGTAGGTCTGGAGCCATAGCACAGCGGGTAGGGCATTTGCCTTGCATGAGGCTGACCCGGGTTCGATTCCTCCATCCCTCTCGGAGAGCCTAGCAAGCTACTGAGAGTATTCCGCCCGCACGGCAGAGCCTGGCAAGCTACCCATGGCATGTTCAGTACACCAAAATCAATAACGACAAGTCTCACAATGGAGACATAAGTGGTGCCCACTCAGCAAATTGATGAGCAATGGGATGACAGTGACAGTGACAGTGACAGTGATGTAGGAATACTGCTGTTTACTCAGCCATTGATTAAGCTGATTGAATTTGGCATTGAACTCTGATTATTTTCATATGTTGAACCATTTTTGCATCCCAGGAATGAATCTTACTTGGCCATGACATATGATTCCTTTAATGTATTGTAAAATTTTTTTAGCTAATATTTTTTGAGGATCTTTGCATCTATGTTCATCAAAGACATTAGATATTGCTTTTTTATTTGGGGTCCTCTGCAGATTATTTTTTAGTTAGGGTGAAATCCTCTGTCTTCTCATTATATTTGGTGTTATATGAGAGCCTGAACTAGGAGCCCTATTCAAGTAGGCTTAGCTAGAAACCAGGGATTCATAATTGTGTGTTACAGGCAGTCATTTCTTAACCTTACATGGTCCTGGGCAACCACTTGTACTTCACAGTTGCAAGTGCCCCCTTGCAGATGACTGGAGTGTGAAAATCAAGTGGGCCTTAGGGTAACCCTGAGTTTGTAATCACTAGTGTCTGTCAGTGATCAGAACATTATACTCAAGGGAGCCTAGATAGATACTTTCATGGTTACAAGTGTCCCAGCAGAGGGACCAGAGAAATACTAAAGTGGGTAGGGTGCTTTCCTTGAACACAGCTGACCTGGGTTCAATCCCCACACCCTACATGGCTCCCTAATCCTCACCAGGAATGATCTCTGAGTACAGAGTCAGGAATAAGCCTGACTAGTGTGACCCCCCCCCCAAAATAAAAAAAACAAAACAAAAAAGGGTTTTACCGAATCTGGCACCACATAGGCCTACGTGTGGGCCGAAAGATTTGTGGTGCCAACTTAAGTAGGCTTGGTTGGAGACTACTGAGTCATGCTCGCCATGTTTGAGGAGGTCTGTGAGGAGTTTTCTGCTATTTCGGGTGTGAGTTACTTGCTAGAAGTTAGCTGAGAACTGTCAGGGGCCAGGTCATTCCCCATCCCTCAGGAGTAAACACTCTTTTTTTTTCTTTTTTGGGTCACACCCGGCGATGCACAGGGTTTACTCCTGGCTCTGTGCTCCTGGCAGTGCTCAAGGGACCATATGGGATGCTGGGAATCGAACCCGGGTCGGCCTCGTGCAAGGCAAACGCCCTCCCTGCTGAGCTATTGCTCCAGCCCCAGGAGTAAACACCCTTGATAATTATCTCTCTGCACCTAGCTAGCTCAGATAGGTAGGAGTTCTCCTCAGGGATTGGCCTTCACAATTTTTTGCTATAGAGAATAAAATCTGATTGGCATCCACCCACTCTGTTCTCTACCATGTGGTAAGAGGTCATTAAGATGGTGCCTGCTAGTGACTCTGACACTTTTAATACCCTATAGTTATTTGCTTTTCACTTCAATGGTGCAAGTATAGGATCAGAGGAATAGAGTGCCATCCTACTGAACAGTATAAATCTCTCCATAGTAGAACACGCTTCCTTCCATATGGCAGCTTGTTGCCCCACCGTAGTGTGTCTTTCTTGACAAGGACATGCCTCCCTGCTGTCATTATGACTGGCTGTTGACATTTCCTCCCCCGGCATAAAGCTTTGTTCATCAGGGTTTCAATGTACTTTAATTCAAATATTGATATAGATTTGCTTTGATTGTAGAAAGATATAAACATAGGTTCTCTTAATCACATCCCAGTGTGCCTCCTCTTTGAGTCACTTATTTCCTTTCTTTTTATTTTTGGTATTTGGGACACACTTAGTTGTACTCAAGGGCTGCTTCTGTCTGCTCATGTGATGATGTGATGCCAGGGATTCAAACCAGGGCCTTCTCTGTTCAAAATATGTGCTCCAGCCCACTGACCTATCTCTCCAGTCCTCTAAGTCACTTGTTTTCTTAAATCCCTTCAAGGATGGCCCATTTAAACCATCATTAAATTTAAAGTTCTCTAATGTGACAATATCCTATACAATAGGATTCCCATTGCCTCACTCAACAATTTTAACCATTCCTTGTCTATTCTCTTCATTCCAACACCCTTAGCCTTGTGACTGATCTTGATCACATACTTCCTCTACAGGAAATGTACTGACCTTTCCTCTGCCCAGAACGAACCAGTTTCCCCAAGAGACCAGGTTACTGGGAGCCATGCTCCTGGTCGCTATGACAGGCAAATTTATCTTACATAGTTATATTTCTTGTCAGTCCGTGCCACACTCAGTAGAAGGTAACATGCTGAATGTCTGCTGTTAGAACTGAGAGTGTTCTTGGCACAGCCACCTATAGAGTCACTTGGGGAAGTTGTAGGAAGATAAGAGAGGAAATAGATGTAGAGAAGCAGTGACTATTGGATCAGTAGGCAGTCAGTGTTTGTAGTACATGGATATACTTACCAAAACTAACATTTTAAAATAACACTCTGCGCTGGATTCATTAAGAATCTTCCATTTTTAATTGCCACCCTCTGAATGCTCAATTCTGTGTCAGTCTTTTCTTCCATTAAATCCTGCATGCAATTTAATTATCAGGATTTGTATTTATAAGATAAATGTATTGAGTATTGGGATTTTAATGGTCCTCTGTAGCGTCAACATTATATGAATCTACAGGTAGTAGGAAGTAATATTGGAACAATTTGGAATGTAGGAGATGGGAAAATAGTCCAGATAGTTAATAGTGTTGAGTATTAGGCCAAAATAGAGAGCCAATGGAAATTTGACTAGGAACGTGATAAATGTGGAATTAAATCATGAAACTGGCCACCTTGTATATAATTAACTGGAGCAAGGAGGAAAATGCCTGGAAATGGAGTAGTCATTTAAGAATGCAATAATGTAAAAGAATGGAGATGAGGAGCTTATCTGCTAAGTGCATTTTATAAGAATGGGTCTAAGAAATTGAAGATGGGTAATGCTATAGGGTTCAGGTGTCCAACCAGGATTTAGGTGACTGAATTTTTTTTTTTTTGGCGTCCCTGGGTGGGCACGAAGTGACTGAATTTATTGATTGAATTTTAAACTCTATGATGGCAGAAGCCACCTTAGTTGTATGTATTACCATACCCTCAGGGTCTGGCACATAATTGATGCACACTATATATTTGTAGGGACAGTGGCGGACAGGGTGGGGGGCTAGTCCTGAAGAAAAGGATGACCTCGATTGTATTCTCATGACTGTCACTGTCACTGTCATCCCATTGTTCATCGATTTGCTCAAGTGGGCACCAGTAATGCTTCCATTGTGAGACTTGTTACTGTTTTTGGCATATCGAGTATGCCATCGGTAGCTTGCCAGGCTCTGCTGTGCAGGCAAGATACTCTCGGTAGCTTGCTGGGCTTTCTGAGAGGGACAGAGGAATCAAACCTGGGTCGGCCGCGTGCAAGGCAAATGCCCTATAGCTCCAGTCCATTGCCATGACAGCTAAGAGAATTTCAAAGAGCTGCTAAACAATAGTGTTAACTATTGCAGAAAAGTTGACGAGGATAAGAATTCAATGAAAACAGAAATTATACTCTTGCTATAAATTGTAATAAATGGAGCTAGTAAAACAGGAGAAGTCATGAGTATTACTATATTCCAAAACAAATACACACCCCCACCACCAAAAAAAACCCATAAAATAAAAGAGCTATGAGAAGGAAAGCATGGAAAGCTCTTTGGTTTTTACATCTATGAGTTTATAGTATCACTGTTTTCTTTCCTCCTCTGCACCAGAAATTTGCACTGGGAGTCCTTATCAGTGTCCAAAGGTTATCTGGATACCAAGGTCACACTTAAGAAGAAAAGGTTATCATTTAGGGGGCTTGAAATAGGATTCCCATGGAATTACCCATAACATCTCTTTCAGAACAAAGCCCTTGTAAACCATCACATCATGGAAATCATATCCATGATGAGAAAACTGCCAAGTTTTTTTTGAGGTTGCAACCTAGACCACACACATAAAAAAAATCGGGATGCATTTCCAAGTATCTTTGGTCTGGATATTGAAAGAATAGGGCATTTGATCAGGCTTCCTCACAGGACATCCAGCACTTTCCCCACTTTCCAGTGGCAAAAACCAGGTTGGTGGTCTGAGCCAGGAAGGAAAGCGATATTTCAGTTTGGGAGAAGAGAATAATTCAAAGTTTATTTTTTAGAGTCATGATTTAGAAACAAAATAAACTAAAGTAAGGGATGCCTTTTATTTAAAATCTGTCTATTTCCAATTTATCTGAATGATTTGTGAGCCCTGGCGCATGGGAGTCTGTGGTTATGTGGTCAGGACCTGATTTGCATCTTGTTGATACCAGCCAGCAGGCTCATTGATACCTAGGCAGTCACCATGCCCTAGTCCTTCCTCATGGACTTCCTAGTAGCCATGAGCTTCTAGGGAAAAATGGACTGACCCCCCTGATGCTACTTGCTTCCAACCCCACATGGTTCAAATTCACAGTCTGTAACAAAGGTAATGCCTTTCTTCCAAGAACATCCAGAACCACAGTGCCAGCGTATGATGCTTGTGTTTATGGGAAATTTGAGATGTCTTTGGCATTGTAATTTTCACATTTTGCAGAGTATAAATGAGTAAAAGCCTCAAAACTCTTTTGTACTAACTATGAAATGGCTGTTCTAAAATTAGCAAAAGGAGGGGACCAAGAATTGGCTTGGTGGTAAAAAGTGCGGACCTTATGTGCATGGGCTATAAGTTTGAACCCTGGTACTACGTGTGCTGAATATGATTCCTACAACTCTGCTACCTCAGAATCCCTGCACTACCACCACCAGTGTGAGCTCTGGCAAGCATGAGTGCAAATACCACAAACCAAGTGGTTCCCAGTCATTGCAACAACAGCAGCAAAGGGTTGGCAAGGGAGACCATGAAATATAAAATTAGCCAAAGAGATCAATGATGCTTAGCCTCATTTACCCCCTTTAAATAATGATTCTGTTTTCAGGATGGGTAGAAATAGAAAAAGCAGCAACAGAGAAAAATCTACCAGTAGGGGGCATATGAAATGGTACCAAGGGACACTGATGGAGGGATATGAATCGGCACTATGGTGGTAGAGTGGTACATGATACATCTAAATTATAAATACACTATTATAAATCATGTTTTATCAAAATAAAAAGGTTTTACTACAAAAAAGAAAGGAAAAAGAAGAAAACTAGCAAACTACCTAGATTTTCAACTCACTTTTTGATGACAGCCTTTTCTTGGGGGAAATTTTTTTTAAAAGGCTGAAAATCATTAATGCTAAAAGTGAGAGACAGTCAGGACAGTAATGAGCTTTAAATACAATTTGAGGGACAGGAGGATCCAAGTGAGTACAGCTGGGGCAATAGCAAGAGCCCCTTTGTTTGAAGCAATTCATAATAGTTCTAATCTGTGATGGGAGGAGAGGGTTTCCTTCCTTTTTGAGGCATTCTGGGAAGAATGGACAAGAAAAACAGTAAAGCAGAATAAGAAGCATGTCTTTATATGATCGAATTTACATCCTCAGTTTGTTGCAAACAAAACTCCAGAGTCCTTGTTCTATTTCAAAAGTCATATGGGGAGTGGAGTGATATTACAGTCATTAGGGCATTTGCCTTGCACGTAGCCGACCCAGGTTCAATCCCAGCATCCCATATGGTCCTCTGAGCACCACCAGGAGTAATTCCTGAGTGCAGAGCCAGGAGTAACCCCTGAGCATCACTAAGTGTGACCCAGAAAGAAAAAAAAAAATCAAGCCATGTGGATAGAGGATATTGATTATGGAGAGTTAGATAACTTGGTTAGTGTGCTGGTCAAGAGATAGAGAATTCTGAACAGAACTTAAGATCATGATTGATATAGCACAAGCAATTTTTTTCTCATTTCCCTAGGGGTGGAGGTGGGGGGTAAAATCCAGATGTTTAATAAGAGGAAGTTCATCATCCAAGGGTTTCTTTTTTTTAATTTCCATCAGAATGTAGCAAAACAGACCTATTGGAGTCTGGGCTCAATTAACAAGAGCTAATTAAGAAAAATAGTACTTAGTGATTGAAAATAAATTTCTGGAGGCTCTGAGAACCAGGGGAAAGAATGAGATGTGTCAGAATGGAGATTATAAGAACACTGTCATTGTCCGACTCTTGTTGGAATGTGAGAAGTAGGTTCAGATATGGACTTAGAAAATGAGAATAGAGTTAAGACAATTCATATTAAAATGAAGACACTCAATACCTCTATTGCAAACACCCAAAAGGAGAGAGAACAAAAGGGAATGCCCTGTCACAGAGGGAGGGTGGGGTGGTGGGGGATGGAGGATGATGGTGGGAGGGATACTGGGAACATTGGTGGAAGAGAATGAGCATTAGTGGAGGGATGGGTAAACAGTCACTGTATGACTGAAATGCAAACATGAAAGTTCATCAGTTTGTAACTGTACCTCATGGTGATTCAATAATAAAAAAAAATTTTTTTAAATGAAGACACGCATTTTTCTTTCCCTACGGGTGCCAGAGGATGGTCTTGAGTTGGGCCTTTTTTGTGCTTAAAAACTTAAGCTTTTTAGCTAAAAGTTTTATGATAGAGATGTGTGGAAAATACTACTTATGCACACTTCATAAAGAAGGCTCTGGAGACCTTCAGAAAAGAGATGTATTGCTATCATCAGGTTTCTGAGGCATACTCAGATTCCTTAGCATCTTTAACTCAGCTATAATTAATTATAAATCCAAGTCTAGTACACTTTAAGATTAGTGATAGGGATTATTATCTTCTTTGGCTAATTCCAGGATTATCATAAATTTGCCCTTAGTTTTCAAAACTATTTTGGTGCTATTTGGCTTCTCTGAGTCTTAGCTCTTGTCAACATTGGATATGTTTTTCTTCTCCAGATAAGTACCTTACAACACAATCATGGTTTCAAAAAGTTCCATAACTCAGTCCTTTCTTCCCCTATCAGTTACACTAATTTAAGACTAAAACCATTTTTTTCCTTGTTATGGTCTTTGCTCCTGGTCCTCTAAGAGAAAAATTGCAAAGTAGGCTTGCTCTGGAAGCAAGCAGTAGCATTTTTGAGAGACCAGAGGGGATTAGAATGCTGCTTTACAGTGGGCATTTAATCAAAGTTGAGAGTTAAAGTGAACAAAGTAGGAGAAGGGGAAAGAATTGCTTGGGAGGCAGGAGGCTAAAGATAATATTCTGAAATAAAGACACATTGGGGCAAAACAATCTGTTCTTTACTTTTTCCCAGTGGCCAAATATAACACTAATACTTTTGTATTCCTCCATCCCTCTCAGAACCCAGCAAACTACCCAGCAAGCTACCCAGCAAGCTATCTCACCCGCACTGCAGAGCCAGGCAAACTACCTGAGGCGTATGTCAAAAACAGTAACAAGTCTCACAATGGAGACGTTACTGGTGCCCGTTCAAGCAAATCGATGAACAACAGGATGACAGTGCAACAGTGCTACCTCCTGTTTTATTTATTTATTTTGGCACCTAGCTCTTCTCAGCAGCCCTCCACCCCCTGGAAAAGGCCTCATTGGGGGCAGTGATGACAAGACAGCTCCCACCCAGAGGACCTCTGTTTTACATATATGGGCGCACACACACACACACACACATGCGCACACACATGCACACACACACTAAAATTATATTCTATAGTGGTAACCTTGAATCAGAGCTGAGATATCATGAAGTAGAACCTTCCACAAATGACTTTCATTTTATCAAGCCTTGAATGTTTGGATGCTTCAAACATTACTTAAGTCATTATCTATAAAAGCTCTTTTTGCTTTGAAAATACAGCATCATCTCCACCACCCTGGCACTGCGACCCTCTCCCTACTGAAGCACACTTTCCTGTAAAGAAATGTTAGGGACACCATAGTAGAACAATAGTTCCTTTGCACAGACTTCAGAAGAAAAGCTGAGGCAGGCACACAGACTTTTATTTTGCATACCACAGACGGACAAACTATCCCCAGATTTGGAATCCAGGCTTAACAAAAGCATTAAATCCACTGGGCTTTCACAAAGACAATGTTTTTTCATATTTTTTTCCACTGCTACCATTATTTACATAACAAATCGCTGCAAAATGCAATCATGTCAGATGTTGAAAATAAACTCTTTGGGATATAGCTATTTTTAAACAACCCATAGTTATAGAGATATTAAAAAAAAAAAAAGGCAAAGACTTGAGTGTGTGTTTTATATCCTAAGTGGTCGCAGGAACTCTGTTTGTTGGGCATTGCTGACCTATGGAAAAGACAAGCTTTATCAGCAGACCCTAAAATCCCTCAGGAACAATGATATTTTAAGGAGTTGCAAAAATTGAAATTGGTAGAGATCGAAGTGCTGTATTCTTAATCAGGTACACAGAAACCCCTGCTCCAGTTTCTTGCTCTTTGGAGAACATTGAACTTCCCTTGCAAAGCCAGTCCAAATATTTCCTAGCCAGAAGCTTTTAAGTGACTGACCCCAAGAGCAGGCATCCATCTCCAGCTTCTTTATTCTCACACCCTGAGTCACCACCACCGCCACACCACCATCCATCCCGGAGTCACAAGTCAGAAGGATGCTGCATTCTTGAGAATTCTTTGCATGAGTGAATTGTTTGTGTCACTCTCTGAGAAGTTATGTTCGTGGTTTTTATTCTATTTATCCGAGCTTATTGCTCTTACACAAGAATCTTCCTTCAGCTTAGTGAGTCTCTTCATTGTAACCCCTCTAATACGTCCCCACCCACGGACACTGGGGGCGCTTCCTCTCCATCCTCCTCTGCACTCTTGCTCTTAGAGAAAAAATGAAGAATTCAGCCTGAGCCCAGAATTTCCACACTACTTGCTCTTTCTTAGTCAACATAACATATACACTCCAATATCACCCCCAAGTCCTACTTCTTTTTCTTAGAGATGCCTCAAGTGCCTAACCTGTTTCTAATTTTTTTTAACAATAGAAGTTAGCATGGAGGGATAGTCCATTAGGTAAGGCAGTTGCCTTGCATGCATCCAACTCCGTTCAAATCCCTGGAATCACATAAGTTTCCCAAACCCCCGCCAGGAGTGATCCCTGAGCACTGCTGGGTGTGTCTCCTTCAAGGAAAGATACACAAAGAGAGAGAGAGAGAGAGAGAGAGAGAGAGAGAGAGAGAGAACACCTTACTGAGAACAAGGTGAAAATTCATGTAGCATGTGAAATGCTTGGGCTAACATGGTGATGTAAGTAGAGAGAGGGAAGAGAAATGAGATAGGTCTTTGGATAGTATACTCCAGGCCAGAGAGATAATACAAGGCAAAGATGTGTGCCTTGCTTGCAACTGACCCAGTTCAACCACATTGTTCTCTTAGCACAGTCTGAAGCAACTACAGAGCACCACTGGATGTGATCCAAAAACAAAAATCCAAAGTTTTCCTTAGGCATACCCCTGTGGATAGTAGGTCCCTTCCATTATTAAAGTAATTATTACTCTATTCCCTCTCCTCTTGGTATTTAAAAGTTAAGGAGCAGAAAAGGGAAATGGAAATTGACATTTTAATTTAAAATTTAGATTTACAAAGGAAATATCAAGTATGTAACTAAAAGGTAACTAACTAAAAGGTTACTAACTAAAAGGTAACCAAAGGTATCCAATCTAAATAGATAATGGGATGGCTGGGGCTGAGATGGGGATGTGTTGGGGATGGGGGCTGGCAAGGCAACCAAGAAACGAAGAAAGAAAAAAATACTCCTGAGTGTTAAGTTCTACAGTGACTGACCAGCCTGGGGTGATTGGTCGTCGAAGTCTGTTTTTGTCTGATGTCAAGGATCCCAGACTTCATTGCCTACCACCCCTTCTAAGGTGTGTGTGTGTGTGTGTGTGTGTGTGTGTGTGTGTGTGTGTGTGTGTAGTGGGGGGGGGGCATTCAGTATCTCCCTGAAAGTCTTCTTTTTTTAAGATACCAAACAGATCAATCATCTCCCCAATTGCACTCTAGGCTACTTGCTCTTAAGGAAAGTGAAGTTTTCCTGAGCTCATGGATTCTTAAGGATTGTATGAAAGATTTGCTTACAGAACTCAGAAAGTTGAGCAGTTCAAGTTTACTGTACAGTTCAAGTAGAGGGGTCCAGTTCCCTCCTCATTGTGCAGGCCTCTCCTTTTACCAATGTACGATGTCATTTGTCATGTGCCTTGATGCTCAGGCCAGTGTATGACATCCTAAGTCCTGTCCCTTGCAACTTGCTCACCTCCAGTGTATGAAGGTCCGGTCTTGTCTCTGTACTATTCTCCACCCAGGATATACTTTCCTAGTCTGAAGTCTTTCTAACTGAGAGGAATCCTGTTATCATGTCTCCCTGTTGCTCCACAAACTGTAGTCTAGGACTATATTCCAGAGGGACCCTGTCCACCCCAGTTTTCCTTGGCCTCAAGCCACATGTGTGTGTGTGTTATCCTTGTGCATATGTCCCTTGTCACTGGGTCTCTCTAGGACTGTCCCCAGTCCCAGGCCCCCTAGTCACCAGGAAAGGTCACATGTTTATAGATAGACTCCTGTTTTCTGTTCCTTGTGATTGTCTGGGTATAAGAACCCTGCCTGGTTCTACCTTCTGTCTGGGGCATAGATGGGGTACGGGGAGGGTGAGGGAGAAAAAGACTGGCTGGGCATTTCCTTTTGTTGGCTGTTGTGTCTCATCCCCAGCCATCCCATTATCTGTTTTGATCGGATACCTTTTCAGTGCATGAGATTTAAAGTGACCAACTAAACTAACTACTTCATCTGGCTCTGTACCACCTCCACTCCTTAGAAAGTATCACCCACTTTGGAAACACTGATCTGATGGTCATACCTAGCCAGTCTCAAGAATGAAGAGATTTTCTTATCTCCTGCCATGTTAGACAACGTTATGTTTAGGATATTTGGAACTAGTCTTTTGGGGGGTGGGGAAGGTGCAACATCCATTAATGCTCAGGAATTAATCCTGGCTGTTCTTAAATAATTACTCCTGAAAGTACTGGGGGATACATATTGGCTGCAGGGGGACTCAAACCCAGGTCAGCCACAAGCAAGGCAAATGCTCTACCCACTGGATTATCTCTCCAGCCCCAGGATTAGCTTGCCAAGCTTCCCCCACTTTTTGGATGACCTGAGTATATAATTTTGTATGCTACAGAGAAATGGACAAGTTTCTTTCACTTGCCCCCTTGCTTTTAAAAACAAAGAGAATATTAGAGTTGCAGATCTTTTATAAAGAGTCTATTCAGTGAACACAGTTGCAACAAAATTTGAAGTTGGTGCTTTCTCTTGCCATCACATGGAAGAAGTATATCACCTCCATTTATTTCTGTGGCGGTATTTGTCTGAATCTCTGTTTCCTTTCTACCACTGAGGTCTCAGACCTTGGAGAGTTCTGTCTAGATGTGGCACAGGAGAATGCTGTTTTCATACTCCTGGATCCTAGCCTTCAGACAAATGAAAGGGTGATTTACACGGATTGGCAGGGATCTGAGAATCATTACTTTTATAAGCTGAGACAGTAGACCAAGTCAATAAGACCGCCAAACATGGTGTTTAGAATGTGGTTGGCTGCATCATCTGTCTTCAGCTTCAGCAATATAGGCAGAGAGAGATTTCCCAGGAAACTGGTTTCAAAGAAAGACTGCTGGTCATGGAGTGCATGGGGACCACCATTCCCTCTAGCAGCCAATATAGAATCTGTAATATCAGTAGAAGTCTATGTATCTGAGGAAATTTTTCATTCTTAGTAAAACTACCCTCTACTCCCTTACCCTGGAGCCTGAATGATTCACCAGCTTAAACAAAATAGCAGCTGGAGAATAGAGGATGCTTTGTCTACTTCTGGTTCCTCACTCTGAAGAGCCAGAGAGTTATTAGAACTTTTGCTTAGGTAGGTATCTGTTTTTAATGAAATGGGAATATGTCAGAGTCTCACAAATTGCTGTATGCAATCTTAGGCTAGAGCTTGCATAACAGATTTCCATTCTTGGATCTTTGGCTGGTTTCATTAGTATAGAATTTGAGGAAGCAGGAAAAGACGTTTTCTTCAAGTTTTGCTGTCCTTTCTGTGTTGTTATAGCTTGTGTTTTGGATTTGCAAACAAATGGGTAACTATTGCAGCAAGAATTGTTAGCGTGTGTATCCTTTGGCAAAGGATTTCCTCTAAGGCATGGCAAAGCATTTGACATGCGACACATGTAAGAAGGTGCCAACAGATAAAGAGGTTTACGTTAGGTCAGCTCCTAAGAAGCAAACACTTTGTTCTACCTACTGGTCTCTTCTATTGGAAATGTCACCAACAAATGTAGGAAGAAATTCTGAAACCCCAAAATAAAAGATGAAACTACTCAAGTGTTTCTTAAGCATGCTTTTCTATCCTCAATCATTTTATTTGGTGACTAAAAAATCATGGTTTGGTAAGGAGGGAGCATGATCCAAGCGGTAAATCTCAAACTCCTCTTCTCAGAGCATCATAAATATCTGTCTTTCATTCTCAGAGGAGATGGGCAGCCCCCTTGGACTTCCCTCTGCAGAATATATAAGGTGCTTTACAGATGGAGTTCTTGTCCAAATGTTTAGATCCACAGCCAGGCTAAATTCCCTTTACTGTTATATGCTTAGTGTGGAAAGAAAACTAAATTATGAAGTTAATAAGTAACTTTTCCCCCATGGACTTCATTAATTTAAAAAATTGAAATTCTCTTTGGATGATTTCTAGAGAGTAGAATTAACCAATTCAGGGCTAGGAGCATAGTTCTTAGGTCTGTGCCTGGCCCAGGTTCACTTCCGAGACACCTCATGGTCTCTTTCCATCCCCAGCATTGCCACATGAGCTCCCACTACCACCAGGGGTGTCCGAGTGTCCTCAGCACCTCAGGACCGAAGCAGCACAATTTCCCTGGGCCCTTGCACTGAACCAAAGGTCCAGTTGACTGAGAATGACTTGTGGGACCCCTCGTTCACCTGAGCATCTCTTGTAAATTTATTTTATTTTAAATTTATGTCCATCCCCCTCCCGCTTCCAAAACACATAAACCAAAGGAAGAATGATAAATCCTCATTCTCTTCAGTAAGGCAAAGTGTAATAGAGATGTATTATACTGTGTTTATCATCCTGCATCCTAATTTCCAATAATAATTGTTTGAAAATCCCTCCCTACTGATACAAATATACCAACAAAAATGATGTTATTGCTGTGGATTAATTAATTACTTGAATAAACTCTTCTTCTTCTATACCTCTTTCCCTGCAATCATTAACAGCCATTATGATTGGTGCATCCTTTCTTCTTCCTTTTGAAAGAGATGACTAGATCACTTTCATTTTAAAATAATACAATTCATAAGACTAATTTTCCTTTCTTGTACTTCTTATGTTGAAAGATGAGATTCTTCAAGCATTTTCCCCCTAATTACAATAATGCAGTTGTGCTCTTCCATATGTGAACGTGATGGAAATGTATAGTTAGGTCATTGTGACTAAGTGAGTGTGAATGCCACAGACCTGCACCCGTACCAGGTTGTTGACACACAAATCATTTTACTGCTCATAAACGATCAGATAAGCATGAGTGAATGAGGTTCAGAGTTCTCCTGGGTCCTTCAACAGACAGTAATGCTTCTTGAAGCACAATTTTCCATTTTTCTTCTTGGAAAGATTGACTACAGGCCACTAAGTGAACTGAACCTTGGAAATAAGACTTCTATCTCACTTCTCTTGAAAGAGAGCTATAAAAACAAGCATAGACTCAGAACCAAATGGCAATGTGGCAACAAACCTCAGGAAAATGCCATCCTTTCAGCCTCTTTTAATTCTCTTTTAGTTTTAATTTCAAGGTGGGGCAAACACATCAGTTGTATGCTGACATTTGTGCTTTTCAACTTGTTTGCCTGTTTTTTAGTTCTGGTCTTGGGGCCACACCCGGCAATGCCAGAGCCAGGAAGTAATTCCTGGCTCTGTGCTCAGGGATCACTCTTGGTGCATTTGGGGAACCAACCATTGGGATGTTGGGGAACAAATCCAGGTGTGCTGCGTGCCAGCCGAGCACCCAAGGTACTCAAAAATATCTCTGGCCCCAAAATGTGTTTGTCTTGAAAGTACTTGGAGACCATAATGAGGAACAGGCAAGTAGCAGCACTAAGAAAGCTAGGGAGGCCATATAGATTATTATTTCCACCATGTGCTCTTAAAATCACCAAATGCATATTAGTGAAGATATTCTATATTGTCTCCCATCGATGAAAGTATCAGGATCACCTGGTATTCTGCTATAAGGTGGGTCTCAATTTCTACACAAAAATTCCAGTGTAGTGCCTTAGAGATCAAACAAAACCTTATTCTCCATCAAGAAGTCCGATGGACAGAGATAGCTCAAGGGCTATATAGCACATGCATTTTATGTAGGCATCCTGGATTCTTTTCCCAGCATCACATGATCCCCTGAGCACCTCTGCAATTAACACAACCCCCCAAGCACAGAGCTTGGAATAGAGATGGAAACAGTGAATTAGAAAGTTAAGCAAAACTATCCTTGTTTCTTTCACTGCTACCCTGATCCCTGATTTTTCATGAAATTTTGTACTCTGGGATTCTTTGGTTTTTTGGGGTTTTTGTTGTTGTTGTTTTTTGGTGTTTTGGGGTTTTTTTTCTCACTAAATCTTTCTTCATTTTGATCTGATGGCCTCACAAACTCAGTCCTTTTCTAAGCAGACTCCCTTTGTCTGTTTTAATAATACCATGTAAACATATTTTTTTCAGAGAATTCAACTTCAGTCTTGACCATCACTCTTTCCATTCAGAACCCCGTGGTAAGCAAGACCCAAAAGTGACTTCTTTTCCCTCTAGAGAGTCTTTTTCTGTAGTGAGCTACAGTGGTTGACCTCGGACCACCTTTTCTATCCTGCCACTACCCTTGTTTTGTGAGGTAGTTCCCAACAAGCTGACCCTCCAGTGAAGGGATGCTGTGCTCATAGACATACTTCTTTGCCTGGCACCATGCCACTAAGACATATATAGACTTAAAAATACAGAAGGAGATTCCACTGATATGTCTCTATGTATGTTTTTCATTGAGTTACCATTGGTTTAGAGTTTTGTTAAATTACAGGGTTGAGTTTTAACCTCATGTAAGTTTAACTATCACCAAAACAACACCAAAAATGTCCTCTTTTTCTTTGATTCCAGGCTTCTCCCTATTTGTCTTGCAATCACTATCATACTTGCCTTGTCTAGGTATTCATTTTATTGTTTTATTCCAGTTATTTTGCTTCAGCCATTTATATTCTACCTATAAGGTAACCCATCTGGGAATTATCTTACACTTTCTTATTTTATTTAGCAAAATCACCTCAAGGTCAATCCATCATGTCCCAGAAAGTATGATTTCCCTTTTAATGACAGGATAGTGTGCCACTGAGTATATTATGCCAGTTTCTTGACCCAGTCATCTGTTGATGAGCATTTAGTTTGATTCAATGTTTCCACTAAAGTGAATGCTTCTGCTATGAATTTGCTATGAATACAAATACCTTTCAAATTAACATTTTCATTTCTTTTAGATAGATAGTTGGAAGCAATATTTCTGTATCATGAAGAATTTTCATTCTTAGTTTTTAGAAATTATCCTTAATGATTGCACCAGTGTAAATTTCAGTCAATAGTAGTATACCAGAGTCTGCACCCTCACCAGCATTAGTTGTTTTTCTACATAGCCCATTCTCATGGGTAGGAGGTAATAGTTTATTGTTGATTTTATTTGCATTTCCCTGATAATATTGAACATTTTCTCACATGTCTTTCTTGAAAAGGTATACTTTCATAGCTTTTACCCCTTTCTTATTGTGGAGTTGTGTTTAATATATCTTTATATATAATATGTTACATATTATATGTGAATATGCATGTATATGTCTATGCACATATACATATTTATATGTTTTTAGATATTAACTCTGTGTGATATATAATATGCAGATGTTTTTCCAGTTGCTAGATTTTTGAGGGAGAACTTAGGGGGGAACGGGGAGAGGATTTGAGCCATATCTGACAGTGTTCAGGGCTTACTCCTGGCTCTTTGTTCATTGGTCACTCCTACAGTGCTCAGGAGGCAGTATGTGGTGCGAGAGGTTTGAACTAGAGTCAGCAGGGTACAAGACAAACACATTAACTCCTGTTAAATCTCTCCAGATCCTAAATTGTATTTGAATTGTGGTAGTTTATTTTGCTGTGTAAAAGTTTTTTAATTTGATGTAGTCCCATTTATTTGTTCGTTCTTTTCTTTCTCTTGCTATCTGAATAGATTATCTAAGTCCATCTTTGATTTGAAATTCTTGAGTATATCACCTATGCTTTCTTCTATGTATGTTATAGGTTTGGCTCTGGTATCAAAATCATCCATCTTGAGTTAATTTTTGTGCATGCTGTAAATGATCAAGTTTTGTATTTTTGCATGTGAGAGTCCAGTTTTCCCAATAGGATTTGCTACAGAGAGTTACTTTTCTCCATTTTATGGCTTTTATTTCTATATTCTTTGTGTGCATATAAATTTATTTCTGGGCTCTCTGTTCTATTCCATCAGTCATTGTGCACACTTTTGTTCTAAGACCATGCGGTTTTAATTACTATTTGTGATATAGCTTGAAGACAGGTAGTGTGATGCTTTTTTTTCTCTTATCTTTCAGAATTGCTTTATCTATTTAGGATAGGTATTATTTCTAATATGGCTAGGTATTAATACAGAATAATATAGGATAGCTTATTTGAAGGTTGGATAGAATTAACTAATGGTTTTCTAGTCTTTTATTCTTAGATCTTTTTTCAGTCTCCTTAACTATTTTGTCCTTAGAAAGACTTCTAATTACTCTTTCATTTTTTGCACTTGTGATTATTCTGTGTAAGCTTCTATTTATTCCTTCCTGGTTCAGATTTAGAAAGTTACATGATTCTAAAACATGTCCATTTCTTCGAGGTGTATCCATTTGTTTTCATATAGATGTTCATAATTGTTTCTTATGATCTTTTCTGTTTCTGCAGTATTGGTTGTAATTTTGCCTCTTTTATTTCTGATAGCTTTTACTGGAATTTTATCTCCTGGTAAGCCCAGAAGGCAAATTATCAGTTTTGTTTATTTTCTCCCCAGAGAACTGGTTCTAACTGCTATTATATTTTATATCATTTTTTTCCAAACTTATGTTTCTAGTGTCCACTAATTTTTGTTTCTTTGCTAGGTTTTGGTTGGTGGTTCTTCCTTTTCTATTTCCTTTAGGCATAAAGTTAGACTGTTTATTTGAGACTTATTTGTTGTTACGGACCTCTACAGTGATGAGTCTTCCTGTTAACTGACTTTTCTAAACCCCACAGGATCTGGGAATAGATGAGACTTTTTATCATCTATATATAGGTCAGAAACCTATACATACATATATATATATTTTTTTTAATTCTGGTTGTAATTTAGCAGAGATCTTTGTTTTCCCGTATCTATTCCATCAGTCCACCAGAAGTTGTCTTTCATTTATTTCTAACTGCAATCTCAAGCTTTTCCCATCATTCCATCATTCAAATATTATTATCCAAATATGATTTACCTCTTGAAAGTGCTTTAAACAACATTCCTCAAGGTATATGTCAGGGTTCAATTTGAAATGATGTTAGTGAGTACTTTATTTTAACCATTAATTTCTTATAGACTGTAAATACATTAGATTTTGTGTCAGGCAAAAAAAAAGAGAATAATTTCTGGTTTAAATGTACTGCGACCTAGTCTAGAGAGTCAATCCTAAACAGATGACTATACAGTCGGGTAGTGGCAGTGCACAGAGCAAGTATATGTATTCATCCAATTTTGGGATATTGTGTCAAGTACTGTGACAGGCACAGTTTATTCATGAACAAAATTAATGCACTCGCAATTAGACAAAAAGAAAAAGACAGATGTTTAGGTTTGGTGTAAAGCAGGGTTTAAAGAATCCCATTTTTTAAAAGATAAGATCTGTCTTCAGTGGTACTATCTAGTCATGCGATGTGGCAGATATCTATATAAGGGAAATGTGAGAAGAAAAATAATTTAAGTAGAGGAATATTATATGGGTGGTAACCCTAGGGTGAGCATGAGTTTGGCATAATATGAAATTCAAGTGAGCTCATGCTGCCTGAATGAGGATATTTGCCCAGTACCCTAACAGTCATGAGAAAGAATTTTGATTTTATTCAATGTTCACTGGGAAACCATTTTATGTTCAAAAAACTATCCTGATTGTTTTATAGAAAATAGTAGGGCTGGAGCGATAGCACAGCGGTTGAGCGTTCGCTTTTCACAAGGCCGACCTGAGTTCGATTCCTCCGCCCCTCTCGGAGAGCCCAGCAACCTACCGAGAGTATTGAGCCCGCTCGGCAGAGCCTGGCAAGCTACCTGTGCATATTGGATATGCCAAAAACAGTAACAATAAGTCTCTCAATGAGAGACGTTACTGGTGCCCGCTCGAACAAATCGATGAGCAAAGGGATGACAGTGACAGTGACAGTAGGAAGCGAAAATAGGTGTAAGTTTTCTGGAATAACTCAGGTTAAAAAAAAGACGGGGTCCATTTGATAGTACAACAGGTAAGGTGCTTGCCATGCACATGGGTGACCCTATTTTGATCCCCAGCACCCCATAGGGTCCCATGAGCATCACCAGCAATAGAACTTTGGAAGAGAGTGGTGGAAGTTGCCATGAAAAAATATAGATGGGTCCTGGATATGTTTTGGAGGTGGAAAAGACAGGAATTTTGGTGTTGATCTGGACCTTAAAGTTGAAGGCAGAGAGCCCAAAGTAATCGACAGATTTGAATCATCTTAGTGAAGAGTTCACCCTTTACTGAGTTGTTGAAGACTGTGAAAGGAACAAGTTTATATTACGGTGCGAATTCAGAAGGTACTTGAATTCCTAGACAATACTTAAAAGTAGGATACTCATGGGGGTAGGAAAAATGGTAGTCTCATTGAGAATGTCATCTGGAGTTGATAGTATAGACTTGATATTTGTCAGCAAAGGAATGATAGCTGTATCTGGCTCATTATATAAAGAATGAAAATAGAAGAGCCAAGAGAAAAACTTGAAGGCTAAATGTATTTAAAGTGAAGAAAAAAACAGTTGAGAAGAAGTCATGTCATCAAAATGATCAAATCCATATTGACCAATATTCAACATAAATTTGACAAATTACTGATAATTTGTCTTCCACAGTAAAAAAAAAGTAAAATACTGTTTCTGAAAATGTTTGAGAAATTATAAGTCATCACCAACATGTCATGGAAAACAAAAGATGTTTTTGTTTGTTCTTGTTTTTGTTTTTGTTTTGGGTCACACCCAGCGATTCACAGGGGTTACTCCTGGCTCATGCACTCAGGAATTACCCCTGGCAGTGCTCAGGGGACTATATGGATTGCTGGGAATCGAACCTGGGTCGGCCATGTGGGAGGCAAACGCCCTACCCGCTGTGCGATTGCTCCAGCCCAAAGAAAGATGTTTGAGCAGTGAAGAATCCTGGTCAGAGGGCAGTACAATGCGGGAGAATGCTCCGGACCCCAAACCAAGCCGATAACACTGGGATGCCCCAGATGGGGAGCAGGTGCAGTCTCCCCACCTTGTAGAAGCTTTCATGAGCTTCTACAAACTTGGCTCCGGTATGTGGGGACCAGGATTATTTTTCACAGCTGCGCAGCCTTTCCTGATATACAAAAAAATGCTCAGGAAAAGCTCCTCTGCCCCTGGATGGCCATGATCCCAGAGGCACACAAACCAATCTCACAATGCAGCAGCTACTGGCAGAAATGCTCCTGAACTGTGAACGGCCCTGTGCCACCCCTGGAGGGGAAGGATTTTTGTCCCTCGGCCTTTTTCTTGTGGCAGCATGGCAACCGCCACCTTTCAGAGCCAATTGAACAGAGAGGTAGGAGCTTGCAGTGATGGGCCGCACAGGAAATCTCAAGATGGGGAGGGGGGCGGAATGGGCCCTGCTCCCTGCCCACATGAGACCCTGAGCAGCCGCCCATGAATGGCTCCTCTGCCCCTTAACAGCCACAGTCCCAGAGGCACACAAACCAATCTTGGAATGCAGTGGCTACTGGCAGAAATACCTTTGGACTTAATTACTAAAATACCAGAATTCTAAACCCGTGCGGCCGCTGTTGCAGCTGTGTGACATCATATACTCTTCATAATCAGCAATAGCAAACAAATGATCTAATGATGCCTTTTAGGCAGGTCTGATTGTTGGGGGAAAATTCCAAATAATAATAGTAGGTTTTCCGTCGAAAATTTAATGTAATCAAAGTAAAGAGAAAATCATCTACCATACAGGCAGGGTGGTGGATGGGATGGGGAGTATACTGGGGTTCTTGGTGGTGGAACATGTGCACTGCTGAAGGGATGGGTGTCTGATCATTGTATGACTGAGACTTAAACCTGGAAGCTTTGTAACTGTTCTCACAGGGAAGGAAGGAGAGAGGGAGGGAAGGAGGGAGGGAGGGAGGGAGGGAGGGAGGGAGGGAGGGAGGGAGGGAGGGAGGGAAGGAGGGAGGGAGGGAGGGAGGGAGGTGTTTAATAGTGAGAGAGGACAGGAGAAAAGTACCATTCTTACCAACTCTCTGCCACCCTGAACTTCCTCCCCCAGACACACACACACTTGTTATAGATTCCAGGCTACTGACCAGTCCTGCTAGTCCTTGTTTTTCCCTGGCTTTGGATATTAGTCTCCTACTATATATATTTTTATATACCACAAATGAATGCATTCATTCTAAATCTGTCCCTCTTCTTGTGACTCATTTCATTCAGTATAATACTTTCCATGTTCAGGGCCAGTATGACAGTGATAGTTGGAAATGATTATGCTGGTCAAGAACTGAGTATTACAAGTAGCTAAAGGGATATGCATGACAGTATTTCAGTATCTTTATTGCAAACCACAAAGCCCAAAAGGAGAGGGAGGAAAGGAGTAAGGGAGAGACACAGATAAGTGCCTGCCATAAGGACAGACTTGGAATGGGGTGGGAATGATGGGAGGAAATTTGGGAACACTGATGCAGGAAAATGTACATTGGTGATAGTAGAACTCCACATTTGATGGGGTTAATGTTGAATTTATTTTCATCCAAAAATAAATAAATATTAGTACACAAGGCTCAACATGTTAATAATCTCATACAAGGGCTTGTTGGCTCTAGGGTGAGATACAACAATATTCACACATTTTCCTCTAATGAAACATTATTGGATCATTTTTAACACATTATTTGTAACAGGCTATATAAAATAAATTTGGGGCAGGCTTAGGTGGTGGGAAAACTCAAAATAGTGCTGGTGGGAAGGTATGATGGTGATGGGATTGGTGTTGGAATCTTGAATGTAATAAGTTACCGTGAATAACTATATAAAAATAAAAAATTGAAGAGAAAAATGTACACTGATGGAGGGATAAGTATTGGAGCACTGTATGACTGAAATATAATCATGAAAAGGGTTTATCTCACAGTGATTCAATAAAAATACATACATACATACATACATACATACACAGGGCTGGAGCGATAGCATAGCAGTTGGGCATTCGCATTTCACGCAGCCGACTCGAGTTCGATTCCTCCACCCCTCTCGGAGAGCCCGGCAAGCTACCGAGAGTATCGAGCCCGCTCGGCAGAGCCTGGCAAGCTACCCGTGCATATTGGATATGCCAAAAACAGTAACAATAAGTCTCTCAATGAGAGATGAGATGTTACTGGTGCGTGCCCGCTCGAACAAATCAATGAGCAACGGGATGACAGTGACAGTGACATGCATACATAAAAACCTACCATTCTTTGCATACTCCAACTTTTAGAAAATCAGTGATGCTTGAATGGTTGAATGGGTACATAAAGAATTTCCAAAAAATAAGAGAAAATTTTCTATCTCGCACAATTTCAAATGGTTAAAGATATAAATGGGCTGGAGCAATAGCACAGCAGGTAGGGCATTTGCCTTGCACGCGGCGAACCAGAGTTCGATTCCTCTGTCCCTCTCAAAGAGCCTGGCAAGCTACCCATGGTGTATTCGATATGCCAACAACAATAACAATTCTCACAATGGAGATGTTACTGATGCCCGCTCGAGAAAATCGATGAGCAACGAGATGACAGTGATGACAGTGAAAGATAAAAGTATAAAAACACACAAGGCAAAAAGCAATAAGCAATATTATAGTAAAAAAATAGATGTCTGTATGATCTTTTTAATTTTTTTTTGGGGGGGGTCACACCTGGCGATGCACAGGGGTTACTCCTAGCTCATGCACTCAGGAATTACCATGGCAGTGCTCAGGGGACCACATGGGTTGCTGGGAATTGAACCCGGGTCAGCCACTTGCAAGGCAAATGCCTTACCCGCTGTGCTATTGCTCCAGCCCCAATCTTTTAAAAAAAATTTAAGTAATTTTTTTCATTGAATCACAGTTAGATACACAATTACAAAGTTATTCTTGACTGGGTTTCAGTCATATAATGTTCCACATCCTTTCCTTCACTAGTGTACATTTCCCACCACCAGTGTCCCCAGTTTGCCCCATCCCTGCCTCTATGCCAGACACTTCTCTCTCTCTCTCTCTCTCTCTCTCTCTCTCTCTCTCTCTCTCTCTCTCTCTCTCTTCCCCCCTTATCTCCTTCACCCCCCATTTCCCTCCCTCTCTTCCTCTCCCTCTCCCTCCCACTCCGCTTTTGGGTCACTGTGGTTTGCAATACAGGTACAGAGAAGTATCATGTTTGTTCCTTTATCTGTTTTCAGCATGCAGTTCTTGTCCAGAGTGATCATTTCCAACTATTATTGTCATATTGGTCCCTTCTCTATTCTAACTGCCCTTTACCACACACACATACTTGTGGCAAGCCTTCTGCAGTAGCAAAGGCCTTTTAGAAACTGAGGAGGTTCGAAGACATTGCTCACTGGGACAAGCATGTCCTTTGCATGCAAGAGACCCATGTTTGATTTCCCGGTGCTGCATGATCTCATTAGTGCTGCCAAGAGTACTGTCAAGCACCAATGCACTTGCCCCTGAGCACCACTGGATGTTGTCCAGCCCCCTGCCTCATAAAATACAATTAAAATTTAAGTGGTTTGAAAAAAGCAAAAGTCATGAAGAAAGTGTTTCAGTACTTTAAACTTAAATTTATAAATTAAAGAATTATAAACAAAATCAGAAGGCAAGCAGAAGAATAGGAAAAGATATTTGCAACAAATTTACTACAATTTTTGTACCAAAAGCTTTATGAGTTGCAATACTTGAAATTTGAGATGATCACTTAGTGGCTATTAGGAACATAAAAATAATACATTTACTATGAAGAACCAGTTTTTGACTATCATCTGAAACTAAAATCATGCATTCTTGATGAATAAGTGTATTTCCCTATGTCTGACGTTGGAAATTCTGGTATATTTGCTTAGAGACACTCAGAAGAAAATTTGGAAGTATACACCTCCAAGCCCTAACTGCATTTAAGTCTCGGGAAAGAATGAGAATGTCTGTTAGAAGAAAGTAGGTATAGTACTGAGGGTTATCAATAAAGACTGTATCTGTAATGTTAATGTTTTCTAAAGAATACATACTACCTAAACTAATTCTAAGTTAATCACATTAAAAATTAAGGATTTTTTAAAATCCTTAAAATTAGGTGATTTAATTTTCAGTTTTGCAGTATTAAAAACTAAACACTCTCCCATTATAGTTAATTTTCAAAGTATTCTGCCTGTTAATACAGGGTTCCAGGTTTGACCCAGTGTTTGTATAATCACAAATCTCTGTTAGAGAACTCCCTAGCTACAGTAGGAAGCATTGTTAGAGGAGAATCAAGTTTATAAACACCATTCATAGTGTGGAGATGGATTTGGTTGGGAGTTGTCTCCGTTTATCTTTAGGCATATCAATTTTAAATGTTTAAATATCTATAATTGTTTTGTTTAATACTCTTGTGGTTAAGCTTATTATTTAGTCCACCATGTGGGTTGGTGGAATCCTTAAAAAAAAGTACATCAAAGGCAGATCATTCTTTCCAGTCCTGTTTCAAGTATGCAGAAAATGGTAGGTTATGCACTTAAATTTTTAACTTCATTACATAAATGACATTAAACCAACCATAAAATAATTGCCAATGATAACAGCATTGTTTCACTGAGCTTTTATTTATGACTTTGAGTCATTTTTCCTCTTCCAAATGAGAAGTGGTTGTGTTTCTTTATTGGGTTTTTTTGAGGGGTGAAGGGGGGTGGGAATTAGGGTTTTGTTTTGCTTTTCAGATTAGATCCTAAATATCCAGCTATGATGGCATTTTTCTTCTGCTTTGGAATTTTTTTCTATCATTGTATTTCCTTAGGAAACTTCTTTAAAAAATTTTTAAGGGAAGGAACAAAGCTAGCAAAGAAACAGATGTGTCCCATATAAAATATGTAATAAATCTTGTCCCACAAATTCTTTGCTCTGAACTTTCTGACAGAAACTGTCAAATATCCACTTTAATTCAGGTATAAAATGTTCACTCCGTGTCACGGCGCCAACTGCCATATGCCAGAATAAAGTTAGTGACCAGCCATAAAAACAGCAGCATAAGCACCTTTGAGCAGTGCAAGTCATCGTGGGTGAGAACGACCCATATAAATCCATGGGGAATTAATCTCGGCTTTGCTGCTATCCTGCTGTGCATTTACAATGAGGGTCTACTCCCACACCGCAGAAGTAGTAATACTTTTAAAAGGAGAAAGAGAATGAGAAAGCCTTTTGCCCACCTAATGAGCGGGTGGAAGAAACGAAGCTGATCACATGGATCAGAAAGCAGTAGTTTTTCCACCACCCCCTCCCCAAGACCCGGAATTCCCTTGAAGAGGGCTGATTGGAGCCCAAGTTGAACATGTGGGGTTCTTCTTGCTCATACTGCCTTGGCTTCACAGATCATGTGAAACCAATCTCCCCAAAGCATAATCACAAGAAATGACTTCAGCTTCATAAATCATTGTTATCCACAGGCAGGGCAATGCTATGGTTTTTCTCCAGTAAAATATTTCAAGCCTCTAGTTTCATGAGCTTGCTTTCTTTAGTTTTCCCTCCCTCTGTTTCTCCCCGCCCCCTTCCTCCCTCTCTTGGTCCCTTCCTTCCTTCTCTTATCTTCCTTCCATTTCTTCCCTCCCTCCTTTCTTTCTTCTTGCTCTCCTTCCTCTTACCTTCCCTCCCTCACTTCCTTCCTTCTCTTTCCTTCCTTCCTTTTTCTTCCTTTCTTCCCTCCCTCTCTCTTCTTTCTTCCTTCTTGCTCTCCTTCCTTTCTTCCTTCTCCCCTCCCTCCTTCCCTCTCTTCCCTTCTGTTCCCTCCCCTTCCCTTCCTGCCCTTTCCCTCCCCTCCCCTTCTTTTTCTTTCTCTTTTTTCCTTTATCTTTCCTGAAATCAGTTTTGTGCCATTCACAAAATTAGGTCCAAATTTTTGCCTCAGGAAGTGTCTGAGGCCACTTCCATTATCCTAATATTTTCTCATTTCTAGCTTGCATAAACTTCAAGAAAAACCTATTTTCTACTCAGGGGTCAAGCGTGTGTGTGTGTATGTGTGTGTTTGTGTGTGTGTGCACACTCATTCATGCAGCCTGTTACATGTTCATATTTGCATGCTCTATGCTGTCACTTAGCCTCACACAGCTTTTAAGAATCTACAAACCCTCAGTATTTTATCTATTAAGGAGGTTCTGTCTGTCCTCCAATTCTCCAAATACAGAATAGATTCATCTTACACAGAATGGAGAAAAAGTTTGGCTTATTTTACAGCATAAGACACAGTTAATATTTATTAACATTCAGTTAGCACACAGTTGACATTCTTCCTAAGTAACAAAATGAAGAAAGAAAAGGGTAAAGTGTTGGATGAGTTTCAAAGAGATAAAATCTGTTTTAATTATATTTGACCATTTCATTTTTAAACAGACATTTTTTCTACTGTAAAGTCTCATTTAAAGAAATACTGTTGAAGCCCAGAGAGATATACAGTGAGTAAGGTGCTTGCGTTGCACGTAGCAAACCAGAGTTCAAGCCCTAGAACCCCATATGATCCTCTGAACCCACCAGGAGTGATCCCTGAGCACAGAGCCTGGAGTAAGCACTGAGTACCACTGAGTTTACCTCCTCCCCCAAAAAAAAATATAGAGAAAATAAAAGAAAGAAAGAAATTCTTTTGAGGCCGGAGATATAACTCAATGGCAGAGCACTTAACTTGCAAGCATGAGGCTCTGAGTTCAGTCCCCAAGACCATGTAAGAAGGATGGAGTGCTAAGGAGATGGTGCAGAACTAGAGCACTGTGGAGGAGCCCCAGGTTCAATATCCAGCATTCTGTAGTCACCTGAGCACCAACGGAAGTGACCGTCAAGCACCACATCAGCAGTAGGCCTGGAGTGTAACCCCAAATTTTTTAAATTAAATACTGTCAGAAAATTGTATTGAATTTCTAGTTTTAACTTCTAGAAAGTTATTTTCTTTATATTTTCATGTCCACATTGAAGTAAAAGTTTAACTGATTGTCTTCAATAATTATAAAATATATAGCATATAATACATAAATTATATCCTATTTTTTTATTTGGGGTCATGCCTTACCCACTATAGTATCTCCTCGGCCCTATGTTATAATTTAGCAAAGTATTTAAGGGCTAGAGATATGGTTCATTGGTAGAGCACATGTCTTGCATGTATGAGGTACTGGTTTTGATCCTGGCACTTTGAAATGAATAAGACATTCATTTAAAAGCTGACTTTACTGTGACAAATCAAGTGAAAAACTTAAATACTGTATTAAATATTATTAAATATGACATTGACAAAGCCATAGCTAGCATGTAATTATAGATATGTACCTACATTTATGATAATAAATTAAGATATTAATAGAGACCATAGCTTAGAGAAAGTCATGTTTTCTTTTCTTACTTTTTTCTCAAATACCAAAATGTCTAAAGATAAATATTTATCATTTATAAAATCTGGGGAAAATCTGAAAGGGCAGCGGGGAGTCATTGACTTGGTGGTTGAATTCATTTTTAAAAATGTGTGTATGTGAACCATTAACATCCTTTTATTGAACAAAATGTGTTTAGGAAAATATGAGAGGAGAGAAAGAGAGGAAGTGTATGTTCGAGAGAGCATGGACGTCTCCAGAGTGTAAAAAAAGCAAGTGAAGAGATGGAGATAAGCAAGAGAGATTTGTGTTCATGGGAGAACGAACACAGGCTTGAGGAGCAAGCCCCGAGTGGCTTTTGGGAGATGCTTGTTACAATTTTTCCAAATGGTCAGCAAAAATTTATTCAATGTTTATTCAAATATTTCATCAACAACAACAACAACATGTTATCCAAGAGATGGCAATTTCTCTTCAGAGGTGTGACTCGACATGTTTGCATCGAGTTTGTTAAACTCACTGTCCACATCCACTAGCAGACTGCTAAGTGCTGTGGTCTGTCTTAAAACCAAGTCTTATTTCTGTGTTTCCTTTTACTGGCTTTGATAACAATCTCTAGTGCTACTAATGGTCTGTCTGCATAACTCCTACTGGTGGAACAAATTAAATGTGCTTTAATGTGGAAAATATTTTCTAAAGCATCTTCGTTGAGAATCCAGTTTTCCCTGTGTTTGCTCTCCTTGAAAATATCTCTCCAGAAACAGATATCTGCCATGCACCAGACATGTTAACTTTACAGCTACTGAAATGATGGGAAATATCAGATACTATTTCTAATCAACCAGTTTGAATCCCCAGCTATGGCAAGTGTCTGACAATATGAAATGAGATCAGATAGATGAGTTTGATAACACATGTCACATATCAGTTGGACTTCTTTCCATTACCAAGGGCCCTAACTCTGATTTCCTAACCCTAAGTGACCTTTTCCAGGATTGTAAACAAAGGAACTGGTTTAATAGTAGCAATAGATGTTCCATAAATACTTCAGGATATTCTGTTGTTTCATTTGTTTTCAAGAACAAGCATTTTTCTAGAGGATGAACTTAAGATATTTTTTCTTTTTGGTTTTGAGACCACAACCACTGGTACTCAGGAGCTTCTCCAAGTCTGTGCTCAGGAATTGCTCCTCTCTCTGGCCATTCAGTTATTTTTATTGAGTCCGTCTTATTCTCCAGTGATTTCTGAGGCTTCATATAAGTAAATTTAGGTGAAGAAGATCTCTTTGTAAAAGTGTAGGTGGCGTGTCACATTACACATAGTAATGTTTTTTATTCACTAAAATATTCATTAGCTAAAGCAGTACTAAGCTATTAAGATCTCTGACCATACAAAACAGTTCTTAATTATATTCTTAGTCTTTATACTGCAACTAAACCATTCGTCATATTGGCTATGTTTCTTGACAGTGCATTAAAATATGTAAATAATTAAAATTATTTTAAATTATTTATTTATTTTAGTTTGGGGGCTACACCCATCAGTGCTGGGGTGTATATACAAAGCATCCTTACTTCTGAAATATTGCTCCAGTCCCGGGCCTGGTTACTTTATAGAATTTCATAGATTCTTCATAGAATTTCATGATTTTGTGTGTGTAAGATATAAATGTACATTTATATACATGATTACACTTAATTTTATTTATTTTTTATGGTGGTTGTTTTTGGGTTTTTGGGGGTTTTTTTTTGTTTTTTTTTTTTTTTTGCTTATTTTGGGTCACACCCAGTGATACTCAGGGGTTACTCCTGGCTCTGCATTCAGGAATTTCTCCTGGTGGTGCTCAGGGGACTATATGGGATGCCGGGAATTGAACCCTGGTCGGCCACATGCAAGGCAAGCACCCTCCCTGATGTGCTATTGCTCCAGCCCCTTTTTTATGTATTTTTTAAAATTTAATTTTAATATTGGGTTTGGGTTTTTTTGTTTGTTTTTTTGCTTTTTTGGGGGTGGGGTCACACCCAGCAATACACAGGGGTTACTTCTGGCTCTGCACTCAGGAATTACCCCTTGCGTTGCTCAGGGGACCATATGGGATGCTGGGAATCAAACCCGGGTCAGCCACGTGCAAAGCAAACGCCCTACCTGCTTGCTATTATTCCAGCCCCGAATTTTATCTTATTCAAATGCTTGTTTTTCAGATGTAACTTTGTTCCCTGTTCTACTCTATAATCTTATGTGTTTTGAGCTGGATCCTATGAAAGTATCATGAAACAATACAGAAGTAAAATAATGTTTTTCTTTTTGTTTACCCTAAATTAGTCACTTTCTTTCAGTATGCTCTACAGCAGCTTCCAAAAGCATCTATTTTCTTTTTGCATGTTATATTAAATAATACTAATTCTTTAAGAAACAAGTAAAAACAAACTAGAAGCAAAAAACTTATCAGAGAAGAACAAATATAAGCTAGTATTTTTATATAATTTTGTGATTAACAGCATCATTTATTTCTGTTATATATGTGATGTATGTGTTTGTATATATATATACATATCTGTATACACGCATTTATTTAACCTAATTTTAGTTCCACCATTAACTGCTGCATTTTGATTTTTTTTTCACTTCTATGTCACAGCATTTTTCTGTGCTAGCCTTCAAAAGCATTAATATTTGGAATTATTAAATTACTTTAAGTCTTAAGGAGTTTAACACAGGAATGTACATATTTTTTTTTAGATTTTTATTTTATTTTTTTTAATTTTTTATTGTGGAAAGTTACAAAGTTACAAAGTTTTCAGGTTTAAATCGCAGTTATACAATGCTCGAATACCCATCCCTTCACCAGTGCTCATATTCCACCACCAAGAATCCCAGTATAGCTCCACCCCGCCCCCTCACACCCCAAACACCCCCACGCCCCTAGCCCCCCCACCCTAAGCCCCCCCCGCCTGTGTAACTAATAAATTTCACTTTACTTTCACTTTGATTGCATACAATATTTCAACAAAACTCACTATTATTGTTTGGAGAGTCTCTCCCCTAAAGTCAGACCTGCTGAAAAGGAAGCATTAGGTAATTTGTTTTCCATTGCTGAGGATGAAGAAGTGTGAGGTCGAGTGACCACACTTAGCGGCCTCTCAGTTTTGGGTTTCTGTAATTTAGTATTTTAGTAACTAAGTCCAGAGAGATATCTGCCAGAAGTTGCATCGTTGCCAACTTGTACTTCTCAGTTACATTATATTCCACATATGAGTGCAATCTTTCTATGTCTGTCTCTTTCTTTCTGACTCATTTCACTCAACATGATACTTTCCATGTTGATCCACTTGTATGCAAATTTCATGACTTCACGTTTCCTGACAGCTACATAGTATTCCATTGTGTAAATATACCAGAGTTTCTTTAGCCAATCATCTGTTTTCGGGCACTCTGGTTTTTTCCATATTGTGGCTATTGTGAACAGAGCGGCAATGAACATGGAAATGCAGATGTCATCTCTACTATACCTTTTTGCCTCTCCGGGATATATTCCCAGGAGTGGTATTGCTGGGTCAAATGGGAGCTCAATTTCTAACTTTTTGAGAATCGTCCATATTGTTTTCCAAAAGGGCTGAACCAGTCGGCATTCCCACCAGCAGTGAAGGAGAGTCCCTTTGTCCCCACATCCACGCCAACACCGGTTGCTTTTGTTTTTGGGGATGTGGGCCAGTCTCTGTAGTGTGAGATGATATCTCATTGTTGTTTTGATCTGTATTTCCCTGATGATTAGTGATGTTGAACATTTTCTCATGTGCCTCTTAGCCAAGGAATGTACATATTACCAAAGGAAAACAAGAACCCTCCGCTACTAAGTCTCATGGGAACCAGTGAAAAGTTGAAACAGCAGTCATTAGTGGAAAACCAAGAATTGTGGCAGTAGAAGTAATCGTTGTGTGATCAATAAGCTAATGCATCAGGTGCAACGTCTAAATACCTCTCAAATAATCAATATTATTAAATAATGTTATCTATTATTGCTGTGTAGTATAGGAACTATAATTTCCTCCACTTATATGTTAGGAAACTCAGCCTTATTCGCCAAGTTAAACAAATTTTCCCAAACCAGCAGTTAGAAAGCCATGAAGCAAATTAAAATGTTGGCGGTATTATTATCAACATTGAGAGTTTACCTGGTAACATGAGAGGAAATGGTGAAATGGTCTCTGAAAGTCTTTTGTTATCTTGCTTGTTACTCAGTACTTAGTGACTATTCCTCATCATCACTGTTGCCACCTCCACATCACTTCCGATTGTTTCAGTTGGAGTGATTGGGTATGCTGGCCTTTGATCATACTTCCTGTGGTTGATGGGACAAAAGTGTCACACGTCTGGTGCCTGCTTCTGTTATCCTAAAATCTGATATTTACTCAATATCCTATTGTTGAACTTAACTTATTTTTAACTGTAGCATGAATATCTACATAAAGTAATTTTTTTTTGGTTTGGTTTTGTGGCCACACCCAGCAGTGTTCATTAGGATATTCCCAGTTCAGAGGTAATTCCCAGAAGTGCCCAGGTACCATGAGGTATCCAAGACCAAACCCAGACCTCCCACTTGCAAAATTATGTGTTCCAGCCCATTGAGTTTTCTCTCTGGACTTGCTTTAGGTAGTGTTTAAAGTTTCCTCTGGCTCCAGAGTTCTCACATAAGGTTTTATTTTATCCAGTATACAAATGGACAAATTGAATTTTGAGGACTCCAAGGATGATCCTAAATAGCATAACAGCAGAGGTACCCGAAGTAGCCAATGGTGGACTTTTATTCCATATGAATTGTTAATATGATGCATGAAGAAAGGTTTGTTAAAAATTAGGAAAGTTAACAAAAGCTTTTGTGTATATATGTATATATATGTAAGCTTTTGAAAATGTGCCATACAGTTTGGTTCCAAGATAACAGCTTACTATTAGAAAATTCTAGAGAAAAGTACATCCCTTGGGGAACACCATAACGCATTGGAAAGTATATTGGATTGTGAGTCAAGACAAAATTTCCGTTGCTATTAGTGTAACTCAGGAAAGTAACTTTGTCAGCATAGATGTCTATTTTCTCATTTCTATAAAATCAAGTTGCTGGACTAAGTTATAGTAAAGTCATAAATTATACTGCCTTTCTGCTTTCTTAAGTAATTCCATCAGTATCACCTTGAAGCCAAAAACCTGCTGTGTATGGGTAGTTGTATATTTTGAGGCACTTTGCTAAACTACAAGATGCAGAGGAGAAGATAATAGAATATTAGGAAATCAAATGGTGTTTTTAAGAGTAATAAAAATGCTTCATAGAGGGCAAAAGCAATAGCACAGTGGTAGGGCGTTTGCCTTCCATGCAGTCAACCCACGTTCAAGCCCCAGCATCCCATATGGTCCCCTGAGCATTGCCAGATATGACCCAAAAAAGCAAAAAAACAAAAAAAAGCTCCATAGAGGCTAAAAGTTGGCTGTTAAGACTGTAAGTACTGAAGTTTTTACTTATGAAAAACAAAGCTTCAATTAAGGTAACAGTAGATTGAAAATGGTAGGAGTGGGAGGGGTAATGGTTTAGTTTGTGAAGTATAGTACTTTATTTGCATCTGCATTATAGGCTGATTGCCTCCTGGAATCTTGAGTGGATAAAATGTTTGCTTTCTGAACAGTTACTATAGAAAACAAATGAGATGCATAATCTGATGAACACTTAGAATTATGTTGTAATCCTTAAAACCGTACTCATCACCTACACAAATAAGTATTACAGCCTTGCAGATAAAAAATAAATTAATTCCTTTCATAATGGAACTAGGGAGTGTTTATTTACTATACCAATCAGAAATTTTTATGAGATATTTGAATATTTGTGTACAAGGTTTTAGAAGAAATAAAAATGTGACATTTGTGGGAGAATTAAGCCCTGTTTCCCTGAACCACTGTTTGTTTGGTGAGCTGATATCTCCCTATGCATCTTGAATGGACTTAATTCTACAGACCTAGTGGTGAAGAGAGGACTAGGTGAATAGCTGGCTAAGTCATTTTCTGTATTCTGCAGTTAAGATGAAGAACCTTATTTTCCAGTAGATCAAGTGCTTACTTTTGTAACAGTTAATAAAAGAACAAATGAGATGCATAGTCAGGTAAACATTTAAACTTATACCAAAATCCTTATACTCATTACCTGCACAACTAATACCCAGTTAAGTAATACTAATGTTTTGCACTTTTTTAATGCCCATAAGATATTCAAGATGAATGACAACTGAATATGGGAAACAGAAATGAGGGGGGAAAAATAAGGGCTACTCGATCATAAGAGGATCCTAGCTCAAACATACTCTCAATTATTTTTGTGACTTTTAAAACTCCTTTAGGGGCCAGAGCAACTGTATAGCAGGTAGCGCATTTTCCTTGCATGCATGGGTTCTATCCCCAGCATCCCATATGGTCTCATAAGCACCACCACGAGTAATTTCTGAGTGCAAAACCAATAGTAATCCCTAAACAATGCTGGGTGTGGCCAATAAATAAATAAATTTTTATCTGGGTTCTTTTTTTTTTAATTCTAAAGAAGTCTTCAACATCTAATGCAATGTCCTTTACTTGATACTTTTATCTTAAGTCTGAGTTTTCTAGTTGACCATAGCCATATACAGATGATCTGTAAATCAAATGATACCCAAATATTAAGAACTTTAATATAATAGCCTCACACAACCTCATGCCAGTTTACACAGGAAATTCCACTGGCTCCTTATGTTCTTCAAATTTACTCTCTAGCCAGATATTTGTAATGGTAAACTTTTTCTTTTAATTTTTATTAAGACACCATGACTTACAAAGTGGGCTGGAGTGATAGCACAGTGGTAGGGCTTTGCCTTGCATGAGGTGGACCCTGGTTAGATTCCTCCACCCCTCATGGAGAGCCTAGCAAGCTAACGAGAGTATCCTGCCTGCACGGCAGAGCCTGGCAAGCTACCCGTGGTGTATTCAATATGCCAAAAACAGTAATAACAAGTCTCACAATGAACATGTTACTGGTGCCCACTCGAGCAAATCAGTGAGCAGCAGGATGACAGTGACAGAGACTTACAAAGTTATTCTTAATAGAGTTTTTTTTCAGGCATACAGTGTTCTAACACCAAATCCCACCAACAGCGTCCTTTTCCCTCCTCCATTGTCCCCAGGTTCTCTCCCACCACCATCCCCATCTGCACCCTTGGCAGGCATATAACAAACTTTAATGCTTCTTGCAAAACTGGTTTCAAGGCTGTGAATTCCCTAAATTGTTGTCTGTCCCTGAAGTTCTATATTGTTCCTTAAAATGTGAATGATAATCTAGATGAATAGAATATTCTCCGTGAGGTGTTCATTTTGTTGACTTTCTGTATTATAGCCCTTCATTCTCTCCTGGCTTGTAGAGTCTCACTTGATAGACCCACTGCATATCATCTGGGCTTTCCTTTATATATAAATTAAATCTCTTTTTTGATCTTGCTCCTTTCAATAGTCTGCCTCTATTTTTGTATTTTGTCATTTTGAGTATAATGTGTCTTGGATTTTTCCTAGTTGGGTCTATTTTTGCTGGGCCCCTTCAGGCATCTTGGGTCTCAGTGCCCATATTTCTCAATTCTGGGGAATTTTTGTAAATGATTTTTTTTTAATTTTTTTTATTAAATTTATTTATTTTATTGAATCACCATGTGGAAAGTTACAAAGCTTTCAGGCTTATGTCTCAGTTATACAATGCTCAAACACCCGTCCCTTCACCAGTGCACATATTCCACCAGCAAAACCCCAGTATACCTCCCACCTCTCCATCCCCAAACCCCCGCCTGCATAGCTAATAAATTTCACTTCACTTTCTCTTTACCTTGATTGTATTCCATATTTCAACACAAAACTCACTATTGTTGTTGGAGTTTCCCCCCCAAAAAAAACAGCCCTGCAGAAAAGGAAGCATTTGATAATTAGTTTTCCATTGCTGAGAATGAAGAGATATGAAGTCATGTGGACACAATAGCGTCCACGCGGTTTGGGATTTCTGTATTTTAGTATTTTAGTAACTAAGTCCAGGGAGATTTATGTCAGAAATTGCATCATTTCCCTTCCTGGGGCAGCATGGGGCTATGGCTTAGTTCACAGTCTAGAGACAATGTGTGTAGTAACACTATGATGAGGATATTCAGCGAGTTTAAAGAAACGATAGCACAGGTAGTGAGCAAAGCACACAAAAAAGTATGAGTTAAAATGAAAAAAAAAACCTACTGCAATCAAGAAAAGCAGAAGAAGCTTCTGCAAGAAGCTGCTGGTACCAAAAGTAGTCTAGCTGGCCTCCGGATCATGGTCGATCAGCAGCAGAGTGGCCACACATATGTGCGGCCACCGGGTTGCATCTCAGCAGAGAGCGCGCCGGTATCACCCCGGTCCCAAGATCACCCTGTAAATAATTTCTTTAACCATTGTTTCTTCATCACATTTGCCCTCCTGTTCTTCAGTTACTCCAATGATATCTGTATTTTTCCTCTTGAATTCATAGTTTTCTGGTATGCTATTCATTTATTTTCAGACTGTTTTCTACCTTCTGATATTTCCTAGTGATTTCCTTCTCATCTTGGAACTTCTCAATCTTTTGCTCTGCTTCTGTTATTCTGTTATTCAGAATTTCTATTGACTTTTTAAAAAAATTTTTCTACCATGTTCTTAATTTCTGCTTTTCTTGATTGTAGTAGTTTTTTTTTTCATTTTAACTCATACTTTTTTGTGTGTTTTGCTCACTACCTGTGCTATCATTTCTTTAAACTCGCTGAATATCCTCATCATAGTGTCACTACACACATTGTCTGAAGATCTACTGGCACTGTTTATGTCTTAGTGATGTTGGTTTTAATCATTGGGCTTAATGGGTTTTCTGTGTTTTCACCTTTAGTTTTCTAGTGTTCTTGCTGTGCTGAGAGTGAGTCTTTGTAGGTGGACACCCTAAAAGATGCTGACGGGCTAAACTGAGGTTGCTCTCTTCTCTACCCATCTTCACCAAATGACAGGAAGAATGTGAGAAGCATGTAATTTGTTGAGTAGGTCTGTCACTTATAGGGCCATGTGCTTCAGGATATGTGGTGTGGGCCTGTTTATATGGTGCAGATCTAGTGTGGAGGCTCTTGAGAGCTAACTGGAAGGGAGGGATTCCGCCTCTGGTTCTGGACTATACCTAGTAATGTCACCCAGAGGCAAGCCACACACACATGGCAGAACAGCAAGTGGAAGGTCAGGAGCTGTGGAGTGGTCTATTTGTACAACGCAGGTCAGGTGTGAAGGCTGTTGGGAACTAAGCGACACAGAGTTCACTTAGTTCAAGGCCTATGGATGTTAGCTCTAGGCAGGTCTCACCTGGCCTGGGAGAGCAACAATCAGGAGGTCCATGAAGGTGGACTCTTTAACAGACCAGAAATGATTATTCTTTTAATTTAACTGCAACCAGGAAAAGCAGTAAAATATCCAAACTAAATTGGATGATATTATCTTTTGTTTGGCAAATCTATCAAGAAAAGGGGAGAAAGGAGTGCCAACATAAGACCTGTCCATAAGTCAGTGGTTCCCGACGTTAATGTTCCCCTTATCAGATGAATGTGGAAAAGCCATCCCTCTTTCCCCTGTCAGGGTGCTTTTGCTTCTATTTGAGGGGAGGCGGGCAAGATCACTTTCTCCTGGAAACTGCATGGCAAGGAGATTTTCTCAGAAATGAAAAACAACTGTTGTGTTCCCATCAGATGGATACCACATGAAGGAGTGGGGTACCTTTGTTTCCTCATTAGCATGACCCAACTCCTCTATTTGTAAAACTCTAATAAAAATGGCTTCTTAACTATGTGTCCTGTTGGTTTATACCAACCATACCAGGTCCATAAACCATGGTATATTAAAGAGTAATAGACTGTGCAAAGAATACTAGGAAGATGTTTCAACCTCTATCCCTTCCCCCTCATTTCACAATTTACTACTTCCCAGAGGGATATCCATAAACATGGCTTAATTACATTTGGCATTTAAAAGAAAAACACTATCTTTGAAGAGTAGCCTCCTACTTCAGTCACTTTCAGGGCATTCATAGGGATGAAACTCTTAAGTATCTTGGTGACTTTAGATAATGAATGTTCTTAGTTTTTCTGTTTTCTCAAAGTATTTTACATATTAAACCACTTTTCTTAAGTTTAAAAATTTTTTAAACAGATTAGAAAAGATAGACAGAACTATCACTTAATTCTACCTGCAATGATATCCATATATATGACTTACTCTTTCTGTATGGTGTAAGGATTCATTTTTGTTTGGCTTCATTTATTTATTTATTTATTTATTTATTTTTCTATTTAGTTATTTATTTGCTGTTGTTTTATTTTGCAGCCCTGGGGGTTGAACCCAGGGCCTCATGCAAAGCAAATGCTCTAGTGCTGAACCACACTTCTGGTTCAAACATTTAATATTAAAAATATTATTTTGGGAACTGGGGGTATAGCTCACTGGTAGAGCACATACTTCCATATAAGAGGCCCTGAGTTTAATCCCTGGAAGCCAGAAAAAGAATCATCTTGTTAGTTTTGTTTTATACTAGACAGTCATATAAAACTTTACCCTGATCTTCTTTTTCCTTTGTTCATATTCTAAATATAAATTATTGTGCCTGGGAAATGTATCTCTCAAATCAACCACATAAGAAACCTTTATCTGATATATATATATATATATATATATATATATCCTTAAATTTATTGCAATAATGTGGGTGCCGAGTGATAGCACAGCGGGTAGGGCATTTGCCTTGCACAAGGCCAACCCAGGTTCAATTCCTCCATCCCTCTCGGCAAGCTACCGAGAGTATTCCACCTGTAATGCCGACTGGTCCAGCCTTTCTGGAAAACAGTATGGGCAGTCCTTAAAAAACTAGAAATTGAGCTTCCATATGACCCCGCAATACCACTTCTGGGAATATATCCCAAGGATTCAAAAGAGCACAGTAGAAATGATATCTTCATTGCAGCACTGTTCACAATAGCCAAAATCTGGAAAAAAACCCGAGTGCCCTAAAACAGATGACTGGTTAAAGAAACTTTGGTACATCTACACAATGGAATACTTTGCAGCTGTTAGGAGAGATGAAGTCATGAAATTTGCTTATAAATGGATAAACATGGAGAGTATCATGCTAAATGAAATGAGTCAGAAAGAGAGGGACAGACATAGAGGGACAGCACTCATTTGTGGAGTGTGGGGTTGCATCACATGAGGCTGACACCCAAGGACGGTAGATACAATGGCCAGGGGGATTTCCCCATAGCTGGAAAACTGCTTCATGAGCGGAGGGGAGAAGGCAGATGGAATAGAGAAGGGATCACTGAGAAAATGATGGCTGGAGGAACCAGTTGGGATGGGAGATGCATGCTGAATGTAGATAATGGGCCAAACATGATGACTTCTCAGTGTCTGTGTTGCAGGCTATAATGCCCAAAAGTAGAGAGAGAGTATGGGGAATATTGTCTGCCATCGAGGCAGGGGGAGGGTGGGAAAGGGGGGGTATACCAGGGATATTGGTGGTGGGGAATGTGCACTGGTGGAGGGATGGGTGTTCGATCATTGTGAGGTTGTAACCCAAATATGAAAGCTTGTAACTATCTCACGGTGATTCAATAAAATTTAAAAAAAAAAAAAAAGAGAGAGAGAGAGAGTATCCCACCTGCATGGCAGAGCCTGACAAGCTACCCGTGGTGTATCCAGTATGCCAAAAACAAGTAACAACAAGTCTCAGGATGGAGATGTTACTGGTGCCTGCTTGAGCAAATCGATGAACAACAGGATGACAATGCTACAGTGCTATAATGTATGTGATAAAATTAATTACAATAATGTATGTGATATGTAAGTGCTTTTTCATGTTTAAAGTGACACAACAGAAACACAAGAAGATGAAATTGCTGCTCTCGATGAACTTAAGATTCCTTATCATGTAACAGTCTGTCAAGCAGCGAGCCCAGTGGAGGGGGGGAAGGGAACAGAAGGAAGTAAAGAAAGTATGGGTGGTATTTGAAGTAAGGAGGAGGTCTTTTATCTAGAGAGATCAGAAATATTTGAGCTGACACCTGAATGAAGTGAGGGAGTCAATCCTGCAAATTGGACAAGTGTCCAGGGAAGAGATCCCAATAACCCTTAGCCAGAGGCCAACCAGTCTGAAAAAGAACAAGCATGGAGAGAGGAGGTCATGTTTGACTTGCGGAACCTCTTGGGGCCTTGTGAAAACTTGGGGGGTTATATTAAAGGTGATCACAGATTACTGGAAGATTTTGAATAAGACAGTCACCTAATACAATTTACATTTTAAAATTAATAGTCAATAATGATGAGGCACTATTAATACTTGGCATGTCCTCTATTGATCATGTATTAAAACCTAAGCACTTGGCATGTATTATCTCATTTTATCTCTATAAACAGCTGCGTAGTTGTATTTATTATGGTCACAGGACAGATGAGGCTGTAACCACAACATTGGTCACAACTCGCCCATAGGCACACAGTTGGTATATGGCAGAGCCTGACTTAATATAGTGGAACCTCTTTAAATCCTTTAATGCCTTTTAAGCATAGATCTTCCTTCTAATTTACAACTATCTTTCCCTATTAGAAGAACTAGTGGGAATATTCTGAAGTATCTCTTATTCAAGGCTAAGAACTGAGATAAATTATACTCCTTCTAGGCATAATTAATATTACTCCCTTTCCATCTACAAGGTATCCAGTGAGAAGTACAAATTATGTGACCCTTAATTGCTCTAATCTTACCAAGAAAGCAGGCAGGGACAATGTGGCAGATAAATGGAGTTTATAATGGAGTTTATTCTCTCTCTCTCTCTCTCTCTCTCTCTCTCTCTCTCTCTCTCTCTCTCTCTCTCTCTCCCTCTCCCTCTCCCTCTCCCTCTCCCTCTCCCTCTCCCTCTCCCTCTCCCTCTCCCTCTCCCTCCCTCTTTCCCTACTCTTTCCCTTCCTCTCTCTCTCTTTCTCCTCTCTCTTTTCTCTCTCATTACCAGTGTGTAGCAGAGGGTCAGTCAACCACTGGGTTTGAAATTATTTGGATAACAAATAAGCATAACCAAAGCTGGAAGATAATGCAGAGGATCTGATGGAAGAAAATAAGTGAACAATACCTAAACTATCATTGTTTCTCATTGACAGCCAAAAATGAACATAAAATGGAAGTGAGTCACTTGGAGAATGCGCAGAGAAGGTAAGCAGCTCTGACTTGGCTCTGATCCTTTCACTAAACGTCCTGTTTAAATCATTAGTGATTTCTTTAATGATTTGTTTCACTCTTGTGAGGCCCACTCCTGGTGATGTGGGCTCGTCATTTCTTGGGGGTCACAAAGGCTACACCCAGTAGTGAAGTAAGAGTCGGTGCAGGGCTTACAGTCCCGGGAATAGAATCAGGATCTCACACATGAAAGACATGGTCTGTACCACCAATGCCACTTCCTCAGCTCTTCATTTTTATTAGTAAGTACCTCAGCATGACTGTGCAACCATGACTGCCATCTAGATCCAGAAATCCTTCCATGTGCCTCAAATGACACTGTATCCACTAAATCCTAATGGCCTGACTTTCTACTTCCCTCACTCTCTCTCCTCCACTTTTCTACTCTCTGTCTCCCTGGCTCAGCTCTCTGGACCTCATAAAATAGAGTCCTGCAGTGTTTTTTCCTCTTGTTCTCACTTATTTTAACATCTAACTAGCCATTTTTCTAGCTCCATTTTGTTACAACTATGCATCCACAAGTAATAAATTGTATCAGGAGTCGGTATGAAAGCCTTGTAACAGGACATGGAAATCCTCTTCCTCAGGAAGCAGAGAATCATCCAGAAGTGATTTACATGCCCTCTCGGCTCCAGAACCACTTCCTGGAAGTTAGGAACAATGGGATCCTTCTTCCTGTCTAGCTAGACTAAGCCCATTAGTAACAAACATCTGAGAAACTAATTGTGTCTTTCCTTGGGTCCTAGAAGGTATTGTCAAATGAGGGGACACAGGGAGAATGTACCAGCTTCTATGTATGGAAAACTCCTTCAGATACTGGAAGAGGGCTAGAGTGATGGTACAGTGGGCAGGGCACTTGCCTTCTACACAGCCAACCAGGGCTTGATCCCTGGCACCCTATATGTTCCTCTGAGCCTGCCAAGAGTTGTCCCTGAGCACAGAGCCAGGACCTCTTTGTGTGCCCCCAAAAAGCAGAAAAAATGAAAAAAATGTAAAAGACTTAAAATGTCTCATCTGCTCAGGCATCTTTTTTTTTTTTTTTATCTCTTTCTCAGTTCCAGAGTGGAGCCATATCTCTGCTGCATGGCGCCCCTACCCCACCCAGCCAGGCAGAGCCCCAGTCATACTGGCTCTGATCCCTTGGAAAGGTTTTTCTTTTTGTCGGTTAGGTTAGTCTCCTTGGCTATTCCTCCTCAGAAGAGTGAGTGTATACAGACTGAGGAACTCGCCTGTAGTTATGGCAGAGAACTTACAGACATTTTGCTAAACCCAGTCCTAAGCACACTAAAAAAAAATAATTAAATGAGGTGGGGGCAGGACCATTGAACATTGAAATGTGAGTGGAGTGCTTCTGAGATGCAGACTCTAGAAATGAAACACGTTCTGTCTACCCACAATTTCCAAGGGAAATGCAAATCAAAACAACATTGAGATATCACTTCACACCACAGTGACTGGCACACATCAAAAAGAGCAAGAACAACCAGTGCTGGCATGGATCGGGGGCGGGGGATGCGGGGAGAAAGGAACTCTCTCTCAATGCCTGTGAGAATGTCAACTGCTCTGGCCTTTCTGAAAAACAATATGGAACTTCCTTAAAAATACTTAAGAGTTGAACTTCCATTTGCCCTAGCAATTCTACTGCTTGGAATATACCCCAAGGACCCAAAAAATAGATGCAAAAATAAGACATTTGCACCCCTATGCTCCCTGCAGTGCTATCCACGATATGCAAGTACTCTGAATGCTGAAACTTACTTCAAGAGCATTGTTTAAGGATCGTGGAGGCCCCACCTTAGATGGCAAAGCTGCTGCTGTGCATTAGCTATGCCAAGGAGTAGGGGGTGGTCATAAATTTTGGTTGTCAGCGTTTTCCGTGACTTTGTGGTGAAGGTAGTCCAGCTTTCATGTCATACATGAAATATGTTCAGTCCCATCTTTAATGTAGAAACCACAGTTGTTTGGTTACACTTCTTATGGAGGTTGGTGGTCAGTGTTGCAATATTTGTGTGAGATTTAGTAAATTCTTAGGTTTTATTCTCAAGAGAAACAATTTACTCTGAGGCTAAGGAGTATTTGCTTTTCCTAAGCAGTTTCTGAAAGCATGCATGTAAAACAAGAAATGATGTGTTCCGCCTTGGCATCTCAACACTGGAAGAGGAAAACAGTTCATTCTTGCTCTTGCCTCTTTGATAAAATCATTTGTCTGCACTTTAAATTTTTTTAGGTACATTAAAAAGATATAACTCAGGCAAGGAATTACAGCAGAGAGAATGGGAAACAGGGAAGAGGGTAAAATTTCTAAATTTTACAAAGCAGGACTAATAAGAAAATCAGTCTCTTAAGAGTTAAAACACTGTGGCTTGCTGACAAATGGAAATTTCAAAAGCAAGATTAGCAATCTGTCTATTAGAGAAAGTCCTCCTGGCCTTTAAATACCAGCAGTTTGCATGCCCACATTTTAGAAGGTTTTTAGAAATCAGTCTTCGGTAAATCAAAACTTAATTAGAAGGATACAGAGCTTTGTTAGGGGGTAATGGGGAAAGAATCATTTAGAACTTATCAGAATTGTAGTTTTATATTCTATCCATTAGCCTTTCATTGAACGAAGAGGAAATCAAATTCAGGCACACCGTTAGAATGACTTTGTCAAAATTGCAGAGTTCCAAGTCAAGCATCCCTAGGGACTCTTTCGCTTTAATTCTTAGGAAGAGGTTCACTTGCTTTTTAGTTTCCAAGACACATATGTGTTTTTTCTTGTTTTTTTTTGTTGTTGTTTGTTTGTTTTGTTTTGTTTTATTTTGCATTTTTGGTTCACACCCAGCAATTCACAGGAGTTAATCCTGGCGGTGCTCAGGGAACCATATGGGATGCTGGGAATTGAAGTTGGGTCGACCGCGTGCAAGGCAAACACCCTACCCACTGGGCTATCGCTCCAGCCCCAAGACACATATGTTTAAAAAAAAAATCAGCATTTCTTTAGTTGCTCACCCCTTTGAGGTGGGATGAGCAAGCACTGCCCCTAAGTCTCCTGAGGGAGAGGGTGTGAGGACATGTGATGAGTTTCAATAAGAAATAGGAAGCCTGAGGGACAATCTATGCTTTTCTCAAGCTCAGGCATAACCCAGCCAACCATGCCACCACTCAGTACTGCAGAAAGGTTGGCACTTTCTTAGTCTCACCATCTAGACTGCCAATCATACCAGAAGTGTTGCAGCAATTTGTGAAGCATTGTGGCTGGGATTTCTGCTCTCTTTCCTTTACTTGCTGGAAAATTGGGAAGTAAATTGTCCTCCAAATACGAAAAATGAAAACCCTCTCTTCTAAGTCAATGGAGGAAGAATCAGGGTTCTGCATAGAAGGTGAGCGTAAGAAAGAGAAAGAGCTAGAGATTCTTTCTGGGGATAAAGCCAGTTAGGGATGACATCGGGGACAACTGTATCTCAAGTAGAAACAGAAAAATTTCTGAAAGGCTGTTAGTGCTCATGAGCAGAATGGCAAAGCAGAAAGAGCTTTTCATTGAGAACCAGGGGGCCTAAGATGCAGGCCCAACCTGCAATGAATAATGAGTAACGTTCATTCTATCTTTTCAGGTCTCTCTCTTTTCATCTGTAAAATAAGAAAAGTGGTCACATAGACTCATGTGTATATTATACTACTACTACTGCTACTAATAATAATAATGCCTATATTATTATTATTCTAATTCTAAAGCCTTAACTCTGTAGAACAGTCAGATCATGCTTGGTCTTCAAGCCTGTGTTCTCTCTTAAACATGAATCTTGCTTACTTGTTTCTTTGCTTGCCTATTTCCACTTGGGAGAAGTCGGTCTTCTCTCTTGAATACATGTTTTGTCTCCTCTCACATCTTTCTAACAAGTTTCACTCAATAAAAACCACCTTGCTTCACACACACACACACACACACACACACACACACACACACACACACAAAGTCATGGCCCCTTCCAATAGGTTGCATAAATTTCGACTTCTGTATTTCCATGACTACAAGCATTATGTTTAATCTTGCATGAAGGAAAAGTATGTGCTATAGAATGTACATTTGGTTTTATCGGTATTTTGACTGCCACTGAATTAGGAGTTGTGTCTGGGATGAACATGGGTATTGCTATGTTTTTCCATTACTGGTTTTGTTGCAGAATAAGTATGTTTGGAATTATAAAAGAGTCCCTTAAGAAATTACTGCAGTTACTGCCTTTCTCCACTTATGCACTTTCAGTCTTTTAATAACTGGGAGCCAGAATTCCCTGACCAGTAGTTTTAATTTACATTAAAAACAGATTTATTATTTACAGAAGCACAAAGAATTTATGGGACTCAGAGCTGCTGCTCCAGCTTGGATCTCAGCTAATCATAGCCATGGAATCAATTAACAGTTCATCTGTGAAATGTGATAAAATCTTATGAGATACATATTGCCCAATAACTGTGAACGAGATGAAAGTATGCTCCATAATAGTAATGGGGCTTCGGGGTTTTACAATTGCCATTGAATAGAGTTCTATTAGAAACTCAGTATTCAGGATGGCCACAAAAGCACGCCGTGTCTGAACAGATGATAGAGCACTGAGTAATAAACCTGGCCAGCCATTCCTGCTTTGATTAGTTTCCAACACCCTAGAAAAGGGGGTCATTTATTTAAGTGTTCTTGCTCATGGCAAATGAGCTTGTGAGGGTTGGGGTGGGTGGGGGTGTGTGGAGGAAAAGATTGAATACTGGGCTATAAATTGCTACAAAACTAGTGCCTCCAAGAAGAACTGCTTGGGAGGCCTGAATAGTCTGGTGTGAAAAGGGCCCTCATAGGGAAGGTCATGGGTTCTTTGTGGTACCTGATAATCGTCTTCAGAAAGCCTGGCTCCTTTGCTCACCAGATTGGAGATCATTTTTTAAGACTAGACACAATGCTTCATCCAAAATTTGCTGTCCCCTCATTATAGTCTTATAAAATTGGTGGTTTGTTTCTGGTATCATATCATTTTAACATAGTTTCCTGAAAGAGCTATTAGTTAGTGTGAGTCTTTTCTCTGCCCTAGAGAAAAATGGAGAGACCCGTCAATGGCTACCAGAATGAAGGCACTCAGGCTCTTGATTTTTCAATGGAAGACAACAGATTATGAATTCCCAATGGGCTATCTGCTACAGAATTAATATGACAGCTATCTGATATATGAATTCTATAGAATTAATATGACAGCTATAGAATTATTATGACATCAATGTTCCATTAATTGAAATCAGGGAGACTTACATGAATTTAATGAAAAATAAGCCCAAACTGGGACTGTAGTGAAAATACAGTGGGTACGGTTTGTTTTGCGTGTGGCTAACCCAGGTTTAATCCCCAGCATCCCAAATGGTGCCCCCCCCCCCCAAGCACCACCAGAAGTGATTCCTGAGTTCAGAGCCAGGTATAATCCCTGAGCATTGCTGGGTATGACCCAAAACCCCAAAATAAATAAATAAACCCAAATTGTATTACCTACATACACTCATACCCAGCGTTATTCAAACTAGTGTTTTACAGATAATGATATATCTAGGAGTTAGCCCTATCACATAGAATTTCTTGGAAAAGTGGCTTCCAGTAAATAGATCTTCTGGGATTTAGAAGCTACAATGACTCTGAGCCCCAGTTTTTGCAGAGTGCGGAGACATTGTTCCCAGCATCCCATTTCTTACCTAGTGGGTTGGCTGTCATGTTTCTTAACCCCCTGCCCCATCTCACTCTCTCTTTTTCCCTTACCTGATGCAGTTTTGAAACAACAGTCAAGTACTTTGGGATGAAACCGAAGTCTGGAGAGAAAGATATCACCCCCAATTATGTGTTTATGGTGTGGTATGAGTTCTGCAGTGACTTCAAGACAATTTGGAAACGGGAGAGTAAAAACATATCTAAAGAAAGGTAAGGTTCTGACTGACTCATAAGTAGCCCCTTCAAGAGTCTGGAAAAACTGCTGTCTCACACCTGCCTACGTGCCCATTTCACACATGTCACTATTTGCTTTCCAGTACCAGGGCACAAGGACGAAGAGTTGTTGCTTCCTGATTCCTAGGGAAACTGGGAGAGAATTGCTGTCCACACCAGCAGATACCTCCCCATGATCTGACAAGTTACACTTTCTTAACCCCTTCCAATTACTAACTAGTAAATGAAAGGGGAGTTGTGCTAATTTGCAACAGATTGCTTCTCTGTGTATTTTCACGTTGGCCAGAGCTAAATGAGGCTGCCTTGCTGTCGCAGACAGTACAGACAAATAAAAGTGAATGCTTTTCCTATTAATATACTGAACTTGCATCAAAGGGAAATCTCTGAAATTTGGGCCACACTTCACACGGTGTTGAAGCCCCGCTCTGGATTTACAGCGCCACTCCTGACTCCCCGTATCCTGCTGGGGACATCAAACTGCTTGCCGCGAGGCCACATTGCAGCCTCACAATTTTATTAGTTAGGGGGTAGAAGAAAAACTTATACTCTGAGTGGCCAAGGGAAAAAGAGAAAGAGGCTTCTCCTTAGGAAGAGGCTGAATATGGTGCTGTTTGTCTGAAAGATCTGCTGAGAGATTTCAGGGCTGCTTCTGCTCTTTCCGTTTTGATCAGGTTTCCTCTGTGCTACTATTTGTTTTCTGTTTTGATGTGGTTTGGGGGCCACACCCACCCGTGCTCAGGGCTTCTGTCTAGCTCTGTGCTCAGGGATCACTTCTGAGGATACTCTGAGGATCAAACGTGGGTCAGGCATATGCATGACAAACACCCTTCTGCACTGTATCTCTTCCCTCCTGCCCTACTGTGGTGATGTGTGTTACGGATTCAAACTTCAAGTAAGTCTCGCACTTCTCCTGCAGAACAGATGTCTGAGAGTCTCATCCAAATTAGAGAAAAGAAGATAAGAATTATTTCCACAAATTAAGAAAAGTGGTTTAAGGACAGCCCCTATATCTTACTAAACTTTGAAATATGAAATTCTATAATATGCTATTTCTTTTCTTGACTTTATAATGAGAGAAAAAGTATATATACATACTATTTTTACACACACTTAATATGTTTGTATACTTCGCCTTTAGGAAGTTATTTTTATAATCTCCCTGCATCCCCCCCAATGCATACCTTTTTAAACTTAAAGTAGCAAAGTTAGGTAGAGGTAGGGGGGTTTCTTTTTTTCTTTTTCTTTTTCTTTTTTTTTTAAATGTTACTGAGTTTCTACCTATTATCTCAGTACTATTTTTTTCAGAAACCTAGGAGCTTTGCAAATGTCTACCAACATGTCTTTCCACAAATATCTACCAACATGTCTTTCCACCATTGCCTCCTTAGAAACTCAGGACTTAAAGCGAGTGTATTCTTTATATAGATATATGAGGCAATGGATTAAGTGAATTTGTTAGTTAGGAAAATAGATTATTTAGCCCGTGAGATGGCTGAAAGGGACTAGAATGCTGGTTACATCATTGGCTCCGCATGGTACCCTAAGTACCACCGTGTGTAACCAAAAGGAGATAAAAAGAAAAGAAAGAAAATAAATTGTTTACAGCATTATGAAAAAAGACCCTAGAAATCTTGACATCCAATTCATTACTCATGCCCTGCAGTTGCTCACTTTGCCCTTTAAGCTGAAATAAGCTCCCATGTTTTGCAGGGCTCAAAGGGCCCAAGCTCTGACAGAGTAACCCCGGCCAGTCAGCCCTCCACATCCTGTACCTGAAGGCCAGAAATCCAGCAGTGATCTCAGAATGTCCAGTATTTGCTTCATATTTTGCACCTCAGAATTTGAGTCTAGTCCTTAGTGAATTTGCTTTTTTGTTGTTGAAGTCCTAAATGGTAACTTCCTTCTGCACACCCCCCTCCAAACCAGTAGAGAGCATAATTGATGCTTTATGTTTTAAGAATGTTCAGTTAGAACATTGAACTTTATCCCAAGGAGTATTTTCCTATCACAGAAGTTAGAGTATTCTATCACATAATTTAGTTGTGTTGTGTGGTGGCGGTGGATGTCAGCTGTGCTGCAAAATAGCATTTTTGATGATTCCTGGCTGTGAACCTTTGCAAGTTGCTTCCTGGGTACAGCTGTTGAATTACCTACTTCACACTCTGTAAACCAACACCTTCCAAGGGTCATGACTTCACCAGACCCTTTTCAGTTCTTGTCATTTAGCATTTCAGGGGTCTCTTCATTCCAGCCGTGCTTTTTGAGATGGATCACCAAGATTCCACCCTAAAATAACATCTCTGAAAGTTAATGATGACTAATAAAATATCCTGGAAGCAGCGTGTTTACAAAATCTGTTAGGAAATGTTAACATATTATGTGTACTGTTGCTATTCAGTTAAACTGATTAATACTCAGGCTGACTTTTTAAAGATGAAGACTTTTTAAAAAATTGTGCTCTGTATGATTTCTGTTGAAATCATATATTCAGTATGATAAAATAATTATCCTGAACTCTTTGACTACAGTTAAATGAGAACCAATATGATTGCTTTGTTCTGACACCTATTTACTGATGTTTGACATTACCATTTTATTATACTTTTCCCATAAATCCAATAAATCCCAATCACACTAAATAGTATCATACAAAGATGTCCTTAAATACAAAAATAACCAAATGAAAGTTTGATAGCTTGTAATCATGAGGTGTAAAAAAAAAGGTAGTAGAAATCTAATGAAAAGAAGTTTTACCCATTTAATTTTTTTAACTTACATTTGAAGACCCTCTACAATTAATCAAATTTTGGAGAAAAATTAAAAAGCCATAAAAATGTTTCAAAGGGACAAATTCACTTTTAAATACATGCAAGAATTAAACACAACTTGGGGTCATATTTTTTAAGGTGATATACTTACTTCTTTTTTCACTCAGACTGTTTTCTCATAAAACACACTGTTTTAGACAGTGTTTTAGATAACTGATCTCCACAAGAGGGTGACATCTCTCCCTTGTGAAACCTAGAACAATCTCTGAACACAAAGATGACTGCAATAAAAATATTCGTGCTCCATATTCTTCTTGTGCCTTGTGTGCAAATACGATTTATCCTAGTATCAGGGCCAGGGCTATAGTACAGGGGGTAGTGTGTTTGCCTTGCACACAACCAACCTGGGTTCAATACTTAACATCCTATATAGTCTCCTGTGCAACACCAGGGATGTCGCCAAAACAAAACATAATAAAAGTTTTACCCTAGTATTAAGATGGTATCAGAGTCAGATTCTGAATTGGCATAGAAGAGAGCTAGATATAAGTGGAGATGTAGTTTACCTGCAGATTAATTATATGAAGCTACATATGGCAGCATAAATAAAAATTTGATTGCCACTAAAATTATGGCATTGGATTTTTTTAGCATTAAGCCAAAGCATAATAGGTAGCAAAAGAGCAAACTTTTTTGTCCAGGCACAAACCCAAAAGCTACTTAGTCCCTAGAACTTTAGTCTATGGTTTGGTCTATGCTGGAAGGGTCCTCAGGATACTACTGGTACTGGAACTTGTCCTCCTGTGAAATATATCAGGCCCTTCTTTTCTCCTGTCTGATTGCAGTCAGTGCTCAATGCTGTGAAAAAGAAATTTAGATAGAGTTAAAGGGTAGCATTTTTACGTTAATTCACTGTGATTTGGGGCTACAAGATCAAATTGACTGCCCAGATTACCCAGTGGCCATCTCTGTGAACTGTTTGATTAGGATAGATCAGAAATTAAATATTCACAATAATCTCATCTAGCTTAAAATCTCTATAAATCTAGATAATACCATTTTTGAACTTTCTGAGAAACTGTTTCATGTATAAAATTATGCCCTTCAACTAAGGCCCTTAAGCTCCTTAGTTATTGTATTATATAGATGTTTCAAGCTAAGATCTGCAGGTCAGGGTGGAGAGAGATTTGGGCCTCATAGAATGTTCATTGACCTCTTACAATTGCTAAATAACTACAGCTGCCTTGCTTTCTACCCCAGTTCTTTCCCCATATTTTGGGCTTGAAGTTCACTTTTTTTTTTTCATTGAAAGTGCACACACACAAATACTTTCTTGTATTTGTCAGAATTCAGCATTGTATTTAGTAGTTTATTGTAGTTCAACCAGACCTTCATTCTCAGGGGTAGCTTTGCCTCAGTTGTATTTTTTCCTACATTTTTGTACAAATACAAAAAACACAAATGCATTTTTATATTTGTGTCTCTTGATAGCCAAAGATTTGCATACATCTCTCTCCCTTTTAAATCTACAGACAATACATGTTTGAAAAATACATCACAAAATTGAAAATGGTCGCATAATTTTTGTGGCTACCGTCAATTTTTTTGGTTCGGTTTTGTTATTGTGTTTATAGGGGCCGAATCCAGGTCCTCCGGGAGCCATGTGGTGCCAGGAATTGAACTTAAAGCCTTATGTATGCTTGGCATGTGCTCTGACACTTGAGCTATCACCCCAAACCTGCTGCCTTTGTCTGTTCTTTAATGTCTTTTTTTTTTTTTAATGTTTTTGGAGGCAGCTGCAATTATAACATCATAGAAGTTTCAGGATAGAGACTTACTTCTGGGCACGTATAAATACCACACCACACTTGTATAAACTCTGGGTGGCCAGGGAAGGCCCAGATGACTCTTGGAGGGTCTCGGGCCACTCCCCTAGCCAGGGCAGCCCGTGCCATGGGGCAGACGGAGGAGGAAACAAGGGCCAAGCTGGTTGATTGATCAGATGTCATTTATTCCATTCTCCCCACGCACCAGTTCCAATCTCTCTGAGCCCCCCATTCTGGTCTCACACTGCCCCTCATTCCTGTCTCCTCCTGTCTCTCCCGCTCATCTCTCTGCTCTCCATCTTGCTCCCTCCTCTGTCTCCCAACAGCTCTCTGATTCTCTTTTTCTGCCTCTCCCCCAACTCTCGCCAACTCTCTCCTCTCTCCACTCCCCAGCACTCTGGGTAGATGCTATACCCAGTCTGGTAGCAAAATCAGCATAAGAAAGTCCTTCCTTTGCTCAAGGGCAAAATACCACTTAAAGTGTTTTTCTCCTTTCCTCAATCCAGTAACTTAATTAACATCTTAATTCTACTTCTTAATATTAGTGTTTTTTTTTGCTTTTTTTTTTTTTTGGATCACACCCGGCATGCACAGGGGTTACTCCTGGCTCTGTACTCAGGAATTACCCCTGGCGGTGCTCAAGGGACCATATGGGATGCTGGGAATCGAACCCGGGTCGGCCGCATGCAAGGCAAACGCCCTACCCACTGTGTTATTGCTCCAGCCCCAATATTAGTTATTTTTGTCTGGACATAGTAAGAGATATATTGAGGCTTGTAGGGCAGCTCTCCTGGGAACATCTTGCCACAGACTAAGAATACAGTGCTCAGGCCAGATTAATCATTCCTAACCCTAGTAAGGTCCGAATCTAGTTACTACTTTTTAGATCATGACAGAATTTGTCCATGACCAAGCTCTTAACTTACAGTTAAGCATTATTGTACTTTGGCCAGGCCCATCTCAATGCCAGGGTGGCACATAGCTCACTGCTTGCCCTGGGTCCATCTAGTCCCTCATCGGGACCCTGCTTTTGGGGATAATAGGAAGTTAGGGCAACTGAGGCTTAAGTCAAGAGAACAGATGCCCAGGAGGAAAATATCATTTGGAGTCAATTAACTCCCATGTTACAAAAGCGTAGCATTAACTGTCTTCTTGTGCCCATACAAAAAGGACATTGCTGTGAATTAACTATGCAAAGGACTTAAGGAGAAGAGAAAAACACTATTTATAAGTTAACAGAGCACAAAGAAAGAAGTTACAAATAAACACAGAGGAATGGGAGCACTGTGATGGGAGTAACCCAAATAAACCTAAGCTTCCTGTGGCAATGTTATCCTACACATACTCACCATCAACATTGTAGCCCCATCAACTACTGTCCAGTTGAACCCCTCTGCCCATTCCTTACAACTTCCCTTTCATTATTTTGTTATTAGTCATGGGATTTAATTTTGGCTTTTTTGCTTTCTTTTTCATTTCACATATTATAATGAGAAATCATGAAGCATTCTTTCTTTCTACCTTAATTCATGTGGTCACCTCATGCTTAGTCAATTTAAATCTCCTCATGCTCATTCCAAGTTCATGATAATAGCAAAGCTTTTCCTTTAAAACAAAATTAGCTCAGTAGTCCCTCTTGAGTGCTCCATTGAATAGCACATTTTCTGTGTTCATTCATCTACTGTTGGTAATATTTCCTGTCTGGCTATTGTGAACAGGCTGTGATGAATGTAGGAGCACATGTGTCTTTTCAAATTAATGGTGTCAATTTTTCATATATTTTGTTTTCCTGTTTAGTAGGATTATAAGCCTTATTAGGGGAGTTGGAGAGATGCAGTTGGCAGTTTTCAGGCACTAATCATAGTTCTCTGCTTGGGGAGTGCTCCCAGAAGTGTTCAGGCAACCAAATGGTGCCGGGAACTGAACCAGACCTCCTACATTCAATGCATGTGCTCAGCCCTCTGACCTAAATTTCCTCTCTGATATCAGGTCATTTTTAAAATAAAATGTACCACCATCTCAGATGTCTTAAACTGCTGCTTACTCATGCCCACATATGGGCCACAAACCACTACCACCCCACAAAATGAACCATGAATTTGCAAAAGGTAAAAAAGCCCCAGAGGAGTCAGCTCCAGGAATGAAGTCTTGGTAAATAATTTACCCTGAGCCAAAGCAAACTTGAAATGTGTCATTTAAAAAACCATAATGGATAAGTAATGAATGAATAAGGAGTTGGGTAAATTTTATGTGAAAAGAAAATAAGAAATTGAAATATACACACAGTTAGAACTTACACCATGGGGACATTGATGTGCGTGTGTGTGTGTGTGTGTGTGTGTGTGTGTGTGTGTGTGTGTGTGTGTGTGTGTGTGTGTGTATGTTTTCAGTTCAGCTAAATGCCAGCAGGATTTTTGGTTTAAGTATATTACTTGTGGTTATTATGGTTAATTATGCAACTTCCATGCCCTTGACAACAGATAGATCAGAGCTGCTTGGTATGGGGTACAGGGATGGGGCGTGGTTCTAGCTGTTCTCAGAGTGCTCCCGTGCTCAGGTCACTTTGCAACCAGGAACTGGGAACTTTGAGAGGTCATCACTCAACCCACAAAGAAACTACTCTTTCATTGTAGACATTGCAGATATTTCTCTCTTTATGTTCTAAAGATAGTTCTGGGAAAAGTTCCACAAACTGAAATTTTTACTTAATGAATTCTGCCTTACTAACCTACCTACATGATCATTATAACTTCTAACAAGTTAATTTTCCTTTCCCTAGCCCTCTGTTATGTGGTTAAATGTTTTGTATACACTCTCCTGCTAAAAAAGCTTCATGTTTTGGAGGACTTACAATAATATAAATACTCACTCTCTAGTTTTTTGGGAAATCTCTGAATTTCCCCATTGCACTTGAAGTTTCCCCGTTGCAATTTGAACCAGCTAAGGAGTAGCCCCTGAATATGAAGATGCATGTCCCTTCCCCAAAAAAAAACAAGAGGGGAGAAGGAAGAAGACCCACTTATTTTCTAAGCAAGGAATTTAAATGTGTTTCTGCAAAATAAAAAATATACCACCAATACAGAGAAAGGAACTATAAGCTTGAAGTGGTAGAAATTGCCAGGTGATTTATTAATTAAAAACTAAAAACCTCCTCTTGATATTTTTTAATTTTTTTATTTCATTATTGTTTGTGTAATGTGATTGCAATCATGTTTAAGTGCTGTACTGATGTACAAAGTTACCAAAGTGCACTTGACCCTCAACCAGAGGTGTCCTTAGATCACCTCTGGTCCCATATACATTTCTACCTACCCCTTTGCCCACTGTTTGAGGATAAATCTTATAATCCAAGGCCAAGGTTCGATTTGTTGTTGATGTATGTGTTGTCGCTCTCTATTCCACAGATAGGTTAGATTATTTTGCATTTGTTTTTCTCCCTCTTAGTTCACTTGTCATGATACCCTCGAGATCCATTCAAGTTACAGAAAACTGCATAATTTCACCTTTTCTTAGAGCTACAAAATATTCCATTGTGTGTATAGATATGATAAAACTTCTTTATCTGTCATTGGACATTTAGGTTGTTTCTACATCCTGGCTATTCTGCTAAACATTGCAATAAGCATTGATGTCCATATGTCTTTTGAATTAATGTAAAAGATCTTTTCTGGCCCTCTTGTCAACTATCATTTTATCTCCTTTCTTCCTCTTCTAGTTCCTTAAAAGAAGAATTTATATTCATTTCCCTGCTTACTGATACAATAAGGAAAAAGCCTCAACTGTCATAACAAAGATCAAAATAACTGTTGCTTAAACAAACAAATTTTATTTTACTATTGTATAGGAATCTCAGTGCAGATTGTTTCTATGTCAGGGGTTCAAGTTTCTTCTCTCTGTGTTTCATCACTAAGGTGAGGTCTACATTCTGTGAAATCAAATGACTACCTCTTAACCACTGCTAGCTTCAGATGGTGAGGATAGCTTCTCCCGTCTTGAAATGCTGCATTGCACTGGGAGTTTTCTGGTTCTCATTTTGCAGAAGTGAAAAAGGAGATACTCTGATTTCTCTTTCATTAGCCTCTATATTTTATTCGATTCCTTAAAGCTGGACCTTCCCCCCAGGGGGAGGTCAGTGTTCCTCTTTTCTGCTCTACCTTCTCTCACTAGCTATGTCCAGCAATTTTCAGAGTTTCATCACCTCTTTGCCATCTTCCCAACTCTTTCTACCAGAAGCATTTCCCCTCTAATTCTTAGACACACACTAAGACACATTCTATTCTCACAGAAAGCCAGCCTTCATTTGAAGTTTAGTACATCCCATTCTTGACTGAGGCCTATTCTTAAGATTTTTTTTTTAATTTTTAACCTGTTTTCCCAATTGTTCTGCTCTACTTCAGGACTTGTCACATTCATATCCTTCTAAACTTTCTCTCTGCTTGTGGTTTTCCAGTTTCCTCTTTAATGGCTCTTAACATTACCTACACTCATCTTTCTAAAACAGAATATAGATCACATCTGTTTCTTTAAACACATTCTATTGTTTTTTATTACTGATGACACAAAGGGAAAAGAATTAGCCATGCTACTAACAGTCAGTAATTCACAAGGTACTTCAAATATCCCTATAAAAGTGTTTTTTCACAGGTATGCACTATAAAGAGTAAGTAAATTGCTAGCACCACAGGATAGCTAGCAAACAACAAAATGAGGATAAAGAGCCAGATTTTAGTCTTGTCAGTGAAGTCTGAGCTCTTTCAGGTATTTCATATCTTCCTCAAATTAGAGTGTGCATCTCCAAGAACTACCCTTAGCTCATTTTTCAGCTTGATTTCCCACATTCTCATCCCCATTGTGTCCATTGTCACCACACACTCTTTCCTCGCCTGCACATTTTGCCTGATGTATGCATTGGAAAAATTTCTTCAGTATTGTTACTTTAACAAAGAAGACATTTTTTTTCCAGTGTTGTTAAGAAATAGTTGACAGTCATACTAGAGGAAATGATTAAACTTGTCACTACATATGTGAAGCATTTTAGCACTGTCATCCCGTTGTCATCGATTTGCTCAAGCGGGCACCAGTAACGTCTCCATTGTGAGACTTGTTGTTGCTGTTTTTGGCATATCAGATTCGCCATGGGTAGCTTGCCAGGCTCTGCCAAGCGGGTGGGATACTCTCAGTAGCTTGCCGGGCTCTCCGAGAGGGACGGAGGAATCGAACCTGGGTCAGCCACGTGCAAGGCAAATGCCCTACCCGCTGAGCTATCGCCCCAGTCCATGTGAAGCATAATGGTTGGATTTAAGTATATAGTAAAATCATTGCCACAATAGTTTCAGCTAATATTAGTCTTCTCATATAGAGGCAATGAAAAGAAATAAACTTTGTGATAAGAGCTCAAAACTTATTGTCTTTTTTAACATCCAGTACATAATAGCAATATTGGCCAAGGTCATTGTGTATGTTATCCACTTGGTACTGATACCGGTTTTTTTTTTTGAGGAGGATTTAAAAGATCATTTTTGTTCTCTTAACATTATATATTATATAATTATTCAAGTAGACTTATTTTAGGTCATTGTCTTTGTGTGAGATTTTTTTTTTAGTTGAATCATCGTGAGATACAGTTACAAGCTTTTGTGTTTGAGTTACAATCACACAATGATCAAATGCCCATCCCTCCACCAGTGCACATTCCCCACCACCAATATCCCTGGTATACGCCCCCATCCAACCCTCCCCCTGCCTCCATGGCAGACAGTTTCCCCCATACTCTCTCCCTACTTTGGGGCATTATGGTTGCAATACAGATACTGAGAGGTTATCATGTTTGGTCCTTTATCTACTTTCAGCACAGGTACTGATACTTTTTATAAAAGAAGTTTGTACTTCTACCAGCTTGCCTCCCACCACCTTTCACCCAGAATAACTACAAGTCTTGTTTGTTTTTCCTGAATTTGTTTTTTGGTTTTCAAAGATGTAACAAATAGGTGGGATCTTTTGTCCTTCTTTGCTGACTTATATTCTTAGCTATGGTGCCCCAGGGATGCATCTATTTTCTCATAAAAGATAGAATTTCATTATTTTTATAGTTGAATAATATTTCATTGTGTGTATATATATGTATATATCGCAGCTTTTTTATCCACTAACAAATCAATAAATGCATATTTCTTTAACTTACTATATTAAATAATACTACTATAAATGTGATAAGGTATCTTTCCGAGGTAATAGTTCATTTTCTTTTTTTTTTTTTGCTTTTTGGGTCACACCTGGCGATGCACAGGGGTTAGTCCTGGCTCTGCACTCAGGAATTACCCCTGGCCGTGCTCAGGGGACCATATGGGATGCTGGGATTTGAACCCGGGTCGGCCGCGTGCAAGGCAAACGCCCTACCCACTGTGCTATTTCTCCAGCCCCGAGTAGTTCATTTTCTTTAGATATACTACTTTAGAGGTGGTGTAGCTCAATCATAGAATAAAGTCGTCATTTATTGAGAATCCTCCTTACTATTATTTGCAATAAACATGCCAACGTAAAATCCAGTCAACAGCACTCAAGGGGTTCTTTCTACATTCACACCAGTATGTATCAGTCATTTTGTGTCGGGGGAGGGGGAAGGTGTGGAGTGGGGAGGATGGCAGCCACTCAAGCAATGCTCAGGAGGCTCAAGGGCCCATCCCATCAATTCTCAGCCAGCCAGTCTGGTGATTCAATCAAGGACCTGGGGCTGCTGTCTTTCATGGGTCCTGTGATACCAGGGATTACCCAAGGGACTGTGGCAGTACTTGGGGACCTTCAAGGATGCCCCTAGCAATGCTCAGAGGATCCTGTAATGCATGGGATCAAACCAGAATCAGCTGCATGCAAAGCATGCCCATTAACCTCTGTACTGTCTCTCTCCAGCCCCATCTTGTCTTTTTTTTTTATTATTATTCTGGGTGAGAGTTGGGAGTTGGATCACATCTAATGGTACTCTGGGCATGCTTATGTTTCAATCATAAAATGCTCGAGTACCCATCCCTCCACCAGTGCCCATTCTCCATCACCGATGATCCCAGTATCCCTCCCCCCCATCCCCTCCACCCCACCCTGCCTCTGTGGCAAGGCATTCCCTTTTGTTCTCTCTCTCTTTCTGGGCATTGTGGTTTGCAATAGAGGTATTGAGTAGCCATGGTGTTCGATCTATAGTCTACTTTCAGCACGCATTCAGAGATCACTCTTGGCATGCACAGGAGATTATATGTGGTCCAGAGTTGTCTACATGCAAGGCAGGTGCCTTACCCACTATACTCTTTAGCCCCTTGTCTTGTCTTTTTGATGACGGAGAGCCTCAGGGGTATGAGGTGACGCGTCATTGTGGTCTTAACTTGCTTTTCTTTTATGGTTGTGTCTTAGTGGATGATTTCTTTACACCACACTATTTCTGCTGATCAAAATATAGTCATCCTTTAATGACTGCCTTTATATCCAGCTTCTCTCAAAATTTTCTAAAATATTCTAAAAAGAACTGCTTTTCCTTTTGGTTTCTGACATTTTTCTTTTCATACTTTAATGTTTAATTCATCCCTAACTTGTTATTTATATTGTCTGGGGTATGCATCTATTCCAGACTATGTCTTTTATTCCTGATTTATAACTTTATATCTTTAACACCTCACCTAATAGTTGTTTACTGGCAAGGAATTTAACAACATAGTATAAAATGATACTAAGTGAGCCCGAATATGAGAGCCTGGAGGAGAAAATGGCAGTGAAGAATGAGACTTGGGATTGGAGCTGTAGCCAGATGGTGGGGTAACTGCCTCCCACGTATGAGGTCCTGGGTTCAGTCCCCAGCAAGAAAGAGAAGGAGAGGGAGCCATTAAATAAATATGTAGTCTAGGGATTAGGGATGGGTTGGTGAAGATACATAGTCATAAGTAAGTATCATCCTTGGTAGAAAATTATAAAAGGGTTTCAGAAGCCTGGCGCAGCATGTTAGAAATTAGCTTCTCCCAGATCTGCAGGTCTTCCAGATCACCTAGAAAGTTTCAGATAAAAGTGAACAGATGTGCCGAATCATGATCCCAGGGTAGTAGTCACTAGAGGTTTGCTCTTTTAGAAAGCTCCCAATAGAGAGGACAGGGCAAAAGCGTATTTTTGTCTTTGGTTGCCTCTGTAAATTGCTTGGTTTCAGCCTCATCTTTTGCCTGGCAAGAATTGGAGGTGGGAGAGGATTATCCTTGGTGATTCTTACCATGTTCATCCAAGTTTAGGAGTTTTAGATTTAAAACTATTTTAGATGCTCTTGAAGGTTTCTCCCAGTCTTTCTGTTCTGTGATTTTAGGCAGAAAGTGTGCTGGGAATTAGCCAGCAAATTAATTCAACTACTAAAGAAGAAAGGGATGAGAACATTGTTGAGGATCACAAGGCAGAGGCCTGTAGTTTGAAGACCCAACATACCTCTAGAGGAATAATAGAGTGTGATTTTTAGGGCCAACTTAACGGCCACCCTCTCTGTTCTCTGCATGCTTGGTTCACACTAGTGTCTCATGTATTTGCATTTCCATAATTTAAATCTGCAGCACGTATTCAGCGTGGTACATAAACACCTTTAAAATATTTTAGTTGCCTTAAAAATATCTATTAAATTTAAAGTGCTCTCAACCATAGCCTGAAAGAATTTTGTGATCAAATACTGCCTAATTCCTGATACATCTTTCAGTTTACAGGTTCTACCATTTTTGAGTAGTTGGGGGAATTTATTATCTCTGCCATTTGGCACTGGTGCATTTTTATTCACTTATTATATACTTTTTTTTCTTAATAAATCACAAGACCCTGAAGATAAAAACAATGTCTTGGGATTTCTGTGTTTTCTTTCTATCTTGCATTCCGCTATATGTGGTAGCTGTCGAGTTAATTTTTGAACAAATAAATAATTACTATATTTTCTTTTACTACCCTGAAATTAATTACAGAATCTGCTCTCTTCCATTAACAAATATTTTATTCATTTGGATTTCGGTGGTCAAATTCCCCCAACATATCCCACAGGGGTGTATTTTTCCCAGCACCTAAAATCTTAATAAACTTTGTTGAAGAGGATAGACATATTTAGGAAAGGACAGAGTAGTTTGACTATTAACTATGATACAAATTATACATGTATATGTAAGTATGCATACATAGTCATAATACAATCTTGACTGTGTTACTTTCAGTTTATCAGGAAAAAAATAGAAAAAACATGTGAAGATCCTTGGTATTCATGGCTGTGCCAAGCCTCAAAGCTCTTGGGAGCTCAAATAAGAGCGTTAGAGAGCATCTGTCTGCACTCTATTTCCCTAGCTTGGCAGACTGCAATGGAAACCCGAAGTAAGTCTCCTTCATTCAGCTAGAATATTTCTAAATTGCTTATCTGTGGGACTCCTGACAGCTCCCACCTTGGGCATAGAATAGATGGAATAGGGAGCTGCCTGGGTCATATGATTTGATGGGCGCCAGAGAGACTGCCTGCTTCACATACTCTCCCGTTTCCTCACCCTTTTTTTTTTTAAGACACCCGTACAAACAGGCTCTGATCAGTTCTAGTTTTTTGGTGAGACTCAGTAGGTGGTACGGGTTTCAAAACCAAAGAGGGGGGCATTGGGGTTTACAAGCACATGCATGTCTTCATTATCAGGATCGGAAAGGTTTTCCAAAGATTAGCTGTGCCTGCAATTAAATTTGCAGATTTATGACACAGGGCCGGCTTCAGTTTCCAAGCCGTCTCCCAGACACCTCTCCCTGAACAAGGAAAGGCAATGCTGTTACCTTTCACTCCTCACCTAAATCACCAGGGTGGCTCAGGGTGTTTCGTCTACCAAGTGCAGAGTGATTGGCTTTAACTGATTATGCATTCCAGGGCAAGTCCAGGACCCCAACACCCCAACAATCTCTTTCTCTCTCTTTCTCTCCTCCCTCTTTCTCCATCTTCCTCTCTCTCTCTTTCTCCCTCCCTCCTCCTCCCTCCTTCCTTTTCTCTGTCTCTCTCTTCCTCTCTCTCCCCCACTCCCTCTCTTCAGACATACACACACACACACACACACACACACACACACACACACACACACATGCCACTCCCTGGGGCCTAGAGGTGAAGTTCTGCAAACGGAAGGAGCCTTTGTTCTGTAATTAATCATGTGAAGTCAAAATGTATTTGGGTGCTACACGTGATAGCCCACAAAAGCTCTGAAGTGGCTGATCATGTAGCTGGTGAAATCTGGCCTCAAAGAGGGCTTCCTTTGTGGTAAATAGAAAAATACCCTAGGAATGGTGTAAGGAAAATTGTCAGAGTTAGGAAGTTGAAGTGATGGAGTAATTTATCATAGTATAACTTTTAAAGACTAGATTCTGATGTCTAAGGAGCTAAGTCTTTCAAGCTGAAGATCTGAATTAACTTTCTAGCTTGCCTGTGTCACCCTGCTGCTAGGAAGACTGACCTGGAAACTCAGGATAGAGGGGTGGTCAGAGTCAGGGATCAGACCTCAGGAGAACAAGCATAGACTATGAGTCTGTGTCTAAGTACTTAGCCCTGTTAGCTTGACCGAGATAAATGGCTTAGGGTTTCCCCATTATTTCATATTGCCTGTGGCTCTCTTCTCTGATTTTTATTTTCTCACCCATTGGAAGCATTCCATAAGGACTGGTCTGTAATTTTTTCACTGAGGAGAAATTTCCCTTTACATCAAGGAGGTAACGAGTTTGATTTTTGCGTTGTTTGTTTTTGCTTACTCTGAAAAGTGGTTTGACTTCTTTCATGGGCTTTTATTGCTCTTGCACGTGTTATAGTTATGGCAAGAATTCAACACTACCTAGGGAGAGAGTCTTCTCATCAGAGATGGTGATAACATAAGTCCCCACATCCCCTAGGTTTTATGCTTGTACTAAATGAGAACCAAAGCTAGCCTCGAGTCCCTTTCCCCCTGACCATGGAAAGTTAGCCCTCAGGGAACTGGGAACAATTCTTTTGTGGAGACTTGAGTCTCCAAACTCCAGAACAGACTCCACTGAGAACCTTCCAGTGTTCTGGAAACCAGACAGTGACTGGAAGGGGAGACTGACAGAGCTGTGTCCTCAAAGCACAATACACCCCTGTGGGCTTAATGCGTCCATTGATGCTTCAAGTATTCCTAAAATTAGTACAATACCAAGATATGATCCTCAGTCTTTCCCATTGAAAGTGCCATAAATAATATGACATTGAGTTTTCTGAGGCAAGTAAGCAACTTCCATGCTCCCCAAAGTCTTTTTGTATAGTAGTCTTTATTTTATTTTAACTTGATACCAGGCACACACACACACACACACACACACAGCCATATCATAATTTGACTATAGAAGAAACTATACCTAGTCAACCCACATCAGCAAGTCAGACTTGAAAAGCAATTATTTCACAAGCATGATCTCTGGGAGGTGCCAGCACCTTTTCCATTCTGCACATGTCTTATCCAGTATTCAAAGAACCCTGGCCAGAACAGAGAGCCGCTGCCAATGGCATGCTTTCGTCATGTTCCTTTGTTGACCATGTCCCTCCATGTATTTTTAGAATAGTCGCCAGAACGAAGATCTGGACTAGTGAGACTCAGATTCACATCTCTTTAATTTTTCAGAAAACTCTCGTATTATGGTGGTTTGTATATCAGTTTTTATTATCCTTCCTTTTAAGAGAACTTGGACATTTCCTATGGCATTCCAACTTTGACACCTATTTCTATGTATGTAAGCAAACAGAGCCTGCCTTGTTCCTTGCCTAGACTATTTTAACTTCCTTTCCTTAGCGATGAGTGATACTAAGTCGTCTTTAAACAGATTCACATTACAGCTGGTCAGATTTCATGCTTTTACCAACTTGCATTTCATGAACTGTATTCCCCCAAATGCCTCCTTTTTCTTAGCTTTTATCCACTTATGCTTCCAGATTAATTTTGAATGTCTTCAGGGAAGATGAGGACATGGTCTGGGTCATGCAGTGGTTGATGTTTTTAGGTCACACTGTACTAGATGTCTGGTAGAGCTCATCTCTTTGAAGCTAGAAATACCGTAAGCAAAAATTTTACTCTTTGAGCCACTACATGGCAACAAGTGAATTATTAACAAACATACTCTGGGAATATTAGTGGATTTAAATTTTCCATTTGCTAAAATAAATTTTTTATTATCATGTAAGGCATTTTTTAACACATATCACCAAAAAGTGTTTAAAACAAAATGGCATTTTGTGAAGACCATTTACCTTTTTTGCAAACAAATAATATTTTAACAGACTTTAATTTTTATGATGGTTTTAGGTTCACAACAAAAATTAGAACAGAAATCTCTGCCTTCACACATGCATAGCCTCCCCTGTTGTCAATATCTACTCATCAGGACGATATACACTATTTAATATGTTATTAATATATATTCATATTTGGCATTATTTTTAAACAAAGAACCTATATTCGACATATCACAGTCTCCCAAAGTCCATATTTTGCCTTAGACTTCATCTCTGGTACATTCTATGGGTTTGAACAAATGCTTAATGACAGATAAGCATCATTATAATATACAGTCTTTTCACTTTCACTGTCTTAAAAATCTTCTATGCTCAGCTTATTCACTCTTTAACTCCCTTCCCCACTGTAACCACAGATCTTTCCATCTTGGTCTCTGTAATTTTGTCTTTTCCAGAAAATTTACCCATTATTTAGAGTGCACATCCCAACCTGAGCTGTGGTTGGAAACCATTGTGTACAAAAACCAATTTATTGCTTACATAAATTTTCTTATTCAAAGAGTATTCAGGCTGGAGAGAAAGCACCATGGGCCAAATTCATGTTTAGCAAGCAGGAGGCATGGGTTTGATCCCTGGTACCTTCTGGGCCACTAAGCATCAAGCAGGAAGATATCCTGAGTGCCTCCAAAGTGTAGCATATGTATATATGTGTATATTCACACACACACACACACACACACACAGAGTCTTACCTCATGTAAAGTTTCTTGGACAGTTCAAAGATTGACAGCCTTATTAAACAGATGTTTGTAATAAGAATTAAAGGTAGAAAAGCAGATGGCCAAAGAAAGTGAATTGCAGTCACTGAATTGTATTTGGAAGAATCTTGGGGGTTAAATAGGTGTTGCTATTTTATTTTCATGCTTTAAATGTGCGTGTGCGCGCGCGCGTGCGTGCATGCCAGTATTCCCCCTTCCCTCCCCTGTATTGTTGTTGTAATGAGCAGAGATTACACACTTGACAGTGGTGCTCACCAGGGGCCTCATACTTTTAGTTGTGTGTTCGAATATTCCTGCTGAGTAGAAGCCACACCCCTGACTGTGGTACGTGTACATATATGGCTGCAGCTCACTAGAGACCAAACACTCTGTTGCAGGGCCAAGGGTTCCAAGGGCCTCTCCGAGGTTAGTACATGTGGGTGGCACCAGGTATCAAACTCACAATCATAGGCTTTCAAAGTCACATGTTTTGCCATCAAACTCTTGATGATGCTTCATCATTTTCATTCTGGGGTAATTGAAAGCAACAGAAGCAGGACTGGAGGCCTGCTTCAGAGGGTAGGGTATTTGCCTGGCAACAGTCAACCCAGGTTTAATCTAAGATGTCCCATAAGATCCTCTTAACCTGCCAGGAATGGTCCTTGAGCATAGAGCCCAGGAGTGAGCCCTGAACAGTGCCAGGTGTGGCAAAAAAGAAGCTATAGAAAAGAATTTGGGAGGAACAAATGAGTCAATATCAGGAAGAACAATTAAGATTTCAAGTAAGACCATAGAGAAAAAATGAATCCTGATCAATTGTGAAGTGACTGCTGCATTTATGAGTGGAAAATAAGCTGATACCTCACTAGATGCTTATATTTTCCCAATTTGGCTCATCTGGATCTGTCTTTACATTGCCCTATGGTATTGCTTCAGATTCTGGATCTCAGAGCATACCTCGAATATAGCAAAAGCAGAAGAGAGTGATAGAAATGACCAGGTTTTGATGCTTAGAGATTTTGTGAAAGCCCAAAAGATGCAATGATCTGGTGGTGAGAACTGTCAGTTGAATCCTGCTAAGGGAGATAGCTTTCATAGTCACTTGTCAGTATCCTACATATCCCTGGACCAGAATTTAGGAAGAAAACTTTTACTGACTGGCTCTCTCTTAGAGAGGAAAAAAGTATATTTTCTCTTTCCACCTAGGAACTTCACTGAACTCTGTTGAATTTCATACACAGAGATATTATAACTTTAAAAAAATAGCAGAACTCTTTACCCAAATGAAAACATGCAAGAAACCTCAATATATTAAAGGGATTTAAAAGGAAAAAATGTTTTCTTATTGTAGCAGAACTTGCATACATTGGCATCCTGGTGGCCCTAATTCTTTCTCCTGGTCTTGAGGCATCTTTGCTGAATGTTAAGGCTTTGTGGATGTCTGTTTGAAAATATTACTGTGAAGTATTGGTTCCAATAGGAACATATAATTACCTAAACACAATCCATGCCACCTCTTCAGTATCTCACTTATCTCTTGATCAGTTGGCATATTCCCTTCTCATGGTTAGAATGAAGGTGCTTCTGCTACTTATAAATGTCATCATGGTTTCAGTGTGTTCTGCCTGTGTATCGTGAACCAGTAAAATACTGGCTGTCAAAAGAATGAAGCCATTGTACTTTCTCATTCTCATAAATAGCTAAGGTCCTGAATTAGTTTAATTTACCTGAGACATGTATATTTAGCCTGTAAAAGGCCAAAGTAAGCCCATTTTGGGATATCCAGGAGTAATTCCTTAAGCATGTACCTAGCTATGCTTAGGAAACTACTCCTGGCTCTGTGCTCAGGAATCATTCCTACAGTGCTCAGAGAATTATATGTGATGCCAGGGTTAACTGTATATTAAGATTTTAACCACTGGACCATCTCTCTGGCTCTAGTATACCCATTTTAAGCTCCTTCAGAAAGTGTAGTAATGGAAGCCTCAGCCTCTATATGGAAAGGTATTTAACTTGTTAGAAGGCAGTTCATTTAGACACTTTGAAATTCATCTCTCTGCTGGCTTGGAAAAAAAGAGGAAAGCCTCAAACTCTACATACATTATAAAACAATGTCATCATTTTTTAAATTTTTAATTTTTAATAATATGATTTTATATCTATAATCTTTATGACAATGGGGGCGGTATTCTCTTGTTGTTGTCTTCATTCTAAGTGGAAGCAGAACTCCCTCCAGCTGGTTCTAATATGAAACCATGGTTGCAAATCACTCTGTGAGATAGGACTGAGCAAGAATATCAGAGAACAGATATCAATGTCCTCTCCAGTCTGAGATCTTTCCTCGGTAGATTCTGGCAACCGTTAAAATGTACTAAGCATACACACCTTAGTGGGAAAGAAGGAAGGCGGGTTTTCAAATGTCAATCTTAGAAAGGCATTTATGACTTAGAAGTGATTCTTTTCTCTAACATATTTGTATGTTAATAATTGTTTTCTCATTTACTTCCCTTATACTTTAATTTGAATGTGATGAGAATGCTATGTTACCTCCAAAATAAAGACTGGGAGTCCAGAGAGATAACTCAAAGGACTGAAGTGCATGATTTTAATTATCATTCTCTCTGTCTCTGTCACTCTGTTTCTCTCTCTCTCTCTCTCTCTGATTCTCTCTCTCTCTCTCTCTCTCTCTCTCTCTCTCTCTCACACACACACACCCCTTCCCTGAGCTCCACTAGGTGTGACCCCAAAACACCAAAATCAAAAATGAGAACTTGGTATTTGCAACTAATAATCATGAGCAACTGTTTGTGATAGTCTAAATTAAATCTTTAGCCCAGAACCAACAAAAAAAAATCCATAAACAATAGAGCCAATGGGGAGATTGAGTTGAAAGTATCTAGAAATTATCTAACATCTTCTCTTTGTCTGAAAACAGAAAAAAGTTTTTAACTTTCTAAGTGAGAGGGACAAGTTCCAGGCTGGGGAACAGCCATCTAACCTCTCTGTGCCTGTGTCTCTTTGAAAGCAATGTAATGAGACTGCTTATTAGGATCCTATAGGGTATCCATATATTCACAGAGATAAATATTTAGCACATTTGGATGGGTGACCTTGAGTGCCCCTTTTTGGTCCCCTAAGACAATATTTTTTTAACAAAATTCCCCAATGTAAAAGATAATTATTTGTCATTCTGGGTACCTGCTTTTAGACTTCCTTAAGGTGTTTGGGGAATAATTATCAATGCAAGCCATTTGTATATTAGATATTTGCTGACAAGTCATTTGTACATGGCACAGTACTCAGTGCAGAAACAGAGACCCAGATAAGGCTGTGACTTGATCAGTATCATCAAGTGGCTCCTGTGATTTAGGGGAAATGAGACACCTATACAGCTTTGAGATGAAAAGTCCTAAGTGCTTTAAGAGAGGCACAAAGTGGCCTTTCACTTAAGAAAAGTGTAGTTACTTTTGGGTAAGAGAGATGAAGGAAGCTTTCATGACTTTAGCACTTCAGCTGGGACTAGAGGAATGGGAAGAATTTTAACACATGGAAATGAGTAAGACAGTCACTGGGGAACAATGAGAACTAGACTCCAGGGTGAGAAAAGCCTCATACAAGAAATGAGTCACTTGACTGGAACAGCATAGCATGTAGGAAAGGATCCTTGATAAGTTCTCCTCCTACATTTTATGTAGTACTGTTCTGTAATTTTTTTTTAGCCATTCCTTAGGTGTCACATTATTCCCACTTTCAAGAGAAAAAGATATAACTAATGCTCAAGAGCTTAGGTGACTTGTCTAAAGAGATGATGTAAAACCAGATCTGAGTCTGAAAAATTAAGATAGACAAACTAAATCTGGAACAGGGGCAGCTTTGATAACCAGGGTAAAGAATTTGAATCAGGTATTATCGTTAAAAGGTAAACAGAATTCATAACCTGTGAGCCAAATCCAGGCCTCCATCAATTTTTGTAAATAGCGTGCATTAGAACAGCTGTGTTGCACTGTGATGTTTTCATGTTATGCACGCTTTTCACACTACACTAGAGCAGCAAATGGTCATAGCATGCCATGTGGCCCATAAAGCCTGAATCATTTATTTACTCTCTGACCCCTTACAAAATCCTGGACTAACTACCATGATAGTTGCTGGGGACCACTGGAAGATTTTGAGAAGAGCGGTGATATCCTTAGTGTTAAATAGTGTAGAGACCATGTTTGTGGGTAGAATGGTTAAGAGAGAATTAAATTATTTAAAAACTATGTCAGTTCTGAGGCTTTCTCCCTAAATAGCTGGTCTTTCACAGTAGCTTTCCAACAAGTCAACTGACCAAAATCTTGAGACTCTGAGAATGCAGGAGGCAACAAAAATGAGTGCAGTACAGTAGGTATAGGAGCTGAAAGAGGGGACACCCTACCATCCTAGGGCTGCAAGTGTGGCAGGGCATAGGGGGTCGGGGGGTGATGAGAAGCACCACAGACTTAGGTGAAATGTTGCTAAATGTTGCCAGACCTTCCAATTTTAAGAAGGGTCAGAACTTGGACTACACATGTACAATTTCTGCATTTACAGATGTTAGCAACGTTTGAACACAACCTTACTTCAGTCTCCTCTAGTTGATTAAAGCTTAATTTAAATTTATTAAAACCTTCAGAGTTTGATCACACTGTAGCCCTCCCATTTTCAAATAGGTGGTTCGGAGGGTTACGAGTTGGGTGGGGGAGAGGGCATTGAAGGGTTGGGGTTTTTTGGTTTGTTTCTTATTTTGTTGCAGTTCTGGGGACAAACCTAGGGCTTCATACATACAAGTGCTCTATCACTAAGCTGCTTTGCTACCTCTACTCTCCAGTTTCTAACTTTTTTCATGATTTCCAGAATAGTAATATAATTATTGTATGACGTACATAACAGCTACGGATATCTCCGTAGGTAGGTGACACTTTGTTCACCATTTTTAGAGAACGTTTTCAGGGAAAAGGGCAAAAGGGAGGTGAGATGGAGAGATGACAGACTATTTCACAGATCTCACCATCAGTCTCCTGTCAGGTCATAGCTCTTATTAACACCTTACCTACATGTTCTTCCTTACCTGCCTGTATGCTCTGTTATACCAAGGTACGTAGCCAGGTAGAGAAAATAAGCATTTGCGTTTTACCATATGTACTCTTAAAAACAGCTGCCAGTACAGTTTTGTCTTCTAAAAGTGGCATGAGCTCTAATGTTGAAGACATAAAAAGAATCTAGAAATAATTTTTTTGTTTTTTATTTTTTCAAGAAGCCTTGAAAGGACTTCTTTGAAACAAGTTAAATCTCATAAACACACCTAACCTCTGGAAAAATGGCAGAGAATAATCATGTCCATAATCTCACTAAATGTCAATGGCCTAAATGCACAAATCAAGAGACACAGTGCCTGGGTGAATCAGAAAAATGAACCAAACTTTCTGATATTTATAAGAGACCCATTTGAACAGTCAGGGAATACATAAGCTCAAAGGCAGAGGGCTGGAGCCATAGCACAGTGGGTAGGGCATTTGCCTTGCACGCAGCTGACACAGGTTTGATTCCCAGCATTCCATATGGTCCCCCAAGAACCACCAGGAGTATTTCCTGAGTGCAGAGCCAGGAGTAACTCCTGAGCATCTCTGGGTGTGACCCAAAAAGGAAAAAAAAATCAAAGGCAGGAAAACAGTATTTCAAGCAAGCAGCTCTCTTTAAAAAGGTCAGGGTGGCCATACTCATATCTGAGAACATTGACTTCAAATTTTAAAAAGGTGTACGCAATAAGGATGATCATTACATAGAGATTACTTTGAAAATCTTTATGCCATGAAGCAGGAGAATGTAGGAGAAATGGATACATTTTGTACTTTCATAACTTTCCAAGGTTTGACATAGAACAAGCAGATCAATAGAAAAAGCTAATCACTATCAAGGAATTCAAGAAGGTGGTCAAAAATCTTCCCTAAAGTGAAAGTCCAGGCTGAAATGTGAATATTGGTGAATTCTCCAAAACATTTAACAAAGATCTACTCTCAATTCTTTTCAAGCTCTTCCAGAAAGTTGTAGAAGCAGGAGTCCTCCCAGTTTATATGAGGTAAACATTTGCCTCATACCCAAAACAAACATATCACCAAATAAAGGAAAACTAGAGAACTGCATCTCTGATAAATCTGGATGCAGTAATCTTCAACAGAATATTAGCAAACCAAATGCAATAATATATCAAAAAAGATCCTACACCATGACCAAGTAGGATTCATCCCAGGAATGCATGAATATACTCAAATCAATGTAACTACACCATATAAATACAAGGGGAAAAGTTAAGCAAATGACCACTTGTTTGTCTTTTTACTTTGTTTTGTCTATTCCTCAATTGTATACCCTTATGTTGTACATGTAAGTGAAATTATTTTCCAATCCTTGTCTTTTTCCTTCTGGCTTTTTTTCACTTTATGTAACTTCACTTACATACACAAATTCCTTCCAATTTATTACAAATGGCAGGTTTTCATCTTTTTATAGCTGAATAGAGTACCATTGTCTTAATGTACCACGTATTCTTTTTATATTTGCATATCAATAGGGACTTTGCTTCCATATTTTAGTAATTGCATATAATATAGCAATAAATATTGGGGTAAGTATAACTTTTGTTTTAATGTTTTCATATTCTTCAGAGAGGTACCCAAATATTACCTTATGGTAGCTCTAGCTTTTTGAGGAAGCTTCATAGTAACTTCCAAAATTGTTGCATTAATCTATGTTAACCAGCAGTGTGTGAGAGTTACCTTCTCCAGTACTTATTATTGCTCTTTCGATGTAAGCAATTCTCACAAGTCTGAGACAGCTTTCTCATGTGGCCTTCATTTGCATTTCTCTGATGTGTACTGATGAGTACTTTTTCATATGCTTCTAATGCCATCAGTATGTCTTCTTCAGAAAACTATTCAGATCTTCTGCCTATTTTTTCATTTTATTGCCTGGTTGTTTTTTCTTTCCTGATTCTTGTTTTTTAGGGTTTTTTGGGGGGGCGGGGGACTTGACATATTTTGATATTACTTTGTAATTGTGTGAATGTTTATGTGTTTTAGGGATACAGTGCTATCATAGCACAATCACCACCAAAATGTCTAGTTTTCCACAGACATCCATAGGACCCTATGTCCAACATGCCCCCACGGTTCTGTATGTAAAATCTAAGGATCTCTTTTCACTGGACATTGTCTATCCCCTTTCTTTGTTTTGCTTCTTTATACCCTTCGTATGAGTAAGATCATCCAGTATTTGTTTCTGTTTGCTGTTGTTTGGGTTTTTGAGCTCTTTATATATCTTGGATACTCACCCTTAGTTGCTGTATGTTGTATGTTGTATAAATACTGTGGGGATATCTCTTTGTTTCACTGAGTGTCTTTTCCAGAACAGAAACTTTTTAGTTAACCTGTTTGTTTAGCTTTGCTTTTGTTTCCTTTGCCAGTAGAATTGAATCACTGAGCACACCACTAAAGCCAATATCATGGCGTATTTATTGCTATTGTTGAATTATCTGAATGATTGTCTGAATTGTCTTGAATACTAACCCCTAATCAGATATGATATCAAATACCTGGTCCAATTCAGTAGACTTTCTTTTCCTTCCATATATGTTCTCTTTTGCTATACAAATGATTTTTAAGTGAAAGCAGTTTTCACTTTAATTGTCCTTGCTATTAGAATTGAGGCCCCCAAAACATCTCCAACACTAATGTCATAGAATATTTCATTGGTTATCTTCTCTGCACTTTCTGCTCCTCGGGTCTTACCTACAGGACTTTCATTCTTTTTGAAATAATTTTGGTGTTATATAGTGTCCAATGTTTTTTTGTGTGTGTGTGTGTGTGAATATCCAGTTTTAGGAATACCATTTGCTTAAGAGACCCTGTTCTCTATCATATGGTCTTATCCTTTCTCATCATTTAAAGATAAATGAGTGAGTTTATTTATGGGTCTTCAATTCTATCCAATTGATCTATGTGTCTGCATGTATTCCAGCAGCATGTAGTTTTAATTATCGACCCTCTGTAGTCACACTATGCATTCTTTTGATCCTTTGCTTTTCAAATATGTCCTGTGAACATGAAACACAATTGAATTAGAACATTTGGAGAAACTCAGGATAGAATTAGAAAGATCAGAGTGATTCTAGGCAGTATTAAGTGTACATGTGGCTGCTTCTAGTATGCACAATTGCCAATAGACAGTAAAAAAAAAAAAGTTCTGCAGTGGAGACAGGACCTTAAATTGACTCACCCTCGCCCCACCACCACCATCCTCAAGGATTCAACCACTACCATCACCTCAAAATATCAAAAGAAATGGAGATTAAGGAATATATAAATATAAATTAAAGAAACATTGTGGTTGGTCTACTCAGCAGCGTAGACCAGCTCTAAATTAAGAGAACAGAATTCAAAGGTGAAAGGGAATTACTAAAACAAACTATTATGCAAAAAATAATTCCCAAAAGATAGAGGGTCCAAAACAAATAGTCATTCTAAATTACCCATCTCCCTCCAGAATAGGGTCATTGGAGTGTGTTCTTTTTGAGCAGAGATCTTGATGGAGAAAAACCAACAAGAGTAGATACTGTAAGTAGTTACAACAGTGATTTTTAACTTTTTTTTACATCTTAGGACCAGCAGTTGAAAACCACTGACTTAAAGCACCATTATTTTGGTTTGCAAGTCCCTTGACAGTCAGATTGTCCAACCTGAATTTGATCTTTAAGTCCATTCTTCTCTCATATCATCACAGTTAATAATAATAATATTTCACAGTTAATGCTGTAAACAGAAAATTTTAATAAGCAGTGTGGAGTATACCTTTAGAACAATGTTAATGGGGAGAAATGATAATTATCAGAGAAGCATATATGATATATTATTATCTTTTGCTCTTTTTTCTAATGCATAAATTGGCATTTTAATATGTTATCTATAATACTTGCATATGAGCAAATTTGGATTGCTAAGCATATGTTTTACCAGTTTGGGGTAAAATTTACTGAGTGAAGAACTAAGACCATTATTTTTTTTAATATTAATCGAGTATGTAAGTATGTGATAAATATTGAGTGCAAGATTTGTTTTTTGGGGACAGCCCCACCCAGTGGCACTCAAGTGTTTGACTTAGTACATATAAAGCAGATAGACACATATCTGACAAGCATCCAAAAAGTGTTGACTGTGGGTTTTTTTTTTTTTGGAGGGCTCTGTACTACAGTTGGTGGTACTCGGGGCTTATTCCTGACTCTGTGGTCAGGTATCAGTCTTCTAGGGCTCAGGAGACACAGTGTGCTACATATCCCCTCCGAGGGGCCCCAGTAAAGACAGTCAGGTGCAGGGGCAAGAGACTGCGTGGCTCTCTTCTGGGAGCTTAGTTTATGGTCTCTGGATGTTGGCAGTTGATGGGATTACAGGGCACTGGGGGCAGTTTCTGCGTGTGGCTCCCTAGCTGCTGGAAAATGGGGGATCTGGGTGGAAGAGGCCCAGTCCCGATCTGAGCAGCCTTGAAGATCTCGCACACCTAGGTTCCTCCGCCAGCTCCCCCATGCATGAGGCTAGCTTGCTCCCCATGGCATATTCATATCCCAAATACAGTAACAGATATATGCATACCCCTCAGAGAGCCCGGCAACTACCTAGAGTATTATCCAAAGCCTGGAAAGCTACCTGTGGCGTATTCGATATTCTACAGTAACGATAAGTCTCATTCCCCTGACCCTGAAAGAGCCTCCAGTCGTTGGGAAAGACGAGTAAGGAGAGGCTGCTAAAATCTTAGGGCTGAGTGTAATAGAGACATTACTGGTGCCTGCTCGAGTAGATTGACGAACAATGGGATGACAGTGATACAGTGTTGATTTCAAAATATTTTATTGGATTCTGTGAGTGTTTTTTGTCTTTATTTTCTTAATGTGAATTGTGGGCTTTGGTATTTGTGATTTTCATGTGTTCCCTCCAAACTTCAGTTTTCAAAATTGCCTGCATTATCTAACAAGTGATTTATAGGTGGAGAGCCTAGAAGTGAGCACTGAGAGGAAGGTGAATGTATCTAGTATTCCATAGCTGCTGTTTAGTCCATATAAACAGACTAGAGTAAGGATCTCAGCCAGCAAGGCATTCAGCTTGCTAACACAGCAAAGGCACTTTCTTTCCTGATTATAATTAGAATTTAGTAATGAAAACCATGGAAAACTTCCCTCTAGTTTCAAATTGCTGATGGAGTGTTCATTACAAAGCACTTAAATTTGTCTAACCTGGTCTCTTTCTTTTTCCTCATCGTGCCTCCCCACTGCCTCTTTCCCTCGCAGACTGAAGACGGCTCAGGAATCAGTCAGCAAGTTGACTTCAGAGAAGAAAGTGGAAACCAAGAAAATCAATCCCACGGCTAGTCTGGTGAGATATGTTTTTCCACATAATCTGAAGATATTTCAGCTATGAAATTCCCAGGAGTATATCTAAATGTATGCGCTAAAACTCAAGGAATGAGAGATAGGATTCTCAGTTCCTGTCTTAGAGTAGCATATGGTGAGAAAGAATATAGGGAAGGGAGCAAGGAACAAAACCCTGGCCCTATTGTTAGTCAGCATACCAACATGGTCTCTTCCTATTCAACCAAACTTAGTCCCTTCCCGTTTTGCATCCTTCCTTGCCCCACCCTAAGTTGTGAACCCTTTATCCCAAAGTACCTTCTTCCTGAATTGAACATTTTTACTTCCATCAGTTACTTTTGCAGTTAAAGGGAATTATATCTTCTTATAATAGTTGGGAAAAGTGAACTGCAGAATGATACAATCTCCTTAGGATCACTCCATAAATGGATAGCCAAACCTGCCGCAAATTTAAGACCCCTGATGTGTCTTCCTGGGCTGAAAACTAGCCTTCTTGGCTGTCCTTCTAGCTCTGAGGGAAAGTTGTCCTCCACAGTCCATTTTTCAGTAAATATATCATTAACCATTGCCTATCATAGTAATTCTCTATAGGTAATGATATCATACCATTCCCTATAGGCTATAGGTATTGCTAAATGACTAGGAGCTTAAGGTGTCCAGGTTTAAGATTCAGCTCAGCCACTTAAGTACTTGTAAAATCTTGGGGATGTTGCTTTGCTTCTTTTTTTTCTGAGCAAAGAGGTGAATCAATATTACCATTGCTTTAGTGTTTTTTGGAAGAAGCCGAGAAGAGATGTGCAAACTGCCTACCACATAAGAGCCTAACAAATGCAGGCTCTGTTTCTTGTTACTTCAGTTTGGCAGATTTGGTTGACTGTACACTGGGGAATAGCAGTGAGTGCTAAGTGGGAGTATCCTGTGCCTCCCTTTCAGACCCTATCTTCCCTGCATCCTGATGTCCCTCTTCTAGTTATTTTATCCTTTTGTGTTAAAAGTACACAGCTGCTTTAAATCCTTCAACAATCCAAGTGGACTATCAGTTATAAAGTAAAATGATTTCTGTTGATGGACAGTGGTGTCCCTCGTAACAACCCCATCAGCAGCTAAATGAGTGTTGAGTGAGGCTGCTGAATGGAGAAGTCGGGGCTGTATTGCTTACTACTTGGTTAAGGAAAGTTCTGGTTCCAGCACATAGCCCCTCCCCGATCAGACACGATCTCTGTGCCCATTGGACAATGTGTTCAATACACTCATTTGTAAGATTTTTAGTGGTAGTGGGCTCAACCTGTTTGTTTGTTTCTTTGTTTGTTTGTTTGTTTTTGCTGTACCATACCTGGTGGTGCTCAGGGGACCTTGCACTGCTGGGGATAAACCCAGAGCCTCTGGCATGCAAAGCCTATGGTCAGCCCTTTGGGCCTACCCCCTCAACCTGACTTTTTATCTTCCTTTTTCTCAGCCTCAGCCCCTTGTCCTACTAGGCCTTTTATTTGGGACACTCATAGCTTATAGTCAGACCCTGTGTCCAGAAGCAAAAATAGATTTAGCACTGTAGACAAAGAGCAAACAGTGTGTCTATGAGCTTTTTTTTTTTTTAATTGATGACCTTCACTGTGAATAGGCTTTGATTGCAAACCCAGGTTGCTTGGGTGGTTTGTTTCAGTGGAAATTTGGGAAGAGTTTGTAAATGAATTTCACATTCAGTTTCTCAAGTCAAGGATGTGATCCAAATTCTGAACGGGTCTTCAAAAATTAATTTCAGTTTACATTGGGGCCAGTGTTTCTTAGAACTTTTTCCTATCTTGTTTCCTTCCTGTGGTTCCCCTGCCTGGTTGATGCCCTACTTTCCTACCATGACCTCCCATTTATGCAATTTTCACATGTGTCCCCTCCTTGGAATATCCTTAACGGCACACACAGAGTCCTATGGCCACCAAGTGAGAAATGCAAATCTAGTCTAATTTAGGATTTTAATCTAACCTCACATCTCATAAGCAGATGGTCCAGAAGATCCTAGAAATGACTCTTTCTAAAAAGGATATATCTTCCCCTTTGTTGACTTTCTATACATTGTCCTTAAAGAGCAAACAAAATCATCATTAATACGTTGACTTCTCGAAAGTCTTAGGAACAACGAAGTTTCCTATTTCTGTTTAGTACTCTTTTATCTGTTTACAATGTGCCAGCAGACTGCTATATGCTTCCTAGAAGGGGTCCTTGGGAGAGATGCTTAGAGAGAGCAAAATAGAACACTGGTGACAAAATGGGAGTTGCTTCTACCTCTCAGCAGAGACTAAGTATATCTGCTCATCCTCCATTTTACATCAGCTTTATCCAGTTCTGCCAAGTTGATCTTATGCAGATACATACAAATTATAAACAGTGATTTTTCATATGCATACTCCCTAGAAACTTCTAGTTCATTCCCTAATCCCATTAGATGACCTCAGAAAGTTGGGGGGAGGTTTGGGGGTGGGGGGAGGTTGTGGAATGAGTCCTTGAGTAAGTAAACTTATGACACTGGATCTGGGTTTGTCAAAGACGAGAACAGAATTAAAGCAATCTGGTATGATAAAGGCCAGTGTATTTTGATAGATGTGGTGGCTGCTAATTTTGTTTTTGTTTTGGTAGATTGAAGAATTATATATAGGAATGGTCAGGTAACAAACTTTTAGGTGGGAGGAGAGGAATATCTCATTTCTAGAGTGTTTGGTGCAACTCTTTGATATTCTAGAGCAAAATTTGAGAAATACATTAAACTGGAGGAAGATGGAAAAATTAGAGATTGAGTGATTATAAACTTATTTTTTTCCCATTAAACAACAGAAAGAAAGACTGCGTCAAAAGGAAGCCAGTGTGACTACCAACTAAAACAGAGACTGAAAATGATGACAGCAGAGCTAGCACCTTGCATGATCCTATGCAACGCCAATGCTGCAGGAAGTTCTTGATGTTTGTTCTGCTCACCTCTCTCTGAAGTTATCTGCACTGAGCACCCCTTGCCCTCCTCACATGTCCTTCATAAAGCCACACAAGGATGGGAAACTAAGGGAGCTGGTGTTATTAGACAGTTGTTTCTTACGATCCAAAGTACAATCCAAAGACCAAAAGAATTACCAAGAGTTCCAATTTTTCTTTAAGTGGAGATTTCAGGTTTTCTAACACAGACTTGAGAGACATGAAAACTTAAGACAGACAAAAAGGAGAACCATCTGTGACAGTTTTCTGAGTAGAATTTTCACCTTGATTTTTACACACTGCTGTTATGCTTATTGGTTTTAATTTTGATCCTAAGGTCACAAGATTCTGTACCTGAACGTGTTGAAACTTACTGTGTCTATTTTTTAAAGGATAATTCAGACTATTTTCTAGACTAAATAAATGGTTATTTAGTTGTTGTTTTTCACATGGAAAGGAGAGAACATGTAATTATGCCTTTGTGTCAATGCGGTTAATAGCCATAAACTTCATCCTGGAAAGTGAGTTCTGATCAAGGGAGTTGGTGTCAGCCAGAATGAGAAACCACTGGGCCACTCGGGGGGTGGGGGGTGAAGTATATCAGTTTACTGTGATTTCCTGACCTACAGAGATTCTGCATCCCAGTTTCTACAACAAATAGTGACACATAAGCAAGGCTTGCTTGAGATCAGAGCACCTTCCATCAGGGAATAGGAAATGCCATGATTGCAGAAAGCTGAGCTATTGTCAGTAGTGTTCCAGCCGTGTGGGGCTGGGCCACTCCAACCACTTGGTCGAGGGGACAGTATCCAAACAAGAGAGCAAATGCTATGGCAAACTTCCATCATGGCATGTGACATTGGGTTAAGAAGGGGCCTTTATGTCAAAAAATAAAGAAATACAGTGGCTGGAGAGATAGCACAGCGGGTAGGGCGTTTGCCTTGCACGCGGCCGACCCGGGTTCAAATCCCAGCATCCCATATGGTCCCCTGAGCACGGCCAGGGGTAATTCCTGAGTGCAGAGCCAGGAGTAACCCCTGTGCATCGCCGGGTGTGACCCAAAAAAAATAAAGAAATAAAAAAAAATAAAGAAATACATAAAAGCAGAAAAATTCCTTTACATCAAAATAAGAAAAAAGCAATTAGTATTAAACTAATTAAGCTAATTAAAATGAGTGGGATGGCATGGATAGGCATCTTTTTCTGAACTTGGGAGCCAATTTGACCACTGCTTCTTGAGTCACAACGAAGACCCATGCCTGACCTCTTTGCTGATATTTTTTATTCTTAAGGTACTATTCTTTGAATCGTCCTTGTGTGGGAAAAAGAGGTGACGAGAGGTAAATTGAGAATAGGATCAAGGCTACCACATTTCAGCCTTGAAGAGATCCAAGCATTCCCCTATACTTGGTGGAGGATGATCTAGAGATAAGCAAGGTCTTTAAAACCCTTCTTGATCAGCTGCTTTGTGTGGTCTGTCCCTTGTCCCAGCATTTTTCCAGAAAGATTTCATTTTTGTCCTGGAAACTTTTAACTTACCAGGTATTCAAGTGACTACCCAGGACATGCCTGTTAGTTATAAGTCCCCTCAGGGAGCCTAATAATAGATTCAACTAATTAATGCAATACCATATCCTAATATAATTCGCATCTCTGGAATCAATAGGTCCGAGTCAGGATCAAATCAAGTATCAGAAGCCATATTCATTCTGGTGCTAGCCATCCCCCCCAACCCCCCCCACCCATCCCTTTGCCTTCTAACATTTCAAATGAGTGAAATATGACAACATGGTTGACTTTTTTTTTAACTAAAAGATAAGAGCCAGACATAAATGATGGTAAGAAGCTTACATGACCAAAAGATGTTGCTTATGAGTTAGAAATCTTCTATACTTCTTCTTATAAGGCTTTTCTTCCTTTTCACTGAACTGAAAACCAAGGGAATTTCCATCAATTTCAAACAAATTCCTCTTACCACCACCCGGTTCTCTACATAATTATTTCTAGTATTAGCACGGTGAAGCAAAGTGCCTGACTTGTTCATACCTGGGTCATCAAACTTAAATTCAGTGTGTCCAGCACTTATTTAGATCTTTGCAGCTGCTTTGAGACTTGATGAGCTTGAAGGCTTGAAGGCACTCAGTCATCATAACCCACTCAGGTCCCTAAGTCTGATGTTAACACAAAGATCACAGAAGGTAAGCAGGACTATTACTTGGATCACATAACCCTGCATGCTCTCAGGGAACCAGTGCTAAAGAAGGTTGAATAGAAACTCAAATTTGAGAGTTAGATGTAAGAAGCCCAAGTTGAGCTTCATCATAGAAAATAAGGTCAAATTATCAGTATGATCCATATTTCAAAACAGCAAAATTGACCTCTGTTGGGAAAACCAAAGCCTAGTCAACTGTAGTATAACATAGTCTCCATTATTCTTGCCTACTGTGAACCCTGCACTGTGTGTTCTAGATGTTTCTTCCTAAATTCACAGATGAACTACATTGTTGACACAGTCCTCATGTACTGTGATGCTCAGTAAAGGTTCCCAAGAGTTTAGTCTAGTGCACCCATTTGAAACAATCTGTAGGCCCCTAAAATGATCCTTCTTAAGTGAAATTGGAATTATATTCAGGGCACTAGGCATCTTTGAACTTTTCATGCAGAGGAAGCAGTTGAGGAATTTAAATCAAGTTATGGCCATTCCTGAGAAGAGTAGCCAAATCTGAGTTGAACCACACCCTCACAGTCCTGACCTTACCAGTCAGATATTGAGAAACCTTAACTTCTAAATGGCATTGCCTCATCCTACCCAAGAATCACTACATCTAAGCAAAGGCAGTAGTTCAGCTTTTTGCATGAGTCACAGCAATCACAAAGCACACTAAAGCATGATATAAACATGTTAGTTACAAAACATCAGGCCTGCAGGGATTTAAAATCAGATTGAGAAGAGGTACACTCTTATGTTTTTTGTTTTTTTAATCCAAGAAAGGCCAGTGAGAGAGATGAGGGGGAGGGCAGGGCTATGTGGTAGCCAAGCAGAAATAGATGAATTTGATTATCATGGTGGTTCAGGGGTCACAAATGATGAACCTACCAACCAATAGGTTTCTTTCCAATCCATGAATGGACATCTATAATGCCTCTTTGAAATGTCTACTAGATTTGAGTTTTATTTTACTTTGGTCTTACCTATTCTAATCAGGAAAAAAGAAAGTAGCCAAAAAATGGAAGGGAAAAAAAAAACCGTCAGCAGGTTGGTAGGTCACAAATTAATTTATCAGTTCTAGAACAAACCCCCCTTGCCCCCTCAAAAAAAAAAAAAACTTCCAATGAAATCCATTGATTGCTGTACACGTCCTAAGCATAAGAATGTGTTCGGCTGGAGATAGAGTGGAGGTAAGGCACTTACCTCACACATAGCCCATTGAGGTTCAATCCCTGTCACCATATATAGCCTCCCAAATCCCACTGGGAGTGATCCCTGAGCACTAGTAAGTGTGGCCAGAGAAAACAAACAAAAAGTAAAATAAAGAATGTGAACAGCTGCAAGGGCTAATGAGTGTAGACAAAGTAAGAAATGTCTATTGTTTGTTTTAGACTTCAGCCCCAAACCTGGCAAGTTTTCAAGTGTAGATTCTAACGAGTCAAGGATTACTCAAAACAATTGATTTTTTTTTAACTAGCACGAGGGTATATACAGTGAGAAAATATGCTTGGCTATTAAAATTTCTTTATTCTGGGTTGTCTTTCAAGGGTTGTATTTAAACAAGTGGAATATCCAGAAGACCATGAATACATTTTTTTAATTGTCTTATAATTTAAGATCAGGGCAATGGAAAAGAGGGGGTTGAATTAAAAGATGAATTTGATTCACCTCAGCTATTTTGTCATTCATCATAAGGAAATCTGCAACATAAGAGAATCAAGTTATGGCAAAACTAATATATGAAACTAGTATTTGAGAAGAATGGATAGCTTTTAGCCTTTCCAACATGCAAATAGCTTGTTGGATATTTTTCCATTTTCCAGATTTAGAAACAGTTCAGCTACTTGGAAATTTCTCTATTATTGGTGCAGAAATTGCTAGAAGAAAAGCACCATCTGAAGCAAGCTTTAGCATAGCTGGCTCCTTTGGACTCATACAGTAGTATTTATAACTCCACTAGAAACTGAATACAGGCATGAGTAGTCTTGGTTCCACAGCTGTGTGCCACTGAGAGACCCACTTTGTGTCATGCCAACAGTCGGTGACTTTTGGTTAGAAGTACTGAAAGTTTCACAATTCCTCCTCTTCCCTTCTAAGAAGTGGGCAGTCTACCAGACTGTCCCAGATCAGTGCTTTGCTAGGCACATATGAGAGAGAGAGAGACAGAGGGAGAGAGAGAGAGTCTCAACAAGTCAAACTTGAAGACAACTCGGTAGCATTGTTTACTTGAAAATGTTAAGATATGAAAACGGGAGCTGTTAAGTCCCCAGGCAGTTCAACCAAAGAAGTCATTAGGGAAGCCATTGAGCCTTCCTCTTCCTTCATACAGAGCATGAAGACATCTTACTATCTTACTGGAGGCATCTTTGTCCCTTTCTCTTCTCCCCCAGAGTAACATAGAGGTTCTTTGCCTCCTTCCCTTTTCTGCTATGAAAGTTTAGCAAAATGCATAATTTTCTGGGAATATAAACAGAAATAAGGACTTCCTTTAAAGAAATCATCTAGCATACCCCCCTTAGAACCTCCCTTAAAAGCAGTTGGGGTTTTTTTTTTGGGGGGGGGGTTTGCTTTTTGGGTCACAGCCAAGCAGAAATTTTTTTTAATTAGAAATTGAATACTTTTAAAGCCCTTGGGAGAAGACATGCCAGTGATTCCTCAGTCTTTTCCTTTTGTTAAATTTTAATGTACACTAATATGGGAAGTAGGGTGCCAGTGGGCTGTGATATAGGGGCTTGTGCTTTGTCCTGGGAAAGTGGTACTGAGCTTGCACGCGCAGAACATAACTGGAATCAGTGCCCTAGTAGGAAGTAGGCCTAACAAAAGATTGGCCATTATTTCAAGTCCTTTAAGGGCTTTGCTTTTATCAGCGATGGAAAGTGACTGTCCATGCTGCTTCCTCAAATGCTTTTGGCCCAGGCAACAAAACCTGCCTTTCAGTGACTTTGCAAGCAATGAAATGAGAGAAAAACAGGAGACCTGGAAGGAGGAAAATTTGAATAAGGCTAGAAAAGTTTTTGCTGAAATAGTGCATTGCTCAGGAGCTGAAGATTTTTGCCATGATTGTGTCATGGGCTATTTGCAACAGAAACTCAAGGAAAACTGCGTGAGGCAAATTGAAGGGTCCAGACTCCTGTATTAGTCTGTGCTGGATAATGTGAGGGGAAACAGCATCGCAAGGACTGTGGCTGACTGGTGCTTGCTTGAATAACGTATTTAATCTCTGATTCATTTTCATGGGGTTGCTTTTCCATGTACCTTCTCATTTTCTCTATCCCTGCCCATAAAACCATTTTGGTGTCTAGTTCCATTTCCTTTACCTCCTCCTCCCATGCTTCAATTCTGTTGTCTCCATCTCAGATCCCATGGCTATTTTTTTTTTTTTTGCCTTGTTTTACCTTCTTCGTGTCTTAAAGACCCAGATTTTTTCACTTTTCCCTTCACAGTCAACCGAGTGTCTCCTGGAACCTTATTCCCTTTCTCACAGTCAGGACCGTGTCCTTTATGCAGGGAGCTCCACTGTGACCACGGGAGATGGAGCACAGGGGCAACCTCTTGGTAATGTCAGCGTCACCTCATCACTTAGTCAAAGAGGGAAAAACCCATGAAAGAAATGGAAAATACATTTCTCTTTCAATTTATGCAACTTTATTTTAAGAAGGTTGAGGGAGAGTTTTTCTAAGTTCTTCTTGGATTCTTATAGATTTTTTTGTGGTTTTGTTTCATTTTGTTTTTACTCAGAAATTGTCTGATTAGGGGCCATGCATTTGACAATTTGTGAATCAGCTCAGGTTGCGCATTTTGTTGTGTAAGACTCCATTGGTGAGTCTCAAGTAAATTTGCTGTGCTGCTGGACAAATTGACTTAATGCCGGGCCAACATTTTCAATCATGGGCTTTTTGTGGCTATTCTGTTCTTACTATTACTCATGATCCGAACATCCACCCCAAATCTGGACCAGGATGTTGACAATTTGTGGTTAGTTTCAGATCCACAGTAATTGCTACACTCTTGAAATCACTTAAAAAGTGTAAGCCTGTCCCAAGAGACAACCACTGGGCCTGGAAACACATTAACTTCGATGTTCAATTATTCAGTCAATCTCTCAATATAATCTTAATGGGTTTTCAATAATAAGACAGTTTGAGAAAGGAGAGAGCACTTGAAAGACATGAAACCTTACATTATATATGCTCTTGGATAATTTTTAATATAAGCTAACTGGATTCAGGAATTTTTTTCTTTAAATTTCTAAAAGTATGTGTTTCTAATTTGCATATTTAATTTCATCAGAGCTAAGACATGCTCATAAGTTAAATTTGTAAATGTCATTTACAACCAAATAAAGTATTTATTTTTAAAATAAAAGGGTGATGGAAGCAATATTGATTTGTACATAAGGAAAATGTGTGTATGTATTTTATTCTTCCTTGCCACTTCTTGGGCATCACATCAAGTGTATTTTTGTACATAATATATATTGGTTAGAAAATGTAGATTTTTGTTATTTGAAAAATTCTATCTCTGTGATAGATTATATTTATCTTAATTTGTTGATACCTCTGTTAATTTGTTTTAAGAGACAGGACTCTATTTTTTGGAATTTACAGAGAATTACACTCATGGCTTCCAACTGTAAATATACTGAGGGTATTTTAATAAATCTTGGTTTCATGTCTGTCTGTTGTGAAGTACTGATTTGTTTTCAGCGTGCGTTTTAGAGAGTCTCCTAGGGATGCTATAAGTGGAAAAGATCCCTTATTCCTAAGTTTCATTACTGCTTGGGGGTAGCATTACTTCAAACTATAACAGCTAGATCTTTGCAATCCATCTTCTTTTTCTCTCCTGTGGCCCTTATCAAACAGCAGACTAGCAATAGCCAAACCCAACAGGCATTGTCTCCCTGATGCTAACCAAAGTTGGCCTGAACATAAATGACCCAAGGTCAAGGTTTTTGTGGAGAGAACCACATGGACCGGTGGCTTCAGGTTGTTGCTGATTGGTAAGTAAAATACCAGGAAAGCAGAACATAAACAGAATTTATTATGTTATGTCACTAAACACAAGGTAAAAAATTTTTTGAGTAATGATATGTCCTATACAAGTATGGACAAATAAGAATTTATGACTTAGAGAAATTCACTCATCTGGAAAGAGAAGTATAATTGTATTTTTCAATTTGTTCTGTGTTCCTGAATTCCTGCACTCATGGGTTTAGAAATCTACTGAAATATGCACCAATATGGTATAGGCATTTGCAAAATATGTAGTTACTATCTAGGAAGACTTTTTAATCACTGGGAAATCTTCTAAATCATAGATCTGCAAGAAAAAAGGTTAGACATTGGGTGAAATCTTCTTCTTTACCAGAGCAAAAACTACTAAAATTCAGACTAGAAAGATGGCTCAAAGAATCAAGTGCATGTTTTGCATATGGGAAATCTGTGGGTTTGAGCCTAAGCACCATTGATCCCCTGAGCAATTGGATCAAGTTTGACCCAAATTCAAAATACTTTTTTAAAAAAATTTTAAATCCCTTTAAAAAATAACTCCTAAAGTTCTAGGGACTTGAGGAAAGTCTAACTCAATCTTAGTGAATGCATCAAGACTGGACTCAAATTCTTTCTTTCCTAATTTTTTTTAATCACAGTTATTAACAAATTTACAAAGTTGTTCATGAGTGGGTTTCAGTTGTATTATGTTCCAACATCTGTCCCTTCACCAGTGTACATTTCCCACCACCAATAGTCCCAGTTTCCCTCCTGCTCTGCACCCCACCCCCTCCACTTTCCTTCTCTCTCTGTGTCTCTCTGTCTCTCTCCCTCTCTCTGTCCCTCTCTCTGTCCCTCTCTCCCCCTTATAATAAAAGGTTATCAGGTATAACCCTTTACCTAATTTTAACAGCCAGTTCCTGTCCAGAATATTATTTCCAGCTATTATTGTCATGCTGGTCCTTTCTCTATCCTGTCTTAGCTTCACACACACACACACACACACACACACACACACACACACACACACTTTTGCGGCAAACTTCCAACCATTGACCAGTCCTCCCAGCTCCTGTTTACCCTCACCTTGGATATTAGTTTTATACTATATTATACATGTATGTATATATGCATATATATTATATCCCACAAATGAATGCAGTAATTCTATTCCTGTCCCTCTCCTGACTCATTTCACTCAGCAAGGTACTCTTGGTGTCCATTTTTAAGCAAATTTCATTACTTCTTTCTTCCTAACAACTGTGTATTATTCCATGGTGTAGATGTACCATAGTTTCTTTATCCAGTCATCTATTCTCAGGCACTTGGGTTGTTTTCATATTCTGGCTGTTGTGAATAGTGCTGCAATAAACATCAAAGTGCTGGTGACATTTTTGCTGTGTGTTTTTGGGCACCCAGAGTATATTCCTAGAAGTGGTATGGCTTGGTCAAATGGGAGCTCGGTTTCTAGTTTTTTGAGGAATAGATTCAAATTCTTGACACCCATGCCAGTGCCCTTTCTTCTTTCATCACGTTCTACTCTTCTTCTAAATACAGTATGGAATAATTTTCTAGATCTCCTGTTTTAAAAGAAGGCTCTAAAGCAGAGTTGCCCAAAGTTTTTTTGCCTTTTACCACCTTTTCAGAAACAAAACAATACTAAGGTGGGTGCAGAAAGGACTGGAAATCTACCTTACTTAGGAAAACAAATAATGCCCCCCACCCCATTGCACTAGAGGTTATTACCAGTACCTCCCCCAGTGGAGGTACCCATTTAGGAAAACTTTGCCCAATTTAGGAAGACATTGTTCTAAATGTCCCTGTTTATAGAAACCATCAGTAAAGTTGGATTCTGAACTAGAGCAGAGATTCTTAAACATTTTCCACTTTTTGAAACTACTTCTCACCTGAGAAATGCATCACAAATGAATATGGCCTAAAACAACTTGGGTTCATTATACATTTGATTTTGAAGTAATTTTTCATCAGTGCATGTGAAGAAGCCTTTTACTGATGCAAAATTTTTAACAACCTTATGTTCAGTTTAACATGACCACACATGATGTGCCAACCCACAGTTTAAGAAGATGGGAATTAAGGCACTTAAAAGGGGGTTGTGAGGGGTCTATATATCATAAGGATTTAATATCAGACCATCTCAGGAAGAATGGTCTCCTGGGCTTAATGAAGAAGTACTTTTCCTTCCTGAGAATAAGCCTAGAAGTATAATAAATACTTAGAGAAGTATGCAAATGTATAAGTATTTTTGAACATATCTATAAAAATTTTAATACATTTTTTTCTATTCTTTAAATGTTGATGGTCTAACAGGTCATAAATTCCTGTGGCTAAATGTTGCACTTCAGATCCCAGCTGCCTTCTTTCACCTGGCTGTGTTATGTTCATAAAAGTCAAAGATTTCAAAGGGCTGTTTGCAGACATGCCTACATTGCTTTGGATGCATCTACATCTGTCTTATTAAATAGGTCTCTTCCCTATCATCGGGTGCTGCATGGTAAGAGAAGATGATAATATCAGCTATCAACTGCTACCTAACAAAAATACCCCAAAACTTAGTGGAATAAATCAACAACTGTGGTTTCTCATTTCTTATGGTTTAAGAAGGACTCAAGTAGGAATTTTCACAAGGTTGTAGAAATGTGCACTTTGGGCCTGTAAGCATCTAAAACAGAGAGGCTTGAACTGAAATATGCTTCAAAGGTGATTGATTATTCAGCAGGCAATTTTTCTATTGGCTCTAGGTTGGGAGCCTCAGCAGCAATGAAATTACACCTGTGGGTGACTTTTACAATAATTGGAAAGTACAGTTTTCTTTGATTCTTATAGTAACATTACACAGGTATTTAACACAATAGAATATTACAAATCTTAAAAAAAGAAGCAAATTCTGACACATATTCTAACATGAGTAAAACTCAAATACATATGTTAAGTGAAGTAGCCAATCACAAAATAACAACTATTTGTGATTTCCCTTTTATAATCTGCATATAAAAGTGAAATTCATAAAGGCAGAAAGGGACTTGGTAGCAGAGGGATTGGAAGATTTGTTTAAAGGATATGTTTTAGTTTTGAAAGATGAATAAATTCTGGAGAATAATGATGATTATGTAATTTCAAAAAAAAGTTAACATGGTGAATTGTTTGTATAATTCACCATGTTGTATCATTACCATGTCACTGTCATCCCGTTGCTCATTGTTTGAGCGGGCACCAGTAACATCTCTCATTGTGAGACTTGTTACTGTTTTTAGCATATCCAATACGCCACGGATAGCTTGCCAGGCTCTGCTGTGCGGGCGAGATACTCTCGGTAGCTTGCCAGGCTCTGCCGAGAGGGGCAGAGGAATCGAACACAGGTCGGCCGCATGAAAGGCAAACGCCCTACCGCTGTGCTATTGCTCCAGCCCATCATTATCATGATTTTAAAAAAAAAGAAGGTATTCAAGGGTTTCCTGAATGCCAAGTGTATATACAACATTATACATAGATTACTTTGTTCATTCACTATAATACTATAAGGTAAAGGTTACAACTAAACCTATTGTATATATTTGTTTACATATAAAATTCTGATTTTTTTATGTAAGCAAAGATGGGTGGTATTACATTTCATTTTCTAAAAAGATACTTTTTAAAGATGTTGATAACTTTCCCATGCAATTAGTGAGTAGAAAAATCAGACATGCCAAAGAAATAACTCTCGTGGAGACAAAATTCAAACAATAAAATTGATCAAGAAAAATAATTTTTTTGAAAAAAATAAAGAAACTCTGTGACTAATCCTATCACTGAGATCACAGGTATAAAATTTGCTGGTTCTGGCTATTGAAATTTTATAGAATTTTATATGATTCTGGCTATTCTGAATTTTATATGATTTGCTTACATAAAAAATTCTGATTTTATATGTAGGCAAAGATTATTAGACCTTAATTCCTTTGTGGTATTACATTTCATCTTCTAAGGAGATACTTCTTTGTTTTTATTTATTTGGAGGCCACACCCAGCGGTGCTCAAAACTTACACCTGGCTCTGCACTTGGAGGTCACTTCTGGCCGATTCAGGAGACCATATGTGGTTCGGGGAATCAGACCCAGGTTGGCCATGTGCAAGGCAAGTGTAATATCACTCCAGCCCCTAAGGAGATACTTCTTTTTCCATACATCATTTCCCTTTCAAATTTTAATATATATCTTTCAAATGTCTATCCTAAGAATATCGGTGCCACTAGCACCCCTACAGCAATTTGAGCCATCTCCTGGCCTTCCACCACACTTTTGGGAAAAAATGAAGAAACTAATAAAGTTGGGTGCAGAAGTAAGTGTGTGTGTGTGTGTGTGTGTGTGTGTGTGTGTGTGTGTGTGTGTGTGTAAAAGAGAGAAAGCACGCATGCGTGCACGCAACTGCACACATGACTCCTCAAGGAACAACTGATGCACACTTCCAGAATTTTCCCCTTTTTGTAGATGAGATGAAGCAGGGCATAATTTAGTTTTTAAAATAATAAATTAATTAAACTCTCTCCTCAAGAGCACTGGGTAAATGGAACTCATGTTTTGCATACATGAGTCCTGGCTGGTCCCAAAAATCTACGAGGCAAGAAAAAAAATTTTGGTGAGAACCACAGTCTCTTAAGAGCAATGGTCATCTCCAAGTTAGTTTTGAGTAATTTCTCCAAAGTGAATTTATAATAAATAAATCTGAAAATACAGCTTACCAGGTAAAACAGAAAAGAATGAACAGAACCAGATTATATAGTGCTAGAATTTTCCAGATCCTTCTAACAATCTTGTGATATGACCCTTGTTTTATCTGAAGCCAAGCTGAGATCCAGTTGCCCCTTATTTAGGATCATTTTGAAGATATCTGCTACTGGAATAAAATATTTCTTTTGGAAGATTATTTTATTTGATAGTGAAGGGAGCAAATGAATACATGGCTATACTTTGTTTCCTTGTTCTGGACAGAAGTAGAAAGAAAGAGAAAAATCCTTTAAGAAAGAAAATTCTTTTCATCAACTTCAAAGATGTCAGGGTTACCCAATTTCCCAACACTTTATCTTATCTTCCAAGACTTCCAGTGTGGTTCTGAAGACCCAAATTCTTTGAACCCACTCTTAGAGAACATATTTGATCACATGAGAAGTCATGACTCTAGAAGGACTGTAGAGGCAGCAAAGCATAAGAAACAAAAAACATAAGGTTTGTGGTTAGACACAATCTGACATCCCAGGTCTGCCATTTGCTAAGTAAGATGGTGATCTGAGGCAAGTTCCAGCAAGCTCAACCGTAGAATCTTCATCGCAAAGTACAGATAAAAATTACCTCATACACCAAGGAATGTAGCTCGGTGATAGAGCACTTTTTTTTTGTATGGGGAGGGGATTGTTGGGGTAAATCTGGGACAGAGCTCAGGGAGCCCAGGAACCTCTCTCCCTGTAGTGCTCAGCCTGGTTGACTAGTGATTTCAGTGTTTTGTGCCTGAAGATGCATTGCTGATGAGATCCTGTGATACCAGGCCTGCCCTGGCTGTTCTAGGGGCCCTCCAGAGCCATTCCCAGTGATGCCTTGTGACCATTGGTGCCCAGGGTATAACCATCAAGACCTGTGCTCTAACCACTGTACTAATTACTATGTCACCATATCCCTGGCCCCTAAAGCACATAGCTTTCCTTTTTAATTGTCTTTTAACTTTGGTTTTGGAGTTATACTCAGATGTGCTTAAGAGCTACTTCTGGCTCTGCACATGGGATGCCCTAGATCAAACTGGGATCAGTATCATGTAAGAAAAGGATCTTAACCCCTGCACATAATTTTCATGTATGATGCCTTAACATCACAAAATTTAAAATTATATATACAACATATTGCATAAGATTTCCAAAGGTAAATAGAAAGAGTGCCAAAATTACCCAAATCAGTAAGCATTATTTCTCTTTCTCAAGTAGAACATTTAAGCCAGTAGGTATTGCATTTGTTTTCCTGAGTTTTGCTAGAAAAAAAGATTCCTGAATTTAAACTTTGTTATTTTATTGCCCATATCGCATGAGTTGCTTTATTCTGCCACTTCTCATTCTTTGAGAGCTGACGTATTCTAGTACTAGTTATATCATAATATATTCTTGACTTCTCTTTTCTGATCTTCTATTTCCATATCTATTTGCATTAGTGACTTTTAGGATTCCTGATTTCTCTGTGAGCAGCTATTATAAAAAGAATCCAGTGATCTTTTATTTCCAAGACATATAATTTACTAGCTCTGGGCTGGAGCGATAGCACAGCAGGTAGGACGTTTGCCTTGTGTGTGGCTGACCAGGGTTCGATAGGGCGTTTGCCTTGCATTCGGCCGACCTGGGTTTGATTTCTCAGTCCCTCTCGGAGAGCCCAGCAAGCTACGGAGAGTATCCCAGCAGAGCCTGGCAAGCTACCCATGGTGTATTCGATATGCCAAAAACAGTAAACAACAAGTCTCACAATGGAGATGTTACTGATGCCCGCTTGAGCCAATCAATGAACAACGGGGTGACAGTGCTACAGTGCTACAATTTACTAAGGAGGATATACGTTACTCATGGGGCAGGGAGAGGAAGGGCACTTATGATTAAGTCAACATTAATACTGAGACTGGACCTTGAGGTTTAGAATTAAAAATTGGCTCTTAGACATCTGTCTTGAAGGAAGTATTAATGGCAAAAAGGGATTCTGGCATGGCAAAGAAAAGGTAACAGAATAGCAGTGAGAGGAGTGTATATAGGAGCCATAGCCTATAGCTGCAGATAAGACATAAACAGCAAACACATGTCTGGGCATCTAACTAAAATGAATCTGTTTTTCACTGACAACCAAAATAGTGGTATTTTTTCTTTGTGTTTTGGAAAAGCTTTATTACTTTGGTGATGCTCAGGGGTTACTCCTGGCTCTGCACTCAAGAATTATTCCTGGCAACTGGATGAGGAAATGTATTGTAGTAAAAGGTGGAAGCCTAGATCACCCTTTACCCCAGTGTTTAGAGAGGACGGAGAAGGAAAGAAATCAAAGGGAGAAGAGGAGAATGGGAAGTAATGCGTTAACAGTCATTGGGGCTTCAGTTATACTGATGATATGGGAAAGGGCTAGAGCCGTATATCCAAACAGACTCAACAACACTGAAAACATGGGATCTAAGCTGCAGGCACTGAAACTTTGTAATGTGCCTGTCAAGTGGACAGGCGGGGGATGGGGCGGTGTTGGAGTGGAGAGGGAATAGGGGAACACTGGTGGACGGCAGGTGATGGTGATGGTGGGGTTGGTGTTGAAATATCATATGCCTATCAATAAGTTTGTAAATCACAATTCTTTTTTTTTTAATTTTTTATTGTGGAAAGTTACAAAGTTACAAAGTTTTCAGGCTTAAATCTCAGTTATACAATGCTCGAATGCCCATCCCTTCACCAGTGCTCATATTCCACCACCAAGAATCCCAGTATAGCTCCACCCCGCCCCCTCACACCCAAACCCCCCCACGCCCCTAGCCCCCCCACCCTAAGCCCCCCCCGCCTGTGTAACTAATAAATTTCACTTTACTTTCACTTTGATTGCATACAATATTTCAACAAAACTCACTATTATTGTTTGGAGAGTCTCTCCCCTAAAGTCAGACCTGCTGAAAAGGAAGCATTAGATAATTTGTTTTCCATTGCTGAGGATGAAGAAGTATGAGGTCGAGTGACCACACTTAGCGGCTTCTCAGTTTTGGGTTTCTGTAATTTAGTATTTTAGTAACTAAGTCCAGAGAGATATCTGCCAGAAGTTGCATCGTTGCCAACTTGTACTTCTCAGTTACATTATATTCCACATATGAGTGCAATCTTTCTATGTCTGTCTCTTTCTTTCTGACTCATTTCACTCAACATGATACTTTCCATGTTGATCCACTTGTATGCAAATTTCATGACTTCATGTTTCCTGGCAGCTACGTAGTATTCCATTGTGTAAATATACCAGAGTTTCTTTAGCCAATCATCTGTTTTCGGGCACTCTGGTTTTTTCCATATTGTGGCTATTGTGAACAGAGCGGCAATGAACATGGAAATGCAGATGTCATCTCTACTATACCTTTTTGCCTCTCCGGGATATATTCCCAGGAGTGGTATTGCTGGGTCAAATGGGAGCTCAATTTCTAACTTTTTGAGAATCGTCCATATTGTTTTCCAAAAGGGCTGAACCAGTCGGCATTCCCACCAGCAGTGAAGGAGAGTCCCTTTCTCCCCACATCCACGCCAACACCGGTTGCTTTTGTTTTTGGGGATGTGGGCCAGTCTCTGTGGTGTGAGATGATATCTCATTGTTGTTTTGATCTGCATCTCCCTGATGATTAGTGATGTTGAACATTTTCTCATGTGCCTCTTAGCCATTCGGATTTCTTCTTTGGAAAAGTTTCTGTTCATTTCATCAGCCCATTTTTTGATCGGGTTGGCAGTTTTCTTCTTGTGGAGTTCAACCAGTGCATTGTATATCCTTGTTATCAACCCTTTATCGGATGGGTACTGCATAAATATCCTTTCCCATTCTGTAGCAAATAGAATTCAACAACTCATCAAAAAGATCATACACCACGACCAAGTGGGATTCATCCCGGGGATGCAAGGATGGTTTAACATCCGGAAATCAATCAACATGATCCACCATATCAACAAAAGAAAAGATAAAAATCATATAATCATATCAATAGATGCAGAGAAAGCATTTGACGAGATCCAGCATCCGTTTATGATGAAAACACTAGCCAAAATAGGTATAGAAGGGACCTTCCTCAATATAGTCAAAGCCATTTATCACAAGCCTATGGCAAGCATTGTCCTCAATGGGGAAAAACTAAGAGCCTTCCCTCTGAGAACAGGGACGAGACAAGGATGCCCACTCTCTCCACTTCTTTTCAATATAGTACTGGAAGTACTTGCAATAGCGATTAGGCAAGAAAAAGACATTAAGGGCATTCAGGTAGGAAAGGAAGAAATCAAGCTCTCACTATTCGCAGATGATATGATACTATACTTAGAGAACCCTAAAACCTCTACCAAGAAACTCCTAGAAACAATAGACTCGTACAGTAAAGTGCAGGCTATAGAATCAATACCCAAAAGTCCATGGCTTTCCTATATGCAAATAATGAGAGAGAAGAAAGTGACCTGAGAAAAGCAATCCCATTCACAATTGCGCCTCAAAAAATCAAATACCTCGGAATCAGCTTAACAAAGGAGGTAAAGGACTTGTATAATGAAAACTATAAAACACTACTTCAGGAAATAAAAGAGGACACGAGGAAATGGAAAGACATCCCCTGCTCATGGATTGGAAGAATTAATATTGTCAAAATGGCAATTCTCCCCAAAGCATTGTACAAATTCAATGCGATCCCTATAGGGATACCCTTGACATTCTTCAAAGAAATGGAGCAAGCGCTCCTGAAATTCATATGGAACAATAAGCCCCCACGAATAGCTAAAGCAATCCTTGGGAAAAAGAAAATGGGAGGAATCAACCTCCCCAACTTCCAACTCTACTACAAAGCGGTAGTCATTAAAACAGCATGGTACTGGAACAAAGGCAGAGCGGCAGACCAATGGAACAGGGTTGAATACTCTGACATACACCCCCAAATATATGATCATCTAATCTTTGATAAGGGAGCAAGAAATGTGAAGTGGAGCAAGGAAAGCATGTTTAACAAATTGTGCTGGCAAAACTGGACGGCTACATGCAAAAAAATGGGCTTAGACCTCCATCTATCACCATGTACAAAAATCAGATCAAACTGGATTAAAGACCTCAACATCAGACCAGAATCCCTAAGGTACATTGAAGATAAGGTCGGAAAAACCCTCCACGACATTGAAGCCAAAGGTATCTTCAAAGCTGACACGCCACTGGCTAAGCTAGTGAAAACAAAGATAAATAAATGGGACTATCTCAAACTAAGAAGCTTCTGCAACTCAAAAGAAACAGTGACCAAAATACAAAGTTTGTAAATCACAATTCTTTAATAAAAACATGGGGACAAAAAGAACTGATCCCTGAGCACAGGGCAAAGAGTAACCCTTGAGCACCACCAAATGCGGCCCCAAAAACAACAAAAAGGATGTAAATTCAGTTAAATAGACTGTTCTAGCTTCTTCCAGGAGTCTTCATTTAAAGATACAGATTTAAGTATGATATTTAGCTTTTTAAGACCAGGCAATATATTGCTTAAAGAAAAATACATAACAATGGAAATGTTTGAAGTGCTTCTCCATTGGTTTTGAATGCAAAGTGCTCATTTCTGGAAATAGTTGGGGATTACAACCGGTAGGGCTGAGACTAGAGGTATGTGATGATGTATTTCAGGGTTTCATGCATGCACCACAGTCCTCTGAGCTCTCTCCCCAGCAACAAAAGTAAAGCTCCCTTTTATTCCACTTCTCCTCTAAATCTTCTTTTAAAGCAAAGTAATGAGTCAGGAAAAGACAAAGAATGGTTTCCTGGAAAAGAAATGGAAAATGAGAACATGCATTTAAAGTAGAATACAAGAAAAGACAGCAGGGGCTGGAGCGATAGCACAGCGGGTAGGGCGTTTGCCTTGCATGTGGCCGACCTGGGTTTGATTTCCAGCATCCCATATGGTCCCCTGAGCACTGCCAGGGGTAATTCCTGAGTGCAGACTCAGGAGTGACCCCTATGCATCGCTGGGTGTGACGCAAAAAGCAAGCAAGAAAGAAAGAAAGAAAGAAAGAAAGAAAGAAAGAAAGAAAGAAAGAAAGAAAGAAAGAAAGAAAGAAAGAAAGAAAGAAAGAAAGAAAGAAAGAAAGAAAGAAAGAAAGAAAGAAAGAAAGAAAGAAAGAAAGAAAGAAAGAAAGAAAGGAAGGACAGCATTAGAGATGCTGCTTAGCAGCAGGAAAACCTGCTTCACACATATCTCCAACACCACAAATATACACACACCAGGTGTTATATGTGCGATAAAAGAAAAAGTGGCAAATCATAAAGTTCTGGTAGTCTGAGTGAGCAAACTGTTTTCTGTTATAATATAGGTATATGTAAGTAAATATACATACTTATGTCTATGTGCTTATATAAGTAGCACTGTCGTCCCGTTGTTCATCGATTTGCTCATGTGGGCACCAGTAACGTCTCCATTGTGAGACTTGTTACTGTTTTTGGCATATCGAATACGCCACGGAGAGCTTGCCAGGCTCTGCCGTGCGGGCTGGATACTCTCAGTAGCTTGCAGGGCTCTCTGAGAAGGACAGAGGATTGAACCTAGGTTGGCCGCGTGCAAGGCAAACACCCTACCTGCTGTTGCTTATATAGGTTATATATATATAAAATATATAATATATATGTAAATATATATGTAAAATATATATATGTTGCTTATACATATATAAAATAAACATATTCATTTGTAACCCAGTGATCATTTGTGTATGTTATACTTTTATTACTTTTATGTTTAAATTGCATTAAAAATGAAACAAAATGAAAAATAACGTATACCCTTAACCCACAGATATGCTCCTGCATTACAACAGTGTTTCTATGTATGTTGGTGGTGTGTATGTGAAATTTTCAATAGTTTTCACTTCACTTTTCTGATTTAGCAATAGATTGTGGACATCTTCCTGGTTAAACTATATCTCTCTCTCGACACATTGTATGAATGTTTCATAATTTATTCAAATATTCTCCATTGGTAAATTCCATCCTGAAATGTCTGAAGTGGAAAGGAGGAACTAGAGAGCTAACACAGCAGGTAGGGCACTTGCCTTCCATGCAGTTTGCCTTGCATGCCTCATCATACCACATGGTCCCCCAAGAACAAATGCCAGGAGACTTTTCTAAAAGTAGAGCCAAGAGCAACCCTGGATCATTGCTGGAGTGGCGGAAGAAATAGAGGAGTTGACTTCTATTTGCTGAATGTAGTAGTCATTCCACAGCTAAGACTATCACTGTCACTGTCACCGTCATCTCGTTGCTCATCGATTTGCTCAAACGGGCACCAGTAACGTCTCCATTGTGAGACTTGTTGTTACTATTTTGGGCATATTGAATATGCCATGGGGAGCTTGCCAGGCTCTGCCGTGCAGGCGGGATACTCTCGGTAGCTTGCCAGGCTCTCCCAGAGGGGCGAAGGAATCGAACCCCGGTCGGCCTCGTGCAAGGCAAACGCCCTACCCGCTGTGCTATCGCTCCAGCACACAGATAAGACAAGCACTGATTACTTGCTGGAAGCAAGCATTTGAGATGACTCTGTCCGTTTCCTAAAATGATTGTCACTCTTAAGATTTTTTAAATTGTAATTTTGTGTTCACACATTTCAGTGTTCAACCTTTTTCAAGTTAAGAGTGTTTATTTGTTAAGGTCTTAAAAATAAACACAGACACTAACCTGAAAGACAATTTAAATCTGCTATTAAATTTAGTTTATTGTAATTGAATTTTTGGTATTTAAACAATAAGAAATGTAAAAAAAAAAAAAAAGAATTATTCCTGACTGTGCTCAGGGGACCATATAGGATGCCAGGGATCGAATTCAGGTCACCGTGTGCAAGGCAAACGCTCTACCTGCTGAACTATCACTCTGGCCTGTTTCTTGGAAGAACTTTAATAATGTCTTTAAAATTAAAAATTACTGAATTCAACCAGATTTGATCTCCAGCATCTCGTAGGGTTCTCCAAGCCATCCCAGGAGTAATTCCTGAGTTCAGAGCCAGGAGTAAATCCTGAGCATAACTGAGTGTGGCAAATACAAAACAAAACAAAATAAAAATTACTGAACTGAGATTTTTGAGAAAACAGCAAAAACCAAAAAGATGAACATGGTGTTTGGTGTTTGTGTGGGTGTTCTGAAGGAGATAACTGAGGGGTTGGATCATATTTCTGCAGCCCAGGGGCACATAGGGCACAGAGTACAAATTAGCACTTCCTATGTTTAAACCTAGTTTATTTATTTTTTATCTTCTTGTTTTGGGTAAAAACAGTGGTTCTTAAGCACCAGAGACATTGACAATATCTGGAGACATTGTTTGTTATAATTGGGATGAAGCCGAGATAGTACCAAACACCCTATGTTTATAAGACGTTCCCCACAATAAAGAATTCTCCAGCTTGAAATGCCAATAATAGTGCCAACGTATGATGAGACCAGATTGCTAGTGCTCTCAGATGCCTAGAATAACAGCAAAAATTCTTTCTGGAGAAATAAAAATATCATCATAGATCTATGGAAACAAACCAATTTTTTTCCAAATAAAATGTCACACAAAGATAAACAAGTATACATGAGACAATAATCATGAACAGGAATCAGTAGAAACAATGCACAATAAAAGCAAATATGCAGAGGTTTCAGATATTGAAACTATCAACTTACCATGTTCAAAGAGTAAAAAGAAAAGATTTGAAATTTTGGCAGAGAACTGAAAACCACAAAAAAATTATAGAGCATATTTGGGAGAGAGAAAAATTTCTAGAACTGAAAAATGTAATAATCCCATTTAAGAATACAATAGATGGGTGTAACAGAAATTTGAGATAATTTAATAAAGAATTATTGTACTGAAAGGAAAATCAGAAGAAAATATCCAAAGTGAAACTCAGAGATAAAACATTGGAGAAAAAGGTAAGTGGGTGGCATCATGAGAATAAAGTAAAACTACAGTGGTAAAATTAATAATAAAAATTTCCCAAACTGAACACATCAGCCAACAGATAGAGAAGATTAAGAGACTAAAAAAGTATAAATTAAGAGCAGTACACTTGTAGACACATCATATTTAAACCTTGGAAAAACAGACAAAAATAAAATCTTAAATGCATTGAGGGGGAAAAAAACACACTTAAATCAAAGGGTCATGTAGGATCATTTTAGTCATATGACAAGTTTCTTTTCCTATCTGTACTCACATAAAAAGTAACTAGATTATACCACAATTAAAAGAAAAGTTCTGTTAACTGATTTTTGAAAGGAAAACAAAATCCTTAAAGTCTTGGTAAGATACAAAGGAATTAAAAGGGTGAAAAGAAAGAAAAGTAAAAATGTGACTTAAAGTTATGAAGTTTAGATTGACAACTGATTTTTCAAGTGAAACAAAGAGATCCAAAAGATAATGTCATATTTTATTCTATATTTAAACACACAAAAATATTTTGTCATTAGAAGCTCTGCCTAAAATTGGTATATCTACAATGAAAATTATTTTAAAACTTTAAAGCAAAAGCATTATTGTATATTGAAATATTACTTATAAGGAAAAAACTATTTAAAAATCTGTTCTCCTAATAATATAACTTCATAATACAAAGAAAATCAAACATAGACTTATGAGGAATTGAAAGAATAGACAGAAAAGATAGGATAATGAAAAATTGAACAAGAAGATCAAGAAACATACCTAATTAATGTATACAGAACACATTCAACATCAATTTTTTTTTTTTTTTTTTTTTTTTTTTTTTTTTTTTGCTTTTTGGGTCACACCTGGCGATGCACAAGGGTCACTCCTGGCTCTGCACTCAGGAATTACCCCTGGCGGTGCTCAGGGGACCATATGGGATGCTGGGAATCGAACCCGGGTCGGCCGCGTGCAAGGCAAACGCCCTACCCGCTGTGCTATCACTCCAGCCCCTCAACATCAATTTTTTAAAATTTTTTTAATTTTATTGAATCACCATGAGATAGTTACAAGCTTTCATGTTTGGGTTATAATCTCACAATGATCAAACATTCATCCCTCCACCAGTGTACATTCCCACCACCAATATCCCTGGTATACCCCCCCTTTCCCACCCTCCCCCTGCCTCCATTGCAGACAATATTCCCCATACTCTCTCTCTACTTTGGGGCATTATAACTTTCAACACAGACACTGAGAAGTCATCGTGTTTGGTCCATTATCGACTTTCATCATGCATCTCCCATCCCAACTGTTCCTCCAGGCATCATTTTCTTAGTGATCCCTTCTCTATTCCATCTGCCTTCTCCTCTTGGCTCATGAAGCAGTCTCCCAGCTATGGGGCAATCCCCCTGGCCCTTGTATCTACTGTCCTTGGGTGTCAGTCTCATGTGATCAACATCAAATTTTTTCAGATATTATGAATTGAACCATAAGGCAAGTTTCAACAAATGTAAAATAATTTAGTCTGTTGTTATGGTTGGTGAAAGCGATGCAGCTAAACTGGATTAATTTTAAACTCCAGAAAGATTCTATATTTATGAATATTAATAAAATTATAAATAGAAACTGAGTCAAAATTAACCAGGAGATATCTGAGAATTCTGATTTCTAGGAAAACACATATATAAAGATTGAAACACTCATGGTAACGTAGATTACCATGAAACATTAAGGATTTCACACTTGTGTACAAAACTCTCTGAAGATTAGGGCTAGGTTGATACTGGGTGACAAAGCTTTGCATGAAATAAAATTATCAAAATAATAGCATTCATTTTCACGTACTGGACAGACTGATTAACAATAGTCAGTAAGTTTCCACATTTTCCATGCAATTTTCCATTCTCAGAAACTAGTTACTAAAGCCTAAGGGGCTGTTCTTAGCTGCTTGGGTCTTCAAGTGACTTTTTTTTTCTTCAGCAAGAAGGCCTGAATGAAGTTGGTCTGAAATTCCAGCAGGAATGTCTGATATCCTTAAAACTTTTACCAAGGCACAATGCTATGGCTTCAGACTATCATGTTGACATCTGAGATTAACCTATTATAACTCTTTACTAAGTACCTCTAGAAATTTTAGTAAAAGTCTCAGATCAAATAAAACACTGGTAGGATAAGTTTTGCAACCAATTTTTACAACTCATGAAACTCATGTTTTAAACCATTACTCTTTGAACCTGTTTTTACCACAATTATTTCAACTCACATTCTAATAATCCAATGCAGATACACATGTACATTGACATAATAGCATAAGACCTTTGAACCATCAATTCTTATAAAACATGATAAAACTTTCCTTGGCTTAATTTCAATAGTTCTTGTACGGTAGTTATTTAAAATCATGAGCTTTCTATACCAGATACTTTTTAATAATTCCACAAGAATACAAACAGACACAGAAAAAGCCCCCCTTTTTTTTTTACCAAACTTTGATATTAGAATAGAAAAGAAACACTTGAACTGCCAAGGTTTATGAAAACATGAGGAAACTTTATTTTAATGGCTTCTGTACCTCTGTTGTTTGTAAACTGGCCTAATTGTTTTCATTATAACTGGCTGAAGCTTGTAAGATAAAGCTTTGCATTCTCTGAACTTTATTTCACTTTAGTTTCAGGCTCTAGTTCTGCAGCTCTTTCTCGAATTGATGTAATGCTTTTGAAATGGTACTGCAGAGTAGTTTTGTCATGTTAAATGAGATGATTGGTAACTAGTGTCCTCACTTGGGAGATCATGTTGTACTAAGTTCAGTAAAATAAGAGTTCAAATTTCTGGGATGACTTTAGAATATAGGTGTATAGATATGTCTTAAATCAGAAAGATAATGAATGCAGGTATCATCAGTCGGAAAAAGGAGAAAAATCCTGTTAAAATGAAGTTGATTTTTGAAATGAGATGAAGGAAATTACAGAACAGAATGAATGTAAAGGAATGTGTAGAAGCTATGAGGTTGTGTTTGAAGGAAAGACACCAATGAAACTTTTGTTATAAGAAACTCTTTAAATCACATCTGCAGAATTGGTCTAGTACCTTTTAGGTAAGATCTATGGAAAAGATATTGGATGGATTATCTGGACTCCTGTTACAGTGCTCTTAAATGAATTCTTCAAAAGTTGCCGAAAATCAAGGGTTTTTCAAATGGGATTAAATGAATTAGACATGTTTAAGTGTATACTGGACTTCTAGTACAGTGCTCTTATTAATGGGAAGTCAAGGTTTTCAACATGGGATTGAATAAAACATGATGTTAAACTGTATGCTTTATCTCTACAGATTTTAACTTCTTTTGACAAGGACCCACAACAAATGGGTGTATTACATCTCATTGTGAGTAGTGAAATGCTTGCTTTTCTCTTTCTTTGTACCTTCAGTGTGTTTTTGATACTTCATGGCACTATGTTGGTTTGCATAAATCCAGGTAAAAGTCTTTCAAGTGAAATGAGTCAGAAAGAGAGACAGACATAGAAAGATCGCACTCACCTGTGGAATATAAAGTAACAGAGTCAGAGACTAACACCCAAGAGTAGTAGAGATAAGGACCGGGAGGTCTGCCCCACAGCTTGGAAACTGGCCTCACATGCTGGGGGGAAAGGCAGCTGAGATAGAGAAGGGAATACCAAGTAGAGGATGTTGGGAGGACCCATTCGGATTGAAAGACGCGAGCTGGAAGTAGACTATAGTCCAAACATGAAGTCCACTCAATACTTCTGTTGCAAACTACAACACCCAAAAGAGAGAGAACAAAAGGGAATGCCCTGCCGCAGAGGCAGGGTGGGGTGGTGGGGGATGGGGTGGGGGTGGTGAGAGAGATACTAGGATCATTGGTAGAGGAGAATGGGCACTGGTGGAGGAATGGGTAAACGATCACTGTATGACTGAAATGCAAACACAAAAGTCCATAAGTTTGTAACTGTACCTCACAGTGATTCACTAATAAAATTTTTTTAAAAAAGTCTTTCTATAATAGGGTCTACCCCTCATGCAGTCAGGAAAAACCAGTGATGAGACCCCAAATCCCTCTTCCAGGGAAACAGTCAAGGGATTGGTCTAAATGACAGGAGCAGGTATTTAACAGGTACTGTTTCCAGTACCCTACAAATCTCAGGGAAACCGTAGAGGCAGGCTGGCTCAAGGAAAGACTGGAAATCATCACTGCTATGGACAATGAGGAATCTGGAAATGACTGACCCAGCGTGGGCCTACTCTCGGCATCAAGAAAAACCCTGGAAACCAGGATCTCTCCCAGCCCCGAAGAAGGGATAAGATGGACTCCTTTCTTCCAGGACTCCTCTATGGAAAATGAGGCCCAAGGCCACTTCCAGTTCAACCTAAAGGCTCGAGGTCATCCAGATCATTGTGGGAAATTTTATGGCCAGGCCTGGGTAACTGACATGCCAGATGAGATTAATGCCATTATTGGTGTCTCTGACAGACTCTGGCACAGAGTCTCTTGCCCCCGTGCCTGGCTGTCTTCACCGAGGCCTCTCGGAGGGGGTGAGTTGAGTTTCCCTCCCCGCCCCAAGCTCTGTGCCGGCAGCCAAAGACCTCTGGAACCCAGCCACAGCCATGTTCAAGGCCCCTCTCCACATGTTCGGACGAGCCTCACGCATGAAGGAACTGGCAGAGGAACCCAGGTGTGTTGGATCCGGAGCTGAGATCTCCAAGTCTGCTTGGATCAGGACTGGACCTCTTTCACCCAGATCCCCCACTTTCCAGTAGCTAGGTGGTCATGCCCCAGTGCCTTGTAGTCTTATAGTCTAATTCTCCCCTTCAGAGAACCTGGCAAGTTACTGAGAGTTTCCTGCACGCACAGGAGAGCCTGGCAAGCTCCCGAGGCGTATTCATATGCCAAAACCAGTAACAATGATGGGTCTCATTCCTTGACCCTGAAAGAGCCTCCAATGCAGCACTGTTGGGAAGGACTAGTAAAGAGAGACTGCTAAAATCTCAGGGCTAGGATGAATGGAGATGGTACTGAGACCACTCGAGAAAATCGACGATCAACGGGATGATTATGATGATAATGGTGATCATGATGATCATGATGATGATGAGTAAAAATGAATCACAATGGAATTAGAAAATAAATTTTGGAGGCCTCACAAGCATGCTCAGGGCAACACTTGGCTCACTCTTCCAAGCCAGACAGCTGAACGAGTCAAGTCTAGCAACATTTCTGAGGCCCAATGACAGGGAGATGATGAAGGCCACCCCACAAGTTGCCAAGGACTGAAATCAGGGACCAGTACACTTTTTTTTTTTTAGGGACCAGTACACTTAAAACATGTGTTCCTACCCTCTAAGCTATCTTCCTAGTCCCTAAAAAATATTTTAACTTGAATAATCTGTCATGAAAAATAACATTGCCATAAGATCAGAGTTTAGAAGAGAAAAGATTATAAACTTAAAGGCATAAACACAAGAGAAATTGGGAAAATGACAGTAACAGTTGCTAAAAGAAGTAAAAGAAGAGAAAAATGATGAAAATATGAAATAACAAAGTAAAAACGTTGGTTCTTTTAAAAAGAAGTCAAATAAACTTTAAAAATCTTTGACAGAACCCATATGGAATCAAATTAGAGAGACAAATAACCAATATTAGGAATGGGAGAAAGGATGTGGAATATTACTACTGAACCTGTGTTAGATAAAAGGATTTTTTTTAATACTTCATACCAATATGTTTTAAATTTTAGGTTAAATGGAAATTCTTTTTAAAAAAATTTCTAGTTAGCCAAGGGAACAAAAAAGAAATTGAACGTCTGAATATCTTTAAAATTATTAAATAAATTGAATTAATTCAAACTTCAAACCCAAAACCTTTCTTAATAAAAGCCAATTAATTGTTTAAGGAAAAGGTAACATCAGTCATATTCTTTCAGAGGATAGAGAAAGGAAGATGGCCTACTGAACTTGACAGTAAAGTCTAGCAAAAATATATAAAATGGAAAATTTAAGTTGATTGTCAATAATCTGAGATTTTTTAAATATTCAATAAATACTAGCAACGTGGATCTAACTAAAACAAAAGTCAATGCTGCATGACTAAACTGGATCTGTTATAACAAAAATAGTAGTTACTGGGACTGGAGCAATAGCACAGCGGGTAGGGCGTTTACCTTGCACTCGGCCAACCCGGGTTCAATATCTCCTTCCCTCTGGAAGAGCCCAGCAAGCTACTGAGAGTATCCCACCCACATAGCAGAGCCTGACAAGCTACCTGTGGAGTATTTGATATGCCAAAAGCAGTAACAACAAGTCTCACAATGGAGACGTCACTGGTGCCCATTTGAGCAAATTGATAAACAATGGGATGACAGTGCTATAGTGCTACTATTTAAAATCATAAAAGTAAGCAATTAAGAGACTGAAGGCATAGTAAAGGCACTTGCCCTGCATGCAACTGACTAGGGTTTGACCCATCAGCACTACATATGGTTCCCCAAGCAGTGCCATGAGTGATCCCTGAACATGGACTTAGGAATAAGGGTGAAGCACAGCCAAGTCTACCCCAGAAACAAAAAGAAAAAAGAAGAAAATGAAACAATTGAATCTATCACTATAATAGGAAAAAGGGTTGGGGGGATAATTATCTCAATTGATACCCCAAAAGCATTTGACAAAATGCATCATGGTTTTCTATACATAAATCTTCCACATCTTTGTTAAAGTTCAGAAAACAGACGCTTCCCCAAAGAGGAAATATGGGTGCCTGGTAGGCACATGTAGAAGTATTTGTTATGACTAAATTATCAGAGAATACAAAGCAAAATGATAATGAGATATCATATCCTAGTAATGAGAATGCAATATACCAAAAAGATTAGAAACAACCAGTGCTTTCTGGGATATGGCGAAAATAGAACCTGTCACTGTTGGTAGGATTGTTTTCTGGTTCAGCCTCTATGGGAAACAGTATGGATTTCTCAAAAAAGTGAAACTAGAATTCCCATCTGACCCAGTGATCTTCTTCTTGGCACTTACCCTAAAACACAAAAACACAAATTCAAAATGATACATATACATCTATGTTTATCACAATACTTAGTGTATTAGCCAGGATATGAAAACAACCCAAATGTCCAACAAATGTCCAACAAAAGATGAATGGATAAAGAAACTGGTACATAAATACACAATGGATTACTATGTAGCTATAAGGAAAGGTGAAATATTGCAACATGAATAAGACTATAGGATATAGATTACACAGAGTAAGTCAGAGGCAAAAGAACAAATACCAGATGATTGCACTCATTTGTGGTTTACAGAGAAACTAAGGAAATGGATATGTATCTAACAATGACAGACCCTTGCCCTTGAATAACAAAACTGAGATTACCAAACTAGGAGAGGTGTGATGGAGGACTGGAGGAGGAGAGAGGAAGAAGTAGACTAAGAGTAGATAGATAGATAGATAGATAGATAGATAGATAGATAGATAGATAGATAGATAGATAGATAGATAACAAATCATGAAATCCCATTGATTGTCGATTTCTCAATTGGGCTCAGTAACCTCTCCATTTGTCCTATCCCTGAGATTTTAGAAGCCTCTCTCCACTCAGCCTTCCCAATAATGCCGCATTGGAGGCTCTTTTAGAGTCAGGGGAATGAGATTCAGCTTGTTACTGACTTAGCATATGAATACACCATGGGAAGCTTGCAAGGCTGTCCCACGTGGGCAGGGAACTCTCAGTTGCTAGTTTCTCCCAGAGGGAGAAGTAGATTATAAAATATCGCGCGGCCATGCACTTCTGGGAGCTTGCTTTTAAGTCTCTGGATGTTGGCCTTTGATGGGATTACACACACCTGGGTTCCTCTGCCAGTACCTTCATGCGTGAGGCTTGTCCGAACGTGTGGAGAGGGGCCTTGCGCATGGCTGTGACTAGGTTCTGGTGGTCTTCGGCCGCCGGGAGCTCTGCTGGGGGCGGGGAGGGAAGCTGGAACCCATCCCCTTCAAGGGTCCCCGGGGAAGACAGCCAGGCGTGCAGGCAAGAGACTCAGATAGATAGATATAGACGGATAATTTGGGGCACTTTGATGGTGGGGGGGTCAAGAACATAAACATTACTGCTATTGACATGCTACCTTAGCACTATAGCACTGTTGTTCAGGTGGGTACCAGTAAAGTCACCAACAGCAGGCACCAGTAAAGTCTCCATTGTGAGACTTGTTACTATTTTTGGCATATCGAATATGCCACAGGTAGCGTGCCAGGCTCTGCTGTGGGGGCGGGATACCCTTAGTAGCTTGCTGAACTCTCTGAGAGAGATGGAGGAATAGAATCTGGGTCGGCCACGTGTAAGGCAACCACCCTACCTGCTGTGCTATCTCTCTAGCCCATGTTACCTTAACTATACTTAACTATAGCAAAATAATAAAATACTTTTCTAATTTTTGTGTGTGTGCTTTTTGGGTAACACCTGGCAATGCACAGGGATTACTCCTGGCTCTGCACTAAGGAATTACCCCTGGTGGTGCTCAGGGGACCCTATGGGATGCTAAGAATCAAACCCAGGTTGGCTGCATGCAAGGCAAACGCCCTACCCACTGTGCTATCATTCCAGCCCCAACTTTTCTAATTTTTAAAGGAAAATAAAGTGCAATCATGTCGCATTCACAAACACACAGCATATAAAACAACTAGAAAAGGGTAAAAATGAGAAAGGGAAGTCTGATGGAACTGAGAACTGATGCTCCTTCTTAGGAATCAGTTACAAATGGAAGTCCTGGTCTTTGAGCTCTAGAATCCCATATTCCCTCTATGGTTCCCTAATCCCATCTAAAGATATTTCATCATGGGGCTGAGACCTCTTTGGAATTCATTCATCACATTGCCAGTCTTCATTCAGATAGAATTAATTTAAGTATTTGGGGGAAAGATGAAAAGATAGGGAAGAAGTCAATGAGCCGCAGATCTGTCTGGATCCCAGGATACAGTCAGTGTAAGAGTGCATGAAATTAAAGCCAGAGTGGAACCCATCACGTCAGCAGTATCTGACCGGTTGAATTACTTAAATGTAGAGATAATCTTGTGATTACTGATTTCACATATTTTTAAAGAACCTGTTACCATTTTGTCTATAATGCTCTTGAGTCTTCTATTTTCATCATATTTATATAGTACAGTATATAGTACAGAGGGTCAGAAAGATAGTACAATGGTACAGGGCAATTACCATACAACCATACATGCAGCTGGCCCAGTTCAATCCCTACACTCCATATATGCCCCCCGACTCTCCCACCCCACGCTGCCCCGCCAAGCATGCCGGGAGTGATCCATGAGTATAGAGCCAGGAGTAAGTCATTAGCAAATCTAAAAGTACCTCTTCCCCTGCAAAAAAAAGAGTACAGACCTTTGTGACCCCTAAGGAAATAAATTAGCAAGAATTAAATAGTGGTTTCCAAAATCACAGCCCTCCTGACTATAGTTCAGATTTTTTGAGGGGATAAAGGGAGCTACACCCAGCAGCGCTCAGGGATTATACCTCAATCCAAGTTACAGGAGTATTCCTGGTGCACAGGGAGCAAACCCAGGTAGATTGTGTGCAAGACAAGTGCCCTACCTGCCTTATTATCTCTCCAGCCTATACTTCAGGGTCTTTTTTCTTTTCATTTTTTAAATTAAAGAACTGTGATTTACAAAGTTATTGATGATTGCATTTTAGGCATGTAATATTTCAACACCAATCTCACCACCAGTGTCAACCTCCCTCCAGCAGAGAGAGAAGGAAAGAAATAAAGTGGGGAACAGTATATTCAGGTTCCTAATGAGCCTCATTTGGGAGCCGTTCTACCCAAACTGAAAAGATCCAGCTGTGGCCATTATCCACATTGCTCAACCATAAAAGAGAACGAAGTGCTGTAAAGTCCAATATCTGATATCCAAGGAATTGACTGAAAATGAACTGGAAAATCTGACAAATGTATTCACACAAAGAGAAGCTTGGGGTCTCTGCTTCCACACTGCAAAGGAGAGCTGCCTCCCAGAAAGCAGCAAAACCCTGCCAGCCTGCTATGTTGCTCCATCCTGGAGTTATCTGCATCCTAGCCTTAGTCTAATTCCTAAATCCTCTTCTTTGCTTTATGGAACACACACACACACACACACACACACACACACACACACACACACACACACTCTTTCTCTCCCTCTCTCTCTCTTCCCCCCTCTCTCTCCTCTCTCTCCTCTCTCTCTCTTTCCTTCCTCCCTCACATACTCTCTCTTCTTTCCCTCACTTTCTCTTTCTTCCTCTGTCTCGGTTTCCCTTCTTGCTCTCCCTTTTCTCTTTCTCTCCCTTCCTTCCCTCTCTTTCACTCTCTCTCTCTCTTCTTTCTTCACTATTCTCCTTTGAAAATTCTTTTATCAAATACCATTATGTGTTGTTTGGGCTTCTCCTGGGAGAAAAATTCACAGGGGATTCTTAGGGAGAGTCAGAGAATTTTGCTGTAATGACTGCAGTCACTTGTGAAGCTTTTCTAGCCCTGCTGACTCAAAGGCAGAGAAGCAGGGAGCCTTTTATAAAGTGGACTGAGTTTGGGAGGTGTTGGAGATCTGAGTCCAGGCTCTCTGAGTTTCCTTATAACTCAGCTCTCTCATGCTAAACTACAGACAGAACTGCGCAATTCAAATAATATTCTCTTTACATAGGAGCGTTTAATGTAATAAAATATTAGGTCAGCATTAGTTGGCATAATATTCCAGATGACAAAACAGAGAGGAAGAGAGCCCTTGACTCACGCAGGGCCTCGGAGCTGTGATAAACAGGCATTGAGACTTGATCTCCTGTCCTGCGCTTGTCCTGCTGTTCTACACCAGCTAACTCCTTGGAGCAATTATCTGTGGTTTGACCCACTCAAGGGCGAGAAGTGGGGCAAATATCTTCACTCATTTTATTGGGCACTTACTCAGTGGTGTCCACTTAATATTAATTAAAGATTACCAAGTAACACTTAACTCTTTTCATAGTATGAGGCTGGATTAGAACATTGCCTCCCCACCAACAACAGGATATTCGAACACAGACTGCCACAACCGAGACAGGATGAAAAGACAAAACTGGGGGCTGGAGCAATAGCACAGCAGGCAGGGTGTTTGACTCCCTGTATCCCATAGGATCCCCTGAGCACCGCCAATAGTAATTCCTAAGTGCATGAGCCAGGAGTAACCCCTGTGCATCGCCGGGTGTGACCCAAAAAATATAAATAAATAAATAAATAAATAAATAAATAAATAAATAAATAAATAAGGGAGTCCCAGGATCAGTTCTTAAAAAAAAAAAGATAAAAATTTTTTAAAAAAGATAAAACTGTGATGAAGAGCAGAGATTGAGGACTTAGTAAAGTCTGACCACTGTGCTCTGCCTTCACTTACATCAGATTCTTTTGCTTCTGTGCTGTGCCAAGAGAGTTGTGAAAAAAGGTTTTTATTTTGGAGAAAAACAACTTTAAATAAAAAGTTCCTGTCCCCAAGTGAGTAGGCTTTGTTTCTTTGTAGAGAAATAGAAAAATGTGCACCAGGCTCTACCCAGGACTTCTCATACGCTACTGACTATTTTTTTTTTTTTTGGCCTCCATTGAGCCACCCCGGTTGCCTATATATAGCCCTGTCTTGTGTAAAGAATTTAAAAAGCATTAGAATGCAGAAATCAAAGAGACAATAAATTTAAAACCAATCTTATTGTCTGCAGCCTAAAGTGTTATTCAGATCAAAGGGGAGGGGACATCTGGCTTCTGGCCTGCTACAAAAGGCAGATCATATTACCTACCAATCGCTAGATTCATCCACTCTCAATTTGGGGGTCTAGAGAACAGTGACTTTTTAGCATCCAGAGAAGCATACGGGGAGAATCGGTCAAACGTCCTGATACTTTTGAAATGAAACAATTTCCATAAGATATTAAAAATGCACTGATGGGTTCAACCCTGTGCCTCCTTGCCTTGTGGGAGGCTTCAAAAACTGAAGTTCATGACCACCATCTCATCAAGCATTCCAGGCCACTGCCCAGTCTTTTCTAGCCCCCAAGTTCTAGCCCCCAAGCTAGAACTTTCTGGTTTTTCCAAGCTAACTTTATAATTGAGAATGTGTAGCCATGTTAGATCATTTGAATCTGTTTTGCAAAATCACAGTTTGGAACAGAATGCTTAGATGAAATCTATGAGCTTCTTTTTTCCTTCATTTTAATTATAAATGCATGGTTTTATCTGGCCATAATTTTTTCCTGACAGTTTTAAAGAAAGTTCAACCGTGCTTTTTCATCTAGAAATTTACTTAGTATTTGCATAATTTGTATACACAATTCAGCTTTGGTAGCTCTTGTAACCTACATGAGGCAATGATGGCAATTTAAAGGACTGTCTTTCTGTTGTTGTTTGTTGTGTTGGGCCCAACCCAGTCCTGCTGGGGAAGGAATCAGGGTCACTCCAATAGTGCTGGAGATCAGGCCTGAGATTCTGGTGTACAAAGCTTATATTCCTTCCCCTTAAGCCATCTCCCAAGGCTTTAAGTAACTTTCTTACTATCCAAAAGTAGGAAGTGCTTGGTCAGTATATGACTCTAATAAAATTTGTTAGCATGAGCAAGGGGCTGGAGCGATAGCACAGCGGTAAGGCGTTCGCCTTTCACGAGGCCCACCCGTGTTCGATTCCTCCGCCCCTCTTGGAGAGCTCGGCAAGCTACGTAGAGTATCACGCCTGCACGGCAGAGCCTGGCAAGCTATCCGTGGTGTATTGGATATGCCAAAAACAGTAACAATAAGTCTCACAATGAGAGACATTACTGGTGCCCACTCGAACAAATCAACGAGCAACGGGATGATAGTGACAGCATGAACAAAGAATGCAAATGCAAAATATGTTGGTAGGGAAGTTTCATGATTTAAAAAAGAAAAAGAAGTTGTAAGTCTGTAACTGTACCTATGGTGATTCACTAATTAAATTATTTTTAAAAAAGAAATTATTGTTATAATAAAACCCTCATTTGGAATACTAAAATAAAAATTAATTAAATTAAATTAAAAAGAAAAAGATCCTATAAGTAACATTATAACAATTAAAAACATTTTATTGGTGGCTGGAGTGATAGTACAGCAGGTAGGGCATTTGCCTTGCATTCGGCCAACCTGGGTTCGATTCCTAGCATCCCATATGGTCCCCTGAGCACCACCAGGAATAACTCCTGAATGCAGAGACAGGAGTAACCCCTGTGTATCGCTGAGTGTTACCCAAAAGAGCTAAAAAAAAAATTATTATTATTCAGTGACTCAATACATTTTTTTCTCACTAATTTCTTACCCTGAAAAGTCTGGAGAGAAATGCAAACAAATGTGAGTAGAAATCCTGTTTTTAGGACACCAAAAAAAAAAAAAAAACCCTGAAAGTATTCTTTGACTACTATCATAGTTGACCTACTGTCCAATATAACAGACAAGATTTCTACTGAAGGATTCCCTACAAATTGCTTAATATCATCCAGTGTGCTTGGAAATTGCTTTTCCATCTCAATTTCTTTCCTGTTGATTTTGTTTGTCTCCCTGATTTACGGGCCTTTTGGAAACTTACAAAGCAAACCAAGATGGTCTGTCTTCACTTACTATCTAAGCCTTCTCTTGTCCTCTCCTATTCTCTTCTACCCCAGTCTTTCAGGTGAAAGTTTCTCTGCCAGCCAAATGTTAAAACAAAGATAATCACTGAGAGGTTTAGCATGATCCTAGCCTGATAATTGTCTCCAAGAAACCTGATTATCTTCTTTAATCTTACCTAGTTTTTCACTAAGTATGCCATTTAGTTGCTGATGAAAGACTATCACAAATAGAGAAATTTTTGACTAAGAGACGGATGGAGAAATTTTAATTTTATTGCATGACAGGATCTCAGAGTGGAAGGATATCCAACGATATCTTCAGTTTCTGAAGGGAGTTGGCATTAAGATTTTTCCATCTAGCATTTCATCTATAGTAATCCTTTAGTGCTGTTTTGAGAATTCTTGCCCAGTTTCCTTTAAATCATGGGTGAGCATCGGAGATGAAATTCTGGTTTGGGTTTGTTATTATGCAAAGTTTAATGATGTGTCTGAAGAGAAAAAGAAAGGAAAAATATGAATTATTTAATAAAATATAGAGGAAGATCCCCCCTCCAGGGTAAAAGCTTAACTCTTCTTGCCTTGAATAATTGGAAACAAAATGGGGGAGATGAGGAGGTTGGCCACACCTGGCCATATTAGGGCCATACTCCTGACTCTATTTGCAGAAATAGCTCCTGGCGATGCTCAGGAGACCATCTGCAGTAGGGGATCAAAACAAACCAGGGTTGGCTATATAGTGCAAACCAAGCATCTTACTGCTCTCTTGCCCCTGGAAAGGCAATTTTTCAGTCTTCAATAGCAGGACAAGAAATCCTTATGGCTTATCTTCTTCAAAATGACTCCCCCTGTCCCCCTGTTCCCATTTTTTCTCTTTACAAATTCAACCTCTCACAGTGCCACATCCCATAAACTCTCTCCTGGATGCATTCCTGATCTCAAAACAGTCTCTCAAGGTAGAGTTGTACATACACTAACTACTAGCTACTAAAAGAAAACTTAATGCTTCTCTTAATTAGCGTGTTGACAACATAAAATAGCCTGTGGTTCTAAAAAGCCCCAGGAATGCCCCCAAACAGGCTCTGCTCATTATGCTACGTCTACGTATTTATTGCAGATACAATGACAAAAATGTTATGTCTTCCCCCCACCCCCACCATTAGGGAGTCTCGGTTTTAGTTTGATAGACATATAATGTCTCTCAGATTTCTAAAAATGTGCGTCTTTATTTCACTCTGGCTTCTCTCTTGCTTCCAGAAAGTACATCAGTAAAGCCAAATTTTGGCAGAAGAGAAAAAATGAAGAGCAGAAATGAATGTCTAATAATTGAAAGCATTATGGACCCCATTATGGTTTATGGCCTTATTCTAGGGGTCGGATGAGCACACTGTAAAGAATGTGGCACTAAATTTATTAGCATGGTTATCATCTTTCAGACAAGACATAAAGCTGAAGGGACCCATTTCTTCCATCACCTGCCATCACTATAGATCCCATGGCACCTTCTACAAGAAGAGTCGAGTTATCCTGGCCCAGATCCAGATCCAACTATCTGATGACTTATATTTCCTTTGTAGTATGCCTGGGAGACATTATAGGGTCTTCCTCTTTGAAATGCAGTCACTACCACAAGCATAGCCCAAATGGGCTTCTACAAAGGGCTGTGGGGGGGAAAAATGCACCTCAGCATGTGGGTGAAGTACACAGAATGAGCAGTGTGGTCTCAAGGAGGAAGCTAAGCTAGGGCATCAAAGTCTTCATGGTTTGATACTCGTTTTCTGACCCGCCCGCCACAATTGCCCATTTATAATTTTTAAATCCCGGGTTGTAAATGGGCTCATCCCATGCTATACAAATTCTTGTTTTTCTTAACTCCATGTTTTATATCCTCCCCCTCAAATAAGAAGAAAAACAAGTTTTATTTTCTTTGACTTGTCCTTATCACCTTTCAACATAACTCCAGAACATTTCCCTAGAGGACTTAAAAGAAAGCAAATAACTCATGCAACAATGTACAAATAATTTTTCTCTGATTTCAGTATGTTTACCTCTAAAATAGAGATTATTTAAATATTTTTCCTGACTTTCTTTAAATTAATAAAAATTTCCCCCTAAATGATGTATTCAAAAGGGCAGAGGGTTTTTTCTTATTTTAAAGCTCTCTAAAAAATCAAGTTGCTGTCAGATAACAGTGAGCATAGATTTTTGTTGGACTTAGGTAAATACACCATGTGAATTTATCTTTTTTTTGTGGTACTGCACTAAAATGAAAGTAAAGAATTTGGAAAGGCATGAAAATACAAAGATAAACAGTAAGACAAAAAGGAAAATAGCAATTAATTAATTTCAGTACAATTTATTGGATATGGAAGACAAACGGGAGATGAAAATTGGCAGCACAATGGATAAAGCTTCAATTTATACTTAAAATCCTGAGTCTGAAGGGTCAGGGACAAAATACTGCAGCTTCTGGGTTTCATAGTAAGCTACAAGATTGAATACAATGTGAGTGAAGTCCATGTATTGACAATTCAATCCCATGTTCCTTCTCCCAGCAAATAAGTAAGATGTGTTCAAGATAATCCCAAATTATATGACAATCCTCTCATTAAAAAGGTAAGGCTATCTTCTTGCCTGAATTTATTATTTTTAATCTAATTTTATTTTTATAAAGTTGTTCACAATATTTGACTACATTTAATATTCAAACACCAACCCCACCACCAATAAACCTTCCTACCACCATATTTCAGATGTTTCCATCCTGAACTCCAACCTCTGCCCCAAAGCAGAACCAAAATTTTTTTGTATTGTTAGTTAATAATAAATGGCTGAAAATGATCCAAAAAGTTTTCCTTAGAGAAAAGTGTGTGAAGATTATTATATTTCACCCAGGAGCCATTAACCCTTCTATAAGAGATTACAAACATGCTGTTAAAGATTGAGCCTTGTGTGCATATAAAAATATGTTTCCCTCTAGGATTGGTTGCCTTCTACTTTAAGACTTATCAATTATGGTGTGCTACTCTTGGAATATGAATGGTGTGAGGTATGAGATGTCATGCAGTCCAGGAATAGGTTCACTCATAGGTGATCCTTGCCTGAATTTAGACCAGGTTGATAGTTGCTTTGAACAATTGAACATAATGAAAGTCACACTGAAGTGTTTTAGGTCCAATCTTTAGAAACTGGGCTCTTTCACCTTCCTTTAACTTAGAATACTTGCTCTAGAAATCTAATCAACATGCATGCGCCCTGAAGCCTAAAGGGATAACCAGACCAGTCAGAAATAGGAATGAATTAGGGAGCTAAAATGAGGAATAAAGAATTCATACTGAACAACAAACTTTCATGCATATTCCCCCCGCCCCCCCCCACACACACATCACCCCTGAAACCTCACAAACCAAGTAGCAAAAAAAAAAAAAGTATAGTGGAAAATTTACTTGGAAAATAGAAAGATCCCAGAGAAAAGATCATTGCATACTGACATTTGGGCGTTGCCCAAACAAAAATGTTGCCTCACCACCAGATTTTGTTGCAGTGAGGGACAGCAACTGCCTTTTCATTCACAGTTCTCACCAGCTTATTAGAATGTCACTCTTAAATATAACACATCACTAAGAATGACCATTTTAGGAAAGTCAGAAATTGTGCACACAGTCACACACACACACACACACACACACACACACACACTCAGAAACATAGAGCCAGTATTTGGGGGCATTTAAATTTTGGACCACACATAGTAGGGCTCAGTGGCTATTCCTACCTCTGTACTCCGGGGTCACTCCTGGTAGTGCTCAGGGAACCATATATGGTACAAGGGATCCAACCTTGGATGGCCACATGCAAGGCAAGTTCCTGACTTTCTAGTCTAGCTTGCTGGCCCCCAGAGCCAGTACTGAACACCCCCATTTGTTTAAATACCAAAGATAGTGCATCCCTGAAACGATAATATGAAACAATTTTATCTCTGAACTTAATCCCTAGTTCAAGACACTATTTTGAAGGAGAGCGATGAGGAGAAAAAGCCAATAAGAATCTTTGGAAACAATAACAAGTGTGATATTCCAAAATTGAAAATTTATAGAAAAACTATATTAGTTTTACATCTTACAAAACAGATCACCACAAATCTAGTGATTTAAAGCAGCATAAATTATCTCACAGTTTAGGTGGTTTAGATATATGGGCACAATCTAGCTAGGTCCTCTACTCAGAAGGAGCAATCAATGTATCACTCTGGACTTGTTTCTCATCGGAAGCTTGACTTGGGAATGATCCAATTCTAAGACCCTTCAGCTGATTTTAAAATTCCTTTCCTTCTAGGGATGGAGCATGATACAGCTGGTAGGGCACTTGCCTTGTATGCAGCTAACCCAGATTGGATCACTGGCATTTTATGGTTCCCTGAGCACCTCCAGGATGGTTTCTAAGTATAGAGCCTGGAGTAACCCCTAAGCATTGCCAGGTGTGACCCCCCAAAACCCTGAGCATTGCTGGGTGTGGCCAACAATCACAACCACAACAAAAATTCATTTCCTTCTGATGTAGGGTTCTCAGTTTGCTTTTTCAAAGCTATCAATGGAGAGATAGGACAGCAAAGATTAAATGTAAACTATTGCACACTAAAATTCACATGATTAACATAAAAATCTTATCTTCTTTGTCACATATCGCAGATTAGAACTAAGTTCCAGTTTCCAGTCACTCTGAAAGAAGGTGTGTTGTGCAAGGATGTAAATATCAAGAAATCATGTTCCTCACGCTAAAAATCACTGGAGCTACTCACTAATCAATTTTCCACAGAGAGTTGTAACATTACATTCAAGAAATCACTAAAAGATTAAAGACTTTCAGAACTTTGAGATGATCATTTTTTTCTATTTTAAACAAAAAATAAAGTGTAGGTCTTACCTATTTCACGTAAACTCCAAAATATATTAACACAGAATAGTTTTTAAAAGTGTTAATGACAGGGGGCCAGAGTGATAGTACAGTGGGTACTATCTTTGCCTTGCATGCAGCCGACCCAAGTTCAATCCCCAGCCTCCCATATAATTGTCCGAGCACTGCCAGGAGTAATCCCTGAGTACAGAACCAGGAGTAACCCCTGAGCATCGCCGGATGTGACCCAAAAGGAAAAAAAAAGAAATAAAATGTGCTAATGACAGGTAAGACATGATTATTACTGTAACAAGATCCCAAGTATAAAATAAAATTTAATATAATATACTTTAGAGTTGAAAATGCATATATGTAAATGAGAATAGGCATTTTTATACTGCATTGTCCACTGTAGCACTGTCCTCCCATTGTTCATCGATTTGCTCGAGCGGGCACCAGTAACATCTCACAAAAAATCGTGAGACTTGTTACTGGTTTTGGCATATTGAATGCATCACGGGTAGCTTGCCAAGCTCTGCCGTGCTGATGAGATACTCTTGGTAGCTTGTCGGGCTCTCTGAGAGGGGCGGAGGAATCGAACCTGGGTCCGTTCACATGCAAGGCAAATGCCCTACCCGCTGTGCTATCGCTCCAGTTAAATGGTATTAATTTTTTTATTTACATGTCAAAACTGAGAGTATCCCACCTGCACTGCAAAGCCTGGAAAGCTACCCGTGGCATATTCAATATGCCAAAAATAGTAACAACAAGTCTCACAATGGAGATGTCACTGGTGCCCGCTTGACAGGACGACAGTGCTACAGTGCTACAGCGCATGTCAAAACCATACAGTAATCAGTAATTGGCTCTTATTGATTTATTTTCTAATCATTCTATTTGGCAGTTCTTAAGGTTTTGTTGGAATAAACAATATAAAGGATATTTGTTATGTGCCTATAAGGGCAGGCTGGGATTGAGAGAAAAACAGGATGTATTGGTGGAGGGAAGTCCACACTGGTTTGTTGGAACACAAAATGATTGAAACAACTGTATAATGAACAACTTTGTAAATCACAGTGTTTTTAATAAAAACTAATAAAATAAAGAAAGAAAAAAGAAAAAGCTATGGAAATAAAGGTAAAAATACAAAAAATTAAGAAGATTTACCTAAAAACAGCATTTCTCAAACAGGGGCAACTTATTCCCCTCAAGGCTTCCAAGATATTCTAAGGGGTCTACAAGTAAAAGTCACATAAATGGGAAGGATATAAGAAAACTAGGGGGGCAACTGGTAAAACAGAAAGGCTGTAGGAAGGAAACTGAGTCAGAAGGGAACAATGGGAGAGGAAGGATTGAAAAACACTGGTCTAAGAAGCCTAACACCTATAAGTGGTGTTCTAGAAAGATATCAGAGAAAAATACCTATTAGTAGTGTTCTAAATATATATGAGAAAGACCAGGAATTAGCAAAGATAGCTGAGAAATAGCTCAAAAGATGAGCATATGCTTTACATGCAGAAACTTCTGGTTCCATCGCCAGCACTGCATGGTCTCCCTGGTACCGCTGATAACAACCCCCAACACAGAACCTGGGGGAACCCCCAAAACAAAAAGTAACAAAAATTTAAAAATTAATAAAGAAAGATGCCCCAGAACTGAATGACATGATTCTACAAATCTAAAGGGTCTATCAATTACCGATCAAAGAGAGAGAGAGAGAGAGAGAGAGAGAGAGAGAGAGAGAGAGAGAAGCATCTGCCATAGGGACAGTCTGTGGGGGAAGATGATAGGATGGACCTGGGGACACTGGTGCTGGAAAATGTATACTGGTGGAGTGACGGGTGTTGGAACACTATATGACTGAAACCTAATCATAAACAGCTTTGTAAGGGTCTATCTCACAGTGATTCAATAAAAACATTTTTTTTAATCTGAGCCTTAATGGGGCTGGAGTAATAGCACAGCAGGTAGGGCATTTGCCTTGCACATGGCCGACCCAAGTTCAAATCCCAGCATCCCATATGGTCCCCCAAGCACCGCCAGGAGTAATTCCTGAGTGCAGAGCCAGGAGTAACCACTGTGCATCACCAGGTGTGACCCCCAAAAAATATCTGAGCCTTAAAAATAAGAAAGTGAAGAGAGCCAAAAATCATTTTAAATGTACAAGAGCTCAAGTAGTTGCTCTTAGAGAACAACTAACCAATATGTACGGTAGCAGAAGAGTAGAGTTCTAAAAAGAATGTCTTCAGTGAACAAAATGGAGCTCTTATATTTTCTTTAATATTTGATCACTTACAAATAAATCATATTTCATATTGCCCAAGGAAAATCTACCCAAGAACAAAAAAAAAACATTTTATCTGAAAGCAATGTGCACACCTATGTTCATCACAGCATTGTTTACGTAGTCAAGATCTAGAAACAAATCCAAGTGCCTGATAATGGATAAGTGGATAAAGAAATTGTGGTATATATCACGAATCACACAAATCACAAATCATGAAATCCCGTTGATCGTTGATTTCTCAAGCGGGCTCAGTAACCTCTCCATTCATCCTATCCCTAAGATTTTAGAAGCCTCTCTCCACTCAGCCTTCCCAACAATGCGAATGCTGCATTGGAGACTCTTTCAGGGTCAGGGGGATGAGATTCAGCTTGTTACTGGATGAATATACCATGGGAAGCTTGCAAGGCTGTCCCATGTGGGCAGGAAACTCTCAGTAGCTTGCTAGTTTCTCCCAGAGGGAGAAGTAGGTTATAAGATATCGAGTAGCTGCGCGCTTCTGGGAGCTTGCTTTTAAGTCTCTGGATGTTGGCCGTTGATGGGATTACACACATCTGGGTTCTTCTGCCAGTACCTTCATGCGTGAGGCTTGTCCGAACGTGTAGAGAAGGGCCTTGAGCATGGCTGTGGCTAGGTTCCGGTGGTCTTCGGCCGCCGGGAGCTCTGCTCAGAGCAGGGAGGGAAGCTAGAGCCCATCCCCTCCGAAGGGCCCCGGGGAAGACAGCCAGGTGTGTGGGCAAGAGACTCTCTGCCTGTGGTATATATACACAATGGAATACTATGGAATACTATTCAGCCATAAGAAAAGATGAATAATTGTGAATTTGCTTCAACCTAGTAGGAACTGAAGGGTGTCATACTCAGTGAAATGAGTCTGATGAAGAAACAAAAAAGGAATTAGACAATCTTGAATTGGACAAACTTTGAGTCATGATCAATAGAGCTTGAAACTGAGGAGGCTAACCTGGAAAAGGAAGGGAAATAGTTGATAGAGTAACAGTGGTGGTATTCTGAGATACTGGCAAAGAGATTGATGTATAAACTGTAAAATAATGACTTCAAAATGACTGTAAAATATAAGCCTCAATAACAACACCAATTAGAAAAGAATATGAATATATTTTGGGAAGAAGTAGATTACAGAGAAATAAACTAAAAATATACATACTTTTGGGTGGGGGTTACCCCCCTGCTCAAAGTCACCAGATCAGGTGCCAAGGACTGAACCAGTGTCAGCTGCTTGCAAGGCAGGTGTCTTACTACTGTACTATTTCTCCAGCATATACATATGTATGTATATGTGTATATACATATATATAAAACTAAGAGAAAAAAGTCATATAACTCCAGGATTGCATAGTTGAATAAGAAAGTAAATATGAATTGAATTTAGCAATAAATAATGGTGCAATCTCTGATTATTGATAGAAATAAAATTGCTGATACAACTGTATTGTAGAAAAGAGTATATCCTACAACTGTATTGGTAAGAAGGAGTGAGTAGAGAATGAGTGAGCTAAGTGGTATCAATATAATGTATCTAAAAACAGTATGTAAAACTAAAAGTAGAAAAATGAATAGAGATAGTAAAGAAACATATATAAGGAATTGAAGATGGCTTAACCTAAGAAATGACTCTGAAGAAAGTCAGGAAGAAGAGATAAGATAGTATTTTTCATTCATTAAAACTTTATTTTCCCACCCCTTTGTTATGAATTGCATCACATAGTATCTTTTTCTCATTACCCTTATCCCAGTATCTTTCTACATTATTATCTCCTGTGCTGCAGAGTGTATAGCACTAAATGAGTACACTTCCCAGACACCCGTGAAGATAATGTTGATAATTTGCCATAGGTTCCAATTAGCAGATGCACCCACTAGACTTGCAGGCAGCAGCAGTAACCACCTGACTCAGCAATCATTCATGGAAGCTCTTTACTCTGTCAAGTTTGAAGAGGGAGTCACAGGGATCATGGGCAGCTGGGCTATAGTTTTTACATCTGTCTTTGTTAGCATGAATGATGAATGGTGAGCAAACCAGGGCTTTGTTCCTCCATTATACCCAAGTTATGCCTCTGATTAGTTCATTTATAGAGTTTATATTTATAAAGCAGCCAAATAAATGCTGTGGTGCAGAGATTCTGTGAGCTGCCTAGTAGCTTTTAATATAAATATCTAGGTTAAAACTAATCAGAGTGGATTCATTTTTTCTAATTGAATCACAGTGAGAAACCATTACAAAGTTGTTCTGTGTGGTTTTTTTAATTCTCAACCATCCACTCATTGATACATTTGATGAAAATATCAAAATTATTTCAATGTGTAGTAAGTTTTGTGACACTAGTTTGCAGATGTAATACAAGAGGCCATTTCTTTGTCGTAGTTTATGCATACTCCCATTCAAAGCATCATTCATTCATTTATGGTCCTAAGTTACACATTTTGGAAAACATAAGATTTAGAATCTTCAATATTAGCATGCTTTTCACAGGCCCATAAATTGAAAAATGCAAAGCAGACAAGTGCTGAGTAGTTCTTTTCTTTTGCTAATTGAAACTGATTCCAAAAATTTCTTCTATACAATCGATAATTAGGTTTGAAATTTGAAGAGGAAATGGGGAAGAATGAAAAGGCAGTGTCACAGGTTTTTTCCATGACATCAAATATTAGTAACTCTCTGCAAAATAATGCTCTGGGCCTGCTGGAAGATTATCTTTCTCTGTTCTATGGCAAGGTCCTGCAGTCTGTAAAATCAGCTGGGGGACTTATGATTAATATATAGAAGCAGTAAAGGGAAAGTAAAACTGGGCTCTGCTTGTATTAGGCCACAAGAGATAAAGTCTCTAAAGTTAAAAAAAAGAGAAATAGCAACAGCTAAAGCTTGTTTAGCAACTCATATATAGATGCTGGTCAGGACACTTTTTGGAGGTTTTTTGTGACACAAAACCCAACACAAGCTAACACAAAAATGGTATTAATGGATTTATATTACCAAGATCACATTGTTTTTAAAAGACGACCAAAAAGTATTTGGTAATTTTTTCCCTTCATGATGTGAAGCCTGCGCAGAGGCAGGGTAGGGTGGTGGGGGATGGGGTGGGGTGGTGAGAGGGATACTGGGATCATTGGTGGAGGTGAATGGGCACTGGTGGAGGGATGGGTAAATGATCACTGTATGAGTGAAATGCAAACACAAAAGTCCATAAGTTTCTAACTGTACATCACAGTGATTCTCTAATAAAAAAATTTTTAAAAAAGATATGAAGCCTGAATACCTTCTTTTGGAATATGAGTGAACTCAGAAATTTGCTTCTGACAAATAGAATTAAGTGAATCCAAAGGTCTGTGTCTATAGACACCAAGTTATGAAAGATTCTATGATTTCGTCCTTCTGTCTCTTGGATGCCTCACTCATGAGGACAGTCATTGTGAGGCCTATGGAGAAAGGTCCATGCTGTGAGGAACTGAGACTTCCAGCTGACAGTCATGTGAGTTGACCAGAGTGGAAGTGAATTCTCTAGCTCCTGTCAAGCCTTTGTATCACTGGTGTCACTTCTGATACCATGACTTCAAACTCATGAGATGCTGAGCCAGAACCTCCTATATTATTCACTCCCAAGTCTCTAGCAGTGTAAGATAATTTAATTTTTTTTAGCTACTACATTTCGGGTGATTTATGACTGAGCCATATATAACTATTGCAGGATGATTCAGAGGTTGGACTTCTAGCCTCGTTCAATCCCGGAAACAAACTCTTTCACCAAGGGATTCGGTACATCTTTCATCTCTGATTTTCTGTGTCTAAAAGCTTCATTCTTCAAATAGTTTCATCCATACAACTGAGAAAGATAAATGTCAGCTTATTTTGGTCTTATTCAAACGTGTGATCCCAGGGAAGGAAAATTATTGTGTTTATCTTTGCTTCAATATTCAAAGCTTTGAATTTGTAGGTGCAGATGCGTTTGGGTTTTGAAGCCACACCTGGCGGAGCTCAAGGGCCATTCCTTACTCTGTGGTCAAGAGTAACCCCTGGTAGTGCTCAGGAGACCATATGCAGTGCCAAGATTGAACCAGCGTTTGCCACATGCAAGGCAAGGTCCCATATTCAAATTTAAAGGAAGATTTTTATGGACTGTTTCAAATCCATTTCTGAAACAAACCATGAAAGTCAAGTGAAGAGTTTTTTTTTTAACTGAATCACTGTGAGATACAGTTACAAAGCTTTCATGACTGAGTTTCAGTATACTATGATCCAAAACTCATTCCTCCACCAGTGCACATTTTCTACTTTCCACTACCAATGTACCCAGTATTCCTCCTGCCACCCCCACCCCATCCTACCCCCTGCCTCTGTATCAGGAACCTTCCTTCTTTCTGTCTACATTTTCAGCATCATGGTTTGCAATACTGATACTGGGAGGCCATCATGTTTGATCCTTAATCTACTTTCAACACACATCTCCAATCCCAAGCAATCCCTCCAACCATCATTGACTTAGTGATCCCTTCTCTATCCCAACTGTATTCTCCCTCAGCTTATGAGGCAGGTTTCCAAACAGGGAATGATCATCCTGGCCCTTGTCTCTACTGTTCTTGGGTGTTAGTCTCATATTATGTTAGTTTATATTGCACAAACTATTGCAGTCATTCTATGTCTGTCCCTCTCTTTCTGGCTTATTTCACTTAACATGATATTCTCCATGTCCATTCACTTTAAGCAAATTTCATGATGGAAGACTTTTTTGATTTTTCAATATGTCACCCTTATAGCTAGACAGAGAGTAAGGTGGAAACTCACAGTAAATTTTAAAACCCTGAATATTATCACTGAATATGAAAAGGAGAGAGAAAGGAAGAAGAAGAAATCAAGAAGAGAAGAGGAAGGAAGGAAGGAAGGAAGGAAGGAAGGAAGGAAGGAAGGAAGGAAGGAAGGAAGGAAGGAAAGAAGGGAGAGAGGGAGGGAGGATGAAGGAAAGAAAAAAAAGAAAAAGAAAAAGAAAAAACAAAAGAGAAAGAAAGGAAAGAAAGAAAGAAAGAAAGAAAGAAAGAAAGAAAGAAAGAAAGAAAGGAAGGAAGGAAAAGAAAAAGGAAGGAATAAAGAAAGAATGCATGAATAAATAAAACATAAAAAAGGAAGAAGAGGAAAAGAAAAAAGAAAGAAAAATGAGGAAAGGAAGGAAGGGGGGAAAGTTAGATGGAGAAATTAACCAAAAATGTCAGTAACAATGAAATTTTTTTTTTAATTCCCTGGGCCCAAAGATGATTCTGTGACTCAAAACACCTGCCTTGCAAGCATGAAGTCATTAATTCAACCCCTACTGCCACCACATGCAGGCAGCATGATCCTCAAGTTCTACTGTAGGGTTCCAGATGCCACAACAAAGTACAATTGTAACAGCCAGGTTAATGCAAGTGCTACAAATAAAAATTATGTGACTCCCAAAAAACACTGAAACTAAATGATGTGTGAGCACTGTGATCAGGAGTTCAAGACTTGCAAGCCCATGTATGCATACCCCAGCTACCCCCAGTGAGCATAAGAAGCAGAATTTAGCACACTAAATGTTCGTGATCCCTGGTGAGCACCACAACCACATATGTGTGACCCCCAGCCATTGTAACAACAGTATCCAAAGGGAACGGAAGGGGGTGAAAATAAAAGCCCTTTCCAAATTGAACTTTTGCCATCATTACAGAATAGTAATAACTGTCTATATTTAATGTTGGCACATGGAAATTAGATTGGCTGGAAGGCAGGGAAGCTTCATTTCCAAAGAACTCGTGCTACCTTGTTTGGTAAAAAACACAGGATAAAGTGTAATGCTTTTGTGAGCATCAGTATCTACATTTTGTTTTGGAGATAAGGGGGAACAGCAGCAATGACAATGATTATTTTAAATGCCTTAAATCACATTATTTTAATGTACTGCACAGTAAGCTTGTTGATGAAGCAGGAGAATGAAACACTGGTCATCATCTTCTTGATAATCGCATCTAGATGATAGGAGGAAGAGCTCTCGGGCTGCCTTATCCTTTCCCATTTAAACTGCCACCAGACTAAAGTTTGAAGTCAGTGGTCATAAGACTATGGAGATTTGCAGAGAAGGAATTACCTATATAAGCAACAAAAATGAATATTCCTGGAGCCCGAGTGATCGTGCAGAGATTAAAGTTCATGCTTTGCATGGAGTTGATCCTAGTTTATATCCAGCACTACATATGATCCCTTGAGCATTGCCAGAAGTGATCTCTGAGCACAGAACCAGGAGTAATTCATGAACACTTGCAGGTATAACCCTTAATTTCTTTTTTTTTTAAAGAATGTCTATTCCTCTGGTGTGGGAAGAGTTAAAATTGAAGTGGGACATATGCAAATTTGTTCTGTTTAGATCTTTTAATAAAGATGTGGATAGGGAGAGGGGACAAGGCTTCAGGCAATACCCAGCAGTGCTTAGAGTTGGCTGCATGCACGGCAAATGCTTAAACCTCTGAACTAGCTCTCTGGTTCTGAAATTTACATTTCATTTCAATTACTAACCTTTAAGTTCACAATTTATTTTTATCATTACTCTACTGATAATCATCATTTGGTGCACTTTTATTCTGTTTTCCTCAATTTCCTTTAAAAGTTTTCTGGTGGGGCTGGAGCAATAGCACAGCAAGTAGGGCATTTGCCTTGCACTCGGTCAACTCAGGTTCGATTCCCAGCATCTCATATGGTCCCCTGAGCACCGCCAGGAGTAATTCCTGAGTGCAAAGCCAGGAGTAACCCCTGAGCATCGCTGGGTATGATCCAAAAAGCTAAATAAATAAATAAATAAAAGGTTTCTGGATATATATGTGTATGTATATAATATATATGTATATATGTGTGTATATATATACATATATATATATATATAAACACACAAGGGGCAACCTGCAACAACAAGTTAGTAATCTCTTATACAAGGGCTGCATGGCTCCGGGGTGAGATATAACAATCTTCACATATTTTTCCCTCTAAGGAAACTTTTTTGGATCACTATTAGCGGATTATTCATAACAAACAATACAAAATAACTTATTTTGTGTGTGCTTTGGGGGCAGGTTTGGGTGGTGGTAAGAAAACTCAAAATAATGGTGGTGGGAAGGTGTAATCGGGAGTGATGTTGGAATATTGAATGTAATGAATTATTGTGAACAGCTTTTAAAAAATAAAATTAAATTAAAAAATATATTTAAAAATAAAATTAAATTTAAAAAATGGTTTCTCTTGGTTTCCCCGGTGTTACAAACAGTTGATTTGAAGTCTCTGCTCAGAACTGGAGAGAGAGCTCAAGGGCCTAAGCATATGGAGGCCTGGGTTGGTTTCCCAGCACTGAATCGTCCCCCAGCACCTCTGGGAGGAATTCAGAGCAAGTAGTAGCCCCTGAATACTGCAAGTGTGGCCTCAAAACCAAATAAATATATATATATATATACATATATATATATATTTTAATTTAAAAAGATGAACTCTTCCGATAAATTCAATATTTGTGTTTCCTAAGGATAACTGTTTTTCGCTATGACCCACAGGTCATATTCCTTGCTTCTTTAACTGTGGCCTAATATTTTTGTTGAAAATTGGGCATATTACCAAGTAGCAGACTGGAGCAATAGCACAGGGGTAGGGCGTTTGCCTTGCTTGCGGCTGACCCCGACCCGGGTTTAATTCCTCCATCCCTCTCAGAGAGCCCGGCAAGCTACTGAGAGTATCTTGTCCACACGGCAGAGCCTGGCAAGCTACCTATGGCATATTCGATATGCCAAAAACAGTAACAACAAGTCTCACAATGGAGACGTTACTGGTGCCCACTCGAGCAAATTGATGAATAACGGGACAACACAGCGTGACAGTGGCAGTGCTACCAAGTAGCATCTCTTGAAATCAGTGTCTCTTCTCACGAGATTTGTTGTAACTACTGTTTGCTGTTGTTCCACTCTTTTGGTGATTTTTTATAAACCATTCTACGAAGTCTGTTTTTTTTTGTTGCATGCAGTCACTGAAGTCTGCCTTATCCACTTAGTGTTCAACTAAGAGTTGAACATTAATTTCTTTAAACATTTAATTAGGGATATTTTGGGTTTGCGGACCACATCCATTGGTGCTCAGAAGTCAACTGAGTTTTCACACCCAGCTGAGTGCTCAGGAGTCACTGGGGAATCTGGGGGAACATACCCTGTCAGGGATTGAAATTGAGGCTCCAGACACACTCCAGCACTTTGAGCCACACTCCCTCCCTTCTTTAAACATTTGGGAACTATAAATCCACCAATCTCCATTTCACAGAGGAGCTAGATGAGAACATTGAGATATACCCTCAATACTGAGCCAGGCTGCATTGCCTTAGTCTTCTCTTCCTTCCAGCTATGTAGAAGGTCAACCTGAGGTAAGAATTTATCACCTCAGATTCTTCAGAATATATGACCAGCCCTGGGCATATACATCATCATCATCATCATCATCATCATCATCATCATCATCATCATCATCACCATCATCATCATCATCCCATTGATCGTAGATTTTCTCAAGCAGTCTGTGTACCGTCTCCATTTGTCTTAGCCCTGAGATTTTAGAAGTCTCTCTTTACTCGTCCTTCCCAACAGTGCCACATTGGCGGCTCTTTCAGGTCAGGGGAATGAGACCCATCATTGTTACTGGTTTTGGCATATAAATACACCACGGGGAGTTTGCCAGGCTCTCCCATGCAGGCAGGAAACTCTTGGTAGCTTGCCAGTTTCTCCGAGAGGGAGAACTAGGCAATAAGATGTCACGCTTTGGGGAGCTTGGTTTTATAGTCTCTGGTTGGTGGCCCTTGATGGGATTATATGGTGCCGGGGGCAGTTTCTGTTTGTGACTGCCTAGCTACTGGAAAATGGGGGATCTGGGCGGAAGAGGCCCAGTTCCAATCCGAGCAGGCTTGGAGATCTCAGACCCGCGTCCCACACACCTGGGTTCCTCTGTCAGTTCCTTCATGCGTGAGGCTCATCCTCATGCATGTGGAGAGGGGCCTTGAGCGTGGCTATGGCTGGGTTCTGGAGGTCTTCAGCTTCAGGGCCTCTGCTTAGGGCGGGGAGGGAAACTCAATCCACCACCCCTGGTGAAGACAGCCAGGCATGCGGTGGGGGGGGGGGGCGGGGCAAAAGACTCTGCATATGTAAATATCGGACCATCTAGGTTTCCAGTTAAACAAGTTAGACTTTCTAAAACCCCAAGAAAATCTCTTTTCCAAGTTTTTCCTTTAAGTTGTTTTTTGTTTGGTTAGTTAATTAGTTTGGTGTTTGTTTCTTTGTTTTTTAGTGTGAGACATATACTTGACTGTACTCAGGGCTTATTCATGGCTCTGTGCTCAGGGATCACTTCTTGTGAGTTTTAGGAGATCTTGTATGGTGCCAGGGATTGAACCTGGGTCTGCTGCTTGCACAAGTTATGATTCAAGTCCTCCTTTATGTTTTTTGTTTAGCCTACTACCCTGCCCCAACTGCTAGACACTGCCTCAGGCTATCACAGAGATCATCAATTACCTCTTAATTGTTTCTTTTGTTTGTTTTGCTGATATACTTACTGGTGCTGAGAACTACCCCCTGCTCAGTGCTCTGAGACCAAACCTAACCTCCTACATGTAAAATATGCATTCTTCCCCTTGAAATATCTCACTGAACTTTTATATTTTAAGCAAAGGAGGGAAGAAATCTTTTTTGGTTTTTTTGGTACAGGAGGTTGAACTCAGGGCTTTATACATGTAAGGAAAATGATCTACCACTTAGCCACATCCCCCAGCTGTTTTCAACAAGACTTTTTCACCTTGAATAGTTTCCATTCAAGAAAAAATATCATCTTTACTGTATACTCATTTTAGATTTCATGTGAATTTTTATTCTTTTTTTGCAAAAATCTAGGGTACAACCATTATAGGAAATCTTTAAAAAAAATTGAGCCAGTAATACTAAAATAAACAGGGTGTGACAGTTATGTGGTACTGATGATTATGCAGAGTAATACAATAAAGATAGCTTGGAAAATGCAATCTTTGTCAAAAGATGAGAGTTCTTTGGGTCAAGATGATATAGCTCATTGATATAGCTATCTCATCTTGCAGGAGGCCTGGGTTCTATTGCTGGCACTGCATGTTCCTATGAGAACTGCCAGAAGCTACTCTCAAGATCTGAGTCAATAGACAGAACAAACACAGATACATGCACATGCAAACAATACACAAACACACAAACACAACTGCGTGTTATGCCAAAACAAAGAAACAGTGACAATTCTCAGAAAATTGAATTTTGCATTAAAATTTTCACACACACAGATACACACACACACTATGGTTGCCTGACCATTAGTTTTTAGGACTTTTCTTTGGAGAAGGACAATAAAAACATGGCAAGTTGTAGTATCACAATTCACATTGTCCTTACTGTCAGCCTTTTCCCCAAATATTTCTGATGATGGTCCGTTTTTCATTGGTTTTATAGAGTTTTTGACATTCCTCCCTCTACATTTTTAAAGACATTCCCTCTGTGTGTTGTTGTTGTTTAGTAAATCTAGAGTGTCTTTTCACTGTTATTTAAGCCTAAATATTGTCTTTCTGTGTTGAATCTTACTGCCCTTTGAAATGCTACTCAGTCATTCCCTCCTGAGTGTGACTTTCTGAAAATTCTCTCTCTCTTTCTCTCTCTCCCTCCCTCCCTCCCTCCCTCCCTCTCTCTCTCTCTTTCTCTCTCTTTCCCTCTCTTTCTCTCTCTGGTACTTGTTGCCCCTGTTCCCCTCCAAGTCCAGGAGGTCACAGGAAAATGAAACCTAGCCAAAAGACCTTGTCTGAATGCTTGAGAGCTGAAGACCCTGATGATGCCAACTACTACTTAATCCCGAGATGTGAATTAACAAGAGTTGCATATACTTTTAGTGTGTTGTGCTCTGCAATGAAGGTCTAAAGGTCTAAAGGCAACATAATGGAAGAACTGATCCATGCAATTAAGTTGGGAGGAAGGAAGCTTAGAAGGGAGGCATACTGGGGTCTTTGGGAGAGAAAGGGAGCATATTGATAATGGGTGTAGTGTTGGAAATACATGCATGAGAAATCATCATTAATAGCATTGTAAACAACAGAATCTCAATTTTTTTGAAAAAAAGACACTACCCAGATTCTAACCATACTTGATTGTTTCTGAAGGTTTCCATTGCAATTGTAAATTACCATAATATGAGTATGCACGTGATTTTATGATGTAAATGTTTTCAGCTTTGTAACTCATTAACTCTGTTGGCAAAAACAAGAGTTAAACAAGAGTTAAGTCTACCACACTTCTAGACTTTTGTGTCTGGGTTTGCAAGAGAAACCTCATCAAAGATGAAAAGATAGAAAGGGGAGGTAAGCAGTGCTGGCATATTAAAACACAGGGTACAATAGTTTTAAAAACTGTGTTGTGCTTTGTCCTTGAAAGACTATATTAAACCCAGAGAGATAGACAGGCAACAGCGATCTTGATTTGCATGCCACCACCCAAGTTTGATTCCCCGTGCCACGTATGGACCCCCAAGCACTGCCAGGAGTGACCACTGAACAAAGTCAGGAGTAAACCCTGAACACTGCTGGGTGTGGACCAACTCCACACCCAGGAAGGAAAGTAGAGTATGTTACAATTCTCACAAATTTTTGAATGTTTAAGGCACAGGTGCAGAAATTCCAGCCATTCACAACCTGCTAGGAATGGTGATAATAGTATATATGTCACTGTGTCGCCGAAAGAATTAGGCAGGAAACAATGCAAATTCCTTACTACCATAGTTGTCAAAAGCAGTTTATATATTGTTGCTGGAGTTTTATGTCAGAGCACCAATCCCTAGTAGCTGTTCTGAACTGCTATGTCAAGTAGAAAGAAAGCACAGAAACCCACCAGTGAGTTTAATTGCAGGTCCAGGGCAATATTTCATTTTATCTCACACCTCTATTAAATTATATCAACCATTTGTTTTTTTATTTCCAAGAATGAGAGTTCACCATTTCATAGGCAACTCAAATTATTGCCAAATTATGCTCATTATTAAAAATTTCTTTCTTTTACCCAACCCCAAATCTTCCTCCCATTCTCATCCCCACTTTCTCAAATACTTCTAATGATTCTAAAGAAATCTCTCATCTTCTCTGTTTCTGGCACACTCAGCATAAATAATCCTCTCTAGCTCTTCTTTCTAGTTCTGGGTCCTTTCATTTGCAAAAGAGTTGCAAATGAACTCTTGGGCCGGAGGATAGCACAGCGGGTAGGGCGTTTGCCTTGCACACGGCTGACCTGGGTTCGATCCCCGGCATCCCATATGGTCCCCCAAGCACTGCCAGGAGCAATTCCTGAGTGCAAAGCCAGGAGTAACCCCTGAGCATTGCTGGGTGTGACCCAAAAAGCAAAAAAAAAAAAAAAAAAGAACATTTTTTTTTAAAAAAAAAGCGTTATCTTGAGCTCACCCCATCTCTAACTGTGGTAGCCTGAGGTATCCTCAGCTTGATTCTAGATGCATGATCTGGAAGATCTCAATTGAAGGATGAATGAATTCCATTTGAGTAATATGAGACCTGATTAACTTTTTCTATCCCCCACCCCAGTAGGAATGAATCCTGCCCCAACCCTTCCCCTACCTCTATACCATGAAACAAAACAATTAAAAACACACGCATAAACAGAGAAGAGGTTTGCTTTATTGGTTGCTCTTCGGCAAATGTTATATAGACCATTACTGGTGTGAAATTAAATCTAGTTACAGATTATGAAACTTTGCTTTATACCAAATTAGCTTTTGCAAGACTATCAAATCCCTTCTCATCCTCATACATAGCAAAGTACCTCAATCAAAGTCTATATAATCCTCTGATGTTTTTAAATGATTAAAGCAGACATAATACCCTAGGTGGTTAATATTAAATATCTTGAGAGTGACAGATCCATAGAATGGCTCTCACTCTTAAGCACGAACTGGTCACTTATAAATGTCCTTACATCCACTTTTTAGATATTTTCCTTAAAAGGATTTGTGAACTGTTGATTATTATCTGCTACTTGTTCGTATACTCACATCATAAGTCATACAAAATAACCTTTAAAATCTGCTTAATGGTGTCTTGGAGATGTTGACCTTTAAGGAATATTCAATTAAAACAAAACTAATGTCTTGACTCTGGAACACAAGCTCAGTGTGTCAAGATTGCATGGTTTCCCTCTGATCTGATCAAATCCTGCAATGACATACAACTTGCTTGCTCTCCTTTACTCAACTCAGAGGAAGTTATAGAAAGGAGAAAGAAAAAGAAAATGCTTGACATCACAGTGACCAAAATATTTGAATTAATAATTACATTAAATACCCATAACTTTTTGCTTTACTATTCACATTCCACACAGTGGAAATTATCCCTTCCTCTAAATTGTTTGCTTACATTTTTTAACTTTGAAGAACTAAAACAGCAACAACAACAACAACAAAAATAAACAACCTTACAGCTTTAACAAGGATGTGTTTTTCTCTTTTAATGCCAAGCACAAAGTGTACATCATAAAATGCATATTTGGTGTTTGGCATTATTTTCATAGGACAGATAGAGATCACAAATATCTTGTCACAAAAATATTCCACTATAGTTACAAAAAACATCATTACATTATGGGAGACTCCAATACAATAGGGAGTTGAAAGATATGGCACTTTCGGTAATGTTGGAAAACATACAGACTCGTGCTAGTCTTAATAAAAGCACAGTAAGAAAAGCAGGCATTTCCCTCTCTGGCTCGTGCTGTGCTTTTAGGGTAGTTATGCTGCTGATTATCCCAGTGAAGTTAATTTTGAGGAAATTCTCTTTACTTAAGCCAAATCCAACTTACATGCAAGACTGTGGTACAAGCTACTAAAGGAAGATTACTGCTGCCAACTTAAGTCATCTCTTTTTAACAAAATCGCATGCTTGTGGCAGAGTTAAAACAACAAGAGAAACTCAGTGTCTGCTGGTTCTGAATGTCATTTTTCCCTTCTCGTGTGGTTTTATATTTTCAGCTCCTTCCCCTTTCTCTCCCCCACTCTCCAAATTCTGGCTTAGCATTTGCGTGCTTAATTAAATCCATTCTGTGCTTTACTGTTGAAGGATGTAGATGATAGAAAGATTTAGGGCAGGGGAAGACAGCATAACAAAATGCACAGATGATGTATTTTGCTCAAGTTTGTTTCATGCAGAATCATCAGTAGTGAGTTTGGAAGTTTTATAATTAGACCCACTATTTTGGGTGTTCAAGATAAGTCCTCACTCAAACTATGGCTCTTATGTAGCTATTAGATGTGAGAGCACTTGAGCAAATAAAAAATGAAATAAAAGCAGTCTAGTTTTTAGTTGCAATGGCTTTTGAGTGCTAGGTCCTTAATGGAAAAATGAAAGGAAAGGCTATAGTGTTTGTGTCTCTAGTACATGTGATTTCTGCAGGGAGGCAAAAAGAATGTTTGATGGTTGGAGGTGGGGAGGATACATGTAAAACCTCAGCCTTGAAGTGTATGGGCTAGCCAAATCCAAAAATCACCAGCCCAGCACTCTGGTCATTAGATAACTTTGGCCAAGTGGACATTGTGAATAGCCTGAGTTTAATCATGGAACAGTGTCTACAATGTTACATCAAACTGGCCAGCAGTAAATAACGAATGTATTCAAATACTCTGCTTTCGTAAGCAGATTTCCCACTAGACCTTCAACATACAGAGGAAAAAGGGAGAGTCATGCCCTATACTTTTCTCAGGCATTAAACTACCCTTTGGCCAAGGCAATCCCCTGTATTTTATCACTCTCTTATATTCTCCAGCTCAATTGCCCAACAATAAGACCTATAATATACTTCTTGCATATGTGGAGTAGGCCCTTAATTCCCCTTTCAGACTGGTTCTTTACTCTGCTGAGAAAGAATCTTTTTAATATGGAATTATGATTCCAGAAGCAATGCACAGAAATAAGATACTGACACAAAAGTTATTGTACCCAAGTGTGTGTGTGTGTGGGGGGGGGGGCGGCTACTTGGATCTACTGGCCTGTGAGATTTTTTTGTTTATTTTTGCTTTTTGGGTTACACCGGGCGTTGCACAGGGGTTACTCCTGGCTCATGCACTCAGGAATCTCTCCTGGCGGCGCTCAAGGGACCACATGGGATGCTAGGAATCGAACCCGCCCTACCCGCTGTGCTATCGCTCCAGTCCCTGGCCTGTGAGATTTTTATCTTGTTCTCAACCCTGGGTAGAAACTTCTAAACTACCTCTATTATCCATCCAAGGGGCAAATCAGAAGGGGCTGTTGTGGTTAGCTCATTTACTTGGTTCTGCAAATAGGGGTGACTAATTTATGCTTTGTTTTGTTTGGGGTTGCTACAATTGGCAGTGCTCAGGAGGCTACTTAGGGTCACTTGGGGTCACTTCCAGCAGAGCTTGAAGTTGGGTGCTTTCTCTCTGACCTTCACTGTGCTTTCTCTCTAACCTTCAATATTTAGGTGTGGGATTGCATTACAGAGAGCTTCGCCTCTCTTCCATTCTCTTTGGTCTTGTTAAATATCTGGAAGACACTTTTACTAAAGCCTGGATCTCATTATGTTTACACTTGGCCCCCAAGTCTCTTCTTTGTCTCCCTACTGAATTTGGCTGGGCCAAAATGGTCATCAACCTCCTCTTCTCCCTTCCCTTTCTGCCTGGCCTTTGCTCTGACCCACACCAACTTCCCCCTTTATGTTGTAAGTCTAAGAACAGATGAGTTCATTCAGAAACCTTGGCGGATATTGGGGTAAGTGAAATAGCCACTGAGACCGGAAGAAGGAATGAGCTGTGGAAAGGAGGAAGAGAGGAAGAAGCAAGCACAGGTTGAAATTCCTTTACTGAGTATATCACAGCACTGAAACAAGTTATCTGGCCCTCTGAGTAGCCACTTCCATTAACATTCATTCTGCAGAGAGATTCGGGTCTTTAGGAGAGCACAGGGAAGACAAGCCAGAACCAGACCACAGTCCTGCTGCCCCCCTTTGAATGTGCCCTGGCTGGTTTGAACTTTGGGGCTGCCCCCTTGGAAGTGGATATGTTTGCACAATAGGAAGTGACCTCTAGCAAAGACTATTTCCTCTGGTGTCTGCAAACACCCACAGGCACCCATGCCCATGAAGTAGGCACTAGCAGGCTCCTGCTGGGAGGCACTGGTGGTTCTAGGACTGGCTTTGGACCCGCCTGGAGCTGCATCCTTAGGACAGGCTGGCTGTGCCCCCCAAGCTTAATCCAAATCGATGGATATGCAACGACACTGCTTCACTCGCGTCACTCGCTTCTTCTTGGTTGGGGGTTGCAGTTCCGGGCAGTTGAGGGTGACCATCATGGTGGTGAATTTCTTGGGCTTGCAGAAGGAGCAGGACTGAAAGGAGCCTTCTTCCTTGCGGATGTGTCTGGGGATGTAGAACGAGTTGCACTGGCCGTAGCAGAAGCGGTTGATGATGGTGCGGCTGTTGCAGCCCTCCTCGTGGATGGTCTGCTTCAGCGGTTGCGTTTTGCACCAGTCTCGCTTCAGGTATTTGCGCTCGGTGACGTGCAGGGCCTCCTGGCTGGACTCCAGCACCTCCTCTCCCGGCATGCCCGTGCCCCGCCCCTGGCCGCGCCCCCTGTTCCTGGAGCCGGGCTGCGGCGGGGACTGAGTCTGCTCAGAGTCGTTGTGCCGGGCCTTGTCGGGTGGGGGAATGGCCCCCTGGGACCCTTTCTTTTTCCCCTCGGCAGCCGGCAGCAGGGTCCCCAGGAGGAGAAGCAGGGCTCCCACTGCGTACGCTGTGCGGCTCATGCTATAGGGCGAGACAGAGGGAAGACAGGAGAACAGGGGAATGTTAAGTCAAGGACACATAAATGGCAGCTAGCGTTTCATATTCTACTCGCCTCTCACATGCTCCAGGTGCGGGCACTTGAGCCCAGGGTCCCAGCCCCTGGCCCGGGGCTCGCGGTGATAATGCGCCTTTCCTGGGCCTCCCTCCCGCGGCTCCCTGGTTTGTAAGTTTGCAGGATGCATCCCCGGCTCCTCACAAGACCACATTTGACTGTATCTTTGGGTCCCTTCTTTGTATTCATATTTGTACTTAATATGTTGCTCCTCCGTCAGTCCATATTACTTTTGTTTTGGGGAAAGGTATTTCCTATTGTGATCTAGCACAGCGGGTAGGGCGTTCGCCTTTCACGAAGGCCGACCGGTGTTCCATTCCTCTGCCCCTCTTGGAGAGCCCGGCAAGCTACTGAGAGTATCCTGCCCCCATGGCAGAGCCTGGCAAGCTACCCGAAGCATATTCTATATGCCAAAAAACAGTAACAAGAAGTCTCACAATGGAGACGTTACTGGAGCCTGCTTGAGCAAATCGATGAGCAACGGGAGGACAGTGATACAGTAATCTTGTTTTTAATTTACATTTAATTTTTAATTTACATTTTAATTATAGTTAGTGTAGTGGATTAACTTCACTGGCCAGATGCCTCCTCTACCAGGGCCGGCTCCCGCCCTGGTCTCCTGCTTCCTGAGAGCCAGCAGTTCTCAGGCTTTTGGGGAGAAAACGGTCTCCTGTGGAGGGACCTAGAAGGCACTAGGCAGAGGAAGAATGATTTCCCAGGAGGAGCATGGGATGAAAAGCCCAAACCAGGGATGGAGTGAGTAGGAGCTTACCTTACACAGGGCAGACATGAGTTCAACCCCTGACACCCCATACAGTGTGGTGCCAGAGGACCACCAGGAGCGATTCCTGATCCACCCCTGCCTCCACCAAAAAAAGCAAAGACCAAGGATGAAGTCAAAGTCTTGGGATAATACCTTGTTTCCTAACCTTGGGGAAATAACTTTATTTAATGACTTCATTTAAGGAAAGATATAAAAAGCTCATCTCCCCATACAGGTTAATCACATCCAATCTGATGTAGAAGTGACAACCTGGGCATAGCCAGAGGTATTCCAGAACTACAAACAATTATATGATGAGAAAGACATCACACAACTCCAGGACTGTTCACTGAACCCTCATTTCTTTTAAATGGGCAGATACTCATTATAGCAATTTTTTTTTGCTTTTTGGGTTCACACCCAGCGATGCACAGGGGTTACTCCTGGGTCATACACTAAGGAATTACTCCTGGTGGTGCTCAGGGGACCATATGGGATGCTGGGAATATAACCCGGGTCGGCTGTGTGCAAGGCAAACGCCCTACCCGCTGTGGTATCCTCCAGCCCCTATAGCATTCTTTATACCATGATAGACATGTTTTGCTTTTATTATTAACTTAGTTATTAATGTATTGGAAGTACTAGGACTAAAACCCAGGGCTTTACCCCAAGCAGGGCTCTGCCACCGAGTCACAGTCACCGAGTCACAGTCACAGCCTCTGTTTTGCTATTTTTGATTGGTGATGTGTTAATTATAGGTCTGTGCATGAAAGGTGGAAAAATGTATAAAAGAAAATAGGTAGATGCAAATATTTGCATTAAAAATGTCCCAAACAGATTGAATAACTGAATGACAATGAATTATTATAGCTGTGACAAAGAGTTAGGCATGGGTTTAGAGAGGGCAATGACAAAATGAATAATAGCAGAAAATATTAAATGGGAGCAGTAGGAAAATTGGCTCACAGGAACTCAAGGATGTAGAGAGGGGGAAATGAAGGAAGTGAGGAGTATAAATCAGAGACAGTTTACTCAAGAGGCAGGGTATTCAGAGAAGGTAGGTCAATGGAGATGAAGGAAGAGGAACGGGAGAAGCTTATATTTTTAAAGGAGATTACAAGAGAGGAATGTCATGCTATTAACATTCTCCTGGCATGATGTTTCTCCACTCTGTTCGTGCAGATTATCATCTGGAGATGTTGTTGGAATGTAGACCCAGATTTAGGAGGTCAGCATTTTGAACAAGCATTGAGTAAATAGCAAGTCCTGGAGCACAGTCAGTCATGGGCACAGAGAGACTTATTAAAATGTGGAAGGATTTTCTTATCAGAGAGCACTGTATCCAACTGGCTGCCTTGCTTGCCAGGACATCACACCCATCTGAACTAAGTCCTAAGGTTGCTCCCACTTCCCTCCCCTGTATCCCTTCTCACCGTTTACTAAATCTAATGATGTAGCTGTGAAGCAATCACTTCCCTGCTCTCCTCTAAAAACCAGAGTGACACATGATTGCCATAAAGTTTCACTTAATATTAACTTTATCGTGGCACCCCAAGGTTATATATTTTGGTATTAATAGCTAGGGTAATTACCTTTCATTGTGAAATCTCCATTCCCTAAGGAACAACCCCTAGTAAGTAAAGGCCAATCAGCTCCAAAGATCACTCAGTTGGAAATAATCAAAGATTAAACTTAAACTCTCCTTAAATGGGATCATCTTTCCAACATTAGTCTAATACCTAAGTTCAAGTTCAAAACTGATAACGTGACATTTAGCTCTGACTGCAGACTCCCTGGCTTTTGTCAGTTTATGTTACAACATCTCTGTTCTTTAAACAGAGGCTATTTTTTTTTGCCTCAATAACAACAAAAAATTAATTTCCTTGTTTTGTCTCTTAAAAAAAAAATCACTCAGGAGAAAAGTGCAGTTATAAAACAGTGCTGATTTTCTCCAGAGGCTGAGATAACTTGAACCATGACAGTCATTCTCCTGAGCAAATATATTGTGAATATGAGAAGTTTTCACAAGTGTCTGCTATTTGTTCAATTCAGGGCCAGGGTTAAAATTAAAATTTTGTCTCAACCCATTTCAAAAGAAGAGCATATAAACTAGCCCTAGGCCCTGACCCACAACTTGCCTCACCCCTCTAAATTTGGCTTACGGGATAATTGAGCCCTCCGGGAGTAAGACCCTCAGGAGTGTAAACATTGCTCAGAAGCTAATCAAAGACTGACAAGGGATGTATGTTGACTGCATAAGACAGGTTTACATCATGAGGCCACCCCCTCCCACAACATCTGTTTAGAAAATGCAATGTTCTTTCTCTAACTTGGGACTCCCTTTACTCTCAACTTACCCTTGCCGGCATTTTGCATATGTCATTCAATAAATAGCTAAAGAACTATTCTCAGAGTCATGTAGATTTATTCATCACCTCTTCTCAGTGCCCAATTCCTTTGTTAAAGCACTAACTGTATAGGTCATACTGTTTTTTTTTCTTTTTTGGGGTTACAACCTGCAATGCACAGGGGTTACTCCTGGCTCTGCACTCAGGAATTACTCCTGGCACTGCTCAGGGGACCATATGGGATGATGGGAATCGAACCGGGGTCAGCCGCATGCAAGGCAAATGCCCTACCGGCTGTGCTATTGCTCCAGCCCTGGGGTCATACTGTCTTAAGAGTTTTCATCTTTACATTTTAACTACCTTCCCAACTGTCAATGAGAAGTACAGGCAGTGACCGTTCTCTGTACTGCTGGTCTTTAGTATGGCTAAACTCAGTTTGGCTAGTCTGGGAGCCTTTTAATACTTGTCTTTTTCTAGGAGAATTCTAAACATTACTGCTTTTTTACTTGATCCTACATAGAATGTTGTGAGTTTATTTTCTGATTCATATCATTGAATTCACTATGGCAGAAACCAACAATAAAACAGCAGATTTAAAATTAGTCACTTGTGGTTTTCAGTTTTAATTTGGACAGACTTCCTGTTCCTTTGGGAGTATACTAACACCCATAAAACAAAGTGGTTTGTTTGTTTGTTTGCTTGCTTAAGAAAAGCAAAATTTATCTCAGAAAAGATTTATTAAATGTGGAAAATGTTATAAACTCATTTTTCATTTTTCAAGGGTCTCTTTAAAAGACCTTCAGTGCTTATTAAGATAATTTAGAGTTCTTAAACCTCATAGCTCTGGAGAGAAGCAAAATCAACTTCAGAGATCTCAAACAGAGACCTCTGCTTCTTAGAGAACAGCATTACTGTAAAAGTTGTTCATACTTCACATGAGCAAGAGGGGCGAATGAGAACTATAATTAGTACTGAAATCAGGACTCTGTCAAGTCATTGTGGTCATCCAACCTCCCCCACTCCAAACTGGACTTGATTATTCAGTGAAGGAAATAAGATAGTCCAGCTTTTGAAATCCCAATTGCATTGCCATCAAACAGTTTGCAGAGCTGAAGAGATAGTACAACTGATAGGGTGCTTGTCTTGCATGCAGTCAATCCAAGTTCAATCCATGGCACCTTATGCATTTCCCCAAGCCTGCTCAGAGTGATCTCTGACTGCAGTGCAAGCAGTCAGCCCTGACCACTACCAGGTGTGAACTAAACCCAACAACAAAAATTTTGTGGACATGGAAAAAAATTTAAAAGATATAAATTTCTAAAAAGCAGTATTTTTCCACCAACACATAACAAAATGACCAATAATCAAAACTTAATCCAAATGTTAATATGCATTTTGTTTTCTGTGAATTACCACCCATGTCCAACCAAGAGCTATAAACCTATTATGATAATTTCATCCATAAAATGACCCAAAAGTGCTAAATTTTAAAAAGTGCATTTCACAGACCCAGAGTTTGTCGTGACACTCACAAGAGCCTCCCCTTAATTCTCTTTTGTCAATAGTATACTTTACTTCAAGTCCTGCCTCTTATTTCCTTCATGCATTCCTATTCCTCTAAGAAATCTGATCATATTTTTATGCTAAGCTTTCCCTGTAACAAACCTGTAACAAAGTTTGCTTGTTTGTTTTGTTTTGATTTTAACCATTGTCCTACTCTCCAATGCACTTGTCCCAGAGGGCAAAGATAGTGACTCGAAACAATTCATCACTACTTGATTAGTTCTTTCAGTTTCCCTGAGTGGTCAAGAACAAGTATCTGTGCACAAAATAAATCACATTAACCACTTCTTTCCTGGATCGGTCACAAAATTTATTCCAATTTTCCACAAAGGCTCTAAGAAATAAGATTGTCAAAGACCTGTCTCCGATGTTCTCAGTGTCTTTAGTCAAGTTTAGGCCCAGCTACCTTTTGTCTTCTTCTTACCCATATCTCATGTCAGCCAACCAACCTGCTCACAATCACATAAATGCAGTGCTGGGTGGGAAGTAAATAGACAATGATTAATTAGCCAGATGTGTGTACCTGAACTTGTGGTCAAAACTTCCTGGTGAATCAAGGTTTAGGAAAACAGTCAATAGACATGACATCAAATTACCCTTCCAAAAATAAAAATTAAAAAATAATAATGGTGGAAGTGACAGCAAGTGCTCGAAATGCCTGCCAGGTTTTAGAACAATCTATTTTTTCCCCAAAACTCAATCTTTCAGAAGGGCAAAGCTTATTTAATGTTCTTTAATTTTGGAAAGATAATCAACCTCCAGAAATAAGGCAGAGAATTTGTTAATAGTAAGCTGGTTGCCCTACCATCCCTCACCCCTACTGCTAGCCCTTTTCAGACAAGTTGCAGAAAGAAGACTTAATGACTGGCAAATTAGTGTTGATGCAGTCTCATCTTCTATGTGTTACAAGCATTCTAAATAGAACCTCCTTATTAGGAAGCCTATTCAATAGGCTGAATTAAGTTGAGAGCCCAAAGTCCTAGGAGGCAAACAAGAGACCACTTAATAGTTACTATCTCAGGATCTCTATACTCAGCAGAGCATTTTTTTAAAAAAAATAAATTAATGATTGTATACAATTCTTATGGTGAAAAATAAGGGACTCAGAAAGTAATAAACAATAAATGTTCATTGAGCAGCACTACAGAGTGGCAGCCAAGTTACAAGTTTTGTATCATAATAAAAATATGTTGGGGATGGAGCGATAGCACAGCAGGTAGGGTGTTTGCCTTGCACGTGCCCGACCTGGGTTCGATTCCCAGCATCCCATATGGTCCCCTGAGCACTGCCAGGGGTAATTCCTGAGTGCAGAGCCAAGAGTAACCCCTGCGCATCGCCAGGTGTGACCCAAGAAGAAAAAAAAATGTTAACCCCCTTACAAATGGGATTTAGGATTTAATTTCAGAATAATATAGTAAAATGTCCTGGTTCTGTATAATATTAGTAGCTCTCTGATATCATCACTAATAATAAGAGTTGCCCATAGGTCTGCACCCATAGGTCTGGAAAATTGTGCTAAATCATGATAAAATTTTATTTTTCACTATTAGATATGAGACAGGTTAGATTTTCTTCCTGTTGCCCATCAGGGACCCTAGGCACAATAAAGTATGAATTCTATCCAGATTTCAAGTCAAGATTTGAGCCTCATTCTATCTCAACTCCCAGTACACATATATCTTCAACCACTGTTCTGTGGACACCCAAGACAGTATTTAACAAGAGAGACACATGGACTCATTTCTGATGCAATAAAATGTGATGAATATTGTAACTCAAATAATGATCCATTTTGTGTTTGCATGTTCACAAAAAGACTTCTCTTATTCCAGGAATTACTGTTGTACTTTGCATTTCTAAGAGCATATGTTCAAACTAAAGAAAATTCCTTGCAGATGTAAGACATGGGTTGGTAACACTTGCTTGATCTGTGTCTTGCAGTGGATGCTGCAGTCACCTCCCCCAGCTCCTTTCCATTACATAAAAGGTTTAGGTTTTCCTGTCTGCCCTTTACTTTCTCCTCTAGGACATGTTCCACAACTTTGCTGTCAATAACCATTTCTTGGGAGAGGGGTCTGGAGTATAAGATTTCTTAGAATTTTATCTATTTTATTACTTAAACATTAAGACTGACTTCAGTCTAGAAGACAGAGCAGGCAATTCTCAGAAACTGGGCATGTAACTGATTTCTCTTCTCCCCCCTGTAGCCTCTCCCATCAAAATTACATTAGTCCACTTGGATTTCCTATAGAGCATGAATTACCAAAACATTTCACTCCAAATGAACTTTTGAGAAAATAGGGAGCCTATGAAATTATAAAGTTCATAGAAGACTTTAATTCCTATAATGACCTGGGGGTTAAATACACACACACACACACACACACAGAGAGAGAGAGAGAGAGAGAGAGAGAGAGAGAGAGAGAGAGAGAGAGAGAGCGCAAATACAGTTGTAAAGAACCTTAAAGCAGCTAATACTAAGAATTGGACTGTGCAATTCACCCAGCATAATAATCAGTTGATATACTATGCAGGTTTGGATGCACCATAGCGATGAGAATTTGGAGTTCTCTGAAGATCTATTCCTCATTCATTTGAAAAGACCATCTCTTCAAATTCCCCATGACCTCTGGCTTCCAGAAAGGAAAAAACAAAAATAATTGGGGGAGGGGTGCCGCGAAGGAGGGGGGAGTGAGAAAGAAAAGGAAAGAAAAAGAAGAAGGGCCCTCAAAAGCCCTGGGATGAAAGAAGATCCTCGCCCTGGGTTCGAGGTTATCTTAACCTCTTCTCTGCTATTTATTTAACTTGTATGCACAGGCAGAAGGAAGTCACTACTCTGGGATCCTTGGGTCAGCTAAAACACCGATGGCCCACTTAACACAATAGTTTGTTTTAATCAGTTCATGTCCTGGCACCATCCCGAAGGGGGAAACAGAAACAGCCGCGCACACCACACACCCCTGGGAAGTGCTCTTTGCGGCAGATCCAATTACCAACTGAGGGTCGCCTCCCTCCCCTGTATTACTAAGGGCAAGATTTTTGACTCCGAACTTTGAGGCTGTATTTCTGTCTAAAGGAGCCGGGATTCCTGGTCCGCGGGGCAACAGGAGGGCAGCCGGGTTCTTCCCAGGAACCCGTTCACTCCAGTCCCGGGAGCGCGGGAAAGGCTTCACTGCAGACCCTACTCATCTCCCTTCTCCCTCTCTCCAAGCCCAGAGACCCAGGGTGGAATGCCAGGTTGGGGCGCCTCCAAGACTGAGTTGGGATGCTGAAGGCAAGCGTGCTTCTGTTCTGCTCAAGTCTGAAAGCCTCAGATAACTCTGGCTGCAGCCCGCCGTCAAGGTGACAGCCCGATGCCCCGGGTCTGTTCTGCGAAGTTCAGAGGGGTAGTAGGCCCGGTGAACGGGCGAGAACGGCGACCACCTGGGTGTCCATCCAGGCCAAGGACCAGTCCCCGGTCAGTCCCGTGTCGTCCGTCGCTAGTGGGGTGTAGCGAGGCGCGACCAGGGCCTTTAGGATAGAGATGAAGGGGTGCCCAGGGAGTACCTCCTAGATGGTTGTTACCACCCGCTGCCTGCACGGCAGCGGATCGTGCGTCTACGGGTGCGCAGCGGACGCAGAGCAGCCAGGAGAAGGGGTCCGAGCGCCCACGAGGGAGCGGCCAGCACGTGGGTGTCGGCGGTGCCCGCGGCGTGCGCACTGCGGGCTCGCGGCACTCGGGGTCCGGGACCGCGCGCCGTACTCGAGCTGTCCCGAGACTCTCGGGTGTCTGCTAGTGCGGAACCGCGCGGCTCAGCCCTGACACTGGGCTCCACCTCGCCTTGGGGAGGAGCAGATGCACCCATCGCGGATATCCAATCCCTCCTGGGCACCGCCGCGTCGCCCACGGCTCTCCGGGAGCGCGGGCCCCGAGGTCCCGAACACCGGGGTCCCCGTCGGTGCCACTTGCCCCACCGTGTACTCACTCACCACCCTCTGCTGCCGCTTTCCCGCCGGAGCACGGGGTGGGGGCCGTGCGCGCTCGGAGCGCGTGAGCCGGGCGGTGCGAGGTGGGCAAAGGGTACAGAGGGCCGGGGACTCATGCTTGCTCTTGACATCCTGGAGTCCAGCCTTGCCCCCCTGGAGAGCGTGCACGGTGAGGTCACAGCCGCCGCGACCTTGGCAGGAAGGTTCCCACAGGCGCTCCCGCAAAGGCTGCTGCGCGTCGGTCCCGGGTGCGGCACGCGACGGTCCCTGGCCGACCCCTTTCCCCCACGCACGCAGGCGCCTTCGCACTCGCAGACATGCATGCACACACGCCTGGTCCCTGCTCACCTGTCAAAGGTGCGGGTCTTCGTGGCCTGCGCTGTCGTGCCACCGCGGCCCGAGCCGCCCGGGCTCGGCGCGGAGTCAGCCGTGGAGGACCGAGAGGACGGCGCTCGCTTGCACACCGGACGGGATGGCCCGGTCTGCGGAGGGCGTCCCGAGTGCGGGGCATCGCGCCGGTCCCGGTTTAAATGCGGGCAGCCGAGCGCGGCGCCCGGGGCCGCGCCTCTCCATTGGCCAGACGCCGCGGCGGGGGCCCGAGCCCGCTATCCGCCCCCTTTCCCGGTACTGCCCCCGCCCCCACCCCCCACCCCGCCTGCCTCCCCGCGGGGTCCCCTCTCCGCCGGCCTCGCCTCTTTGTCTGCTCCCCCCCGCCCGGGCCGGCTGGGAGAGGTCACCCCAGGGAACCGCGCCTGGAATGCACAGCAAATCACATTTTCCGCTCCCGTTGGAGGGGGAAGTGCGAGAGGAAATCCCCCAGGCTCGCGGCCGCTCATTCCTCCTCCGCCCCGGGCCTGGGCTTTTCCTCTCGCCGGCTCCGTTTCGCCCGCGTCCGCCCGGCGATGCTCTGGCTCCCGGCGCGGGCCCCGGGAAGGACCAGCACCTCGCCAGTGGGATCGCGGCCCAATTTTAGACGAGTCTTTTCCCCGTCCAGGAGAGCGGGAGTTCGGGACCCTGCGGTTGAACGGCCGCCCCTGCTCCAGCGCGGCTCCGCCCGAGGCCCCCAACTTCGAGGGCGTTTGACCCCGCGCCCCCTTTCTTTCCAGTCCTTGTGCGCCGGGCTCGCCGGCCGCTGGCACTAGCCTGTCGCCAACGCGACACCCTCGTCTCGGCGCACGCCGCGCTTCTTTCGACTCAGATGCTGGCGGCCTCTGCTGTGAGTGTGCAGGAGGGAGTAGTCTGCGGGGTGGGGTGGGTGGAAAAAATCAGCTTCAAAAGACCCCCTGAACTCAAGGTTTTCATCCCCAAGCCATCTTTAAAAAGAGCGGATGATCGTTGGACGGGAAGGGTTTTTCTAAAGCACGTTGAAGACGAATAAAACAGAAAATCAAATGTCAGATGAGGAAATCGCCTCCCAGGCATTTAAGACAAAAACCTCCGTAAGTGCAAAATTCGTGTCGAATTCTGTATGCATTACTCAAAGCCTCCTGAACAGTGCCGCACCGACGAAGCAGCTCGATATTTTGCGTATGATGAGCGAACACTTTCATTTGTGCCGGTGGCTCGAAAATTGGTTCCTGAAAGAGGCCGAAAGTTCTGTGTCGAAGTTAAAGCCCGTGCAACAATCAAACCGGCGGCAAGTCTGCAGAGCGGCCCAGTCAGACCAGATGATGGCTTTGAAAAAAAAAAAAAGAAAAAAAGAAGTTATAATGAAAGGAAGTTGAAGGTGTCCTTGCTGACTAAATAAAAATAAACAAAACAGCAAAACCCATCAAAAGCCATCTATGAAGCATCTGTGATTTGAATACTTGGTTAAGAAAACAAAAGTAAAAGAAAAAAGGGAAAAGCATGCTTCATTTTCTCCTTAGACAAACATTCGAGAGAAGGGATAAGAACCACTGAACACCTACTAGATACACTTAGGAACTTGAAATAGATTATTTAAAGAAGATGAAACAAAATAAGCAGCCTGCATTAAATCCATATTTAGAGAGTTTATATCTTGAAGGTTTTGTTTATGCAAATTTCTGCTGATGAACTTAGTTCACAATACACTCTTTTCATTTTTTTTTTCTTAAATCATCCCTGATCCATAGTTTGGAGTTGCCTATAAGGTGCAAACATTCAAGGGTCATAAGATTGAGCCTGATTCCATTGGGTGGTGTGAGGAAAAAAGTAGTAGAAGTTTGCAGTTTTGAAAAAATGCTTAAACATTTAACTGTCCCACTCTTGCCCTAGTCCACCATCCGCTATAGGAGTCAGCTGTCCTCTGGGGACAGATTACTCCCAACCACCCTAGAAAAGGTAACAGAGTCTGCGAATTCATTAACTCCTGATCTAAAACCAATGCATTAATCACTCCTCTCCTGCCTCAGACTTATGTAAACTGCCCAGATGAAAATACAGACACAGAGTTCTTCCTGAGCTGAAATTCTTTTAGAGCCTCAAATTTGTGGTTCTCTCTCCCTCCCTCTCTCCCTCTCTCCCTCTCTCCCTCTCCCTTTCCCCCTCTCCCTTTCCCCCTCTCAGTCTTTATTTCATAAATGTTCATCATCATTAGGCTCTTTCCTCAGAAGGCCTCTGAGACTCTCTACTGTAACTCCCCCACACAGCCAGCCTCACCACCTCACGAAAGTCTGCCTTCTTTCCCTGAATCATTTTTCTTCATTGTCTCTCCCAACGTCTAGGATATAAACTTCACTGAAACAGGGATTTATCTATCTTGATTCCTTTGATTGCACAAAGGGCAAATAATATGAAATATCTAACAGAATTGGTATTCTATTCATAAAAAGCAGTGGATTTGGAATATTTAGTGCATTGCTATTAACTAGCAGACTGTCAGCGGAGCCAAATGCGGAGGATAGAACCATCACGTATATTATAAACACGGGGCCCTTCCCTCACAGAACCTATAATCTAGTGTGTTTGAAAATATTAAAATCTATGTCCAAGTTGTTGGCACATTTGTATTTCCACGCTGCTCAAGTAACTGCTCATTGCAAATCATTATCCTATCAGGATGAAGGCAGAAGAGTGAAACCTCCTTGACTGTAATTACATAATTGAAACCTGCTCTTAGTAAGAGGAGAAAGCAGCAGAATGATTCTAACTAGTTTAAAAGTTAAAAATTTAAACTGAAGATTCCTAAATGAAATGGCCAAGGGATCAGTTTCACCTAATGCTGCTCAAATAATGCTAAAGCTTTGGGGAAAGCTTGGAGGATGGTCCGTTCAGTTCATTGGTCTAGAAAAGGAAGGTCCATTTCTTTTGTTTTGCTGATCTACTTGCAGACAGTGTTTTCTCTCCATCATGCTGAGTGAAGTCAGTCAAAGGAAAGGGGTAGATACAGAATAAACTCTCTCATGTGTGGGATTTAAAGATTCACAACAAGGTAGCAAAAAAAGGGCTTAAGGCAACAATAGAAGAACTAATCCATGTAACTGATTTGTGGGGGGATTGAAATGGAGGGATATTGGGGTCCTTGGGGGAAGGAAGGAGCTATATTGGTGACTGATACCATGTTGCAATTACATATTTAGGAAAACATCCCCAAAACTTCAAAAAGAGCTACTCTCCTGTTCAGGTGAAGAATTGTATAGATGCTTAAAGTAGGTTAGGTCAGTTTTTTGGTTTTGTTTTGTTTTTGCTTTGGTTTTTGCTTAGATTATGTTATGACTTTTCACTTAATGGCAGAAACTCTATACCACTTAAAATTTTTTTTAATTCCATAACCCCTTGGAATTTACTTTATATACCCTTCCTGAAGGGTGGTGGGGAGAGAGTTGGATCAATAGTACGGTGGGCACAACACTTATGTTGCCTGCAATCCAAGCTGGGTTTAATATTCGACCACTACATATGGTTCCTGAGCATCTCCAAGAGTGATCCATAGGTGCAGAACTAATAGTAAGCTTTAAAACCAAAAAAAAAAAAAAAAACTAAAAGAATGAAGAATGTAACACACAGTGATTCTGACAATTAAAGAAAGCTTTGTAAACTCAAGTAACAGTTAAATGTTCACTCCCAACTTCGAAAATCAAATGGTCCATTGACTTAGAATGGATGTTTATTGACTTAAATATTTTAGTGGTTGAACACTAAAATAATTCTGTTACCAAGTCACGAAAAAATTACCACCTGCCAAGTCTTAACTAGTATTGCAATTCTTCTGATCACAGAGCACTTACATATGATTTAAAGTGGAAGCAGAGTTTAATGGAATTTAACTCAGTTTTAGTAAGAAAGGTAAGATAGATCATAGTTGTGTATTCACCTTCAAGATTGAAAACTAGACAATGGGTGAAATATTCTTACTTTATTGGCTCTGTTTCAATGCTTTCTTTACACTATTGTTTATAATGTTTATATAATACCATCTCTCTATGCTTTTTTTCCTTGTACTTCGGGGGAAATAGACACATTCTGACTGAAGTTGGATGATAATTACAAAAGATGAGCACGTCTTTTGCATATGGGAAGCCCAGGTCTGATTCCTAACACCACATGATCCCATGAACATCACCAGATGACATCTCTGACCAACACTCCAGGAGTGGCTACTCCTGTGTACTACTGGGTGTGCCTCTCCTCCCAAAGCATACATGTGTATCTGGAATAAAATAATTTAGTTATGAATTAATGAAAAAAATTCAAATGAGAAAATTTCCAGAAATGAGATAGTAAGATCTGACAAAACACATGAAGAAACCCAAGTGCTTCACACACACACAAAAAGAATCCTGAGCAACTAATACACATGAAATGATGTTATATATCATGCTAGTAAATTGTGTGAGTGCAAGCTGAAGTAAGAAGATACCCTTGTTTATCTAGCAGATTAGCAAAGAATTATCCAGCTTTCCCAGTACCCAGCTCTGAAAAGAACATGAAGATGCAGGCCTTTAAATGTGTTCATTATTACTAGTGAGAGTCTAAATTGGTATAGCCATTTTAGAAAGTAATTTGTCAATCTGAGACTAAATCTAATATTCAGCAGGGAATACCTCTCAGGACCTCCCTTCTACATAAAAACCTTAGAATTTGAGCACATGAAGACCAGAAACATGCATGAAAAAACTTCTCACCCAAGCGGCAGAGGCTGGCAAGCTACCCATGGCATATTCGATATGCCAAAAACAGTAACTAAGAAGTCTCACAATGGAGACGTTACTGATGCCTGCTTGAGCAAATCGATGAGCAACAGGATGACAGTGATACAGTGATACAGTGACACAATGGATGCGTCATTAGAGATCAAACAGTACCCAGCAACAAAAGTGAGAGAAGGTATAGGGAACTATTGCATTCATGCAACAAAACATTATATGGTTAGTAAAGGAAATGGAGTAGATTTTCATAAAGTTTAAAAATAGTGACATAAGGCATAGGGGCCAGAGTGATAACATAGCAGGTAGGGCATTTGCCTTGCATGTGGCTGACCTGGGTTCGATTCTCGGCATCCCATAGGGTCCCCCAAGCACCGCCAGGAGTAATTCCTGAGTGCAGAGCCAGGAGTAACCCCTGAGCACCGCTGGATGTGACCCAAAAAGCAAAAAAAAAATAGTGACATATATTTGGAAGAGGGGTGCCCAAGCAATGCTCAGGGGTTACTGGGCCCCCTTAATAATTTCATAAAACCAGGCCACAGTTAGCTCAATGCAAAGACCCAAAGATGTTATGTTGTTTGGACCCACTGTGGGGGAATATCTGGACCACCTCAGTGGTGCTGGGGTAATTCTGGGCCTGTACCTGGCAAAGTAGTATGACACTTTGTATAAAGCAATAATATAGTACATTATATAAAGCAATAGTATAAATTATTTATGAAACTGTATTCATTTAAAAATATAAATGACTATAAAGCACATTAGAAAGCAAGAATGGAATGAGAGGGAGGTTAGGATTGGGGTTGAAAAGATTTCAATTTTTTTTGTATTTAAATTTCATTTTTTTTTCTTTTTGGGTCACACCCAGTGATGCACAGGGGTTACTCCTGGCTTTGCACTCAGGAATTGCTCTTGGCGGTGCTCATGGGACCATATGTGATGCTGGGAATCGAACCCGGGTCGGCCGTGTGCAAGGCAAATGCCCTACCCGCTGTGCTATCCCTCCAGTTCCTTGTATTTAAATTTCAAAAGTCTTGAAACATAACCATGCTGATAATATTACTTTCTGAATGATGGATACAAAATTCTTATTAGATTATTTTCTTAAGATTTGGGTCATTTAAAATCTATTTTGTAATTAAAAAAATAATGTGATCATTCTACCATGATTTCAAGGCTGATTTGGATCATTCTAATACTGAGAATTTTTTTCTTATACACCTTCTATCATCATATCTAATCAAGGTAGAGATGTTTTCAGAAGCCATACAGCTTTTATTGACATTTATTGATGCTATTGATGTTTATATGCCAGCTGATGTGCCTGAGAGTTGGCCCCTATATGTCCCCTACATATATAGTAAAACATTAACCAGGTCCTATATAAAAGCAATGTATGTGCATGTGAAAATTCTGAATAAGGCTACTAAATTCCATACAAGTATTTGTTGTTTATATATGCAAGCATTGCATTATAAAAAAATGTTCAAGCCTAAAAGTATGAACAAGGTTCATATCCACTATATATTGGATGAGAAAAGCTCTGAATATCAGAAAAAATTGTAATCAATTAATGATTTCTCCTCATAAGTACTGAGTGCTTCTGGATTAGCTATTGAAACCCTCTGGATCTAAAGTCAAACATTTTTTTTTTATAAGAATGGCAATAATACCTACCTCTGGGTGGATCATGGAAGTAAAACAAACTTTCTGGAAGTCCCAGCTATGTAATAGATACCAAATTAACATCAGTCTGCATGAATATGAGTGCCTTTAAGAGCCAAAACAAAGACAATGAATGTATAATATCACATTTGCATCCACAGTTAAAAATGCAAGTGGACACCAAATAAGATCTACTAAATGAGAACTTGTATAAGTACTCATAAAGGGAGATGAAAGAAAGGGAGAGGAAAGAAGAGAAAGAAGAGAGAAGAGGGCAGGGTAGGAGAGGGGAGAGGAGGTGGGGGAGGAGGGGAGGAAAGAGGAGGGGAGGGAAGAGAAGGGGAGGGGCAAAGAAAGGAGAGGGGAGGAGAGAAGAGGAGAGAAGAGGAGGGGAGAGGAGGGGAGAGGAGGGGAGGGTTGGAGAAGGGATGGAAAGGAGAGGAGGGGAGTAGGGGGGAGGGGATGGGGGAGAGGAGAGAAGAGGGAGAGGAGATCTAAGGCAGAGCACAGTATTGTGCCATTTGAGTAAATTGCCCAGCAACTTCTATTTTTGTTAGCACTTGTAAATCATACAAATGCCAACAGAAGGGTAGAGGCAGAAAAGCAAACTTCTTGTCATAAGGATCTCTTTAACCAAAATTTCTAAGTTATGCCAGAGATACAGTTCAGTGAATAGGGCACTTGCCTTACGTGCAACTGACCTAGCATTGCATATGGTCTCCAAATATCACCAGGAGTGATATACCTGAGCATAGAATTAGGAGTAAGGGGGGTTGCCCAATACCCCAACCCCAAACAAAACCAAAAGCAGACAGAAAATCTGCAATTCTCATTGCAGACAGAAGCCGAAGGGAGACAAGAAGGTTTCTGAATGTGTAGGCTGCTGAAGCTCGCCAGCAGAGCACTGCACTCGGAGGCATAGGAGTAAAACAAGACAGAGAGGCAGAGACAGAAATAGATTTCTCAGTGAAAAGGTATATACATGCCCAGTGCTTCTGCATGACCGGCTTGATAGGAGGCTTCCAACTTTTTCTGCAGATTCGCTGTCTCAGTAAGCCTGAAAAGTTGCTTTGTGTTTTAAGCTCTCTGACGTGAGCTCACTCTTGGAAAAATATTAGGTAGAACTTGATCAGTTATTGATTTTCTGCTTTCCCTTAGAGCTTGAAATGCCGTGTTTTTTATTTTCTAAATATTTTGTAGGTCTTTGTTCCAAAGAAAGCTCATTCCGAAGCAATATTAAAATGCCACTGCCTTGGAGAAGGTCTGCTGGCCGCATTCATTAAACTGAGGGTCTCTGGGCTTTAACCCCATTGTCTTGGCTACACTGCTCTTTCTTTTACTTTTGGTTTCTTTAATTCCTTTCCAGCCTTTGTTCCCTTGAGAGCTCAGCTATTTACTAGGAGGCAGTTTTGAGATTTGCCTTTTCACTTTTTCATCCCTTTTTAAGGCATGGAAGGAACTGTCTGATTTTTTTTTGTCCTTTCAAGCATTATTCAAGTGTCACTAGTGCTGATTCAGTACTTAGTTAAAAATGATGCTTTGATAACATAGATAGCAATATAAACTCATTCTAGTAAATTTGGAAAATAGAAAAAAATTAAAGGAAAATAAAATCCTCATAATCTCACAACCCCCAGATAATCACTATTTATACAGACACACAAGATATACAGTTATACACAGAGAGTTGACATTTATTCTCTAATGCATCTTTTTCATTTAAAAATTGAGTGGGTCACATGCAATGGTAATGTTACCTTAGGAGCCATGAGAACTGTACCTGATATGTTTTGGGCTTCATTTGATGCCGAGGACTAAATTCGGGGCTTTGCACTTGCTGGGCTGTGTTCTCCCACTCCTACCATCTCCCCAGCCTGAGCACCAATTTGTACCAAATGACTAGGCTTTACATACTCAGCCTAATTTTTTTTTTTGGGGGGGGGTCACACCCAGCAATGCTCAGGGGTTACTCGTGGCTCTACAATCAGGAATTACTCCTGGCGGTGTTCAGGGAATCATATGGGATGCTGGGAATAGAACCCGGGTCAGGCATGTGCAAGTCAAACGCCCTACCCACTGTGCTATCGCTCCAGTCCCAACTCAGCCTAATTTAATCTTCACAATGGTCTTATGGATTTAATATTATTATATGCTCTTTGAAAGATGAAGAAGCTAATATCCAGAGTGGTGGGTAACACTTTCCAGGCACAAAGCTATATGAGGCTGAGGAGAAATTTAGTACCTTTGCCTGTTCCTTTAGTGTGTTCAAACACCATGATTGTTCCACAAATAAACACCCCGAAGGCTAAGTGATTGAAACAGTTCAATATCTAGTATTGAAAATAACCAAAGACAGTTGGTTCTTTCAAATGTGAGTATATATGACAAATATGAATTTGGATGTTTCTTGACTTTACTTAGAAAGAATTTTGAATATGAGGCCTTGTTCTTGGGGATTTGTATAGTAAGTAACTGCCTTATTGGCACTATAATCATTGTTAGTATGGGGCTATTTTTCTAATTAGGAGCTCATAAATAACTCTATTATCTTGGGATCTGCTTAAAACAGAGAAGCATGGAGTTGAAGGTGGGAAAGTACATTCAGAACCTGCTCCCCCTTTCAAAGATCATCACATGCCAATTTGCACTTGGCTCACAAAGCGTCCAAATTTAAATCTCTTTCAAATCTTGGTTCTGTCTTCACTCTTTCCCTCCCTAGCTTGGATCATCTGGAATATGATTTCTCATTCCTTTTTTAAAGAAAGACAAAAATGTAAACTGTGGGCTCCTAACTGCTTATGTCAGAGCAATACATGTGTGCTTTATATAAACTAACCATTTGTCTATTAATGTTTGTAAAGAGTTTCATAGACATAAGGCATTTGGGACACACTCTCTAGAGAAATGTGGTGCCTTTGGAAAGACGATCAGAGAAGGAAGAAACGATGGTTAGAGAAATTCCCTTTTTACTCATCTCCAGAATGTGAGAGGAAATCTCCAAAACAGGCATCTAGCAGCGTTTTCTTCAATGCTGAAGGCTCAGCCAGTGAGAGAAAACATTTCCAAAGATAATTGCATTTGTGATGTTTGTTTCTGAACATTGCTACCTGTTTGTATGGCAAGAAAGTGAAAAATAAAGAGTACATACCTTGGACTGGATAACATGATCATGTCCCCCAATACAGATGTGCAGAGACTCTCCCCCTGGGTCTTCCCCCCAGCGGCAGGGTTGCTGGTGGTTGGTCCCCCTGCATCGAAGGAATCTAAAGCTCTCATATGGACATATGTCTGCCTGCCGACGGGTCCACCATGTGGTAGCTAAGTACAGGACTGAGACCAAGACAGGTTTCTGAAGGCCACAACATGTGGTTCTTTTTTTGTAGGGACACAGACCCAAAGCAGCAAATAATTTCTGAAAACAAAAATCATTCCAACAGGAGCTGGAGCGATAGTACAGTGGGTAGGGCGTTTGCCTTGCACGTGGCCGACCAGGGTTTGATTCCTAGCATCCCATATGGTCACCCCACACCTCCAGTAGTGATTCCTGAGTACAGAGCCAGGACTAACCCCTGTGCATCATCGGGTGTGACCTAAAAAGAAAAATAAATCACTCCAACAACAGTCATCCTCCTTTTCATAATAATGCATGAATATTAGTAGACCAACTAGAAGGTACTTTTCCCACATATCTGTTGCCGCCTCTCAGTACCGTTACTCCAAAAAGCCCACTTCATCACGTTATGTTTCTAATCTTCCTTGACTGAAAGGAAGGGGGCAGGAACTGGGGAAGAAAAGAAAAGAAAAGAAAGAAGAGGGTAGAAGAGCCGAGGGGAGGAATAAGTCCTTTTAAACAAGAAAGATGAATCACTTTTAAAAACAGCAACTTCCCTTAATTGGTATCTAAACTTTAGCTCTGTGGTTCTCAATGTCTATTTTAGTAGCAGTTATTGCTATAAGATCTCTGTGGCGCCGATATAGGGGAAGGAATCTCGCCTGCACTGGGCAGAATTTCAAAGTGAATGTTTGATATTTTGATACAGATATTGTCTGTGACACAAATATTTGATACAGATACAGAGCTGGATAAAGATATGAGGCTTGATACAGACAAACAGTTGCACAGATGCAGCAGAAGCTGAACAAGTGTCTGCTCTTAGCGCTGGTGTTGGATACTTGCCTGATGGCCTCAGTCTGACACTCTCAAATGGACGGAAGCCTGGCCCAAGAGTATATCCCTCAGCTGCCCACTTCTACTCCTGCTGTTCTTTTTTTTTTTTATTTTTGGGTCACACCCGGCGATGCTCAGGAGTTACTCCTGGCTCTACACTCAGGAATCACTCCTGGTGGTGCTTGCGGGACTATATGGGATGCAGGGAATCGAACCCGGGTTGGCCACGTGTAAGGCAAATGCCCTACCCGCCTTGCTATCTCTCCAGCCCCTACTCCTGCTGTTCTTACCACTGGGACTTCCCACCCTTTTGAAGAATTCCCATCTCTTCCTGGTGAATTCCTATCCTTATTTCAAGTCCCTTTCTCAGACCCATTAGCATTTTCATGCCATATTTTTAGTCTAGTTATGTTACATGCCTACTTGACAGTATTCTTCAGTGCAATGAAGACTCCTTCCGTGCTGACTCCTTTCTTTCCTCATTCTTCAATCCATAAGGGTGTAGCTCTGGACAAAGATGTTTGTGGAGTGCATTTTGTTGAACAAAAAGTAACAGTTTTACTAGAAGGAAGCAGGGTCAGGGATGTGGCTCATGTTGAGCACATGACAGCATGGATGAAAGTCCTGAGTTCAAGCTCTGTCTCCCCCCAAGAAACCACTAGTTGTAGCTCTATGGCTAACCCCCAAGCACCGCTGGGGATTGTCCCTATTTAAACACAGACACACACAAATAAAAGAGGCTGAGCTAATTGCAACAAAATGGAAGTGCTCCATCCTCTCACTATTTCCACTTCATTTGTTTGTCCTATCTCATCACTGGTGAGAATTGTGTCAGATGACAAGGGCTAGCATTCATCCAAGATTTGGTTGCTTGGTGGCAGTGGTGGCAGTTCAGGTATTCAACTTGAGTCCATTTCATCTCTTTGCTGCCACACATCTCCACCCTCACCCCCACTTCACCCCTGCCTAGGTTAAGATTATTTCTCATCTGCTGTTGTTCTTTTGCTCATCACATTTCCACTGTTGCTAAACACAGCTGCTGAAGTAGCTTCTTCAGTCACATACCAAGTCCTGTCTTTCTCTGGCCTAAACACTTTCTTCTTAACTTTTACCAGTGTTTTTCATTATTCAGTGTGCTCATTTGCTGCAGTTTTGCCCATCTCCTCCATGTGGCTGAGAGCTCTTTGGGGTAGGGACCATCTGTCTGGTTCACTATCTTTCCCAGCTGCTCACATGGTATTTGGAATTTGAGAGATGCTCACAAACACTTGTTGAATGAAGATATGAACAATGCAGTCATTATCCCTCTCCTTGTTTTAAGCTAACTCTACCTTCTACAGTCCTTGACCTGGCTCCCAAATTCTGCACTTTGACCAGAACTTTCTGGTAAAATGAGCATGGTGTGACTCTGCATCCAAACCCTCCCTGGGTATCTCAGTCCTTTATTTTGTGGTGAAATCCAAGAGCCACCCTGTGCACTGCATGCGCCTCAGTGACTACAAAATACCTGGTTGTGATGCCAGGGTGATTCCTGGGCATTTCATCTGTATCCCTAGTAACATCCCTTGTAGAACCCACCATGAGATAACATTCCAAGGACTTCCAGAGAAGTCCAATAGCTTGTCAAATAAAATTACACTAAAAATAGCATAATAAAGTTTTCTGAATAAATTGATGATACACTATTCCATTTACATTTCTAGGAGAACTTATAAGATTCGCTGTAGAAATTTTTGTTCTCTCAGCCTCAAGAAATATGACATAAAAGACAAAGGCTTTGTTAAGAGAAGTAATAGAAAGCCTATTGATGTTATGTGAACAGGAATAATACATTATTTTATCACTGATTTATTTTTTCTTCTTTTGGAATTAGGAGCAAGAAAATAGCCAAGGGCACTTTCAGGGCATCTATAGTTTTAAACGTCTATTCCTTGAATTGTTATTGATAAAGTCCCAGATATTTCATCCTATTCATCTTGAGGAAAGAAGGTCTGACAACACTTTGTATGTATGTATGTGTGTATTCCTTTTGTTTGTTTGCTTAAAAATTTTTTTAATTGAATCACCATGCGAGAGAGCATTATAAAGATGTTCATGATTGGGTTTAAGTCATATAATGTTATAATACCCATCCCTCCACCAGGGTACATTTCCCAGCACCAAGTGACAACACTTTTTAAAATATAAAAGCAGGAAACCGGGAGAGATAGTACAATGGGTAGGGTGCTTACCTTGCCTATGACTGACCCAGTTTTGATCTCCAGCATCTCATATGATCCCCTGAGTCCTGCCAGAAGTGATTCCTGAGCTCGGAGCCAGAAGTAAGCCTTACCCCCCCCACAAAATATAGAACCATTTTATCATAAAATTTTCTAGAAGCCCAATTTAGAACCACTGGGCATTTTCATAGTCATCTTGGAGGATGTGAACAGCTTAGGAAGGCCTGGGATCTTAGAAGTAAAATTGAGTGATGTCAAAACAGGTTTTTCAGATCTGGTAGACCATTAAATTGCAGCTAATAGTGGTTGAAGATAATTTTTCAGGCCCTCCTAGCAGTGCCCTGGCCTCCCCCTAGCAGTGAAATTTCTGTATTTTACTCGGTTCTCTCCTGGCCTCTTATTTTCATCTATTCTCACGCCATCTCTGGTTGCAATTGTACTCATTGTTTCCCCAAATTAACCATGTATCAGAGTCACTGGAGGAACATAAAAAATTTAATCCTCAGAGCTTATTCTGGACCACTGAATCAGAATTTCCTGGGCTGGCGCCCAAGAATCTGTATTTTTACAAAGCTCTTCAGATGATTCTGAGAAGTAGCCACGTTTGGGAATCACTGGTATAGTGGAAATATTTTGATTTGTGCCTCAGCTCAATTACCAAGTACCTAAGCTATTGCACTATTGCAGACAAATCAAATCTCAGACTATCAAGAAAATAGAGGGAATGACACACACACAACAGAATCATTGCAGAATTAAAGTAAATCACATGTGTGATCTATCCCTATGTGTATGTAATAGGCTGAGTTAATAATACTTTGCTGGTGACCTAGAAGTTTCTCAGAATTTTAGTGTTCAGCTTCCTCCTCAGTATTTAATTTCTTATGAGACTTGGTTTCTCACAGTGTCAGTCACTAGCATAAGGCCATATGTAGATGAATCATAAGACTATTATACCATATGTGCTAAACGTCTTCCAAGTTCATTGCTGCAAGAAACGCTAAACATTTAATGCATATTGTTTCTCGATATCTTTTTCCAAATTGCCAGTGCAGTTTCTATTTCTGGGAAATTACAGACATGTCTGTGTCCAACTCTTTTATCTTTGCATTTCCAACTGCTCTGTTTTCCTTCTTTCTTCCCATCAAATTCTCATATTTTGACAGTTTTAAGACCAACTCTTCCTTGATCTTTTCCTTCCTATAATATATTGAATTGAAATGAATCCATTCTTTTTGGTATGCCTTCTATGCAAACACAAAATATTCTTAAGTTTAGATTCTCTTCCTAGGAGTGGGTTAACATCACAAAAAGTTTGTGGTTACATCCATCATAAACAAGAGTGTTTTAAATGAACTCTGCTTTTCTTCCAAGCATCACAAGAAGGTTGGGGCAAAGTAAAACAAATTTTCGGTAAGGAAAGTTACTTATTAAAAAATGGTAGTGATAGAAGCAGGTAAATTCATTCAGTAGGAAGAATTTATAAAATGCTTTAAGTTAAAAAGAAATAATCTTGTAAGCATGCATAATTAATTAGGAAGAAAACACTCTTGCTTCTTGAAAAAGCTGTTTGCACTATTCCATGTTGACAAAATATTCCAAATAGTCTTTTTCTTTGTTTTAGAACAAAAGTCAGAACTGCATGTAGGATCATTTAGTGATACTTCAGAAGGGAATATTATGTTTTGCCTATGTACCCAGTTCATCTAAGCATTAATGTCATAGTATTAGCTGCTGACAATATTTTGTATTAAATACACTAAATAGAAATTATAAAAGTAAAAGAGTACTATATTGGTAAAAATTAAATGTACTATATCTCAGAAATGCTATGTATCATATTTTCAGTCCTGTATTTACAGAAATACTGCAATGTGGTTTGCGTTGTCCTTACCTGCTTCTATCGCTACCATTTTTAAATAAGTAACTTTCCTTACTGAAAATTTGTTTTACTTTGTCCCAACCTTCTTGTGATGCTTGGAAGAAAAGCAGAGTTCATTTAAAACACTCTTGTTACTCTCTATTGAAGACATCTTTGATAACTCAACAGTCAAGGCCTATGTAAAACGTGATTTGGAAAATTTCTCATGGTTTGCTGGTGAGGGTTGGTAGGGAATAGACTATTAGAGAATCTCCATCCTTTTTCTGGACCTTCTGTAAGTCCCTTACACTCTCTAATTTGATCTTTTCTTACAACAAAGATAATTTCCTCTCTCCTATGCAAACCTCTCAATTTTCTGACATATAATCAACTAATTGAAAAATAACTTGACCTTATTGTACAGCTGATACCACCTAAATATAATGTACTATAATTCTTCAGCAGATAATTCCATCTAAATATGATATATTATTTACTTGTCTTATTCCTCATGAGGTACTCTAAAATATTATACACTACAAAATTCTCCCCCATACTACAGAGGATAAAAAAAAGCAGTCCAGTCCCAAACTCAGCAACAAAAAAATCTAGAGCATAATTAAAAATGATCTATGAAAGCCTTCATCTTAACCTTCTTTTCATTCATGTTTTTATACATTGACAGGAAAATATTTCCCATGTCAAGACTATTGATAAAACTTGAATTTGATTTACATCTTTGCTGTGATTATTCATTTTTTTGTTGACCACAGTTACTTATTTTATCAGGCAAATTTTTGTTTGAAAAAATAGTTTCTAAAATTCCACAAACTGCCGTTTGACCACACTTTCTCCTTTGGAGCTATTATAAGATGGTGCCTTGATGGCTAAACTAAGATCAGGATCACAGGGCTCTACTTTTGACCTCTGGCAGCATTTAACTTAGCTGTGCTTGGCTACTCTGATATGGAAAATATAGATTTTTCTGATTACATACTTGACTGAGGGAAGGAGTAAACTATGATGTGCACTTCCTTCACTTCTAAGAATAGTATATGAATGCTGGCTTAAATTACTATAGCTATTAATAATGACAGCATTTAAGATCTTATCACATGTAACTGTAATGAGTGCTTTAATACTGGATATGATCAACTGGCACAAAATATCTACTACCGTCACTGTGTACTTTTTATACTTCAGAGATAAAATTGTACTTACCTGACTCCCAGTAGGATTTTGAAATATAGAGCACCAAATAGAGGCACTGCCATAAAAATTTTCAAGTGAATATAAAAAAATGAAAAGCATATTTCTGCAATTTTTTAACTGAGAAATAGTGGCTATAGGTAAATTAAGCAGCCCAGTGTCAGGACTACACTCTAGGGTTGTCATGTATTGATGATAGCATTGTAGTGGTGGCAGAAATGACCAGATACCGACTGCTGAAAGATACTGGTTACCTTGTACTAGTTAAGGCCAGCCATGGATCTTTGACTCCTGCACCTATGCATCTTTATATACTTTTTTTGTTTGTTTGGTTTTCTGGGCCACATCTGGTGGTGCTCAGGGCTTACTCCCAGATCTTCTCTCAGAGATGACTCCTGGTAGCCTCAGAAAATCATATGAGTTGCAAGGGAATTGAACCTGGTTGGCTGAATGCAAGGTAAGTGTCCTAGTCACCTAGTTTCACCTAGTTCTCTCTAGTTCCATTTTTGAAAGCACTTAATTCTTTTTGTCAAATCACTTTCACTTGGCAATATCCAAAGTGAAAAATGTTTCTTGTAGCTTCACCTGACTTGCCCTGGGTGTAGTATCCAAATCAAGGTTTAAAACAGGCGTTATATTGTCATGGAGTTTATCCTTCTTTCATCTATGAGGTAGATACTTTCTTTACAGTTTGTCAGATGAAATAAATAACATTTAGTGAAGTGAAATAACTTTATCAGGGCTATATAACTTGTCAGAAGCAAAACTGAAGGTCAACTGCAATTTAATTACCAAATTTTTGTGCTTAACTATTCTGCTAAACTGTGATCTATATGATCAAGTACCAAATAATCATGGAGAAATAGTTGAAAATTTATTGTATTATAAATGACTTGATGAAAGAGTATTTCCATTTTACATCTTCGTACAGGATTCCCAAATCCCAGAGATTGGGCAACTAGAATAAGTTCTTAATAAGTTACTTCTTAAAGAATATGAACAGCACTTTGTAATGAGTTCTGTCAAGGACAGTGAAGCCCCCAAAAAGAAAAAAAAATTCACCTGAACTTGCCGAGATTTCAGATTTATTTAAAATGTTTCTCACTTCACAGAATGATCTCCCTCATATATGATATATAAAGTTACATATTAAAGAACCAATAAATACTCAAAGGCTACAGAAGCTGGAAACTGGTCTTTAATAGGAAGCCTACTACTATATGGGGGAGGAGTTAGGGATGAGGAGGACACGGACATGGTAGAGGGAAGTTGACTCTTTGTTGGAGGGTGTGGTATTGGAATGTTTGGGTTTTTTTTTAACCTAATACAATGTTTCTGGGTCCAGAGAGACAGGGCTAAAGCATTTACTCTGTTTACAGCCAAGTCTGGTCTGATCCCCAGCACTGCATATCATTCCCTAAGCACTGCCAGGAGTGATCCTTAAGCACAGAGCAAGGGGGAAACCCGGAGTATTGCTGTATCTGCCCAAACTCCCACCCCAAGTCAATGTCTCTAAGCCAAAATTCAATGACACATATCTGTTAGAATCTGTATATGCTCTTTGCCTTCGCTTATAAGCTTCAGAGACAAGGTGTGACATCTAATTCTCTTGCCAGTTTCCTGCATCGTTTCCTTTGGGCCATTACCAATTAAGTTTGTTTATTTGTTTGTTTCACTAAACAGGAACGATCATTTTTAGTGGCCCTTACCTTTTCATAGGGCCACCTAATCTGTCACACTCTATGTGTTTTCTCTTAATTGCCAAACCATGTGTATTTTTTGAGAAAATCATTTCCATATGTTTCTGATTCGTCTCTATTGATGTCTCCAAAACATTGAGAGAGAACAATTTGACAATCACAAAGACTTGATAGAATTTTATTTTTTCCATTAGACACAGTATATGAATCCTACTGTGATACTATTAGTAAAACCCAGACCCCAGGAGCTTCAGGGAATGTTACCCTCTCAAGACATGTGCCTATATAGGTAAGTTTCTTTTCACTAGATTTTGTGCATGATGTTGCTTTCCAATTTTTATTGGTTTGTGTGTTTTGAGGGTTGTGATTGTTTGTTTTAGGGCCTTACTTGATGATGCTCCGAAGCTACTCCTAGCTTAGTGCTCAGGGATCATACCTCGTGAAGCTCAGGAGATCATGAGGTGTCAGGGATTGAAGCACGGCTTCCTGCATGTGAAGTATGTACTGCAGCCCTGGGAGCCATCTCCCCAGCCACTGGGAGCTGCTCTTGAGAGGAGAGGTGACGGAGCTGACTCATCACTCTGACTCTTTTTAAAGGCTTTTTCTTGTGCTCTAAGCAAGCTCCCCATTGGTTGGCCAGTGTTTTCTGTAATCTCTCTGTTTTATTCCCAAACTGTTGTCATAACACTTGATATAATTAAATACCAGCATGGCAACCAGATATTTCTGTGGTCAAAGGAATGCCAGCATTGAAAACCCAATTCTAAGGGAACCCAGAGACCTGCCACCATGGTGAGCAGGACTACCACATTGGTCTGGCTCTTTTCTCTTGTTGCTAGGTCATATAAAGCCATCCTTGGAGTGCAGCAAATTGAGAAGTTTCACTGTGGCCTTGACGCTCAGTCCTAGTGCAAGGTATCAGGACTGTAGCATTGTAGCACTGTCATCCCATTGTTCATTGATTTGCTCGAGTGAGCACCAGTAATGTCTCCATTGTGAGACTTGTTACTGTTTTTGCCATATCGAATACGCCACGGGTAGCTTGCCAGGCTCTGCCATGCAGGCCGGATACTCTCAGTAGCTTGCCGGGCTCTCCAAGAGGGATGGAGGAATAGAACCTGGATTGGCCATGTGCAAGGCAGCTGCACTACCCACTGTGCTATTGCTCCAGTCCAAGGTATCAGGGCAGAAAGAAAACTGAGAAACAATACGTGACCTCAAGGAACTTATCACCCTGTTGAATGAGAAAGACACATAATAAGCTGGTAAGTATCAGGTAATAGGAGAAGGAGTATCAACAGTGATCATGAAAACACACATTTCACATTCCAATTTTGCCCCTTACCGATTGTGGAGTGTTGGTTAAATCTTGTCGCCTGTCAATCTCAATTGCTTCATATAGAAAAATATGAAGGGAGGATTAAATTAACTCATAGATAGAACTAATTCTGCATATTTATAAATTTTTATAATTACATTCATTTGCATATCATTACATACATTCACATGGGAGAGCCTGGCAAACTCCCTGTGGCGTATTCATATGCCCAAACCAGTAACAATAATGAGTCTCATTCCCCTGACCCTGAAAGAGACTCCAATTCGGCACCATTGGGAAGAACGAGTAAAGAGAGGCTTCCAAAATCTCAGGGCTAGGATGAATGGAGACGCTACTGAGACCGGTCAAGAAAATCGATGATCAATGGGATGATGATGATGATGATGATGATGATGATGATGATGATGATGACGACGATGATGATGATGATGGTGATGACGACGACAATGGCAACGACGATGATGATGATGGCATTTGTTTGAAAGATAAAAACACTGAGGAAGGTGGTGAGTCAGGTATCCCTACACAAGGGAAAATGTGACTTCTGAGTTAACTTTATTTCTAGGTAAAAGTTACTGGGAAGAATTTGCACCCAATATGTTTAGCATTCATCTTCTTTTGAAATGTACTTTAAATATTCTGATATAACAACATGGAGATAGTACTTAAAAGACCTGGACTTCTTGTATGCCCTAAAATTTAGAATTTCTAGTTCCCTTGTTCCCTCTTCCTATTCTTTTTTGTCTAGATTATAAATTTAGTGGCCTTTGCCCTGGTATGCATGAAATATTAAGGGACATTCTAAAACATAAACTTGATAATGAGCCCCCCCCCTTATGAGATCCTCTTGAATGCCCTATACTCAAGATAAGGTCCACAGGCTTTTAGTGGAGTCCCATCTTGCCCTTCAAATATCTCCTTGACTCAGTTACAACCCCTCCCAAGACTTATCTCTTACCTTTTCCCTAAATGCTTTCCTTAAAACTATACTATCTTCCCTGCAATGTTGTGTGTGTGTGTGTGTGTGTGTGTGTGTGTTTGTCTGTGTATTGACATGAATCAAACCCAGGTGATTCATACATGCTAGACATATGCTTTACCACTGAGCCACACCCTTGGTCCTTCCAAATGACCCCAGGCTAGATTTCCAGTGTGATATTTCTTTCACTTCTAGTTTTTGTTCATGCAGTCCTTTCCCTTAAATCTTCTGGTTTCTGTTTTCCCTCTTGACTTTGGAAAACTTGTGATTCAGCTCTGGTGTGACCCTCTGGCTTTCCTTTCCTATCCACTCATCCAATTAGCTGCTCCTTTTCTTTCTTTTTATTGATTGATTGATTGCTTTTTGGGTCACACCCAGCGATGCTCAGGGATCATTCCTGGCTCTGCACTCAGGAATTACTCCTGGCGCTGCTTGGGGGACCATATGGGATGCTGGGGATTGAATCCCAGTCGGCCGCGTGCAAGGCAAATGCCCTACCCACGATACTATTGCTCTGGCTGCTGCTCTTTTCTGGATCTTCATTCTCCCTGCAGAGATTCTGCCACAAATCTCCATGCCCTCTCCATTTCTCTAAATTAGGAGGTCCTTGAGCTCATAGATCCTGCCAGTCATTTTCACCTGGTGCTGTGCTGATTGATGCAATTCTTGTGAATGAACTACAGAAGCTTTGAGTGCATCTCTGTAATCCTCATACTTGGGGGCAGGGAAGGTCAGGAATAGCCTCTGTATAGATTAATTGGGATCCTGTGGCCCCAGAGTATATGGAGGAGGAGGACAGAGAAGGGAAGAAATCATTAGAAAGTCTAGAAATGTTTTTTTTTTCTCCCACAGGTGTGGCATTACCTAGCTCTGACATAGAGCTGCTGCTACACCCGAGAGTCCTCGCTCATCTTGTATAATGTGTGGCTTCTCTTGTTTATTTATTTTTCTTTTTTGGGTCACACCTGGCGATGCACAGGGGTTACTCCTGGCTAATACACTCAGAAATTACTCCGGGTGGTGCTTGGGGGACTATATGGGATGCTGGGAGTCGAACCTGGGTCAGCCATATGCAAGGTAAATGCCCTACCTGCTGTGCTATCGTTCCAGCCCCTCTCTGGTTCATTTCTACTGCTGCAACTGACCCATTGATCAGCAGTGCTTTTCCCCATTCCTGGACCAGATTTCTCTTTAAGTTGTTTGATGAAGAAGCCCCAGAAACAGTTCTTCTCTACTATCTCAATTCATCTCTCTTCATTCACTTTCTCCTCCATGCATTTCCACCAGCTGAGTGTAGATATGACCGTGCCTTCTCCCCCACTTCACCCCATAATTCTGACATCTGCCCTATAAGCCTCACCGTGCAATGGATTCTTCTTGCTGACAGCTAGTTATGTTAGATAAATGTTCCCATTTTCCCGGAATCCCTTATTCAATAACATGCTGAGGAGAACCTGTCCTTGCCTCTGGCTGTGCTCATCCAAGTGGCTTTGTGAACCAAAGATGAGATGTTTGGCATATCTTAAAGGAAAGGGGAGGATCTGGGTAGGGTTCAGCCATCCCTTTGGGTATAGTTGGGTAACTAGTTGGGTCTAGTCCTCTTCAGAGGCTCATCAAAGAAATAGGCTCAGTCCCAGCAGGTTTGAGCAGATAGTCCTATGCTTATGTGGTAGTGGGTGTGGGACTGTATGTCAATCTGGTGGATGACACTGGTTTATCAAGATTCTATCACCTGCTTGTTATGGTCCAATCCAGATAGACCTAGTAGAAATGCATCAAGGTCAGAACTAGTCGTGAGGAATCCCAGGCATGTCCCAGAACAGTCTGCATGGCTAAGGGTTCGTGTATTTTGAAGAGTGTAACTGGCCTGGCTTCTGGCTCTTTGTGTAAGGAATGGAGGGGAGGGGTGTTGGCTTTTTTAGTTTGTTTTGGGTTTTTTGTTCATTTGGGATTTTTAGGGTCATACCTGGTGATGCTAAAGAATCACTTCTGGCTCTGAGCTCAGGGATCACTTCCTGTGGTATTGGCAGACCATATGAGTGCTGGAGATGGAACTTAGGTGAGCTGCATGCAAGGCAAACACCCTACCCACTGTACTCTTTCTTTAGCCCCAGGAGGGCTGGCTTTTGACATAACCATGAAAAGGAAAACACTGAGCAATCTTCTCATTGTCTCTGTCTGTCTGTCTGCTTCTCTCTCTCTCATTATTCCCCTTCACCCCTACAGCAGTATGAATGGAGGAAATCCTTTTCTGGCGTGAATACACTAGAAAATACATCCCTCTCCTGGCCTTCAGCTGTCTGCCCTCTTCACAATGTGTAACTACTCCCAGGGGCCTTGCACTGGCAGTGTCCACAGTGGGAGTTCGACTAGTATTCATGCTGGTGGTGCTACACCAGACGCCTCACAATCTAGCCACGGTGTCCAACTATCTCCCTTTGTTCTCCACCTATGGGTCAAGGGGTGGTGAGTGACACAGGGAGTGAGTAGGCAAATGTTCTGCAATCATATTTCTGTTTTCAAAAATTCTTGACTGGAGCAATGTGGAAAAATTGAAAGTACTCATAGGCAAAGTCTGAATGCACTTAAGCCCACAGGACCACCTGTGTGTTTCTGCTGCAGATGCAGCCGGGACTCCACATGGCCAGTCAAGTTGATGGAAGTTCCCTTGGTTGCTGCTTCAACTCTCCTTCCCTTCTCCATGAGAATCCTCCTTCTGCTGGGACTCTGACCCTCACCATCCTGCCCACCACCACCATCAGGACCTCTCCCAGGGAACCCTCTATCCTTCTCACAGCACCTCAATGCAATTCTCTTCCTTGGGCTTTCTTTGGACCTCTTCATGGAAACTGTCTAGCTTGCTATTTTCAGACAAATTCTTACCAGAGTACACCCTTTTATATGGATGATTATAGGTTTATTGTGATATTTCAAATTTTTATGCTGTAAGGAAAGAATTAGCATGAATTCTTATGTTCCTGTGTCCCATTTCCAATGATGACCATTTTATGGCCAAATTTGATTCACTTATAAATTCAATTCCTGTCTTTTCCCATCATCACTTCTGGATTATTATAAAAATTTTACAATATTTTCTTATTTGAATATTTCATAACATAATTCAATATTTATTCCTAGAATATAAGGTTTTAATATATACATGTATGTATTTAAACACAATGTCATGTAACACCAAACATCATCAAACACCTAGTCACTACTAAAATTTGTCCAGTTGTCTAAGCAATGCCTTTTTAATTTGATCTGTTTGAGCTGAGATGCAACTAGGATAGATATATTCTATTTGGTTTGTATGCCTCCAAAGTTTTTAAAAATATTTAGGAGCTCCCCACTTTTTAAAATTCCTGCTACTAATCTGTTTGAAAAACTTAAGTCTTGTGGAATCTCTGCCATTTTAGAGAATGGTTGCTTGCTTCTCAATGCTGGGTGTAAATTTTTCCTTTATTCCCCGTGCTTTCTGCTATCAGGGAGTGTTATCCAGAAACTCAGGTTAGATTGCTTTGATAAGAATGGTTCATTGACTGTGCAGGCAAGTACTATCAATCTTTTTATCTGGGATTTTTTGTGGTGGGGTTGGACAGAATCCCACACCCAGTTCTGTGCTTAGGGTTTGCTTTTGGCAATGTTCCAAAGACTATGTGATTCCAGGGATCAAACTGTCTCTTTATCAGACTGAACTGTAGCTTGAGGTCCTGCTGGCCTAATTTGTCCATTGGGACTGAATTCCCTGGGCTTTCTCCCAATAGCTTAGATAATATTGCTGAATTCTGACTACTACAATCTCCTTTTAAAATCTCCATAAAAGAAGATACACTATCCTTTAGTCTTTATTTCTGAGGTTGGATGCTCAGGAAGCTCTGGGGGTTCTCTGAGATTTCAGGGACACCAGAGCTGCCCCAGCAGTGCTAACAGGCCTCTAGGGCTACATCCAGTAATGCTTTGTGGGGCACAACATGCTGGAGTTTGAATCCAGGTCTCAGGCACGGAAAGCATGCACCCCAGTCCTCAGAGATGTCTCCCTTGGTCTTTGGCAGCTTTTTTCCCCCAGAATCTCCTAAAGGCAAGTTTCATGGGGAATGGGAGACCACATCTGGTTGTTCTCGGGGTTTAGTTGTGGAAATGTACTCAGGAATCATGCCTGGCAGTGCACAGGGACCATGTACAGTGGCCAGGATCAACCAGGATCGACAATTTGCAAGGCAAATGCCTTATCCCCTGTACCATCTTCCAGCCCCACGATGACAAACTTTTACACGCCTCAGTGACTTCCAAGATGGCTCACATGACCATTCTTAGCAGTGATCTTTAGAGCTCAGGTTCCTCCAAGAATCAAATTTTTCCATCGGGAAGCAAACCCCATCACGTGTCAGATATAGGTTTCAGTAAGTGGAGACTATTGGTCTCTGGCTCACCCAAACTCCACAATCTTGGGGGCAGCTCCAATGGGACCAAATATGCTCCTCTGACCTTCCCCTGTAACATGAGGACTTGATCTCTGCCTTCCCTATTTCTATCTTTTGTTCCCTGACCTCAAGAATGTTCTACTTTCTCAAGTTCATTGATCTTCAGCTCCACTCAACTTTTTTTCCTTTGTTATTACTGTTATTTATTTGGACACCATGATTTACAAAGCTGGTGATAACAGAATTTGGGGCATTTTATGTTCCAAGTCCAGACCTCCGACCAGTGTCAATGTCCATCCACTAATGACCCACAGTTCCTGCCCTCTACCCTACCCCTTTAGCAGACTCACTCCCCCACCTTTCTGGTGTTGCTGGTCATAGTTACCTCACCTTTACGTCACTGAACCCACTAATCTCTGAACTGTTTCCTGCAGTTATCACAACTTAAACTTAAAATCTTTTATGCTCACTTGAAGCTTTTCTTTTCTTTTCTTTTTTGTCAAAAATTAAACTCAGCTTCCTGCTGGCTTCCAACTCTTTGACCTTTCTGCTTCTTTCCTTGAAACATGTTGAAGCCTATCTCTAGGCACATCATTTCCTTCATTCTTTTGACCTCTCTGAGATCCTTGTCTCAGCTTGACCTCTAACAAATCTATACGGGGATCTCTCAGCCTTGTTTTCTCTGCTGTTTTTGCAATCTTTGGTCTTTAGATGTTCTACCTTGTGCTCACTCACACGCCTGCCCCATTTGCTTTTATCCAACGTGTTGAAAAGCTTAACAGACACCGATCCTTACAAATTCACATTCAATTAAACTGATCTCCCTGTGTACTTCACCCACTTTCATTTATCTTTTTAAAATTCCTTATCTCAGTGCCTCTCAAGATATCTAGAACCAATAGCATCAGCATCACTTAAAAATTTATAGGAAGGGCTGGTGAGCTAGTAAAGTGACTAAGGCACTTGTTTTGCATGCAGCTAATGTGGCTTTGATCACTGGCGGTGCATATGTTCCTCTGAATTCCTCTAGGAATAATCCCTGAGAACCACTAGGTATAATCCCCAAATAAGCATCAAAAAATAAAAAATGTCTCATAGGAAATGTAGTATTGGGGTCTGAGACCTAGCTCAAGCAGTAAAGCACATGCCTCATGAGTTTGAGACCCTGAGTTTGACCTCTCAAATCACATGATTTCCCCAAGCACTGCCAGGTCTGATATGTATATATATATTTGTATGTGTGTGTATGTATATATGTGTGTGTATGTGTGTGTGTCAAGAGCCTGGCAAGCTCCCTGTGGTGTATTCGATATGCCAAATACCGTAACAATAATTCCCCTGACCCTGAAAAGAGCCTCCAGTCATTGGGAAAAATGAGTAAGGAGAGGCTGCTAAAATCTCAGGGCTGGGACAAATGGAGACGTTACTGGTGCCCGCTCAAGTAAATCAATGAACAACAGGATGACAGTGATGTAGTGATAGAGTGATATCTATCTATCTATCTATCTATCTATCTATCTATCTGAGGGCTAGTTACATGCTTTATATGTGGAAGACTCAGATTCAATCCCTGACACTGCATGGACCCCCAGCACTGCAGGCAGCAATTCCCAAGCACTAAGGTAGGAGTAATTCTATAGCAACTCAGCAATGAAACTCTAAATCCTTGCCTGAATTTGCTGCATCAAAGAGTTAATTTTTTTTCAATATCATCAATTGCTATCCACAACTAAACCTTATTCTCACTAAAGATCTGGAAGCACCATCCCAGAGTTTGCCATAGTGCTATTGGTCCCAGCACTGCTGGAGGGAGGGGAAGACAAAAAAGTCAAATAAATAGAATCTCTGTCTTGTTTCTTTCCACCATAGTTATTCAAAATTTTTCTCACAACTCTCAATTCTTTTTTCTCTTATTTGGAGGGGTAGGTGGGCTTGGTTGTAGTCAGTGGTACTCGGGGTTGACTCTTGGCTCTGTGCATAGGGATACAGGTAGCTCCAGGTTGTGTTCGGGAAATCATGTAGGGCCAGGGATCCAACCAGGATTGGTCACATGCAAGGCAAGTGCCTTAACCTTTGTGCTATCTCTCCACCCGCCCAATATTCAATTCTTGATTCCCTGCATGATGAATATCAGTCAGCATCTAACCAGGAAACAGTTAAATAGTCTTTGTTTTGTTTTGTTTTGTTTTGCTTTTTGGGTCACACCCAGCGATGCTCAGGGATGATTCCTGGCTCTGAACTCAGGAATTACTCCTGGTGGTGCTCGGGGGACCATATGAGATGCTGGGAATCGAACTCAGGTCGGCCGAGTGCAAGGCAAACGCCCTACCCTTGGTGCTGTCACTCCAGCCCCGGAAACAGAAAATATTTTAAGGATTCCAATCAAGAAATTCAAGGATGAAAATTGGCTCAACAAGTGATAGCCTGAAAGTCAAACTGGGTTAGTTAAACACTCTAGAGGGAAACAATATGGCAGAAACTATCTAAGAAATGACCTCCTTGGACCAAAAGAGGCAGTGAGATAGCCAAGGCCTGGGAGCCAGGTAAGCCTGGCAGATACCAGAATAGGTCTGTCTGGCTGGCAGGGGACAGATGCTCAAAGATGTGAAAAGAAAACAAATTACACTGCTTTCTATCCATCCTATTATCATCTGTTCTTCCCTTTGTGACCTTCCAGGCAACCCAGGCAGCATGGAGATTAGGGAACAATTCTACCTGGCTACCCGAAGAAGGAAACAGAGGACATGAGCACCACACAGCGAACAGGCTGAAAGTAGGTTCGGGGCCTCTCCCCACCACGCTTCCTTCCCATTGACCTCAATATTTCTGTCTTTGTTGGGTTCTTATTCCTCCATACAACCTCAGAGAAAGAGTGGACCTTTGATTTATTGAGACAGAGAGTTACATTTAAAGCCACAAAATGTAACTAAATTGCTCAACAAAACATAATGCTCTGGATGTCTCTAGAAGGTAAGGGAACTATCTATCTTTCAATATGAGGGATTTCTTTTTTTTTTTTTTTTTGCTTTTTGGGTCACACCCAGCAATGCTCAGGGGTTACTCCTGGTTCTGCACTCAAGAATTACCCTGGGCGGTGCTCAGGGGACCATAGGGGATGCTGGGAATCGAACCCAGGTCAGCCACGTGCAAGGCAAACGCCCTACCCTCCGTGCTATCACTCCAGCCCCTCAATATGAGGGATTTCTTAAATCAGGCCCTAGAATATTGAGACTGTGGCTATAATGTTTTAGAAAAATGCCTCCCTCTCCTAACCCATTTTGGCACCAGAGCGGATTCTTGCAGCCATGCATTTTGACTGTAAACTGAGCTACAACCTCGTGCAGCCCGGGAAGGGATTTTCCCTCTCCGCCCCGTTTTTCTGAGCGAAAATGGCGGCAGCGGCAGCACCCATGTGGTGAGAGACACCCTCTAAGACCCCTCAACCTATAGGTAGGACTTTCTTTAGTGACGTAGCCTGTAGGTGATCCTGGGAGGGGGGGGGGCGTTACCGGCACGCCTTCCGCCCAGAGATGATCCGGAGCCGCGGCACGAGAAGCAGACCGTCCGCGCCTAAAGACTGTGATCCTGAGGTTTCCTAACCCATTTTGGCACCAGAGCGGATTCTTGCAGCCATTAATTTTGACTGTGAACTGAGCTAAAATATTAGAAACCCCTGCCGCCGCGCGGACTCAGAGTCTTCACTCTCAGCAATGAAGAGAAATTATTAGATGATGCCTATTCAGCAGGCCTGATTGTTGGGAAAAATTTCCAAACAATAATAGTGAGTTCTGTATGGAAATATGGAATGTACTCAAAGTATATAGAGAATAAAGGGAATATCATTAGCTACTTAGGTGGGGGGTGGTGTGGGAGGGGGGTGTATTGGGGTTCTTGGTGGTGGAACATGTGCACTGGTGAAGGGATGGAGGTTTAATCAGTATTTGACTGTGACTTAAACCTGAAAGCTTTGTAATTTTTTTTCACGGTGATTCAATAAAATATTTCTTATTTTAAAAAAAAAATAGAAAAATGCCTCCCTCCTGCTGTTAAAAGGGGCTGATATCTCTCCAGACTTTTTTTTTTTTTTTTTTTTTGCTTTTTGGGTCATACCTGGCAATGCTCAGGGGTACTCCTGGCTCCTGCACTCAGGAATTACTCCTGGCGATGCTCAGGGGACCATATGAGATGCCAGGAATTGAACCTGGGTCTGCCACGTGCAAGGCAAATGCCCTACCCACTGTCCTATCGCTCCAGCCCCTCTCCAAACTTCCAAGTGAGAGTGCAGACTCCCATGCTAGCTAAGTGCAACAAAGCTATTTCTATTAGACAAGCCACTGATATTTATACTTAAAGTACATTTATTACAATTAAAATCAAGACAATAGATTGGTGCAGGAAAGATAATACAGGAGTTAAGGCACTTGCCTTGTATCTTGGCAATGCTGTTTCAAGTCCCTGGCACCACACATGGTTCCTAAACACTTTCACAGTCACTCCTGAGAATAGAGACAGGAATAGCCCTGAGCACCACTAAGTGTGGCCACACAGCAAAACAAAATAGTAACCGTAACAAAAGACTGTATAGATCATGATAAGATCATCCAAAGACCATTATTGTCCCTTGACTTTATTCTAGCAACCCATTCATCCCTGTCCCTGGCTCTTCCCAGCTCCCTGTTTTGTTTTGTTTTTTTCCAGTGCCCTGTCTTAACTTTAAACCCAGTGGAACATGCTCACCCATCCCCTTAGTTAAAAGGTTCTGGTGAGATAGCACAATGAGTAAGGCACTTGAGTTGCATGTCGATGACTTGGATTTGATTCCCAGCATCCACCTATGGTCCCCCAAACACTGCTAGGAGTGATTCCTGAACTCAAAGTCAAAAGTAAGTCCTGAGCAGTGCCAGGTATGACTCCCAAACCAAAAGCAAACAAACAAAACAAACAAAAAAACCAAAGGAAGGTATAAGAAGAGAAAGATTTCCACCTTTCTCTGAAATCCTGCTTAGTTCTATCATCCTATATAAATTTTAGAATTCCTGGAGCAGCACATCATTCTCTTAACCACTGATGTACCAGGAATAGCACACCACATATGATGGTTTGTAAAGTAGAAGGTAACAAATCTCGATCAAAAAATAATAATAAAATTAGCATACAAAGGTCAACCTGTAACATGTTAGTAATCTCTTATAAAAAAGCTTAACTTAATGTCTCCAGGGTGAGATGCAGCAATCTTCACACACTTTCCTCTAAGGAAAAAATTTTTTGGATCATTTTTAGTGGGTTATTCATAATAAGCAATACAAAATAAATTACTTAGGATAAGCCTTGGGCTGGAGCGATAGCGCAATGGGTAGGGCATTCACCTTGCACGTGGCCGACCGGGTTTGATTCCTCTGCCCCTCTTGAATAGCCTGGCCAGCTACTGAGAGTATCTCGCCTGCACGGCAGAGCCTGGCAAGCTACCTGTGTTGTATTCGATATGCCAACAACAGTAATAACAAGTCTCACAATGGAGATGTTACTGCTCGATTTGCCTGCTCGAGCAAATCGATAAAGCAACGGAATGACAGTGACAGTGACAGGATATGCCTTTGGGGCAGGCTTGTGTAGTGGTGGGAAAATTTGAAATAATGGTGGTGGGAAGGTGTAACGGTGGTGGGATTGGTGTTGGAATACTGAATGTAATAAATTATTGTGAACAACTTTATAAAAATAAAAATGATTTAAAAATTAGAAAAATAAAAGAAATCCTGCTTAGAAATCCCTCTCATAGCAAGAGAGGCTTTCTGCACTTTCCCCTTCCTTTTTCCTCTTTTTCTTCTTTTTTAAATAAAATGTCTTCTGAATTTAGTAGAAATGATAATAAAATCAAGACTGATCTTTCTGTTTGAATGCTTTTGCTTTGCTGCCTACCATCTCTAGATGAGGAAGGGAGGTCAATGATATTAGAACCTGGAGTAAGTAAGGAGGAATGAAGAACATGGATGTGGGTTTATTTTGTATGTGTTTGGAAGGGCTGGAGCGATAGCCTAGAGGCTAGGGCGTTTGCCTTGCATGCAGCTAACCTGCATTCGATTTCTCTGCCCCTCTCAGAGAGTCAGGCAAGCTACCAAGCTACTCGACCACAGGGCAGAGTCTGGCAAGCTACCCATGGCGTATTCGATATGCAACAACAGTAACAACAAGTCTCACAATGGAGATGTTATTGGTGCCCGCTCGAGCAAATTGATGAGCAATGGGATGAGAGTGATACAGTGACAGTGATGTGTTTGGGAGGTGCCTGGGATCAAACCCAGGCCTCACATATGCAAAAGATGCTTTTGACCACTGAGCCACATCCAAACCCCAAAAGAACGCAAAGACCGTCTGACAATGAAGGGGTTCCTGTTGACCTTTCAGAAAACTGCTTTTTTGACTGGGAAAGACTCAACCAAAAGGAAATCTCACCTCTTGTCAAAAACCCACAAGAGTGTTCCTGCACCCGTCGTTGAACTTGAACAGAAAAAAAGAGCAAACTGGCCTTCATGGGGTTGATGGAAAGACAGGCAGGTTACTAGACCAGTGGGTGTCTGTCCAAGTCTTATAACCCCCCAGAAACCAGCCCTGTTGTGGTGCATGTAGAGCACCACTATTAAGTGAATAACTAAAATAACTCAAGATCCGAAGACATGACTTAGTCACCACATATTTTGCCTAGCCATTTTCAATTTCTAATCTCAGTTCCAGCATCTGTCAAATGGGATTAATAATACTGACCTCCAATTACTCACAGTATTATTGTCAAGGTCAGCTAAAAATCACATTTGTGACATCATTTAAATATGTAAAGAAATTGCCTCAATCATCTTTCAAAAATAAAGAAACTTCACACACCCATGCTTGCAATCACGTTTATTAAAATGCAGCCAGTGAAATGTGTCCACTCCTCTGGAGCACAACTTTCTTTATTGGTGTGTAATAACACCCAAGGGCTAGATGAACAACATAATCAAAATCAAATGCTGGCTTTTTACAGACTTGGCCAAAACAGTAAAACGCAAATCACCATTTAAACTGCAAGAAATCTGAGGACATTTCATTCATTGTTTTGCTTTTTAGAGCTGTTGACATACACACTTTAATTTTAATGCTCATGGCAACTCCACATTTAAAAAGAAAGAAAAAAAGCTCTTATCCTAATTTAGCAGAAAGCAGAGCTATCAGAGAAAAGACAGCACAGTATCAAAATACAGCTGCTTTTCATCCATCCTTGTCTAAATGAGAAACATGCTGCCGCTCACAGAGGCTTGAAGAATGATGCGCATGCACATAGCAACACCCATGCCTTGCTGCGGGGGAGCTTCCACCGATGTCTTCACTTTACTCTGATTCCTTATCTTCCTCTGAAAAGTGGGGCACTGACTTCTTTGCGACAACGTTGTCCAGCCTCTGTCCTTGTAAATACGGATTGACACTCTGAAAAAATATATATGGTTTGGTATTTTGTCCTAAGATCAGATAGAGGTAGCTCCCCAAAAGAGGTGAACAAAAATCATTGATTATTTATAAAGTGATAGTTAATCCCATACCTACCAAATTATTGATCTCATACAGGAATCAATACCTCAGTCAATACATTGGAGAATTGCTTACAAATGGGTCTGATTGTATCTTTCATAGCTATAAAGTTCAAATGCATTACCCCTACCCCCACCCCACTCTCTCTCTCTCTCTTTGTTGTTTTATCAAGGATTAATTAACGAGTTTTAACTAATAGCTTAAAAGCAAAGCCCCATAGAAGAGAGAATTATTGTTCTTATTTGTGAGGCTCTTAAATGCATCATATTATTTTATAAGAGAATTTTCTAAAGATGGGCTGGAGCGATAGCACAGCGGGTAGGGCGTTTGCCTTCCACGCTGGCCAACTGGGTTTGATTCCTCCGCCCCTCTCAGAGAGCCTGGCAAGCTACCAAGAGTATTTTGCCCGCCAGGCAGAGCCTGGCAAACTACTATATTTGATATGCCAAAAACAGTAACAACAAGTCTCACAATGGAGACGTTGCTGGTGCCCATTTGAGCAAATCGATGAGCAACGAGATGGCAGTGACAGTGACAGTTCTAAAGATAGCAGAGCCAGACCAGTGGAGGTTAACATCTGCAGACTGGTTCCAAATCATCCTCTTGCTGTGATTGATTCCTCTGTGATTCCTCTATATTCTAGTGAACAGAATGCATTAGGGGCTCTAGCCATCATTTCCACCTTCCCTCGGTCAAACCCCAAAGCTAAAATAATTATTATTATAAATTTTACTCATGGCTTTATAATGCAAAATATCTTTTCTTCGTGGTATTCTGAATGAATCAAGATTTTTCCATTTCTTCCCTAATATGTATCCATATATTGAGGTTTGGGTTTTAACTAGTAATTGGAGATTTTCAACATAGTATTTAGCAAGGCAGAAGAAGATTCAAACGTTTTAGAAGATACCTGCTTTTGGAAGTTGCCTTCAAATGACTGAACAAAAATAGAAGCAGTGGTAGTTACAAATGATTAGTCATTGTACTGCATGTAAAGTCCCAGGAATGTATAAAGGCAGCTCAGGGGTGGGTCTCCCTCGCTCCTGGTGTAAGGGGCATTTTGTGCCATGACTCCTCAAGGGTAGGCAGACTTTATACAAATGAGAAAAGGTAGAACCTAGGTTTAGTATTTGTAAGCCTCCTTCTACATCCTGATATTCAAAAGTAATAATCGTGAAAGGTTCAACATCTCTTACAAAATTGTCTTATGTACAAGAGGAGAATTACTAGGTTCTCGATGCCCTCATCCATTCAAAAAGTAACATGTCATGAAATTACAGTTCTCTTCTGGAAAGGCATATTTTAAATATTTAACATAATTGAAATATTTTTCTTGTATCAGGATAGTCAACCAGAATGGACTAGCTTACTTCAGAAATCATATAATATTTTAGTAGAGGGAACAAATATGGTTGGGAAAAGTGTATTCAATATCCTTTTACTATTTTTAGTAATAATATTAATTCTAAAAATTCAAATATGTCAAAAAGTCATGATATTTAAATGTTAATCCTGTTATGAGTAAAAATTTGATAGACTAAGATCAATTATAACTCTCAAACACTACTGATACATCTTAAGTTTGGAAGTTTGCTTGTTTATTTAGGGGGCACACTCCAACTGTGCTCAGGGCTTAATCCTGGCTCTGTGCTCAGAGAACTCCTGGTGGTGTTCAGAAGACCATACAGGATTCCAGGGATCAGACCCAGGTCATCCGTGTACAAGGCAAGTACCCTACTCACTGTACTATTTGTTTGGCCTTCCAAAATCAGTTAAAGGTGAACTGACATTGTAATTATGAAGCAACTAAAACTTGTATTAAATTTGAGCAAGTATAGAAAATTACACAGAGCCACCTCCCCAGGTGGTTCTCTCTCTATATATATTCAACTATATCAAATTGGGGCTGGAGCAATAGCACAGTGGGTAGGGCATTTGTCTTGCACTCGGCCGACCCAGGATCAATTCCTCCACCCCTCTCGGAGAGCCCGGCAAGCTACCCATGGCATATTCGATATGCCAAAAACAGTAACAACAAGTCTCACAATGGAGACATTACTGGTGCCTGCTAGAACAAATCGATGAGCAACGGGATGACAGTGATATATAAAATTATATATAATTATTATTTATTATTATGTGGTTATTATATATCGATATTATGTTATTTATTATGGATTATGTTATATGTTATATATAATTGTTATGTAATTCTGGAGAGAATCCCTCTTGATAAGAATTTTATGGGTGAAATGTTCTTCTGCACAGACCCAGATCTGATATGCCAAGATTTAGAGGTGAGAGGCAGTAGATTAGTGAGGGAGAAAAATAAATTTAAACATTTTTTACAAGTTTGATAGATGTTATTAGTATTAAATCCTATAGTTATCGATATGGCTGCTATAATAACATAGTTGATTTTAATTATGCTCTTCAGAACTTAAGGCACTTAGATATTTATCTTCTTTGTTGGGTGAAAGGAGACTGGTTAAATTATACAAAGAACATTATTCCCATTTAACAAATGGAAGAACTACTGGGATCAGATTCCTGCTTTTGATATTCTCTGGAAACCCACAGAAAGTACTAAGCTTCACTAAAGAAAAACTTGGTCTTTTTGTTTTCTTTTTTTATGAAAGCAAATTTAAAGTTTTTTTTTAATATTGATTCATGTGCTTGGAAGGAGCGTGAAGAAAATGATGACATGGACAAACCTATCTTTTCTCTTAATCTAGTCACAGTGATATAAAATCCACTGGATCTGATATATTCATTTGCTGATTCAGGAATTCACTGCGGGTTTATTTGACATTCCATACTCGATGGTTCAAGCCATCCATCAAGATGGGAATGCTACCTGAGACATGATAATGGAAATGGTCACTTCTGAGTCTCCATCAGTACGAGGACCCATGATTTACGGAACAATCATGGGTCCTTGTAGAAACCTGGGAATAGGAAGAACTTATACCTCTAGGTCAAAATTGCCACTATTTTAATTAGTTCAAAGTTTCTACTATGTGGAAGAAGTTGAGACCAAAATAAAAGCCTTTATAACATGTGTTCTTGCCAGGAGTTTTAGTTTGGTCAATGTTGGTCTCATGGAAAAATAACCTAAATTGTTACCCACTATCATTAACTGAGTGAGGGCAACAGGCATGGTGAGTTGAGAAATAAAAACAGTTAAAGCTTTGTAGCAAATCATTTATTTGGGGTCATTGACTGATCTTATTTGGAAATGTTCTTATTGTGCTATGGGGATAGTCAATCCATCTTACTGCTGTCATGTGTATTCTGAGCTCATGAAATAGAATTTCTTGGTCTCTCAAGACCCCATTATGTCCCAGAGACCCTTCCTGCCATCGTCTGCTTTTAGAAACTAATTTTGACCCAAGAAACCCCCAAGAATCCCAGTCACACTTTCCCAAAGAAGATCTATTTTCAGAAATTGAAACTTCACTTCTCACAGAAAGTGGGCTATGGGTCTTCTATAGTTTTTCAGGCAGTTCAGAGAGTTGGAGCACATTATGGTGGAACAGGGGTGAAGGTGCCTGACAATTTTTGCTGAATCCATAAAATCTACACCTTTTAAGAATTCTCTAATAGGATCTGGAAAACTACTCAGAATGTCACAATTATCACTATCCAGATTCCTAAAATTTAGCCAGCATCTAGGCACTTGGCCTTCTAAATAAATATGGAATGCCTTTAGATTTATGGTTTTGTCTGTATATTTTAAATACAGTGTCGATTTATCTAGCAGCATCATGCAATGAAGCGATAGGATTTTTTTTTGCTTTTTTTGGGGGGGGGGTCACACCCAGCAATGCACAGGGGTTACTCCTGGCTTTGCACTCAGGAATTACTCCTGGCGGTGCTCAGGGAACCATATGGGATGCTGGGAATCGAACCCGGGTCAGCCGCGTGCAAGGCAAACGCCCTACCCGCTGTGCTATCACTCCAGCCCCAGAAGTGATAGGATTTTAACATTTTCTTTCATCTGACCAAAAAAAGATGGCAGGAAGCCAGTCCCTCATTTGTAGAAAGGCACCAATGAATTAGTAAAATAGGCATGGGTCACCTCTTAGTCGATGCTATAAAATTCACTGGGCAACCCCAAATTGAGCATTCATTTTCACAAGAGGCAGCCTACAGTGACAAAACGTGGAGCACCCAAAGGTCTCACCTCGGGCAACTGTGGGTGGCTAATAAATAAGACTGCAATAAATTCCGAAGTCAGCAAAGTAACATGGTTGGTCTAGAGGATTCTAGTCATCAGTGGGGCTAGATTAAGTAAAAAGATATGTAGGAGGAATGAGCTTTGTCCTTTTCATCATTTGTCTCACATTCTTTCCAAAGTATTGCCTGGAGGATGCACTATAATTGATACAAATGAGTAAGCAGTTTCCTCCAGTGACCTATTTGAGCAAAGACATCCCCTCATCCTCTGCCTGCTTTCCCACACCCATGGAAGGGATGCAACACATATCTTCTGAATGCAGAGCAAGCAATGGAATAATCACCAACTTGGTGAGCCCTGGAAAATGAATGTGAAAATGAATGCTTGGAGAAGTCATTGCAGAAACCAAGGACAAATTTTCTGGGAGTGGTCCTGTCTCACAATAGACCACTGCCTGACTCAAGAACATCCCTGCACCCTCACCACCACCCAGCCAAGCACACGTTACCCTTCGCTTGCGTCTCTGTCCTCCCTTCATCTTCTCGTAAAGGAGTTTCTTGTTCTAGAGTGAGGAGAGAAGAAAACACACAGGGCGAAGTATGGATCAAATTTGGCGAAGGTTTACTAGTCCAAGCCACACTTGGTGTGTCCCCTAGATATTTGCATACACATATTTTGGAAACAAAATGAGATGAAAGGAATGTCATGTCAGAAAGATTGACCGCAAGAGAGAAGCTGGTGGTTGTGCGGCTTCTAATAAAGTTCTCTACAAAGCCCTGGGGCTCGCCAGTGTCATCAACAATCATATAAACAGGAAAGGACCCAGCTCTCAGACGCGAGGGGCGCTGGAAACCCAGCCTGTCCCTTTGAACAGCCTTTGTTTTAAACAAACAATTTTATCTCATTTTACCTTTGTATCTAAGCCCCTTTTTATGAGCTGAACACATAAACTGTTCTCTAGAGTAGTGTCTGACTATTAATAACAATCCTCTATGTAAATAAACGAGACATCCTGGCTTCTGCAAGCCTTTCTCCCGTGGCTGAAGCCGGTGCCCCCAGTCAAGACAATCGGAAAACCATTTGGTCTATAACATTTTTAATAGAGTGAACCTTTTAAAAACTGCCAGAAAACTTCTTGGCAGAAGGAAAGTTATGTTGGGGGGAAAAACGGGCTCCGTTACCACAGTTTGTATAAGTGTTTCCACACATTGCTGTATTTCAAACACGTAGTGGACTTTAAATGAGCTCTCGAATATCAGACACATGCTCAACACATTTTCCTTCTATGGTGATTATGAAAGACTGAACACTTAACCTGACGGCAGAACGGGAGATGGGGATTGAGGAGGCTACATTTGTGCTTTTCTGAAATTTCATTTTTTAATCAGAAGGGTAATTGTGCATAAAAAGAAATGTAAAAAAAAAAAAAAACCCCGACAGTCATTTTTCTCTTCCTTTTTTTCAAGTTTCCACAACACTTTTGTCCTCTAAGCTGTCTGGATATAAAGATTCTTTCTTTATGGTCGATCTGGAAATGAAAATGACAAATGCCAAGATTGAGCCTCATAATTTTCATGTTCATTAAAATCCACCCCACCACAATTTATGATGTGAATTGCTTGCCCAACCTCAATAATGCAGGGAGGCCAGGCCAGAGAATGAAGCAGTTCCAGGGCTGCAACTGGCCACCACTTCCATCTCCTGCTCTCTTGGAGGAACTTATCAATCGACTATGACTAGGGAGAAAAGGCAGATGGGCAGAGCATTTCTTCCAGGAAAGAGAATAGGACTGTGAGGCTAATTTCTGCCCTCTGTCATTGCTTCTTTGTCATGCTGACAAGCCTTGATGCACATAGAATATTCCAGGAATTTGTTTCAGAGCTGGGGCAGTGTGCTGGGGACAAGGAGAGAGGACAAAGCCTTCTTGGAAAGCATCATTGTGTTCAGCTGTCTGAGCTAGAGGCAGCTTACAGGCCCTGGGAGCTGGTGCCACATGGTGTGACAGCCAGAGTTCCACTTCAATTAATCTCCTTTTCAAAGGTGATGGGATAAATTAGACTCATGGAGACTTCATTCAAAAAGGCATGCTCTGAACACAGTGGATCTGGGGGAAAAGTGAGTCTGTTCTGGGCACAGAAAGCAGAGAACCAGGCTTTAGTTTCAGAAAGTATATGGACCTCTGTGCAATGCCTGTGATCCCTCATTTTGGCTATAATGTTTTGGAGAGAGACAAAGAATTTTTTTTCTGAGTCTCTATTTCCCATCTGATCAGAATAATACTTTGTGGGGCTATTATGAATATTTATATTCATGAGGGTAGTGCTTCATTAATTTTTCTTTTCTTTGTAAGAAAAAAGAAGAAAGAAAGAAAGAAAGAAAGAAAGAAAGAAAGAAAGAAAGAAAGAAAGAAAGAAGGAAAGAAAGAAAGAAAGAAAGAAAGAAAGAAAGAAAGAAAGAAAGAAAGAAAGAAAGAAAGAAAGAAAGAAAGAAAGAAAGAAAGAAAGAAGAGAGAGGAGAGAGAGAGAGAGAGAGAGAGGGAGGGAGGGAAGGAGGGAGGGAGGGAGGGACGGAGAGAAGGAAGGAAGGAGAGAAAGTGTAAAAAAACCTGGCAAATCTCCCTCTCAGATATGGCCCTTGTGTTTTACTAAGAGTTAAGGTTAGGATTAAGAATGACACTTTCAACACTTTCCCACCTCTGCACGTGAAACGGCTAGGGTGCCCCTCCCTCTAGATCTGCTCTGTTAAAAGACACATGGATTGGCACAGGAAATGTACAAACCTGTTCGATTCCCTGTTGATGGAATGGGAGAGGGAAACAGTAGGCCTGTTTTATTATTTTTTTACTTTTTATTGTAGTTTAGGTAACATGATTAGAAAGGTGTTAAAATGTGTGGTTTTTGATTCACAGTACTGTAAATGATAAGAGTTTTATGCATACAATGTTCCACACCCTCCGCAAGAATGGCAGCACTTTCACCAATGTCTCAAGATTCCACCTCAGCCCCCCACTCTAGTCTCTTGGCTAACTCAGTTTTGTAAACTCTCTGGATCTGTCACCACTGGACATTTGTTATGCCTTTTAAAAAAAAAGGTTTGCTTTTGAATGCCGACTGATTCAGACATTTTGGAAAACAATATGGACAATTCTCAAAAGATTAGAAATTGAGCTCCCGTTTGACCCAGCAATACCACTTCTGGGAATATATCCCGGAGAAGCAAAATGTATAGCAGTGGGGCTGGAGTGATAGCACAGCGGGTAGGGCATTTGCCTTGCACGTGGCAGACCCAGGTTTGAATCCCAGCATCCCATATGGTCCCCTGAGCACCGCCAGGAGTAATTCCTGAGTGCATGAGCCAGGAGTAACCCCTGTGCATCGCCGGGTGTGACCCAAAAACCAAAAAAAAATGTATAGCAGAAATGACATTTGCACTTGTATGTTCATTGCAGCACTGCTTACAATAGCCAGAATCTGGAAAAAACCTGAGTGCCTTAGAACAGATGACTGGTTAAAGAAACTTTGGTACATCTACACAATGGAATACTATGCTGCTGTTAGAAAAGATGAAGTCATGAAATTTGCATATAAGTGGATCAACATGGAAAGTGTCATGTTAAGTGAAATGAGTCAGAAGAGGACCAACATAGAAAGATCGCACTCATCTGTGGAACATAAAATAACAGAATGGGAGACTAACACCCAAGATTATTAAAGATAAGTACTGAGGGACTACTCCACAGCTTAGAAGCCGGCCCCACATACTGGGGGAAAAGGCAGTTCAGTTAGAGAAGGGATCGCCATGTAAATGGTGCTAGGATAATCTGCTTGGGATGGGAGACACACCCTAAAAGCAGACTATAGACGGAACATGATGGCCATTTAATACCTCTATTGCAAACCACAACTCTCAAAAGGAGAGAGAGAGCAAAACGGAATGCCCTGCTACAGAGGTGGGGTGGGGGAAGGGGGGAATGGGGTGGGGATGGTGGAGGGATGCTGTGACAATTGGTGGTGGAAAATGGGCACTGGTGGAGGGATGGATACTTGACCATTGTATCCATCCATTGTATGGCTGAAATGCAAGCAAGGAAGTTTGTAAATCTGTAACTGTACCTCAACTGTGATTGACTAATTTGAAAAAAAAAGGTTTGCTTAACCAGAACCCCAAAAGGAGAGAGAGTAAGAAGGAATGTGTCTGCCACAGAGGCAGGGGGTGGGAAGGGGTAGGGGTGGTGGGAGGGATGCTGGGACCATTGGTGGTGGAAAATGGAAACTGGTGGAGGGATGGATACTTGACCATTGTATCCATCCATCGTATGACTGAAATGCAAGCAAGGAAGTTTGTAAGTCTGTAACTGTACCTCAACGGGGATTGACTAATTTTTTTTAAAAAAAAGGTTTGCTTAACTAAAACCCCGAAAGAAGAGAGAGTAAGAGGGAATGTTTCTGCCACAGAGGCAAGGGGTGGGAAGGGGTGGGGGTGGCAGAAGGGACACTGGGAACATTAGTGATGGAAAATGGAAACTGGTGGAGGGATGGGTATTCAACATTGTTTGATTGAAACTTAATCACGAAAATTTGTAAGTTTGTAACTGTATCTCACGGTGATTCATTAAAATAAAAATCATATATATATATAAAGGTTTGCTTTTTATGAGATCCTTTTTACCAGGTTTTTGTTTTATTGTTTTCTTTTGTGTTTTTGCAGGGCAGGCACTGAGGAGAGCACAACCAGTGATGCTCAGAGTTTTCTCCTACCTCTGCACTCAGAACTTATTCAGATAGAGGTAGAGGGGGGCAGATGGAGGAGCTCCTGCCATAGAGGCAGGTGGGGACGGGAGAGGGGTGGGGCGGGAGAGAAACTGGGGACTCTGGTGGTGGGAAATGTACACAGGTGAAGGGATGGGTATTGGAACATTATATGACTGAAGCCCAATCATGAACCATTTACTAACTGTGTATCTCACTGTGATTCAATAAAAAATATTCAAATAAATTTTTAATATATGATTTTATTATGTATTTACTGCACCTTCCCCAAGACCCTCCATCACTGTCCCTATGCTGCTTGTAGTTCACCTCTTCCATCTATCCCTTCCCCTTGCTTGGTAATTTCAGTTTTGTGATTAAAGGGTAAACTTGATTTAAAGGTGAGGAGCAAGTATGAGTTCATAAAAAGCTTTCATATAAACGTGAGTTTATAAAAAGAGTTTATATGAAGTGATTTCATAAATAAAGATGCCATAAGATTGTGATCAACTGTTCAGATCTCTATTTTAAATTCCATTCCAAAAGGGAACCAGACTGATAGTTTCTCAGGCTGGAGTACTTGCCTTTTATGCAGGAGTCCTGGGTTTGATTTCTGGCATTACATGGTGCCCTGAGTACCACAAGGAGTGACTCCAGAGCGGAGCTTGGAAGAGCCTCCAGAACCTCTAATATGACCCAAAACAACATTTTAAAAATATTAATAAAATAGGGGCTGGAGTGATAGCATAGCGGGTAAGGCGTTTGCCTTGCACGCAGCTGACCCAGGTTCCATTTCCAGCATCCCATATGGTCCCCCGAGCACTGCCAGAGGTAATTCCTGAGTGCATGAGCCAGGAGTAACCCCTGTGCATTGCCAGGTGTGACCCAAAAAGCAAAATAATAATAATAATAATAATAAATAAATAAAAGGAACCTAATAGGAGGCACAATTCAATCATATGAAACATGAAATAAGCCCAAACTGAAGAGGTTGAACTCTTTAGGCCTGTTTGTTTGTTTGTTTGTTTGTTTTTGTTTGGGGGCAGTGCTCAGCGACACTCTTGGAGGGCTCAGTGGGACTATATGTGGTGACAGAGTTGGAACCAAGGTTGGCCGTGTGCAAGGCAAGTGCTCTACCCACTAGACTCTCCAGTCCTTTTTAGGTCTTTTGAGGACCTGTAAGACAGTGGCAGAGAGGGCTTCTCCTGTGACTCGGGCCCTGCTTATCAGTCGCTTCTGTCTAACAGCCCCCAACCACCCAAGCTGCTAATAAAAGGATGTACAAAGCATTTGGAAAGGAGGGTCATTTACTTTTCAAGAGATCTTTTTCTTGAGGAATATTCAGCAATTAATATGGGAGGCAGGATGACTTACAAAGGCATTAGACCGTGTTGGTTATTACCACTCAATGGTGGAAAAACACACCGTGCCTGAAAGATGCTTGTCCTAGACTGGACTCCATGGGACTTCCACACGGGATCCATAATCAGCAATACACCACGAATAGATAAGAAATTCATCCCGTTCTTTTTTTTGAGGGTTGGGGGGGAGCCCACATCCAGTGGAACTTAAGACTTACTCCTGACTCTGTGATCAGGGGCTTGGAAGATCATATAGAGTGATGGCTCTGAACCTGGGTAAGATGCATGCAAGGCAAGTGCCCTACCCACTGTGCTATAGCTCAAGCCCTGGAGTTTATCCAGTTTTTTAAATAACTCTACGTCAGATGTTCTAATTCAAATCCTAACTCCGCAGACCATCAGCTGTGGTAAGAGAAGGCTATTCAAATTTATACCCTGTATTTTTCTCATTTGCAATATGAATGTGATAGGCATGGGCTGAATGAATGAGATAATTCATGTAAAGTATTGAGCATAGCCTCTGGAATAGTCTGTACTCAATAAATAAACATTATTCATTATTAATGCATGATAATACAATTACTAATATTATTCATTTTTGTATTTCCATCACCTAACATAGGACCTGGAAGACATATGCTGGGCATTTAATAGATGTGTCTTGATGCATTACCAAAGAGAAAAATGCAGGAAATGGGACAGACATGGATATTTATAATAGGTGAATCATGACTAAAGAGCCAGCTCAGCTACAGCTCATGTCAAAAATAGGGAAACATTAGTAGTAAGTGAGAAATCAGGATTCTGTGTGCAGTTCTATTGTGAAAGAAAATTACTCTGTTGACTCCAAGAATGGTTGCACTTAAGACAACAAGCTTGAGACCATCATTTTGTATAAACACTGAGGAGGGCTTGTGGACTCCAGCTTGGAAAAGCAAGACATACTCAATTCACACTTCCATGTGAAGATCAAGCAAAGCATGGTTTACTGCAAGGTGGTAATGAGAAAATAAATGGAGGAAACTTAAGTTTAAACAAACACATCACTACAGAAGATAAAAGGTGCATAAACATTGTTCTTGGTCATTGATCTAGTACTTCCTTTCTACATAGAGTTCCAACTTCTAACTTCTCATCTTCAGCTCTGATGTAGACAAGGAATGGAATGACTCAGAAAACAAATCAGTCTTTAGAGAAGGAAACAAGGAGAATGGAGTGGAGTGCTGGGAACTAGTGTAAGTTAGTGAGGGAAGTCTGAGAAGGTTTATAGAAGAGGTGAGAAAAGTTGAGAGATGTTTCCCTCCTCCAGCTTCCTCAACTGGCCTTTCTGCTCTTTCTCAGACCTTTTTTTCAGTTCCCCTCTTGCTTCTTTTTGATAATCTTACCTTCTTATTTGGTTTGTATATCTTCTCCTCTGTCTAATGTTCTGTCTAACGTTCTGTCTAACATTCATGGATTTAAAGAAGGCCTTTGATTCTGTTGAGACTGAAGCGGTCATCAGTCATCGAAGTCCTAGCCAAACAAGTGATCATTTCCCCTTAGGAATTGCCTTTTTAACCCTTCACTTTCCTTACTGGCTATTGTACCACTTCACATTTTCAGGTCTTCAGCCCTGAGATCTTTCTCTACCCTTGGTTTCCACCTTTCCTAGATTTACATCCATTCATAGTATAGCCAAATTGATATAACATGAAGTGGAACAAGGATATGTTGAGTTCATTTTATTTTCTTGCAATTCATCTCAAGAGCTTACAAGCTCTCTGAAGATCAGTAGGATATTGTAATGATTGTTAAATATCTAGCACCTAGTGTAGTGATCAGAATATTCTACCTTTTAGAAATAAATAGATAATGTTGTGTTTGAGTCATTATAGAAGATAAAAGGTGTGCAAACACAATTTGAGGTCATTTATCTAGTACCTTCCTTTTGTTGAACCTGACCCTTGCTTCCATTTGACATACTTTAGTTCATTTCTTGTGAATTCCTCCATCCCAGTGCTCTGTGATCTACTTTCCTGTTTTTCCTGTTTTTTTGTTTTGTTTTGTTTTTAAGTTTTTGGACCACACCCAGCCAAGCTCAGGGCTTACTCCTGGCTCTGCACTCAGGAATTACTCCTGGTGGTTCTCAGGGGATTATATGGGATTCTGGGGATCAAACCCTGGTAGGCTGTGTGTAAGGCAAGCACCCTATATGCTGTACTTTGGCTCTGGCCTCCCTCCCCCTTTTCCTTTTTTCTTTGCTTTCATCTCCTTTGCTTCTTTTTATTTTTTCCCCACTTTTATTGAGGTATCATGATTTACAATACTGTTAACGATAGTTTCATGCATACATCATTCCAATATCACACCTACCACCATGCCTATTTCTGCCCACCAAATCCCACTCACCATTGCCTATTAAGCTCATTTCTATAGGCCAGTTCTCCAGTTCTGCTGCCTTTGGCTGTTTGCTGCTCTCTTAATATGTATTTTTATTTTTATTTTTTTGAGATTTTGTTTTGTTTTGTGTTTTTTGGCTTTAGGGCCACATTGGCAGTATTCAGGGTTTACTCCTGGCTTTATACTCAGAGATCACTCCTGGTAGGGCTGGGGGTAAGTGATAATTATTGGAGTGTGAGAAATCAAACCTGGACATCACATGCAACACAAGTGTACTATCTTTCAGTCCAGAGATTCTGTTTTTTTATTTTCTTTTAGCTTTTTGGGTCACACCCGGCAATGCACAGGGGTTACTCCTGGCTCTGCACTCAGTAATTACCCCTGGCGGGGCTCAGGGGACCATATGGGATGCTGGGAATCGAACCTGGGTTGGCCGCATGCAAGCAAACGCCCTACCCACTGTGCTATCACTCCAGCCCCTGACTCTGTGTTTTTAATTGTCTTTTCTTTAATTCAGAAAATTTATATTTGTCTATTGTTTAGTTAGCAAGTCTTTGAGGTTTTTTCCCATTACAATTCTCCAGTTCAATTCCTCCGCCCCTCTCGGAGAGCCTGGCAAGCTACCAAGAGTATCGAGCCCATGCAGCAGAGCCTGGCAAGCTACCCGTGCATATTGAATATGCCAAAAACAGTAACAATAAGTCTCTCAATGAGAGACATTATTGGTGCCCGCTCAAACAAATCGATGAGCAATGGGATGACAGTGACAGTGACAGTGACAATTCTCCAGTAGCACAGAGGGTAAGGCGTTTGCCTTGCACACAGCCGACCCGGGTTCGATTCTTCCATCCCTCTCTGAGAGCCTGGCAAGCTACTGAGAGCATCCCTCCCACAAGGCAGAGCGTGGCAAGCTACCCATGGCATATTTGATATGCCAGAAACAGTAACAAGTCTCACAATGGAGACGTTAATGGAGACGAGCAAATTGATGAACCACAGGATGACAGTGCTACAGTGCTACAATTTTGAGATTAATTTTTGAATCTCTTTCTCCTGAGTTTGAAAATTAAATCATAGAAAAAGTTTGTTTTCCTTTAACGTGAACTTCAGGACCAGAGAGATAATGCAGTGGGTAGGGTGCTTGCCTTGCATGAATCTAAACTGGGTTCAATCCCCGACATGCCATTTGTCTTCCCAAACCCACCAAGAGCGATTCTTGGGCACAGAGTCAGGAGTAAGCCCTGAGCACTGCTTGGTTTTTTATTTGGGGGTCATACCTGACATTTAAGGTACTGCTCCAGCTCTTCACTTAGGGGTCACTCCATATAGTGATCAAGGGGTCTCTCAGTGCTGGGATTTGAACACAGACCTTCTGTATGTAGAGCACGCACTTAACCCACTGAGCTATCTTTCCAGTCCCATGTTGTTATTTAAGAAGGTAAATATGGAGATTGGAGCAATAATTCAGCAGGCAGGGTGCTTGCCTTGCATGCTGGCAGACCCAGGTTTGATATCCAGCATCCCATGTGGTCCCTCAAGGACCACTAAGAGGAATTCCTGAGTTCAGAGCCAGGATTAATCACTGAGTATTACCTGCTGTGGTCCCCAAAACAAAATAGTAATAATAATTAATAATAATACTAATAATAATGTGTACATGTTGAAGATAGAAGGAATCAGCTGAGAGCAAAATTAAAGTAAAATGATGCAAAAATGAGAGTGATCACTAACAAGGAGAGGCATTGCTTTGTAAAACAGTGTAAATGGAAGGCAGAGTTGAATTCTGAGACCACCATACTCATAAAATAGGAAGAAAGGTCAGCTGCCAGTAATGAGCTGGGAAGGGACATAGGAAGTTAGAAAGATCTCTTTTACTCATCAGTCCACTTATTTCACAGATGTATTCCACTACTTTTATGCGATTTTCCCCTCTTAAGAATTTTTTCTACTTTTCTCCCAAGATTTCAAGTCTTTGATTACATGAACCTAGCAGCAGGCACACAGATCCACCCCAAGCCAATAGTGATCCTCTTTGACTCATTGTTCCAGGCTATTGGCATCTTTTTTAATCCCAATTCTGTCAGTCAGTGCTATTCCTTCCAACTTTGTGTCATTCTTTGAGACTATGATTAGTACATGTCCTATGCTTTTTATTACAAACATTTATAAAAATATGGAGTGGGGGTAGCATTAAGATTGCAGAATTCCAAGTGAAATCTCTTTCCCTAACAACTGAACTCTTTAACAAGCTCCCTTTGGGTGATGTGCTCTTGCCTAGACAGTATCTCTTCACCTCTTCCAACAGGAGGTCATGAAAGAGCTCATCAAATACTTTGCTGAAGTCCAAATGCACCATGCTCAATTCATTTCCCTCATCAAGCTGGCAAGTAAGTGAATAATGCTGGCAAGTAAAATACAATTAGATTGACAAAACTTGTTTCTAGCAAACCTATGCCAAATGGCCAGGATTTCTCTTTCCAAGTGCTTATAAACAAAATTCCTTAACTGACAGTTATAGATTCTTCTTGGTATTGACAGCAAGTTTGCTGCTACACATTTTGCAATTTTTAATTCTCTTCCCATAAAGCAAACTAATATATATGCTTGTTACTAAGCTTCTGGCATCTTTTATCCCTTGGTTCCCTTCATTATGCAGAAAAAAAATCTTCCTCACTGTAAAAATAAAATTTGCAAAATTTCTTAATAGGAGTGTTATCCTGTAAGTGCAGCATGAAATCTTGGGGAGGTATTTGGAGGAGGTATTCCACAGGCTGTGGAGACAGAGCAGAAACCCCTGAAAGCAAAAGGTGCCAAGATTCATTAAGGTCATTGGCTCTCTGAATGGGATGTGCATTGTGTCTTAGACACATGAATTTGGTTTGGAATGGTAATAAAAGTCCCCCTCAAAGAGATTTCTGATAGATTTCAGTTTATAAATAATTCTGTCTCTCTCCGCCCATATTGCTCATCTCTCTGTCACTAGTAACTTCAGGAAACCAGAGGTCAAATCTACTATCATTGAAAATTGGACTTACCCACTTTCCCAAGCCCGGATAGTCATGTTCTGGATCAAAAAGGTGCTGGTGCAACTGGAATTCTCGACTAAACTCTGCTGTGTCCGGGGTGTTTTCTAGACATCCATCATCTACTGCAAACAGCAAAAGGTTTTTGAGGAATGGCCAAGGCATTTAATGTTATTCTGAGTTAATTTATTAAAAACAACTGGACATAAAAAGATCAAATTCTATTCACATAAGTCACCCTAAATCACGTTCCCTAGGGCATCAAGTCCCTGTGTTCTAGGGGGGCTGCTCCTTCTACCTGTGGCAGAGATTTCTTGGCTGCTCACCAAATCCACTTCCCTTTCCCCCTTGCAATACAGCTAACTCCCCATCCTTGCTTTGCAATTAGGTGGAGTTTTATGCCTGAATTTGGCACATGAAATTAAATGTGGAAGGGAATGGTGGATTCTATTTCTAGTCCAAAATATTCTAGTCCAAAAATGAATTATATGATCCTCTATTCCTTTCCTATACACCACCCCAAAACTACTCTATCTGCTGGTCTTCTTGATACATGTTACCAACAAGAACAACTATTGATATCTTGTGTAAAGAAGAAAGGTTGCAGGTGTGGGTTGCTGAATCATCTACCCCCACCGCGACTTCAACTACCTTTGGCAGGATCTCACACGAGCAAGAGATAAACTTCTGTTGCATTGTCTCTACAACATTTTATCTGTTATGATAGCATTTGTTTATTTAACTCAGAGATTCCCAAATTTATTTGGCAGTCTGCCCCTTTTGCGGAAAAAATTAATTACTCAGCACTCCCTGTAAATATACCATCATTAAGTGAATAAACAGAAAGCACCTCCCAATTGCACCCAGGGCTACCATGATATGGAGCAACAGGAGGTGGTATCAGTCATTTGGGGATACACTGAATTAGCTAATATACTTCATTCTACATGACTCACTCTGTTTTTGTTTTAGTGAACCCTTTAGTAACAATTTTAGCTTCTTGAAGAAAGCATAATTTAACTAAGAACAACAACAATTGTTAGAGTTCTTGATGTTGTGTGTTGTGTAGCCATGAGGTAAGCTTGGACTCAGGTACACAAGAACTCAAGTTTGAAATACAAGATGGGTTGCACAAACCCTAGTTTGGTCTGTCTACGTACTCATCCATAAGCTGGAAATAGTCAAATACTTACCTTACAGAGAGGAATAGACATAATCACATATAGA